>NC_050100.1:151752438-152377438 GCF_902167145.1 Zea mays
AAGAAAGACATCGAGCGATTCGTTGTGTGTGTGGATTTTCACTTAGATTATGCCCTGTGTTTTTCGATTCAAAGAATCTCTCATTATACTTCATGTTGTTCTTAGCTAGATCTATTCTCTCAACTGGACTAGTTCAACAGCCCCTAGTAGCGTTTCAACCGGCCTACACTAAACTATTGATTTGACATCATTTCCAAGTTTTTGGTGAATTTTTTAGGTGTAGCCTATTTACCCCCTTCTGGGCTACTTTCAATGGTGAAAATAGTGAAGTTTTATATGGAGCTCACCGGGTGTTCACTGTAATGTCTGAATCAAAATCGCCACATTCTATCACAAGCCATTCCCACCAAGAAATCCATGAGATAATATTTGTAAAATAGCATCATTTAGTCCAATGTTGGTTATGGAACCAATTCCTATAATTATGAAACCCATGTGAGATGCAGAGGAGTAGGCTATTCTTTTTTTTAAAAAAATCAATGACCAAGAGAGGTTAAAACTGCATAGATTATTTGCACTGCTCCTATTATTACCAACCAAGGGGAAAATAAACAATGAGCATGTGGTAACAATTCCATATTGAACCTTATCAATCCATATCCTCCCATTTTAATAGAATGCTGGCTAAAAGCATACATGTACTGTAATGTGCTTCCCGATGGGTATCTGGTAACCAAGTATGTTAAGCTATTATCGTCAATTTGATACCATAAGCAATAAGGAAACCAAAATACAAAGCCGTTTTCGTGGATTTTGACTTAGATTTATTATTGCACAGACTTAGAGTAGCTCATAGAAAAAGTTTGATTCTATTTAGAACATGTTCAATTAGTTAACAATGTTTTCCTTAATTTGAAGTACTTTTTCCTTTAACAAAGAAATAACATAATAGAAGTAATAAAATAATTAATTTGTTGTGCTGGTTTTGGGATTGTATGAATTCCATTGATCCCAAACACCTAAGTTGATCCATGGCATATGCATAATGTTGTCTAGAACCCTACTTAACTTGATTAGCGAAATAATTAGGGTTTTATCGGAAATCAAATGCAACTTTACTGTGAAGGAAAGTTGTACTCAAGGTTTTGTCGTTTTAGATTATTTATCTTGCACCTATGTTCATTCCATCATCACATCATGATCATATCATGCAACTTTACTTTACACGTAGATTATGTTACGACGAATCGGTCATATTGTGAAGTAATTCCCAGAGCCTTGTCTTCACTCAATGGAACTATTGGGTTTTCTTGGTCATCTACTCTACACTACAACTAATGCAAGCCCTAGTGCATTCAACCCTGTTCCTTGTGTTTTATAAAACTTTTACCCTAAATATAATGCTTGATGCATTTAAGTTAGTAGGAATTGGTTGAATACTCGTTGTTGCATGACTACCCTAGAATTTCAATACCTGTTCTTGTTACCGCTTTTGAAAATGTTGTAATCTAGAGGTGTAGCCTTGCATAGCTCTAGAAGATAGGGTTAACTTTGAATTCTATAAAGGCTCCCCATTCTCCAACCCCTCATAAATCACTTCTCATACTATTTGCCAAACAATTTTTGTTAGATAGGTTCACTTCTGTTAGAGAATCCCTCAGAATCGCTCTATTAGAGAATCAACTCTCTGAGCTACAGAATCATGGAGTAGAGCTCTATCAAACGAGGACTTTTGAAACAAAAAACCTAAACTCATTTGTTGTAATAGTATTTTGAAATATAACTTTGAAAATTTGGTTTTGAAAAAAGAGAAAAAGCCTTTTGGAGATTTAGTTGATGTTTTTGAATCTCTTTCTCCACATAGTGAAATTAATGAAAAGGCAAGAAATCCAAAAACATATATGTTTCAAATTATAGGAATTCTACAAAATTCCATATAATTCTCAAACAAACTAGCTAAACAAATGTATAAAACCTTTTATAAAAACAATAGAAATTTAGTTAGTGTTGTCTATTGAAATTGCAAGATGATAACATTGGTTCTACTAGGATTATGCGCAAAGGTAGCGACTTATTCAATCCATAAGAACTTTATTTAGCATATATCATCTATATATAGGAGTCGCGCGGTTGGACGTTATATGAATCACCTTGGATCGAATAAAACCAATTATTTGTTTTATTTTTCCATCGCTTATATATATATGCACCAGAGATTTTTGTGTTACCCTTGCATATATGCATGCATGCATGTGGAATGAATCCAAGTCTAAAATTAGGCGCCTAATGGTGACCTTCCATATATTAGACACCTTAATTATTTGAATTGGATTTTGGATGCAAACTAGCTTATTAGCTATCTATATATAACAAGATTAAAGAAGAAGACAGACAACCTAATTAAAGAATTTGAGGAGAGAAAGAGAGAAAGAGTGATCGTCATGGAGAGCAGGAGGAAGAATCAACAGAAGACGAGCTACATTGTAATTTCCATCCAGCTCCTAGCGGCCCTCCTACTCTTGGAGCTTGTGTCGCTAGTGCCGGGGGCGTCATGCGAGGAGTTGCCCTTGGATTTTTGGGTGAGTGCACTACGGGGGGTCGGGGCAAAGGACGTTTCAACAGCCGATGGATGCACCAAGAAGAATAAGGACACCATGCTCTGCTCTGCCCAGGCTAACACAGTAACCAATTTCATCAACCCTACCAACTCTGAGGAACAAGGCTATAGGACCATCGGGAGTCCATCGCTAACATCCCTGATGATAGCACCAAACGGTACATCCTCATCCTCAGCGGTGGCACCGTGTACCGAGAGAAGGTATTGGTGAGCAAAAGCAAGCCATTCGTCACCATAAGATCAGATGACCCCATCAACCCTGCCATCATTGTGTGGAACGACACTGCCGCCACCCTGGGGAAGGATAGCAAGCCCCTTGGAGTAGATGGTAGTAGCACCATGACCGTAGAGTCCGACTACTTCATTGCCTATGGTGTCGTCTTTAGGAATGATGCTGCAGCAGCAGCGAAGAAGAAGAAGGCAGAAGGCGAGGCGCCAGCGTTGCGGGTGCTAGGAACAAAGGCAACC
Source organism: Zea mays (assembly GCF_902167145.1). Classification (NCBI taxonomy): domain Eukaryota; kingdom Viridiplantae; phylum Streptophyta; class Magnoliopsida; order Poales; family Poaceae; genus Zea; species Zea mays. The sequence goes on from NC_050100.1 coordinate 151,755,464, forward strand.
TTCTACAACTGCACAATTGAAGGTGGACAAGGCGCCCTGTATGACCAGATGGGGCTGCACTACTTCAAGTCCTGCACCATCAGGGGCACCATCGACTTCATCTTTGGCTCTGCCAAGTCCTTTTATGAGGACTGCACCATTGTTTCCGTGAACAACATGGAGGAGATCATGACCTTGCCTGTGGCACCACCTCAACTTGACATTCACGACAATCCAATCAAAGTTGCCCCAGGGAAGGGAGGCTTCTCCTTCAAGACATGTACCATCACCGGGGAAGGGCAACAAATCTTCCTCGGAAGGATGGGCACGCCTTCCATCTACTCCTACACCCAGATTGCTAAGGAGGTTGTGCCCATAATCTACGACAAAGGGAACATCTTCATGCCCAGTAATATGTATGCCGACCCATGCATGCAGCAAAATCTCTCTCTCTCTCTTTATATATATATACACTTGTTATCTCATATCTATATCTATGCAGGACTGGTAGACGCTGTGCCACTTTCAAGTGCTATGGACCTGGGTTAGAGAAAATATGGCACGTCAAACTTAGATACGCTGAAGCCATATACTTTCTTGGGACAGATTTTATCAACGGAGATTCATGGATCCTGTCCATACCACCTACTGATGCTGAAACATTGCTATCAGTTTGAATATATAGAATCCTCAGAGATCATCAAAGATCATCATCTACCACTAATTAATAATGACCCAAATTAAATAAGTTTTGCGTATATATTTTATCCCTATCTATAAATTATGCATGTGTTGTAAACAAGTCGTGGATGGGCTTCATTTGTTCTCGCGATTGAAAAATAACAAATAAACAAAGTAGAAAAGAGGATGAACCAGAAGTCTTGTTCAGCAAGAAGGAAGGAGGAATGACGATATTTCCCATGTGATACTTGTAAATCATATGTGTAAACTTCGTGGGCGTACTTGTAATTTCATACGAAGTTGTACCTCTCGCCTATAAATAGAGTAACAGTGTCATGCATAAATTCACCTTTCGAGAGCTCAAAGCTTCATTTAGCTCAGCCTTCGAAGTACCTTTGAGCTATCACTTGTATGAAGCCGAAGGTATGTTTGTAATTGTTTGTTATATTGCAAGGAGTGAAATAATAAGTGTGGAAGCATGAAGATGAGTAACATGTCTTGCTCGTAACTGTTTACATTTCATCCTTGTTAATATATAAGCATTTGTGCCCCTTCTTCTTCTCTCTTCAATTAACCTTCGAAGAAGGATTAATTGAAGGGAGAAGTTTATGATTTGATAACTTGTGTTGGCTTGTTTTTGATGTCCTGTAGCAATCAAAAGCAAGCGACCAACTATGTCTATGGCCAGTGCCATCGGCCTGGACCCTATGTTTGTGCGTGTGAATCGCAGTAGTGCGATTGGGGAAGGAGGCTTGATGGTTGTAAGTGCAATCAACCCATTTGAGGGTTTTGGTGGTGATATGACAACAAATAAGGTATCTAATATGTTTGCTCCTAGTATATGTGTAACACCACAAAAACCATCAACTAAAAATAATGCATTTAGATTATTAGTGGTAATAATATGGTAATGATTTTTTCTTTCAAGTGTTTGATTTTTATTTGCATTTACGGGGTGTTTGGGTCCCTTCATTTTAGAGGAATTGGAATTCACTCAATATCCACCACTTTCCAAAGTTCAGATATAAGCTTATCCCAAATTCATGGGGTGGAGAATGGGAAATGATTTTATGCATTAGTAGAATTTGTTTCTACTCTATAACTTACATGACACTCTTCGTCTCACTCCTCTATAGTAAAAATATAGCACATAAATATCTCTGACATCTTGCTAATAATAGTATACAAATATATTTTGTATAAAACCAAATTAGCTTAATTGATATATGCCTAAATTACTATTATTAGTAAAAATATAGCACATAAATATCTCCGACATCTTTCAAGTGTTTGATTTTTATTTGCATTTAAAGTAATTTTGTTTGCTCATATTTGATTTATGGATGCTTAGTAGAATTTCTTTTATATTGAGAATCCAATCAATTAATATAGAAGTATTGGTCCAACAATAAATATTTTAGTTATAAATAATTTTGAAATAATTATTATGATTTTTTTGAATTATTTAAAAATATATTTACTTATATTTTTAAATAGAAAAGAAAACAAAAGAAAAAAAACCGAAAACCCTAAACCTAACCGGCCATTTCGGCCCATCAGGCCCATCAGCCGCCGCTTCCCTATTTCCTCCTCCCCATCTCTCACCGACCAGTGGGGCCCACCCAGGGCCCCTCTCCTTTGTCTCCCTCCCGTGCCCGGCCGAGCCGCGCCGTGCGCCACGCCTGCGCCTCGACGTCCGCGCCAGTCCGTTTCCCCGAACCGAAAACCGCCCGCGCTGTTTCCCTCTCTCTCCCTCCCCCACTTCCCTCTCCTTCAAGCCGGTAACGGCCGAGTTATTAGCTGCTGCCATTGATGGCGTTCATGGCCGACCATCTATCTCTCTCCCCGCTCGGCTCTCCCTCTCATCCCCTCTCTATAAAACCCGCCCGAGCTCCCACCTCTCTCCCTACCCGAGCTCTCTCCCTCACTCATCGTGCTCTCTCACCCTCACCGAAACGCCGACCGCCTGAGCCTTACCGTCTGCGCCCGCTCGCTGTCGAGCCTTGCTGTCCACGCCTCGCCCCGCCTCGGACGCGCTCGTTCCCTACCCGACCGAGACCACGCGCGCCCTGCTCCCCTGCTCGCCGAGCTCCATCCCTACGCGTGAGCAAGAGCTCAAGGTAGAAGAAGCACATTTTGCATTTTAGTCCCTACGTGTAAATAAAATTATTTCTAAGATTTTCAGTTTAGAAACTATTGAAAAGAGACCCGATGTATACGCTAAATCATGAACTAGCCCCTGCAACAATATTTTGACACGAGTATTATTTTACATTTCAAAAATAAATAATTTCACTATTCACTAACTTGGTGATTTAAATATTAGAAATGTTGGTGCTTAGCAACCCTACTTGAAAGATGGGCAACAGGGGTGGCAATGGTTTGGTGGCAGCTCATGTTAACATGGGGTGGTAGTCTTGGCTAAGTTACCTCACCTAGAGGGCCATCAATACTGATGTGGAAACCTTAGCGGGTGGCTTTGTACTAAGGATATTTTGTGAAAGCCTCATAATGGATCCCTAGCTGTCACACCCAGTTTTGGAAGGTAAACCGAATGCGAACCATGTACGTGCCAGGATCAGAACTCATGTACACAGCGATTACATAATTGGACATCATCACACAATCCTTGAATTAAATAGCAAAGGTACTTAGTTACATCAAGATGTCTAAGACATCCACAGAGTCTATTACATAAACATAATGTTCAACATTAAATCAAAGCGTGGAGTATCGAAACATAGAAGATAAGCCTACACAGGCAACTAACTGGGGGTTTTCCACTAAAGTAAACTAGAACTCGTCGTTTTCCTGGAACTCCTCAAAGTCATCCATGTTGCCAACTTCACCTCCTGAGCACTGAGAACAGTGGGGACAACCTGGGGTGGGGTGGTTTGTAAAGCAAGGGTGCGTACACATCAACGTACTTAGCAAATGTCTCGTTTGGCTAAGGTGGACTAGCGGTATGTGGAGTTAAGGTTAAACAGTTGCTTTTAGTTGGTCAAGTTTTATTATTATAAGTAGAGCCAAGTTTTAGTAATAACCCAGTTATTACCCAAAGGCACTCCCTCCAAGAGGAAATACCAGAGATCAGGATTATAATTATCATTGTTAATCATCATCATAAAAGTAACCATTGTTCTTCTAATCGAAGAGGATCCCAAGGCTGCTCATAACCGTGAGCACGACTAATATACCAGTTTCTAACACTCTGCAGAGGTTGCACACTTTACCCACAAGCCGTGATTCCCATTCTGCCCGGGGTTCTAGCCTCCCCATTGAACACTAACAAGGTGACCTAGCAGGGTCTCACTATGTAGCCTTTATAAAGATTTCCTAGAGGTCATAGCCGCCTGTTAGGTTTCTCCATTTTGATAAACACAGTACATCTCCCCAAAGGAAGGGTGACTAACAAAACCAAATCAAAGAACCTCTGCAACCAACCTCGGCAGAGAAAGTACTGTGCCTGGACCCCATTGACGGCCCTACGGTGAAGCCAACTACTCCTCTGGTTCCTCTAATTAATCAGCTAAGGGCGTCCCATTCCACCCTCATGGTTGCAGTGTTATCCCGGGTTGTCACTCCCCAAACAGGTCCTTACGGAGAGGTACTCAGAAAAGAGCCTAAGCCCCCTAAAGTAATCACAAGGACCCCATCGGGATAACATCATCGTATCATAAAAGATCACATCATGTTCATTGATTAAGTTTAAGCAATAGCATAAGCTAACCATGATTAACCCAAAAAGGTAAACAAGGGTAAGGGAAATACAAACTAGTCAATCCTTAGGTTTCAATAAAGTAATGCGGGACAATGAATTACAAAGTAGAGTAGGACATGATAGGTCTGAGGACACTTGCCTTCACCAGGTTTTTGCTCAGAGGGATCTTCGGCAACACACTCACGAACCATGAGCTGCTCGTTGTCTAAGTAAAGCGAGCATACATTCAATACATTTGGTAGGTAAAAATGAACATCACATCACACATGAACAAATATTGGCACACAACTCAAGAAGGTACATTATTAAGTACAGAGGAATGAGGTCAAGTTATAAAAATGGACTAATCCTAATTGGGGAATTGATTACTCTCTAAATGTTTGGAACATAGCTCAAAAAGGTTAAGTAGTGATTAAAACAAATGAAAGCTAGAATTATAAGATAAACTAATCTCATTTAGAAATTTGATTATCTTTTAAGTATTATCCATAATTACATTCCTAATTCTATTTATGTCATTAAGACCTAGAGGTTAAGACAAAAAAATATCCAAGTAATGCATAACACTAATCTCACAAGATTGAATATACTTTATTCCTAGGGTTCTCCTTTTATTTATTTCATTAAATAAATAAATCAAAAGATACTTTAATTCTATATTCTAAGTGTAAAAATTAAAGTGTACATATTACAGTTGGTCATATTTTATTTGAACAGAGAATAATTTGGTGAACATTTTGTAATTTGAACCACTAAATTTGGAGTTCATATGAAAAAGATATGAAATAAACAAGTTTTGAAGTTTGAAATATGAAATTAGGGCTAAATCTGTGATTAAATAAAAGTCCAGGGGTCTAATTAAAACAAACCAGGGACCTATGCCCTTAAACAGAGGACGATGGGTTGATTTCCTAAAACCAGGGGGTTTCTTAAGCAAAACAGCCACGCGAAGGGGTATCGGGCTCCCTCAACCGTTGGATCAGAAACCGACGGCTGAGATTAGATCGCGCAGGCGCGGGCGCGGGCGCGCAGGCGCGGATGACAAGCGGGGCTAGGGCCGTCAATGGCAGAGGGGGAGGGCGCAATAATCAAGCGGGCCCAGCTCCAGAGGACTTGGGCGCTGACAGGCGAGCCAGGGCATCAGGCACGCGTGCGCGAAGCGTTATCCGTGGTCCGAGGCGTTCGATCTAAATCGGACGGAGGGGACCAGACCAGGGGGAAACAGACGGCTGCTGGCGGCGCCGCTCCTCTCCGTGGCGTTGAGGTGAAAGGGAAATGTGCCCTTGGGCCATTTCTAAGTATTTTGGTGATTGAGTGCCAACACAAGTGCTTAAGTGTTAGAGTATCCCATGTGATGGACAAAGTGCAAATCAAAAGTAAAGGTATGTTTCTAGACTTAGTACATTGTTTTATGGACTAATGTATTGTGTCTAAGTGCTGGAAACAGGAAAAATCAAGTTGGAAAAGAGATGGCTTTGTTCAGCCAAAGTCTGCTCAGTCTTGGTGCACCGGACTGTCCGGTGGTGCACCGGACAGTGTCCTGTGGTGCACCGGACAGTGTCCGGTGCACGAGGCTGGCTCTGGTGAACTTGCTGCTCTCGGGACTTCGACGGACAGTCCGGTGGTGCACCGGACTGTCCGGTGAGCCGTTCACATGCGAAGTCGTCGCTCTCGGGAAGTGATTAACGGCGTACGACTAAAAATCACCGGTCTGTCCGGTGGTGCACCGGACTGTCCGGTGAGCCAACGGTCAGCCGGGCCAACGGTCGGCCGAGGATTCCGCGCATGACGCGTGGCCGAGCCAACGGTCACATTGGAGCACCGGACTGTCCGGTGTGCACCGGACAGTGTCTGGTGCGCCAACGGCTCTGAATCTGCAACGGTCGGCTTCGCCAAATAAGGAAAGAAATCCGCACCGGACAGTGTCCGGTGGTGCACCGGACTGTCCGGTGCGCCAGGCGACAGAAGGCAAGAATTGCCTTCCTGGAATGCTCTCAACGGCTCCTAGCTGCCTTGGGGCTATAAAAAGGACCCCTAGGCGCATGGAGGAGAACACCAAGCATTCCCCAAGCATTCTAAAGCACCAAGACCTCGATTCCGCGCATTTGATTCTTTGTGATAGCATCTAGAGCTCTATTTGAGTTGTGAACTCGTCGGGTTGTGTTGTGAGCTCTTGTTGCGACTTGTGTGCGTGTTGTCGCTTTGATTTTGTGTCTTGTGTGCGTTGCTCATCCCTCCCTTACTCCGTGCTTCTTTGTGAACATCAAAGTGTAAGGGCGAGAGGCTCCAAGTTGTGGAGATTCCTCGCGATCGGGATATAGTAAAGCAAAGCAAAACACCGTGGTATTCAAGTGGGTCCTTGGACCGCTTTAGAGGGGTTGATTGCAACCCTCGTCCGTTGGGACGCCACAACGTGGAGTAGGCAAGCGTTGGTCTTGGCCGAACCACGGGATAAACCACTGTGCCATCTCTGTGTTGATCTTTTGTGGTTATTGTGTTTTGTTAAGACTCCTCTCTAGCCACTTGGCATTATTGTGCTAACACCTAACACTTAAACAAGTTTTTGTGGCTTTAAGTTTAAGTTTTTACAGGATCACCTATTCACCCCCCTCTTTAGCTGCTCTCAATTGGTATCAGAGCCGTTCTCTTCAAGAAAGGGACTAATCGCCCGAAGAGATGGATCCTAAGGGGAAGGGAATTGTGATCAATGAAAAGGAGATGGAGTCCTTCGTCAACGAGCCGAAGGAGGACAAGCCTACCGACTCGGGCTCGGGCCACAAACGAGAAGATGGGAAGAAGAAGAAGACAAGGCGCATCAAGGAGATCGTCTACTACGACGACAGCGACGAGTCCACTTCTTCCCAAAAGGACGACGACAACGACTACGAGAGAAGGAAGACGGTTAATTCAAACTTTTCCTTTGATTATTCCCGTATTCCGCAAAGTACCAATTCTCATTTACTCTCCATTCCACTTGGCAAACCTCCACACTTTGATGGGGAGGACTACGGATTTTGGAGTCACAAAATGCGTAGTCACTTATTCTCTCTCCATCCAAGCATATGGGAGATTGTAGAGAGTGGAATGAAATTTGATAGCTCGGATAGTCCCTTGTTTATAAATGAACAAATCCATAGAAATGCACAAGCTACTACTGTCCTTTTAGCATCTTTGTGCAGGGAAGAGTACAATAACGTGAGCGGCTTGGACAATGCCAAGCAGATCTGGGACACCCTCAGGATCTCACATGAGGGGAACAACGTCACCATGCTCACCAAAATGGAGTTGGTGGAGGGCGAGCTTGGAAGATTCGCAATGATAAGGGGAGAGGAGCCAACCCAAACATACAACCGGCTCAAGACCCTCATCAATAAAATAAGGAGCTACGGAAGCACGCGATGGACGGACCACGACGTCGTTCGCCTAATGCTAAGGTCCTTTACTGTACTTGATCCACATCTGGTGAACAATATTCGTGAAAATCCTAGGTACACCAAGATGTCGCCCAAAGAAGTTCTTAAGAAGTTCGTAAGCGGGCGAATGATGATCAAGGATGCGAGATACGTGGATGATGCGCTAAATGGCCCAATCCATGAGCCTCAAACCATCGCCCTCAAAGCAACGAGAAGCAAGGAGACGCTACCTAACAAGGTGGCGCAAGTTGAGGCGGTGGGACTAAATGAGGAAGAGATGGCCCTCATCATCAAGCGCTTCAAGACGGCGCTAAAGGGCCACAAGGAGCATCCCAAGAAGAACAAGATGAAGGGAAAGAGCTCCTACTTCAAGTGTGGTAAGATTGGTCATTTTATCGCTAGATGTCCCGATAATGATAGTGACCAGGAACAAGAGAAGAAAGGGGAAAAGAAGAAGAAGTACAAGAAGGCTAAGGGCGAGGCACATCTTGGCAAGGAGTGGGACTCGGATTGCTCTTCATCCGACGATGAAGGACTTGCCACCACCACCTTCAACAAATCGGCCCTCTTCCCCAACGAGCGTCACACATGCCTCATGGCGAAGGAGAAGAAGGTATGTACTCGAAATACTACTTATGCTTCTTCAAGTGAGGACGAGTCTAGTGATGATGATGAAATAGATTATTCATGTTTATTCAAAGGCCTAGATAGAACCAAGGTTGATAAAATTAATGAATTAATTGATGCCTTGAATGATAAGAATAGATTATTAGAAAAGCAAGAGGATTTGTTGTATAAAGAACATGAAAAATTTGTAGAGGCACAAAAATCTCATGCTTTAGAAGTTAAAAGAAATGAAATGCTTTCTTGTGAACTATCTACTTGCCATGAGACAATTTCTAGCTTAAGAAGCATAAATGATGATTTGAATGCTAAGTTAGAAATAGCTAGTAAATCAACATCTGGTGTAGAAAATGTTGTAATTTGCAATAGGTGTAAAGATTTTAATATTGATGCATGTAGCAAACACCTAGCTTCAATTTCTAGATTGAATGATGAAGTGGCTAGTCTTAATGCCCAACTTAAGACTAGCAAAAGTGAATTCGATAAGCTAAAATTTGCAAGGGATGCCTACACGATTGGTAGACACCCCTCAATTAAGCATGGACTTGGCTTCAAGAGGGAAGCCAAGAACTTGACATGTCATAAGGCTCCCATCTCCATCAAGGAGAAAGGGAAGGCCCCTATGGCAAATAGTATTCAAAAGAACCATGCTTTATTATACCATGATAGGAAATATTCTAGGAATGTTCATCATGATAGAAATTGCAATAATGTTGTTTCACATGCTTATGATTCATATGCTATGACTGCTTCTAGTTCCCATGTTGTGCATGGTAGAGATATGCCTAGGAAAAATATTCATCATGTGCCTAGAAAGAATATTGTTCATGTTCCTAGGAAAGTAATACATGAACCTTCTACAATTTATTATGCTTGCAATACATCCTTTGCTATTTGTAGAAAGGATAAGAAGGTAATTGCTAGGAAGTTAGGGGCAAGATGCAAGGGAGATAAAACTTGCATTTGGGTCCCTAAGACCATTGTGACTAACCTTGTAGGACCCAACAAGAGTTGGGTACCTAAAACCCAAGCCTAAATTTGCCTTACAGGTTTATGCATCTAGGGGTTCAAGCTGGATTATCGACAGCGGATGCACAAACCACATGACGGGGGAGAAGAAGATGTTCACCTCCTACGTCAAGAACAAGGATTCCCAAGATTCAATCATATTTGGTGATGGGAACCAAGGCAAGGTGAAAGGGTTAGGAAAAATTGCTATTTCATCCGAGCACTCTATTTCTAATGTGTTCTTAGTTGAGTCGCTTGGATATAACTTGTTGTCTGTGAGTCAACTTTGTAATATGGGATATAATTTTTAATTCACAAATATAGATGTGTCTGTCTTTAGAAGATGTGATGGTTCACTAGCCTTTAAGGGTGTACTAGACGACAAACTTATTTAGTTGATTTTGCAAAAGAGGAGGTCGGTCTAGATGCATGCTTAATTGCTAAGACTTGCATGGGCTGGCTGTGGCATCGCCGTTTAGCGCATGTGGGGATGAAGAACCTTCACAAGCTTCTAAAGGGAGAACACGTGATAGGTCTAACTAATGTGCATTTCGAAAAAGATAGACCTTGTGCAGCTTGTCAAGCAGGTAAACAAGTGGGAAGTACTCATCACATCAAGAATGTGATGACTACATCAAGACCCCTGGAGCTGCTGCATATGGACCTCTTCGGACCCGTCGCCTACCTAAGCATCGGGGGAAGTAAGTATGGTTTAGTAATTGTTGATGATTTTCCCGCTTCACTTGGGTATTCTTTTTGCAGGATAAATCTGAAACCCAAGGGACCCTCAAGCGCTTCCTAAGGAGAGCTCAAAATGAGTTTGAGCTCAAGGTGAAGAAGATAAGGAGCGACAACGGGTCCGAATTCAAGAACCTTCAAGTGGAGGAGTACCTTGAGGAGGAAGGGATCAAGCACGAGTTCTCCGCTCCCTACACACCACAGCAAAATGGTGTGGTAGAGAGGAAGAACAGGACGCTCATCGATATGGCGAGGACAATGCTTGGAGAGTTCAAGACGCCCGAGTGCTTTTGGTCGGAAGCCGTGAACACGGCTTGTCACGCCATCAACTGGGTGTATCTTCATCGCCTCCTCAAGAAGACTTCGTATGAGCTTCTAACCGGTAACAAACCCAGTGTGTCTTACTTTTGTGTATTTGGGAGCAAATGCTATATTCTAGTGAAGAAAGGTAGAAATTCTAAGTTTGCTCCCAAAGTTGTAGAAGGGTTTTTGTTAGGTTATGACTCAAATACAAAGGCGTATAGGGTCTTCAACAAATCATCGGGTTTGGTTGAAGTCTCTAGCGACGTTGTATTAGATGAGACTAATGGCTCTCCAAGAGAGCAAGTTGTTGATCTTGATGATGTAGATGAAGAAGACATTCCAACGGCCGCGATTCGCACCATGGCGATTGGAGATGTGCGACCACAGGAACAAAAGGAGCAAGATCAACCTTCTTCCTCAACAATGGTGCATCCCCCAACTCAAGACGATGAACAGGTTCATAAAAAGGAGGCGTGCGATTAAGGGGGAGCACAAGATGATCATGTGATGGAGGAAGAAGCACAACCGGCACCTCCAACCCAAGTTCGAGCGACGATTCAAAGGAATCATCCCGTTGACCAAATATTGGGTGATATTAGCAAGGGAGTAACTACTCGTTCTAGATTAGTTAATTTTTGTGAGCATTACTCCTTTGTCTCTTCTATTGAGCCTTTCAGGGTAGAAGAGGCCTTGCTAGATCTGGACTGGGTGTTGGCCATGCTGGAGGAGCTCAACAACTTCAAGCGTAATGAAGTTTGGACACTGGTGCCTCGTCCTAAGCAAAATGTTGTGGGGATCAAGTGGGTGTTCCGCAACAACCAAGATGAGCCCGGGGTGGTGAGAAGGAACAAGGCTCGACTTGTGGCAAAAGGTTATGCCCAAGTCGTAGGTTTGGACTTTGAGGAGTCTTTTGCTCCTGTGGCTAGGCTAGAGTCCACTCGTATTTTGCTAGCATATGCCGCTCACCATTCTTTCAGGTTGTTCCAAATGGATGTGAAGAGCGCCTTCCTCAACGGGCCAATCAAGGAGGAGGTTTACGTGGAGCAACCCCCTGGCTTCGAGGATGAACGGTACCCCGACCACGTGTGTAAGCTCTCTAAGGCGCTCTATGGACTTAAGCAAGCCCCAAGAGCATGGTATGAATGCCTTAGAGACTTTTTAATTGCTAATGCTTTCAAGGTTGGGAAAGCCGATCCAACTCTTTTCACTAAGACTTGCGATGGTGATCTTTTTGTGTGCCAAATTTATGTCGATGACATAATATTTGGTTCTACTAATCAAAAGTCTTGTGAAGAGTTTAGCAGGGTGATGACGCAGAAATTCGAGATGTCGATGATGGGCGAGTTGAACTACTTCCTTGGGTTCCAAGTGAAGCAACTCAAGGATGGCACCTTCATCTCCCAAACGAAGTACATGCAAGACTTGCTAAAGCGGTTTGGGATGAAGGACGCCAAGCCCGCCAAGACTCCAATGGGAACCGACGGACACACCGACCTCAACAAAGGAGGTAAGTCTGTTGATCAAAAGGCATACCGGTCAATGATAGGGTCTTTACTTTATTTAAGTGCTAGTAGACCGAATATTATGCTTAGCATATGCATGTGTGCTAGATTTCAATCCGATCCAAGGGAGTGTCACTTAGTGGCCGTGAAGCGAATTCTTAGATATTTTGTCGCTACGCCTTGCTTCGGGTTCTGGTATCCAAAGGGGTCTAACTTTGACTTGATTGGATATTCAGACTCCGACTATGCTGGATGTAAGGTCGATAGGAAGAGTACATCGGGGACGTGCCAATTCTTAGGAAGGTCCCTGGTGTCATGGAATTCTAAGAAACAAACTTCTGTTGCCCTATCCACCGCTGAGGCCGAGTTCGTTGCCGCAGGACAATGTTGCGCGCAACTACTTTGGATGAGGCAAACCCTCCGGGACTTTGGCTACAATCTGAGCAAAGTCCCACTCCTATGTGACAATGAGAGTGCTATCCGCATAGCAGAAAATCCTGTTGAGCACAGCCGCACAAAGCACATTGACATCCGGCATCACTTTTTGAGAGACCACCAGCAAAAGGGAGATATCGAAGTGTTCTATATTAGCACCGAGAACCAGCTAGCCAATATCTTTACCAAGCCTTTAGATGAGAAGACCTTTTGCAGGCTGCGTAGTGAGCTAAATGTCTTAGATTCGCGGAACTTGGATTGATTTATAGCATACATGTGTTTATGCCTTTGATCATGTTCCTTATGCATTTTGTTGTTTATTTATGGTGCTCAAGTTGTACAAGCACTCCCCGGACCTCACAAGTCCTTTTGCAAGTGATGCACATATTTAGGGGGAGATGTGCTACAACTTGACTCTTTGAGACTAACCGTGTGCTTGAGTTTGCTTGATTTAGTCTCAAAGGAAGGTTGAGAGGGAAAAGATGGACTTGGACCATGAAAGACTTGCACTGCACTCCGATGAGAGGGTAACTTATTCCAAGTTCATCTAATGTACTCTTATTGCCCTTGTATACTTATTTGAAGATTTTGGTGAGGCAATGGGGTTCAAGGGCCAAGATTGATCCCGTTTTGGTGCTTGATGCCAAAGGGGGAGAAAATAAGGCCAAAGCAATAAATGGATCAGTTACCACTTGAGAAATTTTGAAAATAGTAGAATAGAGCTTTTGGTTTGTCAAAACTCTCTTGTTGTTTCTCTTTGCAAAAGTTGGTCTCCTGTGGGGAGAATGGTTGATTATGGGAAAAAGGGGGGGGGGTTTGAATCTTTGATCAATTTCTCCTGGAATACCTCTCTTTATGTCTCTACAAGTGAAGTTGACTTAGAGATAGGAAATTGAGTTTGATTTGCAAAAACAAACCAAGTGGTGGCAAAGAGTGATCCATATATGCCAAATTTGAATCAAAACAATTTTGAGTTTTCATTTGCATTGATATTGCACTTGTTCTAGTTGCTTTATGTTGTGTTGGCATAAATCACCAAAAAGGGGGAGATTGAAAGGGAAATGTGCCCTTGGGCCATTTCTAAGTATTTTGGTGATTGAGTGCCAACACAAGTGCTTAAGTGTTAGAGTATCCCAAGTGACGGACAAAGTGCAAATCAAAAGTAAATGTATGTTTCTAGACTTAGTACATTGTTTTATGGACTAATGTATTGTGTCTAAGTGCTGGAAACAGGAAAAATCAAGTTGGAAAAGAGATGGCTTTGTTCAGCCAAAGTCTGCTCAGTCTGGCTGCACCGGACAGTGTCCGGTGCAGCAGGCTGGCTCTGGTGAACTTGCTGCTCTCGGGACTTCGACGGCGGTGTACGGCTATAAATCACCGGACTGTCCGGTGGTGCACCGGACTGTCCGGTGAGCCGTTCACAGGCGAAGTCGTCGCTCTCGGGAAGTGATTAACGGCGTACGGCTAAAAATCACCGGTCTGTATGGTGGTGCACCAGACTGTCCGGTGAGCCAACGGTCAGCCGGGCCAATGGTCGGCTGAGGATTCCGCGCATGACGCGTGGCCGAGCCAACGGTCACATTGGAGCACCGGACTGTCCGGTGTGCACCGGACAGTGTCCGGTGCGCCAACGGCTCTGAATCTGCGACGGTCGGCTTTGCCAAATAAGGAAAGAAATCCGCACCGGACAGTGTCCGGTGGTGCACCGGACTGTCTGGTGCGCCAGGCGATAGAAGGCAAGAATTGCCTTCCTGTAATGCTCTCAACGGCTCCTAGCTGCCTTGGGGCTATAAAAAGGACCCCTAGGCGCATGGAGGAGAACACCAAGCATTCCCCAAGCATTCTAAAGCACCAAGACCTCGATTCCGCGCATTTGATTCTTTGTGATAGCATCTAGAGCTCTATTTGAGTTGTGAACTCGTCGAGTTGTGTTGTGAGCTCTTGTTGCGACTTGTGTGCGTGTTGTCACTTTGATTTTGTGTCTTGTGTGCGTTGCTCATCCCTCCCTTACTCCGTGCTTCTTTGTGAACATCAAAGTGTAAGGGCGAGAGGCTCCAAGTTGTGGAGATTCCTTGCGATCGGGATATAGTAAAGCAAATCAAAACACCGTGGTATTCAAGTGGGTCTTTGGACCGCTTGAGAGGGGTTGATTGCAACCCTCGTCCGTTGGGACGCCACAACGTGGAGTAGGCAAGCGTTGGTCTTGGCCGAACCACGGGATAAACCACTGTGCCATCTCTATGTTGATCTCTTGTGGTTATTGTGTTTTGTTAAGACTCCTCTCTAGCCACTTGGCATTATTGTGCTAACACCTAACACTTAAACAAGTTTTTGTGGCTTTAAGTTTAAGTTTTTACAGGATCACCTATTCACCCCCCCTCTAGGTGCTCTCATGAGGTCACCGGAGTTGAGGCTGGCGCGAGCTGGAGTGGCTACAGGGTCGTCGGAGTTGGGCAGAGAGGGAGAGGGCACCACGGCGAACTCAATGGCGGGGAAGAGGCCCTGAATCCACGGGCAAAGAAGGGAGAACGGCGGTGAGAAGGTCTCGGGCGAGCCGGAGTAACTCTGGTGAGCCATTCTGGCCACGGGGAGGGGACTTAAGGCGTGCTAAGGCCTGGGCTAGCTTCAGCAGAGGCAGGGTTGACATAGGGACCTACTCCGGGGAACTAGACCGGGCTAAATCGGCCGGCCACCGCGCGAGCATGGTGGACCGCCGCGGCCGAGCACTGGCGAAGGCGAAATTGGCCGAGCACAGGGCGCAATAAGGGAAATTGGGCACGGGGATGGGTGTCTCACCTCTGGGCGAAGCTCGGGGAGGCTTGGAGCGGTCTCCGGCGAGCTGGATGGCCAGGAACGCGGGCGTGGGTCTTCGGCGGCGGCTGGCGGCGTGGGCAGAGCATGAGAGAGGGCGAAGCTACGCGAAATGAGGTGAGGGGTGTGCGCGGGGCATGGGCGGGGCTCTAAGAAGGGAGCTGGGCGCGTGGGCGGGCGTCGTGGCCGAGAAATCCGGCGACGTGCGCACGAGTCGGTCCACGACGAGCGTGGAGGGGGCGGAACTGACAGGTAGGGTCCATGGCGCAGAGAGAGGAGAAAGGGGCGTGCGGGGCAACAGCTCGGCGACTGGCGGACCGGGCCCGCGAGATAGAGAGACTGGTCCCACTAGGCAGCGAGCGAGGGAGGGAGCGCGTGCGCGAGGGAGAACTGCCGCTGACAGGCGGGGTCCGCCTGTCAGACAGCGCGGGCGCGCGGCCTGGCTGGGCCGACTGGGCTGGTTTGGGCTGCTTTCTCCTTTTCTTTTTCTCTGAATTTTCTAATTCCTTTTCCATTTCTTTTTCTATAGGGTTTTTTCAAATCCAAATTCAAACTAGGTTTCAAATTCAAATAAATTCAAACTTGTCCAACACTTCAAAGAATATTTTAAACTCAGCATGATGCAACATGTCAAGACTCATAAGGTTTTGACAAAAATAAATAATTAACCTCCACTAGTTTAGGCTATCTCTAATCAAAAAGGAAAAAGGGAGAGAGAGAAAACCTAGAGTGAGAAAAAGAAGAGTAACACATGATTTTGGGTGATAATTAGAAAGA
This sequence comes from Zea mays, assembly GCF_902167145.1. Classification (NCBI taxonomy): domain Eukaryota; kingdom Viridiplantae; phylum Streptophyta; class Magnoliopsida; order Poales; family Poaceae; genus Zea; species Zea mays. The sequence continues at coordinate 151,771,456 of NC_050100.1, forward strand.
AATTTTATACCCCCAAAATCAGGGTGTTACAGACCTATCCCCCTTAAAAGAATCTCGCCCTCGAGATTCAGGGCTGGCTAGAAAAGAGCTCAGGGTACTTGGCTTTTAAATCATCTTCTCTTTCCCAGGTTGCTTCTTCTTCTGAGTGATGGCCCCATTTGACTTTGCACATTCTGATGGTGTTCCTCCGGGTGACCCGATCTGCTGTCTCCAGAATTTGAGTTGGCTTCTCAATATAAGTCAGATCTTCTTGAACTTCAAGATCCTCTGCTAGCAACTGCTCTTCTAGCACTCTTAAGCATTTCTTCAACTGAGACACATGGAACACATCGTGCACAGCTGACAGATTCTCTAGTAAGCTGAGTTGATAAGCCACTTCTCCACGTCTTGCATGAATCTGATACGGGCCGATATAGCGAGGGGCTAGCTTGCCCTTGACTCCGAACCTCTTGGTTCCTCTGATAGGTGACACCTTCAAATAGACATAATCTCCCACTTCAAAACTGAGTTCTCTTCTTCTGGTGTCATCATAGCTTCGTTGTCTGGACTGTGCTGCCTTCAAATTCTCCCGGACCATTCGGATGTTCTCTTCGGCTTCAAGCAGAATATCTGGCCCGAACACCAGTCTTTCACCAGGTTGGTCCCAATGCAGTGCAGTTCTGCAATTCCTTCCATAAAGCGCTTCAAACGGTGACATCTTTAGGCTGGCTTGGTAGCTATTGTTGTAAGAGAATTCTGCATATGGTAATCTCTTGTCCCAACCTATGTTGTCTTGTAAGGCACAAGCCCTCAACATATCCTCCAAAATCTGATTAGTTATCTCTGTTTGACCATTTTGTCTGCGGGTGATAAGCTGAGCTGAATTTCAAATGCGTGCCTAAAGCTTCATGTAAGTACTGCCAAAAATGAGAGGTGAACTGGGTGCCTCTATCTGATACTATCTTCTTCGGAACGCCATGCAAGCACACAATCCGAGCCATGTATAGTTCGGCCAACACCGCACTGTTGTAGGTGGTCTTGACTGGTATGAAATGGGCTGCCTTTGTCAAACGGTCCACTACTACCCAGATAGAGTCATAACCAGTACGAGTGCGGGGAAAACCGACTATAAAGTCCATTCCTATCTCATCCCATTTCCACTGAGGAATCTGCAACGGTTGCAACAAACCTGCAGGTCTCTGATGTTCTGCTTTAATCCTCTGACAATTGTTACATACAGCCACATACTCTGCTATCTCCCTTTCATACCGTACCACCAAAATATTTTCTTCAGGTCTTGGTACATCTTCTCACTACCAGGGTGTATAGAGTATGCTGTCTCATGAGCTTCCTTGAGAATCAGTTCCCGGATTGGTTTGATATCGAGAACACACAGTCTGTCCTTGAACCATACCACTCCTTCTGCATCTTCACGGAAATCCTTGCCTTATCCATCTATGATCAGCTGCCGGATCTCGTTGATTTTCTCATCATCCTTCTGACCCTTCCTGATGTCTTTCTCTAGAGTGGGTTCCAACTCAATTGTCACTCCTTGAGTGTTGTTCAGAAATCCGAGACTCAACCTGTCGAATTCCTTCGCTAGCTCATATGGCATCGGGTGAGCGGCCAACATATTGACTTGACTCTTCCTGCTAAGAGCATCTGCAACTACATTTGCTTTGCTTGGGTGATAATGAATCTCCAGCTCATAATCTTTGATCAACTCTAGCCATCTTCGCTGCCTCATGTTTAACTCTGACTGAGTGAATATGTACTTGACGCTCTTGTGGTCTGTGTAGATATCACACTTCTGCCCATAAAGATAATGCCTCCAGGTCTTCAATGCATGAACCACGACTGCTAACTCCAGATCATGAGTAGGATAGTTCTTCTCATGAATCTTCAACTGTCGGGACGAGTATGCCACTACTCTCCCTTCCTGCATCAACACACATCCCAGTCTGGTGTACTAAGCATCGCAATACACTGAGAATGGCTTGTGATCATCTGGCAGAATCAGTACTGGTGCCATTGTCAACTTCTCCTTCAATGTCTCAAAGGACTTATGGCATGCTGGGGTCCACTTGAACTCAACCTTCTTTGCCAGCAAGGCTATCAGTGGCCTGGCGATCTTGGAGAAACCTTCAATGAAATGCCGATAATAACCGGCCATTCTGATGAAACTCTTGATTCCTTGGACATCTTTTGGTGCTTTCCAGTCCAAGATAGCTGTTACCTTCTTCGGATCTACATTCAATCCCTCTCGGTTTATAATGTGACCCAAGAACAGGACTTCACTAATCCAGAACTCGCACTTGCTAAGCTTGGCATACAGCTGACAATCTCGTAGCCTCTGAAGTACTTTCCTCAAATGCTCCTCATGCTCTTGCTCATTCTGGGAATATACAATAATATCATCAATGAACACCACTACGAACTTGTCGAGGTAGTCCATGAACACACTGTTCATCAGGTACATGAAGTAAGCTGGCGCAGTCGTCAATCCAAATGACATAACCATGAACTCATATAGTCCATACTTAGTGATGAATGTTGTCTTCGGTATATCTGCAGGTCGGATCCTGAGCTGATGGTAACCTGACCTCAGATCTATCTTTGAGAACATAGTGGCTCCTCTCAACTGATCAAATAGGTCTTCAATTCAAGGCAGAGGGTACTTGTTCTTGACACTGACTTCATTCAAAGCTCTGTAATTGATGCACATCCTCTTCGTGCCATCCTTCTTCTCCACAAATAACACTAGGGCTGCCCAAGGTGAGGTACTTGGTCTGATGTAGCCTTTCTCTAACAACTCATCAATCTGCTTCTTGAGTTCCACCAACTCTGGTCCGGACACTCGATAAGCTCTCTTGGAAATAGGGGCGGTGCCTGCGATAAGCTCTATGGCAAATTCAACTTTCCTTTCAGGTGGCATGCCTGGTAACTCTTCAGGGAATACATCTGGGAATTCTGACACAATCCTAATTGCCTCAATCGGATTGGACTCCTTGTCATCTACTGATAAATGGTGACAAGCTCCTTCTTCTAGTTTAGGTAAGTACAGCTTGGTTACTACTTCCTTTCTGGATGGGGACACCAACTTAACTGTTCTCTTGTCACAACTGATAGTGGCTTGATTTCTATGTAGCCAATTCATCCCTAGGATGAGATCTAACCCTTGGGTTCCCATGACTACTAGGCTAGCGGGGAAGGCTATCCCCCTTATTTCAGTCCTTAGATTTAGACAAATCCTATCGGACTGAACTTTTCCCCCAACTGAATTAACTCTCAAAGGTGGCATCATTAGTTCTATGGGGATGTTATGTGATTCTACCCAAGATGCAGAAACAAAAGAATGTGTGGCACCAGTATCAAATAGTACTTTGCTGGGTAGGATTCGACTGGAAACATACCTACTTCCATGTCCTGAGCATCCTGGATTGCTTCGGCCTCTAGGTGATTCACCTTCCCACAGTTGTAGGCCTAACCACGGACTCCTGGTGCTTGCTGTGGTGCTCCTTGTCTTGCTGGGGCATTGACTGCTGGCGGTTGCTGGGCTGCTTTTTTTGGACAATTCTTCGCCCAATGATTTTATTCTCCATAGTAGAAGCATGCGTGACCTCCTACTTGTGCTGGGGCTACTTGGCCATTCTGGTTGGTTGTGGGGCAGGAATTCGAGCTGCCTGGTTGTTCTGACGTTGGTACTGATTTCCTCCTGGCTTAGTGTTCTGATGGTACTGCTGCTGCTGTTGCTGAGGAAACTGCCTCTGGTACTGGTGCTAGTGCTGACGCTGATGCTGGTGCTGGTGCTAGTGGCCTTACTTGAATTGATGTGGCTAGTTGCCTGAGTAGTAGGGACGACTGCTACTCCCGGCCTAAGGTCCACCAATCTTGCGCTTCCTATCCTCCATCTCCCGACGCTTACTTTTAGTCATGATTGCTCTGTCGATCAAATGCTGGAAGGTGGGGAAAGTGTGGTTCATCAGCTGATAATGGAGGGGATCAACCAATCCTCTCAGAAAGCGGTACTGCCTCTTGGCATCTGTGTTGACGTCTTCTGGGGCGTAACGTGACAGCTGTAAAAACTTATCCCTGTATTCACTGACGGACAAGGGACCTTGCTTCAGGGCGAGAAACTCCTACTTCCTCACTATCATCAGTCCCTCGGGCACATGATAGCGACGGAAGTTGTCCCTGAACTCCTCCCAAGTAATGGCTTCAAGGTTGGCATGGGTGGCGAGGTAAGACTCCCACCAAGATTGTGCTGCTCCCCTAAGCTGTCGGGGACCATACAACACCTTCTCACGGTCGTTGCACTGGGCAGTGTGCAACTCATGCTCCACGGTACGCAGCCAATCTTCCACGTCCATGGGGTTAGCAGAGTGGGCAAAGACAGGGGGATGGCCCCTCATGAATTCTGCCCGCTTGTCTCTGGGCACTTGTGGCATCTGGACTTGCACTGGAGGCTGAGGTGGTGGTGGATGCTGCTGAACTTGCTGCATCGCTACTAATGTCTGACCAATTGCCTGAACTGCTTGGGTGTGCATCAAGAACATCTTCTCAATGGTCATCGGGGGTGGCGGTGGCAAATGCTGCTGCGGAGCTGCCTCCTCTTAGGATGCATGCTGCTCTGGCTGTGCACGCCTCACACCTCTACGCCTGTTCTCAGACATCTGTAGGAATCACACACATATCAGATCTGACTCTGCAGTCTTTCAGCATAAGAAAAGATATACGGAAATCTTCACAACACTGAACAATTGATCATCTTCACTGACAACTTCTCAGATAAAGAGGAAAGTGGAAATAAATGGATTACCCAACTAAATAACTGACTTTATTAATAACTACACCAAGTTGCAGGAGATACCCACCCCTTGGTGACAATCATTACAAAGATCCAACTTCATTACATGTTCATCATGACAAACAATCCAACATATGATAAGCAAACTAACTCGAACTAAGACTAACTAGACTAAGGCAATGAATTCATTATTACAGACTCTGAATCCACGGATCTATGGATCTAAATCTATGCGGGTCCTATAGTTTGGGGTACCATAGTCGAAGCGACCACGGGGCGGTGAATGGTAAGGGTGCTAAATCCCTATAGGGGCGGGAGAACCACCATCAAGATAGTGGCATGCCGCGCATTCAGCACTCAATTTCGCAACCTCCGCCCGAACCTTGCCCAACTCGTCAAGGGCGTGGTCCAACTCTGTGTGGAGCACGGCGGCCAAGTTGACCATGCTACTTAGCCTGGGATTGCCCTCATCGACTGGCGAGACAATCACACCTCCAGCACTGCCGATCGAACGACGAGGGTAGTACTTCAGGTCAAGGCCATCAGCTACCCCGCTGAACAACGAGCAATACTGAGAAAGTGCCTGTCGTGCTGCATCTTGCATGGCTGCCTCGGTAGTATCCCTCTCAGTGATAGAATAGTGCTCTGAGAAGTCCTCTGCACCCCGGAGATCATCGTCCGGATGACGCACCAAGTAAGTAGCCTCCCACTAGTTCGGGTATAGCCTGCGATGATGCTGGTAGACTACACAACAGTACTTGATAGACCAAGTGTGCCGGTCGAAAGCCCAACGCAACAAGGTATCAAGAGCGTCGTGGAAGTGACACCCGCGAGCAGCGTCACGAGTGATGGGTCTCGCGATCCGTCCCTCCGGCTCCGGCTCCTCCGAATGCTCCGTGCCATGGCTCGAACTGCCACCGGCGTCGTCGTCATCCTTGTCTCCGTTGGGGTCTCCTCCAGCAGCCGGGATGCCCTATGGTGGTGCAGGGGGCATCTCTGGCTGAGGTGCAGGGGAAGGCGGCCTCTCAGACTCCACCTCCCACTGAGGCAAGGGGGAAGAGTCCTACTGCTCCTGCTCCTACTCCTGGCGTCGGCGCTCCTGCTCCTCGTGTAGGTGACGATGCAGTCTCTCCAGCTGGCTGGACTGGCCTGACATCGTGCAACGCAGTGGACGCTTCGCCAGGTGAGAAGGCAAAAAGGGGATCAAAGACTTATGTGCAGTGCACCTAATACAGGCCATCTACAAAAGACATCGTAAGCACAAGAGTAGGAGTAGAACTATGAGACTAGAAAGTAAGCAGAAAGAAAAGTGAGACGAAACTTTTTGAGATAAGCAAATAACATAGAGTTGGTCAAGATGACCAACTTTTGAAAAGACACTAAGGTCAAGGTAAGAGTAGGGGTCTATAGTCCTTAGGTCGACCATTCTAGTCTAGGTTAGCGGTCCTACAGTCAGCAAGGCTTTGATACCACTTATGTCACACCCGGTTTTGGAAGGTAAACCGAATGCGAACCATGTATGTGCCAGGATCAGAACTCACGTACACAACAATTACATAATTGGACATCATCACACAATGCTTGAATTAAATAGCGGAAAGGTACTTAGTTACATCAAGATGTCTGAGACATTCATAGAGTCTATTACATAAACATAGTGTTCAATATTAAATCAAAGCGCGGAGTATCGAAACGTAGAAGATAAGCCTACACAGGCAGCTAACTGGGGGTTTGCCACTAAAGTAAACTAGATCTCGTCGTATTCCTGGAACTCCTCGAAGTCATCCATGTTGCCAACTTCACCTCCTGAGCACTGAGAACAGTGGGGACAACCTAGGGTGGGGTGGTTTGTAAAGCAAGGGTGAGTACACATCAATGTACTCAGCAAATGTCCCGTTTGGCTAAGGTGGACTAGCGGTATGTGGAGTTAAGGTTAAGTAGTTGCTTTTAGTTGGTCAAGTTTTATTATTATAAGTAGAGCCAAATTTTAGTAATAACCCAGTTATTACCTAGAGGCACTCCCTCCAAGAGGAAATACCGGAGATCAGGATTATAATCACCATTGTTAATCATCATCATAAAAGTAACCATTGTTCTTCTAATCGAAGAGGATCCCAAGGCTGCTCATAACCGTGAGCATGGCTGATATACCAGTTTCTAACACTCTGCAGAGGTTGCACACTTTACCCACAAGCCGTGATTCCCATTCTGCCCGGGGTTCTAGCCTCCCCATTGATCACTACCAAGGTGACCTAGCAGGGTCTCACTACGTAGCCTTTACAAAGATTTCCCAGAGGTCATAGCCGCCCGTTAGGTTTCTCCAGTTTGATAAACACAGTACATCTCCCCAAAGGAAGGGTGACTAACAAAACCAAATCAAAGAAACTTTGCAACCAACCTCGGCAGAGCAAGTACTGTGCCTGGACCCCATTGACGGCCCTACGGCGAAGCCAACTACTCATCTGGTTCCTCTAATTAATTGTAAAGCCCAAAATTTGTATAAAAAATAATACTAAATAAAGAAATAAAATAGTAATATCAACAGTTTGGTAGTTTAAAATTTAGATCCAAACCTTGAAACTATAGTTCCAGACGAAACTATGAACAATAATTAAAGGAAGCACTTTCAATCTATCTATTGCAGATTTATAACTAGAGCACTCCTTAAAAACAAATCTCGAATCAAAAATAAATCATGGTGAAGATTTTATATCAAAATTATCCTAACTAAATAAACAATATTTGTTTGAATAACTTTTTATTCGAGCACACATTCAAAAAAATGATATATTCCTAAAATGAATATAATGTGAATTATTCCTTATTACATGTTTTTGAGCATTTGCTTAAGAGAATATAATAATAATAGTAAAACAAAATATATATTTTGTATAATGTTGTATTTTAATGTGTGCATTGAAATATGTGAAGCTCAAATTAGATTTGAATTTAAAATAAAATAGAAAATAAAAGTGAAAGGAAAATAGAAAATAGAAATCAAAAGAAAAACAAGAAAGCTTACCTGGGCCCTTACCGTACCAATTCGGCCCACCAGGGGATTCCTTCTGCGCGTAGCCACTTCGCTAGTCACTGGCGTGCGAGCCCCACTTCGCCAGCCACACACACCGTCTCACTCGCCCTGGCCAGTGGGCCCCGATTTGCAGGTGCTCCACCGCTTGGTCGGATGCCGCGCATGCGCCTTTGACCGCGGATGCACACATGCGGGGCCCCTCTTGTCAGACAACCCTCGCGCACGCACCGTCGATGACGCGCGGGCCCCAGCAGCAGGTGTCTTCCCCAACTAGCCGCGGATCTCGCACGCGGAAGCTCTAGGCTTGACCGGATCCCACCGCCCCGCTTGCTTCGGCCGGCGTCGCGCTCACGTGCGCGGGATTTCTCCCTGGCTCCCTCTGTCATGTGGGCCCTAGTGGTCAGGTTCACCTCCGAGCTCGGTTCAACTCAACCTGATGCTGCCGCTTTGAATTTCTCCGAATCCGCCTGCGAAAAGTTCGCCGGTAGTTGCGTGATTGACTCCACTCCCTTGCGAATATAAAACCGGGCTCTCGTGGCCGATCCGTCCAAACCATCAAACAACCAGATGCTGCACCCGGAAACAGAGAGAGGGCATGGGAGAAGATTGCCGCCACCATGTCCGCGGATGAAGAAACAGGCCGCGCGTGGACAGCTCACCAGCGGCACTGCTCTGGGCTTGGTGTGCGGTCCAGGAAAGTCGACTGGTCCCCAGGAAGAAGTTCATGGCCACGTCGGGCGCGATTGGGTGGCGTCGACGCAGGAATTCCTCGTCGGAGTCTGGACATCGCCGTCGTCCGCTGCTCTTCGTAGACATCACCACTACAACCTCGGAGAGCCGGTAAGAACATCCTTATCGTATTCGCCAGCATATAGGCTTCGTGTAGCACCTAGCTTTCAGTGGAATCGTGCACCAAGGGCCGATTTGGAGTTTCGGCCATGGCGCACCGCCGCGGGGACACCGCTCCGCTGCTGGTGTCCGGTCAGCTGGGGCAAACGGATCTCGGACGCTGGTTCGTAGTTGAACGGCCCAGATTAGATGCCGCATACCGGTTTGATTAGATAGGATTCGGACCGTTGGATTTGGCGCGTGTGGATCAGATTAGATCGGGATGCCGATTTGATCGTGTCCACCCATGACCGTCGATTGGCGATCCGATGGTGGGGAATCGGATCTGAACTTCATTAAACCTTGGCCGTTGATCTTGAATCGTGCGGATCCTGCTCCGTACCGGTTCGGGGGAAGCGCAGATGTAATCTGGACCGCCGGTTTCTAATCGGGCGGCTGTGGGCTTCTAATACCCTTTCGGCCTGACACATTTTCTTATGAGTCCCTACAGTTTGTTGATATCAACCCGCAATCCACCCTGTATAGTGCTTTGTGTCTCGGTTTCTTTTACGATTGAGCCCCTGCGCTTTCTGGAATTCGAGGCCCACTCCAGAGAATTATAAAACCAGGAAAATTATTTAGAAAGTAGTTTTTAGTACATATTTAGTTGCAGAAACTTGTTTAATTTGTAGAAAATCCATATGAACTCCAAATTAGTCAATTTCAGTTCCTAAATTTTTGTAATATTATTGTATATCCATTTGGGCCACAGTTTTGGCATGAAAGACACATTAGAATTATTCTAGTACTTAATCTTGTATTAAGCACATAAAACATTGGAAAATCCATAACTTAAAATCTCTAACTCCAAAATTAATAATTCCTGTTCCTGTGATCTTATTTCAATATGTAGATCATTATTATGTATTTTGCATATATGTTTGGTGTAATGTTAATTTTGCCTATACACTGTTTGTTTGTAATGCTACGACTAGCGTGAGGTTACGAGTCACCTGAAGATCATCCTGGTACCTGGAATCTCAAGTCCCAGGCAAGTTGTGCCCTTGATCACTTCTTTTTACCTACTCATGTTCTGATTAATCATAATGATCTGCATAGGTTAATTTTGATGGGACCCAATAGGTTACCCTAGTTTGATTATCTTTATACCTTGTTTACCACTGAACTTTTTGGGTAGTACTTGCTAGTGCTTTATGTGGTTTTGGGTATGAAGATATATTATTCATGATCACACTTCTATTATCTGTTTATTATCACTGTTCATGATAAGATCATTATGTTAATTGGAACATGGAGCGACCACCAGGGAAAACAGTGCTACCACAAGGGTTTATGGACGCCCTTGGCTAACTAATTAGGAAAGCTAGTGGAGGACTACCTTACCCGAAAGGGGCAAGGGCAGTAGGGGAGTGGTCAGTGTAGGGAGGTCCTTTGTTGATTTTGCTGCGATGGCGGTCAGGCAAGAACCCTGCATTGGAGCTTCCTATAAACTGTAGCGGGTTTTCTGAAGCTAGTGGAACTTTGTAAAGGCCTCGTAGTGTTACCCTGCCTCTCCTCCTCGGTAGAGGTGTTTGGGAAGTCGCGATCCCTTGGCAGATGGGTAACATGACTTGTGGGTAAAGATGCGCAACCTCTGCAGAGTGTAAAACTGGTATACTAGCCGTGCTCACGGTCATGAGCAGCTCGGACCCTCACATGATTAAATTATGGAACTAAATTCAATTTGTCATATGCATTGCATCGCAGGTGAGGTTGTTACTTTTGTTCTACTACTTAAATGGGTTGGTATTTACTTATACTTAGTAACTGCTAATAAAATTTTGATCAACTTTAAAAGCAATGCTCAGCTCTAACCATCCTCTTTGGTAAGCCTTACACTTCACGTGAGCTCCCACCTTTGGCGACTTCATGCACATTATTCCCCACAACTTGTTGAGCGATGAATGTATGTGAGCTCACTCTTGCTGTCTCACACCCCCCCACAGGTCAAGAACAGGTACCACAGGATGAGGCGCATGGAGGATGCTGCGACGAGTTCGTGAGAGATCTAGGTCGTCGTCTCCCAGTCAACTTTGGGTTGCTGGACCGTTGTCTCCATATAATGTAATTATTTATTTATTTTGTATAGAACTCCTGTTATGTAGTAAAGATGTGACATTCGATCCTGTGCCATGATTCATCATATGTGTGAGACTTGGTCCCTGCACACCTGATGTTTATGTTCGCGCCCGGGTCTTGGTGCCCCGAAACCCGGGTGTGACAGAAGTGGTATCAGAGGAATGTTGACTGTAGGACGAAACCTAGATAGAACTGGACAACCATTGTCTACTTACCTCTGCTACTCTGATTCTTTCTAAACTTCCCTTAATCTTTTCTCATCTAATTCCGCTTACTCTGATTATTCTTATCTTTCTTTCTAAAGACAAATGTGGATTTCACACTTTGAAATCCAGTGCCTAAAGTGACTTTTAGGAATAGGAGACCTACTCTTAGGAACAAAAAAACTATTTTTATAGATATCTATGAACTTGAATGTTTGTTCTTATGATACATGTCTGATTTGGATCTTTGATTGAGTGTGATGAGTTGTGGAGTAATGTCCACAATTACATCTGCATATACATATAGACATAAATATAAATAAATAAGAATCATAAGATGACTGTACAAATTAAGAATACCACCACTAGAATATATCAAGCCTAATAGGTCCATGTTATCTTAAAAGATTCTCTTATCTTAATGGATCCATCTTACCTTAAAAAAATTCTATCTTATCCTCACCACTTTGCTTATCTCACAATGGTATAACAAACATGATCTATTCCAAAATAAATTTAGTATATCCCTATCGAGTCTAATCTGGTTACACCAATTTAATTCTGATCTCATCTAATTTGATTAGATCTACTCTAATGGACAAACATGTTAGATAATACTGATAAAATAGATTAGACCCTACTAGCCAGATGTTAACCTAACTTAACACATTAGATCAACTTAACCATGAGCAGAAGACCTATCCCAACCATAGAGTCATGATGGATTGCATAATCTTCCTATCTCCATCTAGCGTCAAACAAACTTTTGATCTACATCATGTACTCTACCTCACCCATAACTATCTTAACCATATTTCCCAACTCCGATGATATACATTAACTTCGAATTAATGAGACCAGGAAGGAAAGATCAACATCAACAAGGAAGGATATAACAGTCAAAGCGAATCTCGAGATGAATCAAGACTTAAACTTTTCGGATCAAGTCTTTTCCTTGCCATAATCTTCCTTACCCCTATTTATTCTTGCCCTAACCTATCCATCTCTTTTTCCACATAATAAGTAGCTGGATACATATGCTCTCCTAATCACCCACTATGCCCACCACCAGCTCCACCAAGCTACATAAACATATATAAATTGCTACTATTTGTAAGATCTAGATATTACTATAGTGAGTAGATGGTATGGTACTATTTTAGGAGGAATAATAATAAGGTTTATTTGACCCCATGCGTTGCTAATAAATTATACATCATGCTGAGATTTTTGTTTGTGCATATGTTATGAGACAATATGGTTATGCACCATTTTCTTACAAATCTCGAGGACGAGATTTCTGTTAAGGGGGTAGGATTTGTAAAGCCCAAAATTTGTATAAAAAAATAATACTAAATAAAGAAATAAAATAGTAATATCAACAGTTTGGTAGTTTAAAATTTAGATCCAAACCTTGAAACTATAGTTCCAGACGAAACTATGAACAATAATTAAAGGAAGCACTTTCAATCTATCTATTGCAGATTTATAACTAGAGCACTCCTTAAAAACAAATCTCGAATCAAAAATAAATCATGGTGAAGATTTTATATCAAAATTATCCTAACTAAATAAACAATATTTGTTTGAATAACTTTTTATTCGAGCACACATTCAAAAAAATGATATATTCCTAAAATGAATATAATGTGAATTATTCCTTATTACATGTTTTTGAGCATTTGCTTAAGAGAATATAATAATAATAGTAAAACAAAATATATATTTTGTATAATGTTGTATTTTAACGTGTGCATTGAAATATGTGAAGCTCAAATTAGATTTGAATTTAAAATGAAATAGAAAAATAAAAGTGAAAGGAAAATAGAAAATAGAAATCAAAAGAAAAACAAGAAAGCTTATCTGGGCCCTTACCGCACCAATTTGGCCCACCAGGGGATTCCTTCTGCGCGTAGCCACTTCGCTAGTCACTGGCGTGCGGGCCCCACTTCGCCAGCCACACACACCGTCTCACTCGCCCTGGCCAGTGGGCTCCGATTTGCAGGTGCTCCACCGCTTGGTCGGATGCCGCGCATGCGCCTTTGACCGCGGATGCACACATGCGGGGCCCCTCTTGTCAGACAACCCTCGCGCACGCACCGTCGATGACGCGCGGGCCCCAGCAGCAGGCGTCTTCCCCAACTAGCCGCGGATCTCGCGCGCGGAAGCTCCGGGCTTGACCGGATCCCACCGCCCCGCTTGCTTCGGCCGGCGTCGCGCTCACGTGCGCGGGATTCCTCCCTAGCTCCCTCTGTCATGTGGGCCCTAGTGGTCAGGTTCACCTCCGAGCTCGGTTCAACTCAACCTGATGCTGCCGCTAGGAATTTCTCCGAATCCGCCTGCGAAAAGTTCGCCGATAGTTGCGTGATTGACTCCACTCCCTTGCGAATATAAAACCGGGCTCTCGTGGCCGATCCGTCCAAACCATCAAACAACCGTATGATGCACCCGGAAACAGAGAGAGGGCATGGGAGAAGATTGCCGCCACCATGTCCGCGGATGAAGAAATAGGCTGCGCGTGGACAGCTCACCAGCGGTACTGCTCTGGGCTTGGTGTGCGGTCCAGGCAAATCGACTGGTCCCCAGGAAGAAGTTCATGGCCACGTCGGGCGCGATTGGGTGGCGTCGACGCAGGAATTCCTCGTCGGAGTCTGGACATCGCCGCCGTCCGCTGCTCTTCGTAGACATCACCACTACAACCTCGGAGAGCCGGTAAGAACATCCTTATCGTATTCGCCAGCGTATAGGCTTCGTGTAGCACCTAGCTTTCAGTGGAATCGTGCACCAAGGGCCGATTTGGAGTTCCGGCCATGGCGCACCACCGCGGGGACACCGCTCCGCCGCTGGTGTCCGATCAGCTGGGGCAAACGGATCTCGGACGCTGGTTCGTAGTTGAACGGCCCAGATTAGATGCCGCATACCGGTTCGATTAGATAGGATTCGGACCGTTGGATCTGGCGCGTGCGGATCAGATTAGATCGGGATGCCGATTTGATCGCGTCCACCCATGACCGTCGATTGGCGATCCGATGGTGGGGAATCGGATCTGAACTTCATTAAACCTTGGCCGTTGATCTTGAATCGTGCGGATCCTGCTCCGTACCGGTTCGGGGGAAGCGCAGATGTAATCTGGACCGCCGGTTTCTAATCGGGCGGCTGTGGGCTTCTAATACCCTTTCGGCCTGACACATTTTCTTATGAGTCCCTACAGTTTGTTGATATCAACCCGCAATCCACCCTGTATAGTGCTTTGTGTCTCGGTTTCTTTTACGATTGAGCCCCTGCGCTTTCTGGAATTTGAGGCCCACTCCAGAGAATTATAAAACCAGGAAAATTATTTAGAAAGTAGTTTTTAGTACATATTTAGTTGCAGAAACTTGTTTAATTTGTAGAAAATCCATATGAACTCCAAATTAGTCAATTTCAGTTCCTAAATTTTTGTAATATTATTGTATATCCATTTGGGCCACATTTTTGGCATGAAAGACACATTAGAATTATTCTAGTACTTAATCTTGTATTAAGCACATAAAACATTGGAAAATCCATAACTTAAAATCTCTAACTCCAAAATTAATAATTCCTGTTCCTGTGATCTTATTTCAATATGTAGATCATTATTATGTGTTTTGCATATATGTTTGGTGTAATGTTAGTTTTGCATATACACTGTTTGTTTGTAATGCTACGACTAGCGTGAGGTTACGAGTCACCTGAAGATCATCCTGGTACCTGGAATCTCAAGTCCCAGGCAAGTTGTGCCCTTGATCACTTCTTTTTACCTACTCATGTTCTGATTAATCATAATGATCTGCATAGGTTAATTTTGATGGGACCCAATAGGTTACCCTAGTTTGATTATCTTTATACCTTGTTTACCACTGAACTTTTTGGGTAGTACTTGCTAGTGCTTTATGTGGTTTTGGGTATGAAGATATATTATTCATGATCACACTTCTATTATCTGTTTATTATCACTGTTCATGATAAGATCATTATGTTAATTGGAACATGGAGCGACCACCCGGGAAAACAGTGCTACCACAAGGGTTTATGGATGCCCTTGGCTGACTAATTAGGAAAGCTAGTGGAGGACTACCTTACTCGAAAGGGGCAAGGGCAGTAGGGGAGTGGTCAGTGTAGGGAGGTCCTTGGTTGATTTTGCTGCGATGGCGGTCAGGCAAGAACCCTGCATTGGAGCTTCCTATAACCTGTAGCGGGTTTTCTGAAGCTAGTGGAACTTTGTAAAGGCCTCGTAGTGTTACCCTGCCTCGCCTCCTCGGTAGAGGTGTATGGGAAGTCACGGTCCCTTGGCAGATGGGTAACATGACTTGTGGGTAAAGATGTGCAACCTCTGCAGAGTGTAAAACTGGTATACTAGCCGTGCTCACGGTCATGAGCAGCTCGGACCCTCACATGATTAAATTATGGAACTAAATTCAATTTGTCATATGCATTGCATCACAGGTGAGGTTGTTACTTTTGTTCTACTACTTAATTGGGTTGGTATTTACTTATACTTAGTAACTGCTAATAAAATTTTGATCAACTTTAAAAGCAATGCTCAGCTCTAACCATCCTCTTTGGTAAGCCTTACACTTCACGTGAGCTCCCACCTTTGGCGAGTTCATGCACATTATTCCCCACAACTTGTTGAGCGATGAACGTATGTGAGCTCACTCTTGCTGTCTCACACCCTCCACAGGTCAAGAACAGGTACCGCAGGATGAGGCACATGGAGGATGCTGCGACGAGTTCGTGAGAGATCTAGGTCGTCGTCTCCCAGTCAACTTTGGGTTGCTGGACCGTTGTCTCCATATAATGTAATTATTTATTTATTTTGTATAGAACTCCTGTTATGTAGTAAAGATGTGACATTCGATCCTGTGCCATGATTCATCATATGTGTGAGACTTGGTCCCATCACACCTGATGTTTATGTTCACGCCCGGGTCTTGGTGCCCCGAAACCCGGGTGTGACATTAATCAGCTAAGGGCATCCCATTCCACCATCATGGTTGCACTGTTATCCCGGGTTGTCACTCCCCAAACAGGTCCTTACGGAGAGGTACTCAGAAAAGAGCCTGAGCCCCCTAAAGTAATCACAAGGACCCCATCGGTATAACATCATCGTATCATAAAAGATCACATCATGTTCATTGATTAAGTTTAAGCAAAAGCATAAGCTAACCATGATTAACCCAAAAAGGTAAACAAGAGTAAGGGAAATGCAAACTAGTCAATCCTTAGGTTTCAATAAAGTAATGCGGGACAGTGAATTATAAAGTAGAGTAGGACATGATAGGTCTGAGGACACTTGCCTTTACCAGGTTGTTGCTCAGAGGGATCTTCGGCAACACACTCACGAACCCTGAGCTGCTCGTTGTCTAAGTAAAGCAAGCATACATTCAATACATTTGGAAGGTAAAAATGAACATCACATCACACATGTACAAATATTGGCACACAACTCAAGAAGGTATAGTATTAAGTACAGAGGAATGAGGTCAAGTTATAAAAATGAACTAATCCTAATTGGGGAATTGATTACTCTCTAAATGTTTGGAACATAGCTCAAAAAGGTTAAGTAGTGATTAAAACAAATGAAATCTAGAATTATAAGATAAACTACTCTCATTTAGAAATTTGATTATCTTTTAAGTATTATCCATAATTACATTCCAAATTCTATTTATGTCATTAAGGCCTAGAGGATAAGCCAAAAATAAATCCAAGTAATGCATAACACTAATCTCACAAGATTGAATATACTTTATTCATAGGGTTCTCCTTTTATTTATTTCATTAAATAAATAAATCAACATATACTTTAATTTTATATTCTAAGTGTAAATATTAAAGTGTACATATTATAGTTGGTCATATTTTATTTGTACAGAGAATAATTTGGTGAACATTTTGCAATTTGAACCCCTAAATTTGGAGTTCATATGAAAAAGATATGAAATAAACAAGTTTTGAAGTTTGAAATATGAAATTAGGGCTAAATCTGTGATTAAATAAAAGTCTAGGGGTCTAATTAAAACAAACCAGGGACCTATGCGCTAAAACAGAGGACGGCGGGTTGATTTCCTAAAACTAGGGGGATTCTTAAGCAAAACAGCCACGCGAAGGGGTATCGGGCTCCCTCAACCGTTGGATCAGAAACCGACGGCTGAGATTAGATCGCGTGGGCGCGCGCGAGGGCGCAGGCGCGCAGGCGTGGCTAACAAGCGAGGCCAGAGGCGTCAGCGGCAGAGGGGGAGGGCGCACTAACCGAGCGAGCCCAGCGCTAGAGGACTTGGGCGCTGACAGGCGGTCCAGGTCGTCAGGGCACGCGTGCACGAAGCGTTATCCGTGGTCCGAGCCATTCGATCTGAATCGGACAGAGGGGACCAGACCAGGGGGAAACAGACGGCTGCGGGCGGCGCCGGTCCTCTCCACGGCGGTGAGGCCGCCGGAGTTGAGCAGAGAGGGAGAGGGCACCACGGCGAACTGAATGGCGGGGAAGAGGCCATGAATCCACGGACAGAGAAGGGTGAACGGTGGTGAGAAGGTCTCGGGCAGGTCGGAGTAACTCCGGTGAGCCATTCCGTCCACGGGGAGGGGACTTAAGGCGCGCTAAGGCCTAAGCTAGCTTCAACAGAGGCAGGGGTGACTGAAAGGGAAATGTGCCCTTGGGCCATTTCTAAGTATTTTGTGATTGAGTGCCAACACAAGTGCTTAATTGTTAATCTATGCCAATTGATGGACAAAGTGCAAATCAAGAGTAAAGGTATGTTTCTAAGACTTAGTACATTGTTTTGAGAACTAATGTATTGTGTCTAAGTGCTGGAAATAGGAGAAATCAATTTGGAGATGACTTGGCTCTTTCAGCCAAAGTCTGCTCAGTCTGGGTGCACCGGACTGTCCGGTGGTGCACCGGACAGTGTCCGGTGCGCCAGGCTGGCTCTGGCGAACTTGCTGCTCTCGGGACTTCGACGGCGGTGTACGGCTATAAATCACCGGACTGTCCGGTGGTGCACCGGACTGTCCGGTGAGCCATTCACAGGCGAAGTCGTCGCTCTCGGGAAGTGATTAACGGCGTACGGCTATAAATCACCGGACTATCCGGTGGTGCACCGGACTGTCCAGTGAGCCAACGGTCAGCCGGGCCAACAGTCGGCCGGGGATTCCGCGCGTGACGCGTGGCCGAGCCAACGGTCACAATGGGGCACCGGACTGTCTGGTGTGCACCGGACAGTGTCCGGTGCGCCAACGACTCTACATCTGCAACGGTCGGCTTCGCCAAATATGGAAAGAAATCCGCACTGGACAGTGTCCGGTGGTGCACCGGACTGTCCGATGCGCCAGGCAACAGAAGGCAAGATTTTCCTTCCTGGAATGCTCTCAACGGCTCCTAGCTTCCTTGGGGCTATAAAAGGGACCCCTAGGCGCATGGAGGAGAAGACCAAGCATCCCTTGAGCATTGTTGATCACTCACACTTCATTCTTGCGCACTTGTTCGACATTCTTAGTGATTTAAGCTCCGTTCTAGTGAGAACCTCGTGATATTCTTTTGAGCTCAAGTCTGGGTCTTGTGTGTGCGTATTTGCTGTGATTTTGTGTCTCGTGTGCGTTGCTCATCCCTCCCTTACTCTGTGCTTCTTTGTGAACATCAAAGTGTAAGGGCGAGAGGCTCCAAGTTGTGGAGATTCCTCGCGAGCGGGATATAGTAAACAAAGAAAAACACTGTGGTATTCAAGTTGGTCTTTAGACCGCTTGAGAGGGGTTGATTGCAACCCTCGTCCGTTGGGACGCCACAACGTGGAGTAGGCAAGTTTTGTACTTGGCCGAACCACGGGATAAACCACTGTGTCTATCTGTGTTGATCCTCTTGTGGTTGTTGTGTTTTGCAAGAACTCCTCTCTAGCCACTTGGCCTTATTGTGCTAACGCTTAATCAAGTTTTTGTGGCTTTAAGTTTAAGTTTTTACAGGATCACCTATTCACCCCCCCTCTAGGTGCTCTCAATTGGTATCAGAGCCGTTCTCTTCACGAAGGGACTAATCGCCCGAAGAGATGGATCCTAAGGGCAAGGGGATTGTGATCAATGATAAGGAGAAGGAGTCCATCGTCAACGAGCCGAAAGATGACAAGCCTACTGACTTGGGCTCGGGCCACAAAAGAAAAGACGGGAAGAAGAAAAAACTAGGCGCATCAAGGAGATAGTCTACTATGACAGCGACGAATCTTCCTCTTCCCAAAAGGACGACGACAACGACTACGAGAAAAAGAAAACGGTCAATTTGAACTTTTCTTTCGATTACTCTCGTATTCCGCAAAGTACAAATGCTCATTTGCTCTCCATTCCACTTGGTAAACCTCCTCACTTTGATGGAGAGGACTACGGATTTTGGAGCCACAAAATGCGTAGTCACTTGTTCTCTCTCCATCCAAGCATATGGGAGATAGTCGAAAGTGGAATGAAATTTGATAGTACTGATAGTCCCATGTTTATAAATGAGCAAATTCACAAAAATGCACAAGCTACTACTGTTCTTCTAGCCTCATTGTGCAGGGATGAATATCATAAAGTGAGCGGCTTGGACAACGCCAAGCAGATTTGGGACACCCTCAAGATCTCATATGAGGGAAATGACGTCACCATGCTCACCAAGATGGAGTTGGTGGAGGGCGAACTTGGGAGATTCGCGATGATCAGGAGCGAGGAGCCAACCCAAACATACAACCGGCTCAAGACCCTCATCAACAAAATAAGGAGCTATGGAAGCACGCAATGGACGGACCACGACGTCGTCCGCCTAATGCTAAGGTCTTTTACTGTCCTTGATCCACATCTTGTGAACAATATTCGTGAGAATCCTAGGTACACCAAGATGACGCCCGAGGAGGTACTTGGAAAGTTCGTAAGCGGGCGGATGATGATCAAGGAGGCTAGATATGTTGATGATGCGTTGAATGGCCCAATCCAAGAGCCTCAAACCATTGCTCTCAAAGCAACGAGGAGCAAGGAGGCGCTACCTAGCAAGGTGGCGCAAGTGGAGGTGGCCGGGGTTAATGATGAAGAAATGGCCCTCATCATCAAGCGTTTCAAGACGGCGCTAAAGGGTCGCAAGGAGCATCCCAACAAGACCAAGACAAAGGGGAAGCGATCATGCTTCAAATGTGGTAAGATTGGTCATTTTATCGCTAATTGTCCCAATAATGTGAGTGACCAGGAACAAGGGAACAAGAGAGAAAAGAAGAAGGCATACAAGAAGGCTAAGGGCGAGGCACACCTTGGCAAGGAGTGGGACTCGGATTGTTCGTCGTCCGACTCCGACAACGAAGGACTCGCCGCAACCGCCTTCAACAAGTCATCCCTCTTCCCAAACGAGCATCACACTTGCCTCATGGCAAGAGAAAAGAAGGTAAGCACTCGTGATACTAGTACTTACGCTTCCTCAAGTGATGAAGAATCTAGCGATGATGAAATAGACTATTCATGCTTATTCAAGGGCTTAGATAGAACTAAAGTTGATAAGATTAATGAATTGATTGATGCCTTGAATGATAAGAATAGATTATTAGAGAAGCAAGAGGACCTTTTATATGAAGAACATGATAAGTTTGTAGAGGCACAAAAATCCCTTGCTTTAGAAATTAAACAGAATGAAATGCTTTCTTGTGAATTGTCTACATGCCATGACCCTATTTCTAGCTTAAAGAGCATAAATGATGATTTGAATGCTAAGTTAGAAATAGCTAATAAATCAACATCTTGTGTAGAACATGTTATAATTTGCAATAGGTGTAAAGATTTTAATGTTGATGCTTGTAGTGAACACTTAGTCTCAATTTCTAAATTGAACGATGAATTGGCTAGTCTTAATGCCCAACTTAAGACTAGCAAGAGTGAATTTGACAAACTAAAATTTGCAAGGGATGCCTACACGGTTGGTAGACACCCCTCAATTAAGGATGGTCTTGGCTTCAAGAGAAAAGTCAAGAACTTAACAAGCCATAAGGCTTCCATCTCCGCCAAGGAGAAAGGGAAGGCCCCTATGGCTAGTAGTGCTAAAAAGAATCATGCTTTCATGTACCATGATAGGAGACATTCTAGAAATGCGTATAGAAGTTATGATGTTGTTGATTCTCATGCCATGTTTGCTTCTAGTTCTTCTATTATGCATGATAGAAATTTAGCTAGGAAAATGCTATGCCTAGAAGAAATATTGTTCACGTTCCTAGGAAAGTAAATAATGAACCTTCTACAATTTTTCATACTTGCAATGCTTCCTTTGCTATTTGTAGAAAGGATAAGAAGGTAATTGCTAGGAAGTTAGGGGCAAGATGCAAGGGAGATAAAACTTGCATTTGGGTCCCTAAGACCATTGTGACTAACCTTGTAGGACCCAACAAGAGTTGGGTACCTAAAACCCAAGCCTAAATTTGCCTTGCAGGTTTATGCATCCGGGGGTACAAGCTGGATTATCGACAGCGGATGCACAAACCACATGATGGGGGAGAAGAAGATGTTCACCTCCTACGTCAAGAACAAGGATTCCCAAGATTCAATCATTTTCGGTGATGGGAACCAAGGCAAGGTGAAAGAGTTAGGAAAGATTGCTATTTCATCCGAGCACTTCATTTCTAATGTGTTATTAGTTGAGTCGCTTGGATATAATTTATTATCTGTAAGTCAACTTTGTAATATGGGATATAATTGCTTGTTCACAAATATAGATGTGTCTGTCTTTAGAAGATGTGATGGTTCACTAGCCTTTAAGGGTGTACTAGACGACAAACTTTATTTAGTTGATTTTGCAAAAGAGGAGGCCAATCTCGATGCATGCTTAATTGCTAAGACTTGCATGGGCTGGCTGTGGCATCGCCGTCTAGCACATGTGGGGATGAAGAACCTTCACAAACTTCTAAAGGGAGAACACGTGATAGGTCTAACTAATGTGCATTTCGAAAAAGATAGACCTTGTGCAGCTTGTCAAGCAGGTAAACAAGTGGGAAGTACTCATCACATCAAGAATGTGATGACTACATCAAGACCCCTGGAGCTGCTGCATATGGACCTCTTCGGACCCGTCGCCTACCTAAGCATCGGGGGAAGTAAGTATGGTTTAGTAATTGTTGATGATTTTTCTCGCTTCACTTGGGTATTCTTTTTGCAGGATAAATCTGAAACCCAAGGGACCCTCAAGCGCTTCCTAAGGAGAGCTCAAAATGAGTTTGAGCTCAAGGTGAAGAAGATAAGGAGCGACAACGGGTCCGAGTTCAAGAACCTTCAAGTGGAGGAGTACCTTGAGGAGGAAGGGATCAAGCACGAGTTCTCCACTCCCTACACACCACAGCAAAATGGTGTGGTAGAGAGGAAGAACGGGACGCTCATAGACATGGCGAGGACGATGCTTGGAGAGTTCAAGACCCCCGAGCGATTTTGGTCGGAAGCCGTGAATACGGCTTGCCACGCCATCAACCGGGTCTACCTTCACCGCCTCCTCAAGAAGACTTCATATGAGCTTCTAACCGGTAACAAACCCAATGTGTCTTACTTTCGTGTATTTGGGAGAAAATGTTACATTCTAGTAAAGAAAGGTAGAAATTCTAAGTTTGCTCCCAAAGCTGTAGAAGGGTTTTTATTAGGTTATGACTCAAATACAAAGGCGTATAGAGTCTTCAACAAATCATCGGGTTTGGTTGAAGTCTCTAGCGACGTTGTATTTGATGAGACTAATGGCTCTCCAAGAGAGCAAGTTGTTGATCTTGATGATGTAGATGAAGGAGACGTTCCAGCGGCCGCAATACGCACCATGGCGATTGGCGATGTGCGACCACAGGAACTCGAGGAGCAAGATCAACCGTCTTCCTTAACAATGGTGCATCCCCCAACTCAAGACGATGAACAGGTTCATCAAGAAGAGGCGTGTGATCAAGGGGGAGCACAAGATGATCATGTGATGGAGGAAGAAGCACAACCAGCACCTCCAACCCAAGTTTGAGCGACGATTCAAAGGAATCATCCCGTCGACCAAATTTTGGGTGACATTAGCAAGGGAATAACTACTCGTTCTAGATTAGTTAATTTTTGTGAGCATTACTCCTTTGTCTCTTCTATTGAGCCTTTCAGGGTAGAAGAGGCCTTGCTAGATCCGGACTGGGTGTTGGCCATGCAGGAAGAGCTCAACAATTTTAAAAGAAATGAAGTTTGGACACTGGTGCCGTGTCCCAAGCAAAATGTTGTGGGAACCAAGTGGGTGTTCCGCAACAAACAGGACGAGCACGGGGTGGTGACAAGGAATAAGGCTCGACTTGTGGCAAAAGGTTATGCCCAAGTCGCAGGTTTGGACTTTGAGGAGACTTTTGCTCCTGTGGCTAGGCTAGAGTCCATTCGTATTTTGCTAGCATATGCCGCTCACCATTCTTTCAGATTGTTCCAAATGGACGTGAAGAGCGCTTTCCTCAACGGGCCAATCAAGGAGGAGGTGTATGTGGAGCAACCCCCTGGCTTCGAGGATGAACGGTACCCCGACCACGTATGTAAGCTTTCTAAGGTGCTCTATGGACTTAAGCAAGCCCCAAGAGCATGGTATGAATGCCTTAGAGACTTTTTAATTGCTAATGCTTTCAAGGTTGGGAAAGCCGATCCGACTTTATTCACTAAGACTTGTGATAGTGACTTATTTGTGTGCCAAATTTATGTCGATGACATAATATTTGGCTCTACTAACCAAAAGTCTTGTGAAGAGTTTAGCAGGGTGATGACACAGAAATTCGAGATGTCGATGATGGGCGAGTTGAACTACTTCCTTGGGTTCCAAGTGAAGCAACTCAAGGACGGCACCTTCATCTCCCAAACGAAGTACACGTAAGACTTGCTAAAGCGGTTTGGGATGAAGGATGCCAAGCCCGCAAAGACTCCGATGGGAACTGACGGACACGTCGACCTCAACAAAGGAGGTAAGTCCGTTGATCAAAAAGCATACCGGTCCATGATAGGTTCTTTGCTTTATTTATGCGCTAGTAGACCGGATATTATGCTTAGTGTATGCATGTGTGCTAGATTTCAATCTGATCCAAGGGAGTGTCACTTAGTGGCTGTGAAGCAAATTCTTAGATATTCAATCTGATCCAAAGGGGTCTACCTTTGACTTAATTGGATATTCAGACTCCGACTATACTAGATGTAAGGTCGATAGGAAGAGTACATCAGGGACGTGCCAATTCTTAGGAAGGTCCCTGGTGTCGTGGAGCTCTAAGAAACAAACCTCCATTGCCCTATCCACCGCTGAGGTCGAGTATGTTGCCGCAGGACAGTGTTGCGCGCAACTACTTTGGATGAGGCAAACCCTTCGGGACTTTGGCTACAATCAGAGCAAAGTCCCACTCCTTTGTGATAATGAGAGTGCTATCCGCATAGCGGATAATCCTGTTGAGCACAGCCGCACAAAGCACATTGACATCCGGCATCACTTTTTGAGAGACCACCAACAAAAGGGAGATATCGAAGTGTTTTATATTAGCACCGAGAACCAGCTAGCCGATATCTTTACCAAGCCGTTAGATGAGAAGACCTTTTGCAGGCTGCGTAGTGAGCTAAATGTCTTAGATTTGTGGAACTTGGATTGATTTATAGCATACATGTGTTTATGCCTTTGATCATGTTCCTTATGCATTTTGTTGTTTACTTATGGTGCTCAAGTTGTACAAACACTCCCCGGACCTCACAAGTCCATTTGCAAGTGATGCACATATTTTAGGTGGAGACGTGCTACAACATGACCCTTTGAGACTAACCATGTGCTTGAGTTTTCTTAATTTAGTCTCAAAGGAGGTTTGAAAGGGAAAAGGTGGACTTGGACCATGCAAGACTTCCACTGCACTCCGATGAGAGGGTAGCTTATTCCAAGTTCATCTTCATGCTCTTATTGCCTTGGTACTCTTACTTGAAGATTTTGGTGAGGCAATGGGGTTTAAAGGGCCAAGATTGATCCCGTTTTGGTGCTTGATGCCAAAGGGGGAGAAAATAAGGCCAAAGCAATAAATGGATCAGCTACCACTTGAGAATTTTGAAAATAGTCGAATAGAGCTTTTGGTTTGTCAAAACTCTTTCGTTGTCTCTTTTGTCAAAAGTTGGCCTCTTGTGGGAAGAATAGTTGATTATGGGAAAAAGGGGGAGTTTTTGAAATCTTTGATCAATTTCTCTTGGAACAACTCTCTTTATGCCTCTACAATTGTGTTTGAATTAGAGATAGAAAATTGAGTTTGATTTGCAAAAACAAACCAAGTGGTGGCAAAGAATGATCCATATATGCCAATTTTGAATCAAAACAATTTTGAGTTCTCATTTGTATTGATGTTGCACTTCTTTTAGTTGCTTTTTGTTGTGTTGGCATAAATCACCAAAAAGGGGGAGATTGAAAGGGAAATGTGCCCTTGGGCCATTTCTAAGTATTTTGGTGATTGAGTGCCAACACAAGTGCTTAATTGTTAATCTATGACAATTGATGGACAAAGTGCAAATCAAGAGTAAAGGTATGTTTCTAAGACTTAGTACATTGTTTTGAGAACTAATGTATTGTGTCTAAGTGCTGGAAACAGGAGAAATCAATTTGGAGATGACTTGGCTCTTTCAGCCAAAGTCTGCTCAGTCTGGGTGCACCGGAGTGTCCGGTGGTGCACCGGACAGTGTCCGGTGTGCCAGGCTGGCTCTGGCGAACTTGCTGCTCTCGGGACTTCGACGGCGGTGTACGGCTATAAATCACCGGACTGTCCAGTGGTGCACCGGACTGTCCGGTGAGCCATTCACAGGCGAAGTCGTCGCTCTCGGGAAGTGATAAACGGCGTACGGCTATAAATCACCGGACTGTCCGGTGGTGCACCGGACTGTCCGGTGAGCCAACTGTCAGCCGGGCCAACGGTCGGCCGGGGATTCCGCGCGTGACGCGTGGCCGAGCCAACGGTCACAATGGGGCACCGGACTGTCCGGTGTGCACCGGATAGTGTCCGGTGCGCCAACGGCTCTACATCTGCAACGGTCGGCTTCACCAAATAAGGAAAGAAATCCGCACCGGACAGTGTCCGGTGGTGCACTGGACTGTCCGGTGCGCCAGGCGACAGAAGGCAAGATTTGCCTTCCTGGAATGCTCTCAACGGCTCCTAGCTGCCTTGGGGCTATAAAAGGGACCCCTAGGCGCATGGAGGAGAAGACCAAGCATCCCTTGAGCATTGTTGATCACTCACACTTCATTCTTGCGCACTTGTTCGACATTCTTTGTGATTTGGGCTCCGTTCTAGTGAGAACCTCGTGATATTCTTTTGAGCTCAAGTTTGGGTCTTGTGTGTGCGTATTTGCTGTGATTTTGTGTCTCGTGTGCGTTGTTCATCCCTCCCTTACTCCGTGCTTCTTTGTGAACATCAAAGTGTAAGGGCGAGAGGCTCCAAGTTATGGAGATTCCTCGCGAGCGGGATATAGTAAACAAAGCAAAACACTGTGGTATTCAAGTGGGTCTTTGGACCGCTTGAGAGGGGTTGATTGCAACCCTCGTCCGTTGGGACGCCACAACGTGGAGTAGGTAAGTTTTGTACTTGGCCGAACCACGGGATAAACCACTGTGTCTATCTGTGTTGATCCTCTTGTGGTTGTTGTGTTTTGCAAGAACTCCTCTCTAGCCACTTGGCCTTATTGTGCTAATGCTTAATCAAGTTTTTGTGGCTTTAAGTTTAAGTTTTTACAGGATCACCTATTCACCCCCCCTCTAGGTGCTCTCAGTGACACAGGGACCTACTCTGGGGAACTAGACCGGGCTAAATCGGCCGGACACCGTGTGAGCACGGTGGACCACCGTGACCGAGCATCGGCGAAGGCGCAATTGGCCGAGCACAGGGCGCAATAAGGGAAATTGGGCATGGGGACGGGTGTCTCACCTCGGGGCGGAGCTCGGGGAGGCTTGGAGCAGTCTCCAGCGAGCTGGATGGCCGGGAACACGGGCGCGGGTCTCCGGCGGCGGCTGGCGGCGTGGGCAGAGCGCGAGAGAGGGTGAAGCTGCACGAAATGAGGTGAGGGGTGTGCGCGGGGCACTTGCGGGGCTCTAAGAAGGGAGATGGGCGCGTGGGCGGGCGTCGTGGCCGAGAAATCTGGTGACGTGCGCGAGTGCGCACGCGCTGGTCCACGGCGAGTGCGGAGGGGGCGAAACGGACAGGTAGGGTCCACGGCGCAGAGAGAGAAGAAAGGGGCGTGCGGGGCAACGGCTCGGCGACTGGCGGACCAGCCCGCAAGACAAAGAGAGAGAGGGAGCGCGGGGGGAAGAAAACTGGCGCCAACAGGCTGGCCCCACTGGGTAGCGAGCGAGGGAGGGAGGGCACGCGCGAGGGAGAACTGCCGCTGACAGGCGGGGTCCGCCTGTCAGACGGCGCGGGCGTGCGGCCTGGCTGGGCCGACTTGGCTGGTTTGGGCTGCTTTCTCCTTTTCTTTTTCTCTGAATTTTCTAATTCCTTTTTCATTTCTTTTTCTATTGGGTTTTTCAAATCCAAATTCAAATTAGGTTTCAAATTCAAATAAATTCAAACTTGTGCAACACTTCAAAGAATATTTTAAACTCAGCATGATGCAACATGTCATGACTCATAAGGTTTTGGCAAAAATAAATAATTAACCTCCACTAGTTTAGGCTATCTCTAATCAAAAAGAAAAAAAGGGAGAATGAATCTAGAGAGAGAGAAAACCTAGAGTGAGAAAAAGAAGAGTAACCCATGATTTTGGGTGATAATTAGAAAGAAATTTTATACCCCCAAAATCAGGGTGTTACACTAGCCATTCACCTCGGCAGTGTTTATGGGTCTGATCAACCCAGACTAGATTGGATACATGGCTTGTGGGTAAAGTTGTACCACCTTTGCAGGGTGTAAAACTGATATGTCAGCCGTGCTCACGGTTAAGAGCAACCTGGACCCTCACATGATAATTGAACTTAAAGATGGAAAATAAATCATGATCTGAGGATCTACCAGTGGTTTGCTTAAGTGATTTCACTTAAGTGTTTTTGATACAATCTTATGCCTTTGATTAATTGTGAAATTTGGGATACACACTTATTAGTAAGACAGGTGTTGCTAGTAAAATATTGACCAACTAAAATGCTTACCGCTTATCTATAGCCTACCTTGTTAACTTGCATTAATTTCCCCCACTTGCTGAGCCCCAACCATAAGTGAGCTCACCCTTGCTAATATTTTGATCAGAGGGTCATGACGAAGACTTCGCATATGACGTTGATGAGTTTTAAGTCTAATGATGCGCCAGTCACCTTCCTATGGAAGAGTGTCCATGTTTAGTTTCGTCATACTTTGATTATGATACTTGTTAAGATACAATGTTCTGGATGATGTAATAAAGTTACTCTACTCTCTTTACGCCTTTATTGCATTGTCTTTTGATATATTACACTTGTGACGTCAACATATGTGTGGAAAATGGATCCTGGCTCACAAATGCTATGCGTTTGGTTTTGCCCCTAGAACCGGGTGTGACAGAAGTGATATCAAAGCTATGCTGACTCTAGGTCGTTAGACTAGTTAGAAATAGAAAGCCTAGTCTGTTCAAAACATGCTAATTTTGTTCTTACAAAATTATTTTATTAACCTTACCTCTTTAAACATCAACTAAGTTGACATTTTCTCTTATAGATGGTTCGTACGATTCAAACCACTCGAATCAACACCAACTACATCCCTCCGCCACGGCAAGTTCCTGTCTACCTAGTGGTAGTTGAGGAAATCCCTGTGAATCTCCCTCACATTCGTGTGGTGAACAGAGTCATTCTGGAGGACAGCTCGGAGGAGTTTCTGCCTACGCCCACCACGTTGGCAGAATCACTAGCCTTCGTAGCTGGATCGTCAGCTTCAGCACCGCCAGCACTAGCAGTCCAAGCCCCTGCTCCTGAAGGCGACGACCCGGACGACTCTGGTGACGACGATGATGACAAAGAAGAAGAAGTAGAAGAAGAAGAAGAGGAGAACATCAACGATGAAGCCAACGATGAATAGCAGGACTACTACGTGGGGTTATGGCCTGTCACTGAACATTACACATCAATGTCCGAGATAGGGCACTTCCCTAACCTGCTGCAGGATGTTCTGCACTCGTTGGGAACCGACGTCCGACTCCTGTATGAGACAAGGCGAGTGTACGAGCTTCCTCGGGCTTGCTACTATATCACTCGCATTCATGTCTGGGTGATGGATGCAGGTGATAGAGGGTTCAGGACTCTGTCAGCTCATGAGTCTCTGACGCCGCTATCCACTTACGCTGCTTCGGTCAGTGACGCTGCTCGGCGAACTCTATGGTCCCTCAGCTCACCTACCAGTAGCAGCTGTGAGAGCACCTAGAGGGGGGGTGAATAGGTGATCCTGTAAAACTTAAAAACTTATATCCACAAAAACTTGATTAGGAGTTAGCACAGTAATGCCAAGTGGCTAGAGAGGAGTCTTAACAAAACACAATAACCACAAGAGATCAACACAGAGATGGCACAGTGGTTTATCCCGTGGTTCAGCCAAGACCAACGCTTGCCTACTCCACGTTGTGGTGTCCCAACGGACGAGGATTGCAATCAACCCCTCTCAAGCGGTCCAAAGACCCACTTGAATACCACGGTGTTTTGCATTGCTTTTCTATATCCCGTTTGCGAGGAATCTCCACAACATGGAGTCTCTCGCCCTTACACTTTGATGATCACAAAGAAGCACGGAGTAAGGGAGGGATGAGCAACTCACACAAGACACAGATATCACAGCAAATACGCACACACAAGACCCAGACTTGAGCTCAAGAGACTATCACGAGTTTCTCACTAGAACGGAGCTCAAATCACTAAGAATGCCGAACAAGTGCGCAAGAACGAAGTGTGAGTGATCAACTATGCTCAATGAATGCTTGGATGTCTTCTCCATGCGCCAAGGGGTCCCTTTTATAGCCCCACGGCAGCTAGGAGCCGTTGAGAGCATTGTAGGAAGGCAATTCTTGCCTTCTGTCGACTGGCGCACCGGACAATCCGGTGCACCACCGGACACTGTCCGGTGCTGATTTCTTTCCTTCTTTGGTGAAGCCAACCGTTGCAGATCCAGAGCCGTTGGCGCACCGGACACTTTCCGGTGCACACCGGACAGTCCGGTGCACCAATGTGACCGTTGGCTCGGCCACGCGTCACGCGCAGAATCCTCGGCCGACCGTTGGCTCACCGGACAGTTCGGTGAATTATAGCCGTACGCCGTTGATGGCTTCCCGAGACCGACGACTTCGCCTGTGAACGGCTCACCGGACAGTCCGGTGATTTATACCGTACACCGCCGTCGAAGTCCCGAGAGCAGCAAGTTCTCCAGAGCCAGCCTGGCGCACCGGACACTGTCCGGTGCACCACCGGACAATCCGGTGCACCCAGACTGCGCAGACTTTGGCTGAACAAAGCCATCTCTTTTCCAATTAGATTTCTCCTGTTTCCAGCACTTAGACACAATACATTAGTCCATAAAACAATGTACTAAGTCTAGAAACATACCTTTTGACTTGATTTGCACTTTGTCCACCACTTTGCATAGATTAACACAAAAGCACTTGTGTTGGCACTCAATCACCAAAATACTTAGAAATGGTCAAGGGCACATTTCCCTTTCAATCTCCCCCTTTTTCGTGATTTATGCCAACACAACATAAAGCAACTATAACAAGTGCAATATCAATGCAAATGAAAACTCAAAATTGTTTTGATTCAAATTTGGCATATATGGATCACTCTTAGCCACCACTTGGTTTGTTTTTGCAAATCAAACTCAATTTCCTATCTCTAAGTCAAACACACTTGTAGACACATAAAGAGAGTTGTACCAATAGAAATTGATCACATGTATCAAAAACTCCCCCTATTTCCCGTAATCAACCATTCTCCCCACAAGAGACCAACTTTTGACAAAAAGAGCCAATAAGAGTATTTTGACAAAACAAAAGCTCTATTCTATTATTTTCAAAATTCTCAAGTGGTAGCTGATCCATCTATTGCTTTGGCCTTATTTTCTTCCCCTTTGGCATCAAGCACCAAAACGGGATCAATCTTGGCCCTCGAACCCCATTGCCTCACCAAAGTCTTCAAATAAGAATACAAAGGCAATAAGAGTACATGAGATGAACTTGGAATAAGTTACCCTCTCATCGGAGTGCAGTGGAAGTCTTTCATGGTCCAAGTCCACCTTTTCCCTTTCAAACCTCCTTTGAGACTAAATTAAGAAAACTCAAACACATGGTTAGTCTCAAAGGGCCAAGTTGTAGCAAATCTCCCCCTAAATATGTGCATCACTTGCAAATGGACTTGTGAGGTCCGGGGAGTACTTGTACAACTTGAGCACCATAAGTAAACAACAAAATGCATAAGGAACATGATCAAAGGCATAAACACATGTATGCTATAAATCAATCCAAGTTCCGCGAATCTAAGACATTTAGTTCACTACGCAGCCTGCAAAAGGTCTTCTCATCTAAAGGCTTAGTGAAGATATTGGCTAGCTGGTTCTCGGTGCTAACATAAAACACTTCGATATCTCCCTTTTGCTGGTGGTCTCTCAAAAAGTGATGCCGGATGTCAATGTGCTTTGTGTGGCTGTGCTCAACAGGATTGTCCGCCATGCGGATAGCACTCTCATTGTCACATAGGAGTGGGACCTTGCTCAGATTGTAGCCAAAGTCCCGGAGGGTTTGCCTCATCCAAAGTTGTTGCGCGCAACACTGTCCTGCGGCAACATACTCGGCCTCAGCGGTGGATATGGCAACGGAAGTTTGTTTCTTAGAGTTCCATGACACCAGGGACCTTCCTAAGAATTGGCACGTCCCCGATGTACTCTTCCTATCGACCTTACATCCAGCATAGTCGGAATCTGAATATCCAATCAAGTCAAAGTTAGACCCCTTTGGATACCAGATCCCGAAGAAAGGTGTAGCGACTAAATATCTAAGGATTCGCTTCACAGCCACTAAGTGACACTCCCTTGGATCGGATTGAAATCTAGCACACATGCATACGCTAAGCATAATATCCGGTCTACTAGCACATAAATAAAGTAAAGACCCTATCATGGACCGGTATGCTTTTTGATCAACGGACTTACCTCCTTTGTTGAGGTCGGTGTGTCCGTCAGTTCCCATCGGCGTCTTTGCGGGCTTGGCGTCCTTCATCCCAAACCGCTTTAGCAAGTCTTGCGTGTACTTCGTTTGGGAGATGAAGGTGCCATCCTTGAGTTGCTTCACTTGGAACCCAAGGAAGTAGTTCAACTCGCCCATCATCGACATCTTGAATTTCTGTGTCATCACCCTGCTGAACTCTTCACAAGACTTTTGGTTAGTAGAACCAAATATTATGTCATCGACATAAATTTGGCACACAAAAAGATCACCATCGCAAGTCTTAGTGAAAAGAGTTGGATCGGCTTTCCCAACCTTGAAAGCATTAGCAATTAAAAAGTCTCTAAGGCATTCATACCATGCTCTTGGGGCTTGCTTAAGTCCATAGAGCGCCTTAGAGAGCTTACACACGTGGTCGGGATATTGTTCATCCTCGAAGCCAGGGGGTTGCTCCACGTACACCTCCTCCTTGATCGGGCCGTTGAGGAAAGCGCTCTTCACATCCATTTGGAACAACCTGAAAGAATGGTGAGCGGCATATGCTAGCAAAATACGAATTGATTCTAGCCTAGCCACAGGAGCGAAAGTCTCCTCAAAGTCCAAACCTGTGATTTGGGCATAACCTTTTGCCACAAGTCGAGCCTTGTTCCTCGTCACCACCTTGTGCTCGTCCTGTTTGTTGCGGAACACCCACTTGGTTCCCATAACGTTTTGCTTGGGACGAGGCACCAGTGTCCAAACTTCATTCCTCTTGAAATTATTGAGCTCCTCTTGCATGGCCAATACCCAGTCCGGATCTAGCAAGGCCTCTTCTACCCTGAAAGGCTCAATAGAAGAGACAAAAGAGTAATGCTCACAAAAATTCACCAATCTAGAGCGAGTAGTTACTCCCTTGCTAATATCACCTAATATTTGGTCGACGGGATGATTCCTTTGAATCGTCGCTCGAACATGGGTTGGAGGTGCCTCAGGTGTTTCTTCCTCTTCGACTTGGACATCCTGTGCTCCCCCTTGATCACGCGCCTCCACTTGAGGTACCTGTTCGTCATCTTGGGTTGGGGGATTCACCATCGTTGAGGAAGAATGTTGATCTTGCTCTTTTTGTTCCTGAGGCCGCGCATCTCCAATCACCATGGTGCGTATCGCGGCCGTTGGAACATCTTCTTCATCTACATCATCAAGATCAACAACTTGCTCTCTTGGAGAGCCATTAGTCTCATCAAATACAATGTCGCTAGAGACTTCAACCAAACCCGATGATTTGTTGAAGACTCTATACGCCTTTGTATTTGAGTCATAACCTAACAAAAACACTTCTACAGCTTTGGGAGCAAACTTAGAATTTCTACTTTTCTTCACTAGAATGTAGCATTTGCTCCCAAATACACGAAAGTAAGATACATTGGGTTTGTTACCGGTTAGCAGCTCATACGAAGTCTTCTTGAGGAGGCGGTGAAGGTAGACCTGGTTAATGGCGTGGCAAGCCGTGTTCACGGCTTCCGACCAAAAGCGCTCGGGGGTCTTGAACTCTCCAAGCATCGTCCTCGCCATATCGATGAGCGTCATGTTCTTCCTCTCTACCACACCATTTTGTTGTGGTGTGTAGGGAGCGGAGAACTCGTGCTTGATCCCTTCCTCCTCAAGATACTCCTCCACTTGAAGGTTCTTGAATTCGGACCCGTTGTCGCTCCTTATCTTTTTCACCTTGAGCTCAAACTCATTTTGAGCTCTCCTTAGGAAGCGCTTGAGGGTCCCTTGGGTTTCAGATTTATCCTGCAAAAAGAATACCCAAGTGAAGCGGGAAAAATCATCAACTATAACAAGACCATACTTACTTCCTCCTATACTTAGATAGGCGACGGGTCCGAAGAGGTCCATATGAAGCATCTCCAAGGGTCTTGATGTGGTCATCACATTTTTGGTGTGATGAGAGCTTCCCACCTGTTTGCCTGCTTGACAAGCTGCACAAGGTCTATCTTTTTCGAAATGCACGTTAGTTAGACCTATCACGTGTTCTCCCTTTAGAAGCTTGTGAAGGTTCTTCATCCCCACATGTGCTAAATGGCGATGCCACAGCCAGCCCATGCAAGTCTTAGCAATTAGGCATGCATCTAGACCGGCCTCCTCTTTTGCAAAATCAACTAAATAAAGTTTGTCGTCTAGTACACCCTTAAAAGCTAGTGAACCATCACACCTTCTAAAGACAGACACATCTACATTTGTGAATAAACAATTATATCCCATTTTACAAAGTTGACTAACGGATAACAGATTATATCCAAGCGACTCAACTAAAAACACATTAGAAATAGAGTGCTCGGATGAAATAGCAATCTTCCCTAACCCTTTTACCTTGCCTTGGTTCCCATCACCGAATATGATTGAATCTTGGGAATCCTTGTTCTTGACGTAGGAGGTGAACATCTTCTTCTCCCCCGTCATGTGGTTTGTGCATCCGCTGTCGATAATCCAGCTTGAACCCCCGGATGCATAAACCCGCAAGGCAAATTTAGGCTTGGGTCTTAGGTACCCAACTCTTGTTGGGTCCTACAAGGTTAGTCACAATGGTCTTAGGGACCCAAATGCAAGTTTTATCTCCCTTGCATCTTGCCCCTAATTTCCTAGCAATTACCTTCTTATCCTTTCTACAAATGGCAAATGAAGCATTGCAAGCATGATATATTGTTGAAGGTTCATTGATTTTCCTAGGAACATTAACAACATTTCTCCTAGGCATATGATGAACAACATTTCTCCTAGACAAATCTCTACCATGCATATAGGAAGAACTAGAAGCAAACATGACATGAGAATCAAAAGCATCATAACTTCTATAGGCATTCCTAGAATGTCTCCTATCATGATACATGAAAGCATGGTTCTTTTTAGCACTACTAGCCATAGGGGCCTTCCCTTTCTCCTTGGCGGAGATGGGAGCCTTATGGCTTGTTAAGTTCTTGGCTTCCCTCTTGAAGCCAAGTCCATCCTTAATTGAGGGGTGTCTACCAATCGTGTAGGCATCCCTTGCAAATTTTAACTTATCAAATTCACTCTTGCTAGTCTTAAGTTGGGCATTAAGACTAGCTAGTTCATCATTTAACTTTGCAATAGACACTAGGTGTTCACT
This sequence comes from Zea mays, assembly GCF_902167145.1. NCBI lineage: Eukaryota > Viridiplantae > Streptophyta > Magnoliopsida > Poales > Poaceae > Zea > Zea mays. The sequence continues at coordinate 151,806,729 of NC_050100.1, forward strand.
ACAAGCATCAACATTAAAATCTTTACACCTAGTGCAAATCACAACATGTTCTACACAAGAGTTAGATCTATTTGCTACTTCTAGTTTAGCATTTAAATCATTGTTAACATCTTTCAAACTAGAAATTGTCTCATGGCAAGTAGATAGTTCACAAGAAAGCATTTCATTCCTCTTGATTTCTAAAGCAAGGGATTTTTGAGCCTCTACAAACTTATCATGTTCTTCATATAAAAGATCCTCTTGCTTTTCTAATAATCTATTCTTATCATTCAAGGCATCAATTAATTCGTTAATCTTATTAACCTTGGTTCTATCTAGACCCTTGAATAAACAAGAATAATCTATTTCATCATCATCACTAGACTCATCCTCACTTGAAGAAGCATAAGTAGTATTGTCTCGAGTACATACCTTCTTCTCCTTCGCCATGAGGCATGTGTGACGCTCGTTGGGGAAGAGGGATGACTTGTTGAAGGCGGTGGCGGCGAGTCCTTCATTGTCGGAGTCGGATGACGAACAATCCGAGTCTCATTCCTTGCCAAGGTGTGCCTCGCCGGCTAACATAATGGGTAACCGATAACATTAAATCATGTTTGTTTAAGTCTAACCGTAATCTATACCACACTATAAATGGATACCGCCTTATTCAAATTTGTTACCACCGATATTCAAGTGTGAATCATTACCATTACCATTTACGTTACATTTTGTGAACCAAATGGCACCTAATACTTTACCATTTATTAAAGTTAAAACAATCAAAGGAGGACCAATAAGTCGACTTACAAATTTCATCCAAGTCATTTCATCCGCTAGAATTACCACACACCATTAACAACGCCTTCACCACAATAATCATACCCGATATATATGTATATAGATGCACTCTTCACACAGTAATTTTGCATTTTTACTTAGACATCACATGAACACTACTACTTTTCACCTGCGACTATAACCATGCGCCTTTAGACTACACCAAGCAAATCATCGTGACCACGAGCTTAACCAAAGCCATCTAACAAGTCCGCTAACCAGAGCAACGACATAGTCCGCTATACAACATACATGTCGGCTTGTCTATTATTATCAAAATCTGAGACACAACATACACTAAACATTTTTATAAACATACATATTCACACATATATTCTCACATCGACCAAATCATACGAACTGTAAACCACCAATCTCCAACTCGCAACCACCATGCACTTACTTCCCAAATCATGAACACATACATGTTTATCATATTAATAGAGCATTTCAATAATTATCCCAAAATAGCTAACTCCATTACACAACTTGTATCATGAACTGTTGGGGGCCTTCGGCTTCCGAAGGTCCTCAAAAACATGATTTAACAATGTTTCTGGAAGTATAATGCATGAACAGGTACCTTCGAACATGGACTCTTCGGACAAGTCAAAATCGCTGTATGAAGAAACACAAAGAGAAATAATGTCTTTAACATGATTTAACAATTTATTTATGTCATTTTTCATACTTTATATGAATCTCTTTTTCATCATTTATTATACTGATAAAGGTACATTCTTCATAACCTTCGTCCGAAACCCATTATGTCCTAAGGGAAATAATGCTTTGAGGGACGAAGGACTTTAACGTTTAACGATTTCTGTGTTGCCTTGTTCTTAATTCATAGCATTTAAGGACAAGTCCCTAACATTGGCGCCCACCTCCGGTGAACTCACTTCCACTTTTTTGAACTTCGACCACCTTCGGCAAGCATCGACCTTCGTCATGCCGCCAAAGAAAGCTTCAGCGACAGGGGCTGGTGCTCTGCAGCCACTGGACCCAAACCAAGATACTCTTCTCTTCGAGAGGCCCGAAGCCAGAAGAAGAAGGCCACTAGTCCAACACCCCAAGAGGATGACTTGGACCAAGAAATCAGAAATATGGAGATGCTGCATCAACAGGTGCAAAGGAAGAAAGAAAAGATGGCCCGGCTAGCTGACCTACAAAGGCAGATAGACGAAGCCTCTGAAGAGGTTTGTCATCTCACTCAAGATGAACAGAACCGAAGGCCCCAGTACATAGAGCTTCACCAAGAGGGCTTCGTCAATGAGGATGACTGGTATGATGATTTCCATCATGGAAATTTTGCTTTTGATGATGCTTCTCCTCTGTCAGCTGAGCTGCAGGCTACACCTTGGCCACCACCTTACAAACCACCCTAGCTCCCAATGTATGATGGACACTCAGATCCGAAGCAATTTCTGATGAGTTACGAAGCAACAATATCTTTGTATGGTGGCAACACTGCAGTCATGGAAAAATCCTTCGTCATGGCAGTCAAAAATGTTGCACAAACCTGGTACTCCTCTCTTCGGCCAGGAACAATCATCTCATGGCAGAAGCTGAAGGACATGTTAATTACCAGTTTCCAAGGATTTTAGACGAAGTCGGTCACTGCTCAAGCCTTGTTCCAGTGCATGCAAGACCAGGAAGAATACCTCCAGGCGTATGTCCGAAGGTTCTTGCGACTAAGGGCACAAGCGCCAACAGTGCCCAATGAGATTGTCATCGAGGCCATGATCAAGGGGCTTCGGCCAGGACCTTCGGCCCAATACTTCGCCAGGAAACCCCCTCAGACAATGGAGAAACTGCTTCAAAAGATGGACGAGTACATTCGCGCTGACAATGACTTCCGGCAGAGAAGGGAGGAAGCTTACAGGTTCTCCGAGATGACCAGGGGCTTCGAAGGAAGAATTCACCCCAGACATGTAAGGTCAATCCATTCCACTCAGAATGACGACAGAGGAAGTCAACAACAGAGGCCACAATATTCTTCTCAGGCTTCGGGGCAACAACAGAGCTATCTTCGGCCGCCAGCTCCAAGGGGCAGAGGCGCCAGGGGCTTCGGAGGAAGATTCAGGGACCTGCCTAGGAAAATTTATTTCTTATTCTGTGGTGAGGACAAGGGCCATACTACCAGGATGTGCCATGTCACCATCCAGAAACAGAAAGAGATAGCAGAAGCTGCGGCCAACAGAGCCAGCCAAAGCAAGTTATGCATACTGCTTCGTATCACTCACCATACATTCCAGAGTATGTGGGTAACCATCCTGCAGCTTCAGTTGCTTCGGCAAGCCAACCCCAGGCGTCTTGGCAACAGCCTCCACCTCCACCACCAATGCAACGAGGCTAGCAGCCAGAAGGGAGCCAGTACACTCATTAGCAACGAGACTTCAGAGAGGAGTCCGAAGCTCGCACAGTCAATAGTACTGTGCCAGAGTCGAAGCAAATTTACTAGAAAATATCCTACCTCGGCAACAGTTCTTGCATTCGTTATCATTTCTTGTTTAAATAAGGAACAATCATCAAAGCCTAAGTTTTTCTTGTCATTTTCAATTTCTTGTAACAGCTTCGTTTTTTACCATAGTGAAAATATGTCTTCTCTATAGACTTACGGAGTCAGAGAAAGTTGCCGAAGCATGAAAGCTCTCGTGATTATAGAAAGTATCTCCGAAGTTACAGAAAAGTCGTTCCTAAGGGGACGCAGCGTAAGTTTTCTGCTCAAAAGTCGTTCCAAAGGGAATGCAGAGCTTACAGCAAAAAATAAACGCTGATTCTGCTGAAGTAAAAGGCGAAGAAGCTCCTAAGGGAGGCTTACAGCGTAAAAGGCGAAGAAGCTCCTAAGGGAGGCTTACAGCGAAAAATAAACGTTGATTCCGCTGAAGTAAAAGGCGAAGAAGCTCCTAAGGGAGGCTTACAGCAAAAAATAAACGCTGATTCCGCTGAAGTAAAAGGCGAAGAAGCTCTTAAGGGAGGCTTACAGCGAAAAATAAACGCTGATACCGCCGAAATAGAAGGCGAAGAAGCTCCTAAGGGAGGCTTACAGCGAAAAGTCAGCACTGATCTTCGGCACAGATATCATTTTGCATAACATCACATCATCACATCATTTGCATAGCATAACATCATACATCATATTGCATCAATGACGCAAGAAGGGGGTTCAATGTTGATCTTAGGAGATTGTTTCGAAGAAGCAGTGCCAAGGCACAAAATAATTATTGAAGAAGCATACCTTTGCAAAACTCTAAAAGTGGAAAGACCTATTGCTTACAAGGCATAATATTTTTACGAGGATTGGATGTTTTTACGAAAGTATGAATATTCTTCACGAAGCATGAAAAGAAGGGAAGGTGTTTTTTCGCCGAAGGCTCAAAAACGGTATGTACGTAAAGTTTCATGCATCGTAAAGAGTTGAATCATAAAAAACTTATATATTATATTCAAAATTACAAAATATTACACATATTGTCCAGCAAGTACTACATTCCAAATGTCTTTACAATAACAGCTAATCTTCTCTTAAGACTACTTCTGCAGCTTCGTTTAGTAGTTGATCAACAACTTTATCCATAATCGCTTCGACCATTTTTCTAATTTCATCATCTCTCTTCGGTTTCGGGTTCGCCAAAGGCTCGGTGGGCTCTGGGGGAGGAGATAGTGCGGTCGTGTTACAAGGTGCAAACAAGTTCGAAATCATAAAGTTACAACATAAAGTCAAAAGCTAGTAGTCAATACCTATTCGCCCCTCGAGATCCGCACTTTTCTCAGCGGCCTCTGCTACTTTTCTAGCGTCATGAATACCTTTTTCGCTTTTCCTTATAATTTCTTGAGCCATCTCCCGGCCACCATTTTCCCAGGTGTCGGTGAAAATTTTTCCACCAACCAAGCTTGCTTCGGCCGAGGGGTCTTTTATGTCTTCAGAAGATAAGGCGGTTTCGATTTGTGCCAAGGATTTCACATGATCGCAGCCTTTCCTCTCCAAAATAGTGGCAATCCCCCTAGCACCTGAAAAGGCACATATGTCTCCGTGGCCACTCAAAACTTCTTCAAAAGCTTCAGCTTCGTGGCCGATCCATTCAATTGGGCCCTCGGGGTCGTCCTTTATGAAATTTTCTTCACTTGAGAACGCGCCAACACCGGCGAAGCTAGTTTTTATTTTCTTAACACATTCTATAGACTTTTCATAACACCTTTCCTTGGATGCACGAAGTTCTTCAACGTTTTTCTCTAAATGATTTGCCCATTGTTCACTGATTTCTCGTTTAGCTTCTGCAACTGTGCATTTTTCTTTAGCTTCGGCTAGCTGTTTCTGAAGATCCTCAATTTTGCGCTTCTGGGCCTCAGCTTGAGCTTTGGAAGCAGTTTCGTCTTCTTTTATTTTATTCACCAACGAATGTAATATTTTATCTTTTTCGAGACCTTCGTTCCTTAGTTCAATTACTTCGGAATGAAGGTTGTTCAAGGCTATGGTACACCCTTCATCTTCGACATCTTTTTGTGCCCTGAGGGCATTGCTAAGTATAAGGCCCTGCAAAAGAATGTGATAATAAGTTTAAGCAAATGAAAAATTTTGGCTTCAAAAAATAGTACAAAGATCTCATTTTCTCACCTTTAAACTATTGTATGCTAAGCTGTCGGCCAGCTCGTCTTTTGACAACACCGAAAGCCCGTCTTCTAATGTCGGGAATCCGAAGCTCTTGCTCATCTCCCGACAGACAGAAATCTCCTTGCTGTCAGGGAGACAATACAAGAAGTCTTCTTCTCCGCTGCCGTTGAATATCAGCGCCCCTTTTGGATATTTCAATTTTTGCGCATAAAACTGAGCTTCTCGCTTCTCTTTTTTAGTCAGTTTTTTACCCGAAGCATGACGTAAGACATAGTTGGGAGCTTTGGAAGATGCTTCAGGAATAGGGATGGCGGTTTTCTCAGATAAAATTTCTTCTGTAGATTCTTTTTTCATTTCTTTTCCAATTTCCAAGAATTCCCTTTTGGCAGGCTCTGAAAGCACAGTTTCGGTTTCCACTTGGTTTTTGGCAGCTTCGGCCTCAATTTGTGTTTTTGGAGCTTCGACAGCTATCTTCGAAGTAGAGCTTGAAGATTTTATTGTTTCCAGCACATCTAGCACATTAACCATTCTCTTTCTCCTGGGAGTTGTTGTAAGGTCGTTTTGTGCCTTCGGCATTGGTATTGGCACCTCAACTCTTGTTGAAGGACTTAAAACTTCCGATGTCTTTGTCTCTTCAGCCCTTGGTTCTTCCATTTTTTCCATCTCCAGCATTGCAGCCCGCTCTTCAATATTCTGCAGAAGAGTAGGCTCTTTGGCTTCAGTAGCCGAAGAGGTCTCACCAACAAACTCAGGCACTATGGCCGGCTCAATATAGTGTGGCCGGTGCGTAAAAACTCTCATCTTTCCTTCTCTTCGTGCTGGCTCACTAGGAGCGGCCGAAGCAACTTCCTTCACAGAAGCTGTGCCTTTTCTTTTATGACCCCGTAACGGGTACCGGTAGTTAGGATAGACAAACCCAATAGCATCAAACACTCGGTTGAATCTTTTCTTCTTTTGGCCTCCGAAGGCCACAGATAACGCATTATCTTCCGACTTGGAGTACGCCTCAATTAATTCATCACTTGTAGCTTCGACACTTTCCAGCCAATCATCGTCTGGCTCGACAAACTGGTCTACAAATCTGAAGGTATACTTTAGTCGAACTAGACCACCTTCTAGGGGGTTGCTGATAGTTTCCTTCGGCATCTCCTAGTTGGCTACTAGTGGCCATATTCTGTAGGCCACGTGTTCTTGCACTAAGTCCCTTGTCCCGATGAAGGAGCAGACTACGCCGAAAGCCTTTCGGCATTCTTCGGCTGCTTCATCAATTTCCACCTTCGGCTTCCGGAGGCTAAAACGCTGCCAGATAGGACGCATGATAATATCCTTAATATCCTCTTGTACCTTTAAATCATTTTTCACATAGAACCATTCCTTCATCCAATCTCCGGGCCATCTCTTTCGAAATGTCGGCACAGGGCAGCTTGACCCAGAGCGGGCTCCAAAGCTATAACAACCAAAATTGTTGTGATACTGCTCTTTGCCCCAAGCTTTGGTCTCATATACCAGTTCGTGCATGCTGCAGAAACTTTTTGCATTTGGCTCCAAGCCCTGGCTCCTCACGGCCCAGACGAAGATTCCCATTCTCACGATTGCTTCAGGAGTAATTTGATGAAGGTAGATTTCATATGTCTTTAAAACTTCAACCACAAAACTGCTTAGGGGGAACCGAAGCCCAGCTTTGAAGAAACTTCGGAAGATCACTACTTCATTTTCTTCAGGAGTAGGAGAAGTCTTCTCTCCGTTGTCAGCCCTCACAATAGACACATCTCGAAAATACCTTCCCCTCATATTGTCAAGATGACACCGCTTAATAGTTGATTTTCCGAAAATTGTATGGCTCGGTCGCCAGGGTCGATCTTCGGAGTCTTCTCCGCCGCTTTCCACATCATAGCTATCACTATCACCAGTGTCTTCAGATAAACCCTCCAGAATCTCCCTAGTAATCTTCTTCGTATTTGTCTTTGCTATTGACTCAAGAAAGCCAAGATTCATTTCCTCAGAAAGGCTCAGCTTCGATTCAACGACAACTTTTTTTATCTTGAGACATCTTCAGAAATACTAAAACTGCTCTCGAACACTAGTACACACAGCCTCTATAGTGGCGGTTCTAGAGACGTTTTCACTGGCGCTTTTCAGTGCCGCCAGTGCTAGGGGCCAGTGGAAATCGTCATTTTCCACTGGCGGTTATTCTAGAATCGCCAGTGGAAATGCTATTTTCACTGGCGGTTTTCTTAAGCAACCGCCAGTGGAAATGCTATTATCACTGGCGGTTTTATAAAGAAAACCGCCAGTGAAAATAGCATTTCCACTGGCGGTTTGTTTTATTTAGCCGCCAGTGGAAAGTTTTCCCGCCTTTTTTTAAATTTTCAATCAGTACTGAAATTTATATATATTTACACACACAAAACATATATATATATATATTGATATTAAAAGCAACATGGAATTAAATTCTATCATACATTTATATACATCAAAGTCTTGTTTACAACCATGTATGCATCACACATTATATACATCAAAGTTTTCACTTAAGCTCTAATAACTATCTCGGCTAAGAGATAGTCTACTAATTTCTGTTAGTATTCTAAACTCTGGCAAAGCTAATGTTCCGGAAGCATCGTGATATTTCCCTTCTGCGGGAATGACCTCTTTCAATATGAATGTGCACAGGTCCTCAACTATGCCATACAATGCACCTTCAGTCAAGTTCTCCGGGCTTCCTTGTTGAAATTGTTGTAAAGGAAGTTTATAAACATCATCTATTTATACTCAATAATAACACATTTGCATCTTTAATGACATAAATACATACGTGACTATTACTAATAATACCTTGCCAGGGTTCGTGATGTATCGTCCGTTCATTCTCATGAACTCGCACACGTAGAACCCACATAAGACCGATCCGGGTGGTTGCTTGTGGCACTACATAACGGGAGATTGGTTATTTAGTTGCAACATTGTCCTATGTACGTACATGTATGATATGTATTCATAAATTCACATACTTACCGACCAGTTATAATGGATGTCTAGTGGCACGCCTTTTTTGGATGTGTCGTACTTTCCACCTTGAAACTTATAAAACCTAAATGCCCTGTGATCTCAAATAGAATCACCATGTTATTCTACAATTCTCATCGATATAAGTATGCATGCATAGAAAAGGCTTATAGTTCTAAGATGCTGAGGAATTTTGAATAGGCCGAAGGCTCGGTGTGCAAGGAGTCGAGCACCAGCACCTTTCCAACCTTAGGATAAATGAAGAAGCATATCCAGTGGTCCCTGTACGAATCAAACTTGTGATACATGTGTATTGAAATTATTAATTTTATTTATGCAAAATCACACTTACTTAAAGTTGTACGGGGCCACTATGGATTCCCTGTCTTGAAATTGAAGCATTGCGTGTCCTATGTAGGTGGCGTATCTTGCTTCAAAATCCTTCTTCAGATCCTGGATACGCACCTCAATTTCTTCGTCTGTTAGCCCCTGTAATGCTTCGTTGCCTTTTCCGATTCTAAAAATGTGGTTATCCTCGCATATCTTTATTGGGTTGAGATACCCAACCCTTTTACTGGCACTAGCATTGGGATTGGTACCATAAAGGATCTCCTGCTGATCATGTTGCATTCTGCAACGCACACGTGCATGTCAGATATTGAAAATTTATACAACTCACTAATAATAACACATATATATGGAGTATGAGTGACACTTACAATGCAAATATGGTTACAAGTTGCACATCGAGTCTCTGAAGGTTCATCATTAACCACATGTCCTCGAATGTAACAACAGCTTTTTGATTTGAACCAATAAAAGCATGGGCTGGTATATTAACACTGATGGTGTCGATGCCAACTGAAGATGCCCGCATGTACCAATCATGCAACCTTTTAATATTAGCCGGGACCTTCCTTAGTTTCTCAAAAGTGAGTAGTGGTCTGCCCGGCACATATTTTTTAGGCACGTTTTTATAATCTGCCTTAGTTGGCTTCTTTATCTTTGCGGCCATTGCCTCAGACTTTTTTGCGGACTCCTCGAGATCGGCCAAATCAACATTGTCTAACGTGAGGCTCCGTCCAATCCCTTTCAAAAAACGAACAGTGCCAGCAGTGGATTTACTCTTCTTTTTCTTATCATACGGGGACACTACTTTTGGTATAGAAACTTTAGATGGTCGTGGAGATGGCTGTGGAGAAGGTGGATCCCTGAAGGGCGATGTATAGGACGTATAGAGAGGGAGAGAGGGAGATGGAGAGTCGAATAGAACGTATAGAGAGAGAGAGAGGAGTCGTATAGAACGTATAGAGAGAGAGAGAGGGAGAGAGGAGGAGTCGTATAGGACGTATAGAGTCGCATAGAACGTATAGAGAGAGAGAGAGAGAGGAGGAGTCGTATAGAACGTATAGAGAGAGAGGGAGAGAGGAGGAGTCGTATAGTACGTATAGAGAGGGAGAGAGGGAGATGGAGAGTCGTATAGAACGTATAGAGAGAGAGAGGGATAGAGAACTCGCTCTGGTCAAGTGGGGTTCAGATGAGTTGCTCTTAATCGAAACAACGCAAGTGTGTCGTACGTCGTCTTCTAATTTCACTAGCTAATAGTACTACAATGGAATACGTAGTTTACTAGTGAATCTAGTCTACATTTTACAATGGAATACGTTGTTTACAATGAAATACGTTGTTTACAATAGAATACAATAGAATATGTTGTTTACAATTGAATACGATGGAAAAAACATGCTTTCCGTTGCTCTCTCCTCTCTCTCTCTAATCTCCCTCCCTTTCCTCTCTCTTCCCTCCCTCCCTCTCCCTCTCTTTCCTCTCTCTTCCCTTTCCCCCTCTCTCCTCTCTCTCTCCCCTTACACTCTCTTTCCTATATATACACTCCCTCTCCCTCCTCTCTCTTCTCTCTCTCTCCCTCCCTCCACTCTCTTTCCTCTCTCTTCCCTTTTCCTCTCTCTCCTCTCTCTCTCCCTCCACTCTCTTTCCTATATATACACTCCCTCTCCCTCCTCTCTCTTCTCTCTCTCTCCCTCCCTCCACTCTCTTTCCTCTCTCTTCTCTTTCCCTCTCTCTCCGGAGAGAGAGGGAAAGAGAAGAGAGAGGAAAGAGAGTGGAGGGAGGGAGAGAGAGAGAAGAGAGAGGAGGGAGAGGTCCTCTCCTCTCTCTTCCCTCTCCCTCCTCTATCTTCTCTCCCTCTCTCTCTCTCTTTGCAGAGACGCGCGCAGGGTCTCCCTCTCTTCCCTCTTCCTCCTCTCTCTTCCCTCTAACTCTCTCACTCTTCCTAGTCTTAGGGTTTAGCCGCGGCGCGTGCACGGCGGTGGCGCTTGCACGGCGGCGGCGGCGGCGCGCATGCCCGAGCGATCATAGTCGAAGAAAGGGAGAGAGAGAGAGAGAAGAACATACCTACGGCGCGGGGACGACGGCGTGGACGACGACGTGAACGACGGCGGCGCACGGCGGAGAAAATCGCCGGGCGAATTTTTGGCAGCCTGACGGCGGGAAGATGGAAAGACAGGGCGCCAGACTTAGTGAAAATTTTTCGGCCCCGCGCGCGCTCCTTTATATAGGAGATATTTCTACTGGCGGTTCTCTATGACAACCGCCAGTAGAAATCTTTTATACTGGCGGTTGTCATAGAGAACCGCCAGTAGAAATGCCATCCACAGACTGTGGAGGCCATTTCTACTGGCGGTTCTCTATGACAACCGCCAGTAGAAATCATTTATACTGGCGGTTTTCGTTGAGAACCGCCAGTAGTAATGTTTTTAGTATATTATTTTTTATTGTATATTCATACATTAATTATATATATTTTTATACATATTAAATATATAAATATATATATATATATTTAGTATACATAATATATATATTTACCTCTATCTCTCTCCTCTCTCTCTCCCTCTCCCCTCTCCCTCCTCTCTCTTCCCTCTATCTCTCCTCTATCTCTCCTCTCTCTCTCTCTCCTCTATCTCTCCTCTATCTCTCCTCTATCTCTCCTCTCTCTCCTCTATCTCTTCCCTCTCTCTCTCTCCTCTGTCTCTCCTCTCTCTCTCTCTCTCCTCTCTATCTCCTCTCCCTAGCTCCTCTCTCCCCTCTCCCTCTCTGTCTCTCTCTCCTCTATCTCTCCTCTATCTCTCTCTCTCTCCTCTATCTCTCCTCTCTCTCTCCTCTCTCTCTCCTTTCCCTAGCTCCTCTCTCTCCCCTCTCCCTCTCTCTCTCCAAGTCCTCCCTGCTTTTATTTTACCTCGCGTTCTAGGTGATAAACCATGACCGGGAAAAAGACCACGGCTTCCTCTGACGGCGGCACTCCAAAGAAAGCCAAGGTGGTGGTGGAGGATGAGGAAGAGGCGGGGTTGGAGGATGAGGAAGAGGCGACTGTGACACTATCCGTGGAGAAGGACGCGCTGGAGTGCGACATCTGCTGCCTACCCTTCCAGTCCGAAGTTTTCATGGCAAGTCAGATTACCATGCATGTATATATACAGTACATATTGATCGGTAGGCTCCAACATGATGTTCTGCTCTGTGTAAAATCAGTGCAAGAACGGGCATTCTGGATGTGCAAAGTGCTGCATCCGCACGGACGGTAAGTGCTGGACCTGCTCCGAGCGCATTGGCAACAATAGCTCTGTCTCCCTCTCCCTCTCCTCTCTAGAAAGTCGTGTAAAATTACATGACATGTCCTAACAATAATCAATTACATGACAACTATATAATCTAGGGAGCTATTGTTCTGCCTTGTCCATCCTGGCGTACCCAAGGCATCGAATTGCGTGGGATGCTTCGCTCAACGTTCCTTATCTTGGTTGGATGGTCTATGAAAAGAGACATGTCGTTGAACTGGTTAAAATCCTTTAAATCAGATACACCATCAACTCATATAGCTTGTTGTTTTCCAGGAAAAACTACATGCTTCGGTTTATCGGTGCTTTTCTTCTCATTGTTAGAAATGATCTGTTCAGCATAGAAGACCTGTGCAGCACGATTAGCAAGGATCCATGGGTCATCTTTGTAACCTACCTTACTTAGATCAAGAACTCTGACCCCATAGTTGTCTACCGTGACATGTTTGTCTTCAACCCATTGACATCGGAAAACCGATATCTGAAATGTACCATAGTCTAGTTCCCATATGTCCTCAATAAAGCCAAAATATGTAATAATCTCACCAGTTTCATCATCTATGGCCTCGCATCGAACACCACTGTTTTGTGACATGCTCTTTTTGTCCTTGGACTTTGTACAAAATGTGAATCCACTAATGTCATAGGTTTGCCATGTTGTGACCTGGCGTGAAGGTCCAGATGCCAACCCCTTGATGGTTTTTTCTTCTATTGTTTCTCCACGTGGAATGTCCTTCACCATTAGCCATGTGTTGAACCGCTGCTTATATTGCTTCATTACCCAATCAGCCGTATGCCCAGGATTTTGCTCGTGAAGCTCATTGATGTGTTGTTGGATAAATGGCTCTATTATCGCTAGCTGATGTAGGATGCTGTGATGTGCCTCAAGTACTGTATTGTAATCTGGTGGAATGAAAGATTTCCGTCCCATCTCCCACTTCCATACAATTTACCCTCGTGTCGTGACGGAGGCAGACCTATTGCAACCTGATCTTTTAGGATATTATTGCAGAATGGACCTCCCGACTCAATGGCCTCTTCAGTACAGTACCCCTCTATCATGGATGCCTCGGGACGAGCACATGTTGATACATAGCCATTCAGTATTGACATGAAACGCTCGTACGTCCACATTTCATGTAAGTACATAGGACCCAATGCCTCTATTTGTGGCACCAAGTGCACCACAAGGTGCACCATAATATCAAAGAACGATGGAGGGAAACACATCTCAAACTGTGTTATTGTCTCCACTGCGAATTCCTGAAGAGATGCCAACTCATCACGGTCAATTACCTTTTGTGAAATTCTGTTGAAAAAGTAGCACAACCGTGTGATTGCCATCTTTAAAAACAAAGGATTTATAGCCCTGATGGCAATAGGTAGGAATGTAGTCAGCATGACATGACAATCATGTGAGTTGTAGTTGGTGACTATCAGGTCTTTCATTGACACAATACTTCGTATGCTAGAGCAGAATCTGGATGGGACTTTCAAATTCTTAAGCCAAACACACATCGTATGTTTCTCATCTACATTGAGATTGTAGCTTGCTGCTGGGAGATGATACTTCCCATTTTCTTGAAGAACAGGATGTGGTTCGTTTTTTATGCCTAAATTTACCAAGTCCATGCGTGAATTGAGCCCTTCTTTTGTTTTGCCCTTTATGTCTAGCAAGGTGCCAATTATGCTTTCAAACACGTTCTTCTGAACATGCATACCATCGATCGCATGCCGCACATCTAACTCTTTCCAGTAAGGCAAGTACTCGAAGAAAATAGACTTTTTCTTGAATATAGCCCCCGGAGCTGGTTTGACATCTTTCCTTGTTTTTCCGTCTTTTGTCTTCTTCCCGAAAACAAACTTGATATTCTTGACTATTTCAAAAACTCTATGACCTTTATTGTTACCCGATGGAGCAGTAAAATGTAGTTCACCATTATTGTCAAAGTACTTATCCATCTTTCGCATGCGGTACCTGTGTCCTTCCAATAAAAAGCGTCTGTGCCTCATGTACACTATCTTCTTAGATGCAGTAAGGGACACGTAAGCAGTTTCATCAATGCATACTGTGCAACCAACCTTTCCCTTAAACTGGCCTGATAATGTGAAGAGTGCAGGGTAATCGTTGATCGTAACAAAAATAATTGCTCTCAGCATGAATGAATCTTTACGATACTCATCCAACATTTGAACACCCGTTACCCACAATATTTTCATATCCTCCATTAAGGGCTCTAAAAATACATCCATACCAACTCCAGGTTGTGTAGGTCCAGAAATAAGCATGGTTAGCAAAATATACTTCCGTTTCTGCATCAACCATGAAGGAAGGTTGTATATGGTGAGGATCACTGGCCATGTGCTATGCTTGCTGCTCCTTTCAGCAAATGGATTCATTCCATCAGTACTCAGTGCGAACCTAACATTTCTTGGTTCATCGGCAAAGTCTCGGTGGTTCTCATTGAAATCTTGCCACTGCTTCCCATCGGCTGGATGTTGAAGCTTCCCATCGTTTTTGTGCTCATTAGAAGCATGCCAACTCATAAGTTTGGCATCCTCAGGGTTAGCGAACAAACACCTCAATCGATCGATGACGGGGAGGTACCACATCACCAAAGCAGGAATCTTTTTGAGCGCATAATAGTCTACTTCTTCTTTTTCTTTGCTCGTGGATTTTGAAGTCTTCTTTTTGGCTTTCTTTCGCTTCTTCCCTTTAGACACAGATGCAACACACTCTTCCTCTCGATAGTCTTTATTCGTCTTGTACCTACTTGCACCACACTTTGGGCAGCTCTCTAAGTCTTTATAATCATCACCTCGATAAAGGATACAGTGATTTCTACACGCGTGGATCTTCTCCACACCCATAGTGAGTGGACTGATTAGTTTCTTTGCATAGTACGTGTTAGCAGGCACTTTGTTCTCCTTTGGAAGCATGTCTGCGACAATACTCAAGTACGCATCGAAGCCAGCATCAGACAGACCAGATCTAGCTTTTAACATCAACAACTTTAACACAGACCGGAGCATCGTGAACTCTTTGGTACAGCCCTTAGACTCGTCGTACAAAGGCTCTTCTGCTGCCTTCTTCAGGGACTCCATACCTTTCATGAAGAACATCGATGGATCTGTATGACGACGCAACATTGCCTCTAACAACTCCGCATCTTCCTCGTCCATAACATTTGGCAGAACATGGGTTCTTTCACGTTCATTTCCTCCGGCGTAACCATGATCAGTAACATTTGGCACTACATGTTCGCTCTGTGGAAGAGGTTGTTGTGTCTCGTGAACGAACTGAAAGCTGTCGTCGATGTTCGCAGGGTTTCTGTAATACTCAAATTTGTGTACAAAGGAAGATAGTGGATTTCCACATGTTGTGTGCCTTATTTGCATCATAAAAAGAACACCTATGAAATTGAGAGTGACTAAATAAAACAATTATTCTAAAATAAAAAAATGCATTTGTTGGAGTTTTTTATGTTTGTGCATTAAATAAAAATAATAATAATATAAAAATGACTAGAAATTGGATTAAGCCCTACATTGAAAACTAGGGTTTAAAAGTAAGCAGAGAAATGATATGAAAATAAAAATAATATAAATATATTTCTAGAATTTGTACTTTTCATTTCATAATATGATTTGATAACAAATTTGTACAAGGTTTGAAACCAAATTTGAATTCAAACTAAAAACCTTAGAAAAGAAGAAAATAGAAAGAAAAATAATAATAAAAAAGAATAAAAGCTTACCTGGGCCTCGGACTCCCAATCTAGCCCAATAGCCAGTTCACCTCGCGCAGGCCCGAACTCCACTTCCCCCACTCGCGCGTGTTACTGCCATCCGGACCCCGCGCTCAGAAGATTTCTTGTGTGCGCGCGACTCCGCCAGGTGGGCCCTTTGTGGCAGGGTCTTGCGCCGCGTATCACTCACTGAACCATGGACCCCACGCGTCGGCTTCTTCCCCAACGGAACTCCGCCTCCGACGGATGCGCGCCGTGCAACGAATCGCCCGATCCCGCCGGCATTGGGATGCTTTGGGGTCGATCCGTGACCCGCGTATAAACGAAACCGCTCCCCTCACCTCGCTAGAGTAGCCATCGCCTTGCCCTCGCTCACCTCACGAACACCGTGAGAATTTCGCCGCCGTCATCGTGTACTGGTGACCCGCCGCGGAGGAACCCACACGTCTCCCACAATCGGGGCGCCCGGTTGGCCGTGGAGCTTCGATAGATCACTAGGAAGCTGCTCGGGTCTTCTGCGGGTTGAGCTTGAAGCCGAGAACCCCGGAATTGCTCGCCGTCGTCGGGCACGGTCGCGGAAGCCGCCTATCGCCGTGGACAGCTTCACTCCACCGCCCAACCCTCGGTAAGACGACTATACCTAGCTCTGCCTTCACGTCTATTACGTTTTGCACCTGTTGGATCGGGGTTTGGTACCGGGAATCGTCGGGCAGTGAGTTCGCCGGCGTATGGCCGTCCGCCAGGGCAGCGCCGCCGTCGCCCGTGGGCTATCGGGGAAGAGGAGCCAGGAATCGTCGATTCTCCGTTGAACGGTTCTGATTAGACAAGGGCGTACCGGTTCGCAATAGGGTTCTGTGTCCACTGGATGTCAATCTGACGGTCCAGGATGAGTTTAGGGCATTTTAAATCAGCACTGTAGATCGCGGATCCGGCGGTTGGTAGCGCATACCGGTTCGTGGTTGAGTGATCTAATCTGAGCCCTCAGATTCTAATCGTGCGGCTGAAAACACAAGATACCCCTTCGCCGTGTCGCATTTGTTAAAAAGACCCTGTGTTTTATAGAAACCAACCCGCAGTCCTATGTAGCTATTTACTGAGTCTTAGAATTCTTTTACAGAGACCCTTGCGCTTTCTGGAATTCGACGCCTAGTCCAGAGAACAAATAAAATCAGGGAAATGAATTTAGAAATGAATTTTTAGTATTAATTAAATGCCAAGATTTGTAAAATTCATAGAAAATGCATATGAACTTCAAATTTGTCCATTCCAGTTTCTAAAATTTTGTAATAATGTTCTCTATCACCCTGTATCTCTGTTTTGTCATGAACTTTGTTAGAAAATTTATTTAACATTTAATCCTATTTTAATCACATTAAATCTTAGAAAATTCATAACTTGAATTCTATAACTCCAAATTTAGTGATTCCAGTTCCTATGATCTCATTTTAATGTGTAGATTTTTACTGTATATTTTATTCATCTGTTTGGTGTGATGTTGATTTTGGCTATACTATGTATGTATTGTGTTGATGCGAGTAGACGAGCAAGCCACTGTGGAAACTGAGGTTCAACAAGTAGAGATAGCTGAGCAGGAGCTCATTGAAGGCAAGTTGTGCCCTTGATCACTTACTTTTCCCAGCCATGTTCTTATTAATTTTAATGATCTGCATAGGTTAATTTTGATGGGAGCCTTTATGTTACCCCAGTTTTGATTACCTCTATACCTTGTTCACCCCTGATACATTTTTGGGTAGTACTTGCTATTGCTTTATATGGATTGGGTATGGAGATACACTATTCATGATTATTCTGTTATTACCTTGTTATTATTATTGTTCATGTTGAGATCATTAAATTAATGGGAACATGGAGCGACCACCCGGGAAAACAGTGCTACCACAAGGGTTTAATGGGACGCCCTTGGCTGATTAACTAGGAAAGCTAGTGGAGGGCTACCTTACCTGAAAGGGGCAAGGGCAGTAGGGGTGTGGTCAGTGTAGGGAGGTCCCTGGTTGATTTTGCTGCGATGGCGGTCAGCCAGGAACCCTGCATTGGAACTTCCTATAAACTGTAGCGGGTAGTCTGAAGCTAGTGGAACTTTGTAAAGGCCTCGTAGTGTTACCCTGCCTCGCTTCCTTGGTAGAGGTGTATGGAATTCATGACCCCTTGGCAGATGGGTAACACGGCTTGTGGGTAAAGATGCGCAACCTCTGCAGAGTGTAAAACTAGTATACTAGCCGTGCTCACGATCAAGAGCGGCTCGGACCCTCACATGATTAATTATGGAACTTAACTTCAATTTGACATTTGCATCGCATTTGGGATTATTTTACTATTACTGTTCTTTATTAATATTAAGGTTTGGTATTTACTTACACTTAGTAATTGCTAATAAAATTTTGACCAACTTATAAAAGCAATGCTCAGCCTCAGCCTTTATTCCATTGATTAGCCTTACACTACATGAACTCCCACCTTTGGTGAGTTTATGCCACATTATTCCCCACAACTTGTTGAGCGATGAACGTATGTGAGCTCACTCTTGCTGTCTCACACCCCCCCACAGGAGAAGAACAGGTGGTTCAGGAGGAGCCACAAGGCGAGGAGTATGATCTGATCTAGGTGGCGATTCTCAGTTGACATTGGCGCCGACGATCCTTAGTTCGTTTTATGTTTACACTTTTATTTTGTAATAAGTCTTCCGCTATGTAATAAATACTCTAATGTTTTATGACATTTATCTCTATACACTCTATTATTATATATGTTGTCTTCTTGGCGCATGTATGAGATGCACCCGGCTTTGTCCTTTAAAACCGGGTGTTACAGAAGTGGTATCAGAGGAAATGTTGACTGTAGGACGAAACCTAGATAGAAATGGACAAACTCTTTCCTACTTACCTTACTTTGACTCATTCTATACTCATCTCATCTTGATACTGTCTCACCTTCTACTATTCTACTCTGATCATTCTTACCTTTTCTACTCCAAGACAAGATGGATTTCACACCTTGGAATCCCTACCCCTATGACATTTTTTTAAGAGATAGGAGGCCTAAGACCAAATCAAAACTATTTTCTATATTTAAAAATGTTGTTTGATTGTTCTGATGATCAATGCCTGATTTGCTTCTTTGATTGATTGAAATAGTATAGACGGGCATCTTAGCATGTACCACCATAAGGTAATAGCTTTAGTGGATAACACACTAATCTACTTAGCTAATAAATCCCCCACAATAACATTCCCCGTAATTACTCGCCTTGTCTACAATTCTTCGTTTCTTACCCTGTATTCCTAACCCCGATGGGCTACCCCTATAGTGTTAGAAGAGAGCACTATAGACGTGATCCTTGGTATGTCATGGTTAAGAAAGGCAAAGGTAGTATATATACCATGCTAAGGGAACCGTAGAACTCACCAGTTCGAAAGGAGAAAGATTTGAAGTTGAAGTTGCAGTAACTACCACCATCAGACTAGCGACATTCTTAGTAGATGAGAAGTTTGTGGGTGACAACATTCGTGCAGTTAGAGATTCTTCGGATGTCTTTCCAGAGGAGTTACCAGGGATGCCACCAGATAAGAAAGTTGAGTTTGTCATTGATCTGTTACCTGGAACTGCCCCTATATCTAAACGGCCTTACAGGATGTCTGTAGAGGAGTTGAAGGAACTTAAGAAGCAGTTAACTGAGTTACAAGAAGCGGGATACATTCGTCCGAGTTCCTCACCTTGGGGAGCACCGGTGTTATTTGTGCAGAAGAAGGATGGATCGCAACGAATGTGTGGGGACTATAGATCACTTAATGATGTCACGGTGAAGAACAAGTATCCATTACCCCGTATTGAGGATTTGTTTGATCAGATGAGAGGAGCTAGGGTATTCTCGAAGATTGATCTCCGATCGGGATACCATCAAATGAAGATTAGGCCATCGGACATTCCCAAGACGATTTTATCGACCCGATATGGTCTATATGAGTTCACCGTTATGTCATTTGGATTAACCAATACACCAGCTTATTTCATGAATTTGATGAATAAGGTGTTTATGGAGTATTTGGACAGATTTGTCGTGGTGTTCATCGACGATATTCTTATCTATTCTAGAAGTGAAAGTGATCATGAAGAACATCTAAGATTGGTGCTACAGAAGCTACGAGATAATCAACTCTACGCCAAGTACAGTAAATGCGAGTTCTGGTTTGACGAGGTGTCATTCCTTGGACATATCATTTCTAATGGAGGAATAGCAGTGGATCCTGCTAAAGTGAAGGAGATAATGGAGTGGAGAGTGCCCACTACTGTTACCGAGATTCGGAGTTTCTTGGGGCTTGCAGGATATTATCGGAGATTTTTTTGATGGATTTTCTAAGATTGCCAAGCCTATGACCTCGTTTCTGGACAAAGGAAGAGAATTTAAGTGGGATGAGAAATGTCAAGAAAGCTTTGATCAATTAAAGGAGAGATTGATGTCTCCTCCAGTGTTGGTTATGCCAGATCTACAAATGGGATTTGACATTTATTGTGATGCATGTGGACAAGGATCGGGATGCGTGCTCATGCAAGAAGAACATGTGATCGCCTATGCGTCTCGTCAGTTGCGGAAACATGAATTGAACTACCCCACTCATGACTTGGAACTGGCAGCGGTTGTGCACGCACTTAAGATTTGGAGGCATTATATTATGGGAACTAAGTGCCAAGTATACACGGATCATAAGAGTTTGAAGTATATATTCACTCAGAAGGATTTCAACCTTAGGCAACGCCGTTGGTTGGAACTTATTAAAGATTATGACTTGGAGATTCACTATCACCCAGGCAAGGCGAATTTGGTTGCAGATGCCTTGAGTCGGAAAGAGCATGTTCACTCCGCTTTTGTTGTCCAGCTACCCGATGAATTAGCAAAAGACTTTGAGAGACTCAACTTGGGAATTGTTACACACACTGAAAGAGTCACCATTGAATTGGAACCTACCTTGGAGCAAGAGATTCGTAAAGGTCAGGTTGGTGATGCTCAAGAGATTAATGATCTTATTACGGAAGGTCGAGGCCCAGAGTTCACAGAGGATGAGCAAGGCACGATATGGTTCAAGAATCGGATCTGTGTTCCCGATATTGATAGTCTTCGGGAAACCATATTGAAGGAAGCACATGACTCAGTTTATTCTATCCATCTTAGGAGTACTAAGATGTATCAGGATTTGAAGCAAAAGTATTGGTGGTATGGTTTGAAGAGAGATGTGGCTGCACATGTGGCTACGTGCGATGTGTGCCAAAGAGTTAAAGCTGAACACCAGAGGCCAGCCGGACTACTGCATCCACTGAAGATACCTGAGTGGAAATGGGAAGAGATTGGCATGGACTTCATTGTTGGATTACCCCGCACGTCTGCTGGTTATGATTCTATATGGGTGATTGTGGACAGGCTAACTAAGGTAGCCCACTTTATTCCAGTGAAGACCACTTATTCAGGAGCCAAGTTGGCAGAGTTGTACATGGCACGGATTGTATGCCTGCATGGTGTATCAAAGAAGATTGTGTCAGACCGGGGATCACAGTTTACCTCTCGGTATTGGAAGAAGTTACACGAGTCATTGGATACGAGATTGAATTTTAGTTCGGCTTACCATCCCCAAACCGATGGGCAAATTGAGAGGACTAACCAAGTGCTAGAAGATATGTTAAGAGCTTGTGCTCTTAAACATGGTGGAAGTTGGGATAAGAGTTTGCCGTATGCGGAGTTCTCTTATAATAATAGCTATCAGGCCAGTTTGAAGATGCCACCGTTTGAGGCTTTGTATGGCAGAAAGTGCAGGACTCCCTTGTATTGGAATCAAACTGGTGAAAGGCAGTTATTTGGACCTGAGATTATACAGGAAGCAGAAGAACAAGTTCAGCAAATAAGAGAGAATTTGAGAACTGCACAATCCAGGTAGAAAAGCTACGCTGATACCCGGAGAAGACTACTTGAGTTTAAAGAGGGAGATTATGTCTATTTGAAGGTGTCACCACTCCGGGGTATGAGAAGATTTAAAGTCAAAGGAAAATTGTCCCCTCGCTTTATTGGACCTTTCTTAATCTTAAAGCGAGTGGGAGAGGTTGCATATCAATTGGAGTTACCGGATCATCTTGCGGATGTTCATGATGTCTTTCATGTATCTCAGCTGAAGAAATGTCTCAGGGTGCCTGAGGAGCAATTACCAATGGAAGACCTTAATGTTCAAGATGACCTGACTTATGCTGAGTACCCCATCAAGATTTTGGATACATTGACTCGGGTTACAAGGAATAAGGTGATAAAGATGTGCAAGGTACAATGGAGTCACCACGGTGAGGATGAAGCTACGTGGGAAAGAGAAGAAGAGCTTCGTATAGATTTTCCCCACCTTTTCCCTAGATCTTCTTAAATCTCGGGGACGAGATTATTTTTAAGGGGGGTAGGATTTGTAATACTCAAATTTGTGTACAAAGGAAGATAGTGGATTTCCACATGTTGTGTGCCTTATTTGCATCATAAAAAGAACACCTATGAAATTGAGAGTGACTAAATAAAACAATTATTCTAAAATAAAAAAATGCATTTGTTGGAGTTTTTTATGTTTGTGCATTAAATAAAAATAATAATAATATAAAAATGACTAGAAATTGGATTAAGCCCTACATTGAAAACTAGGGTTTAAAAGTAAGCAGAGAAATGATATGAAAATAAAAATAATATAAATATATTTCTAGAATTTGTACTTTTCATTTCATAATATGATTTGATAACAAATTTGTACAAGGTTTGAAACCAAATTTGAATTCAAACTAAAAACCTTAGAAAAGAAGAAAATAGAAAGAAAAATAATAATAAAAAAGAATAAAAGCTTACCTGGGCCTCGGACTCCCAATCTAGCCCAATAGCCAGTTCACCTCGCGCAGGCCCGAACTCCACTTCCCCCACTCGCGCGTGTCACTGCCATCCGGACCCCGCGCTCAGAAGATTTCTTGTGTGTGCGCGACTCCGCCAGGTGGGCCCTTTGTGGCAGGGTCTTGCGCCGCGTATCACTCACTGAACCATGGACCCCACGCGTCGGCTTCTTCCCCAACGGAACTCCGCCTCCGACGGATGCGCGCCGTGCAACGAATCGCCCGATCCCGCCGGCATTGGGATGCTTTGGGGTCGATCCGTGACCCGCGTATAAACAAAACCGCTCCCCTCACCTCGCTAGAGTAGCCATCGCCTTGCCCTCGCTCACCTCACGAACACCGTGAGAATTTCGCCGCCGTCATCGTGTACTGGTGACCCGCCGCGGAGGAACCCACACGTCTCCCACAATCGGGGCGCCCGGTTGGCCGTGGAGCTTCGATAGATCACTAGGAAGCTGCTCGGGTCTTCTGCGGGTTGAGCTTGAAGCCGAGAACCCCGGAATTGCTCGCCGTCGTCGGGCACGGTCGCGGAAGCCGCCTATCGCCGTGGACAGCTTCACTCCACCGCCCAACCCTCGGTAAGACGACTATACCTAGCTCCGCCTTCACGTCTATTACGTTTTGCACCTGTTGGATCGGGGTTTGGTACCGGGAATCGTCGGGCAGTGAGTTCGCCGGCGTATGGCCGTCCGCCAGGGCAGCGCCGCCGTCGCTCGTGGGCTATCGGGGAAGAGGAGCCAGGAATCGTCGATTCTCCGTTGAACGGTTCTGATTAGACAAGGGCGTACCGGTTCGCAATAGGGTTCTGTGTCCACTGGATGTCAATCGGACGGTCCAGGATGAGTTTAGGGCATTTTAAATCAGCACTGTAGATCGCGGATCCGGCGGTTGGTAGCGCATACCGGTTCGTGGTTGAGTGATCTAATTTGAGCCCTCAGATTCTAATCGTGCGGCTGAAAACACAAGATACCCCTTCGCCGTGTCGCATTTGTTAAAAAGACCCTGTGTTTTATAGAAACCAACCCGCAGTCCTATGTAGCTATTTACTGAGTCTTAGAATTCTTTTACAGAGACCCTTGCGCTTTCTGGAATTCGACGCCTAGTCCAGAGAACAAATAAAATCAGGGAAATGAATTTAGAAATGAATTTTTAGTATTAATTAAATGCCAAGATTTGTAAAATTCATAGAAAATG
Source organism: Zea mays (assembly GCF_902167145.1). Taxonomy (NCBI): domain Eukaryota; kingdom Viridiplantae; phylum Streptophyta; class Magnoliopsida; order Poales; family Poaceae; genus Zea; species Zea mays. The sequence goes on from NC_050100.1 coordinate 151,830,659, forward strand.
CATATGAACTTCAAATTTGTCCATTCCAGTTTCTAAAATTTTGTAATAATGTTCTCTATCACCCTGTATCTCTGTTTTGTCATGAACTCTGTTAGAAAATTTATTTAACATTTAATCCTATTTTAATCACATTAAATCTTAGAAAATTCATAACTTGAATTCTATAACTCCAAATTTAGTGATTCCAGTTCCTATGATCTCATTTTAATGTGTAGATTTTTACTGTATATTTTATTCATCTGTTTGGTGTGATGTTGATTTTGGCTATACTATGTATGTATTGTGTTGATGCGAGTAGACGAGCAAGCCACTGTGGAAACTGAGGTTCAACAAGTAGAGATAGCTGAGCAGGAGCTCATTGAAGGCAAGTTGTGCCCTTGATCACTTACTTTTCCCAGCCATGTTCTTATTAATTTTAATGATCTGCATAGGTTAATTTTGATGGGAGCCTTTATGTTACCCCAGTTTTGATTACCTCTATACCTTGTTCACCCCTGATACATTTTTGGGTAGTACTTGCTATTGCTTTATATGGATTGGGTATGGAGATACACTATTCATGATTATTCTGTTATTACCTTGTTATTATTATTGTTCATGTTGAGATCATTAAATTAATGGGAACATGGAGCGACCACCCGGGAAAACAGTGCTACCACAAGGGTTTAATGGGACGCCCTTGGCTGATTAACTAGGAAAGCTAGTGGAGGGCTACCTTACCTGAAAGGGGCAAGGGCAGTAGGGGTGTGGTCAGTGTAGGGAGGTCCCTGGTTGATTTTGCTGCGATGGCGGTCAGCCAGGAACCCTGCATTGGAACTTCCTATAAACTGTAGCGGGTAGTCTGAAGCTAGTGGAACTTTGTAAAGGCCTCGTAGTGTTACCCTGCCTCGCTTCCTTGGTAGAGGTGTATGGAATTCATGACCCCTTGGCAGATGGGTAACACGGCTTGTGGGTAAAGATGCGCAACCTCTGCAGAGTGTAAAACTAGTATACTAGCCGTGCTCACGGTCAAGAGCGGCTCGGACCCTCACATGATTAATTATGGAACTTAACTTCAATTTGACATTTGCATCGCATTTGGGATTATTTTACTATTACTGTTCTTTATTAATATTAAGGTTTGGTATTTACTTACACTTAGTAATTGCTAATAAAATTTTGACCAACTTATAAAAGCAATGCTCAGCCTCAGCCTTTATTCCATTGATTAGCCTTACACTACATGAACTCCCACCTTTGGTGAGTTTATGCCACATTATTCCCCACAACTTGTTGAGCGATGAACGTATGTGAGCTCACTCTTGCTGTCTCACACCCCCCCACAGGAGAAGAACAGGTGGTTCAGGAGGAGCCACAAGGCGAGGAGTATGATCTGATCTAGGTGGCGATTCTCAGTTGACATTGGCGCCGACGATCCTTAGTTCGTTTTATGTTTACACTTTTATTTTGTAATAAGTCTTCCGCTATGTAATAAATACTCTGATGTTTTATGACATTTATCTCTATACACTCTATTATTATATATGTTGTCTTCTTGGCGCATGTATGAGATGCACCCGGCTTTGTCCTTTAAAACCGGGTGTTACAGTTTCCAGCTGTATAAGGCGAAGAGCTACCCTCTCCATGCTTTGTCCAAATTATGTAATATTTCACAAATCCTCGGCATACCAGATGAGATATGATTTGTTCTGTGTCATCAAATACAACAGCGTTTTTGCAGTCCATGCATGGACAATATATGTGCTTTGTCTTTGTTCTCCATGCATGGTTCTTAGCGACAACAATAAACTTATGGACCTCAGATATGTATGATGGATCTAGCCTTGATAAGTTATACATCCAGGATATCCTCTCCATCATCACCTGTAAAAAAGTAACATAAAACACATGGTGAAACCCTATATCCAAAAATGTGGCTAAAATGTGAAACTCTCTCTCTCCTCTCTTTTAGTCGAATAGTCCTTCCTGCTTTTATTTTACCTCGCGTTCTAAGTGATAAACCATGACCAGGAAAAAGACCACGACTTCTCTATGGAGGATGAGGAAGAGGCGGGCTTCTCTACGGCGGCACTCCAAAGAAAGCCAAGGTGGTGGTGGAGGATGAGGAAGAGGCGGGGTTGGAGGATGAGGAAGAAGCGACTGTGACACTATCCATGGAGAATGACGCGCTGGAGTGCGACATCTGCTGCCTACCCTTCCAGTCCAAAGTTTTCATGGCAAGTCAGATTACCATGCATGTATATATACAGTACATATTGATCGGTAGGCTCCAGCATGATGCTCTGCTCTGTGTAAAATCAGTGCAAGAACGGGGATTCTGGATGTGCAAAGTGCTGCAACCAAAATGTGCCTAAAATGGAGGAAAAATGAACAAAATTTGGCAAAATAAACATAAGCCAAACTTTCCTAACTACTAATAAACAAAAAAATTTAATACCCAAACCTATCTCTAACACATGGTGAAAGCCTAGTTTCAAAATGTAGTTAAAATTTAAACATAATTAAACAACCTTCCATACAACACATTCACCATTCATTAAGCAATTAAATATGTGTTATGGATAAACTTAATTGAGAACTAAACATGAAAAAGGAGAGGGAATAGACAAAAACTGACCATCTTAAACAACCTCATTTGAGGAAATAGAGAAAATAACCTAACTATACTCTTCTCTCTCTCATGTAAAACCCTAGATCCAAAATGTGGCTAAAATTGAGCAAGAATGAACAAAAATTGACAAAGAAACATAAACCAACCTTTCTTATCCACCTTCTTCCAAGAAATGAAGACCAAAACCTTCCCCCTTATATTTTTGTGAAATCTGGACCTCCAAAATCGCCTCCAATGGAAGTTGTCTGCGAGCATACAGTTCACTGTCGGGGGGAAGAAGAGGGGTATTTATAACAGACAGTTCACTGGCGGTTGGCTTTAAAAACCGCCAGTGGAAACCTATTTCCACTGGCGGTTATCTTAACACAACCGCCAGTGGAAATAGGGTATTTCCACTGGCGGTTCTCTTACACCAACCGCCAGTGGAAATTGGTTTCCACTGGCGGTTATCTTAACACAACCGCCAGTGGAAACATCCTATTTCCACTGGCGGTTATCTTAAGATAACCGCCAGTGGAAATAGGTTTCCACTGGCGGTTCCCAAGACGGGCCCACCTCGTTTTTTTTACTGGCGCATGATAACTGAAACCGCCAGTGATAATTTATGGGTGCCGCAGGCTATGAGCTCTTTTCTACTAGTGGAAGCCGAAGCTTAAAAATTTAAAAAGCCAAGCAAGTGTTGGTGCGCAAGAGCTAAAAATTGAGTAAGCAGGAGTAGATGGCAAAAAAAGCATACCAAATGAGTTTGCGGTGTGCTCTTATTTATACGCCTGATGCGTTGCATACTGGAGGGCCCGCTTGTCGGTGACTATTGCTATTCTAGCAAAGGGAAGGTGTTTTTTCGGACCTTCGGCTCAGAGCCTTCGTCCTTATTGCAATCTGATTTATCATTCTAACAAATTAATATTGCAAGGGGCTAGTGTTGGGGGCCTTCGGCTTCCGAATGTCCTCAAAAACATGATTTAACAATGTTTCTGGAAGTATAATGCATGAACAGGTACCTTCGAACATGGACTCTTCGGACAAGTCAAAATCTTTGTATGAAGAAACACAAAGAGAGCGAAGGATGGAACAGAGCCGAAGTTGTGCGTAAGGAAGCTTCGGCATGATGGCAGAAAAGAGGAAACCGACTTAAAGAGGAAAAGACTATCTAGACCTCGATGGATTACTATAGAGTTATTATCAAAAGCAAAGGACCTGGATGTAATTTTACATGGGCTGCGACCCGTGCATATAAATAGGTGAATAGTACTCCCGTACTGTTCACGCTGACTTGGCATTCACTTTTGCGTCACACCTGTATTTTTTCCTTCAAGCCGAAGGTATATTTGCAATCTGTTGTCATTTCTATAATAATAAAAATAAAAAGGAGTTAATAATATTTGAATATTTATTTATGTCATTTTTCATACTTTATATGAATCTTTTTTTTCATCATTTGTTATACTGATAAAGGTACGTTCTTCATAACCTTCGTCCGAAACCCATTATGTCCTAAGGGAAATAATGCTTTGAGGGACGAAGGACTTTAACATTTAACGATTTCTGTGTTGCCTTGTTCTTAATTCATAGCATTTAAGGACAAGTCCCCAACATGAACCTACTTGATTACTTGAAGCGTTTACTCGGCATCTTGAACACAACCCTACACTAGGTGCGAAGTGTATCTCGATGAACACATAATGTGCATTGACTCGACTTATAAACATAGAGGAAGCGATGACTACTTTAGCATGTCGCCACCTCTCTATCTAAGCCAAAACAATTTCTACCTACACCGACCGAACTTTCGTGTTGAGCACACCTTATATTACCTTGTCTCGCATACAACCATGTTGCGGCGTGTACTCGAGACACTTCTGTTCAATTCAACGCAATCACTACTACAACACACTTCGGCGCACATGCTTGACAACATTTATCAACCAGACGAGTGAAACACCAAACTAATTATTCGCAGCTCTCGACCTCAAAACCCCAATCATAGGTCACATAATTTACATTTTCAACCCAATCTAACCTACATCAACGATGAATACATAAAATATAATTATCAAAGACTAGACTTATTAGCCGACTGCGGAAGCCACCAAGCATGCCTTGTGCTTTATTAAATTTTCCACAACTAACACACTACCTAACGACGACACCTTTTAATAATCCATCAATACATTCGCGACCTATCCTTGCAACACACAAAAGAACTATCATAGCCACACATCCATCCAATCCAACAACAAAATAACATATCAGCTCACCATATCAAACCCGGTCGTGGTCGCTGCTCAGATGGCGTGAAGACGAACGCGCCGTCGAGCACGGGAGACCGAAGTGAAGTCGGAGGAGCAGACGGGCACCGTGGGCGTGGCTAGAGGGAGCACAAGCCACGGAGGGGCTGCTGTGGCTGCCGGTTGGTGCAGCAAAACAGCAAGAACAACGACGTCACGAACATAGCTTGAGCATGGTGCAGAGGGGGGCTGCGCCAGCGAGGTTGACGACCAGTTAGGTAGCTCGTCGAGCACCTAGCGGAGCGTGTCACTGTGCGGGACAGCAGGGGAAAACTCGGCTATGAGGGCCGGCTATGGAATGGACAAGGAGATGGAGCTTGATGATGCGTGCATAGCGAAGTTTGCCGAGCGCGTGCTACAGTGAACGACGACGTCCAGATGGGGCTGCGCAACACATCGAGCACCCGGCGGGCATCACGGCGTGCTGTCCATTGCGCAGCACCCCACCTAGACATTTCGCCGAATGCTTGGCACGCGCGCAGTGGTGGCAATGAGACGAAGCAAGGGAAAGTCCCCGGGGCTGCAAGGGAATCTCAGCGGCGAGGGGATGCGCTGTCCCGGCTTGTTGCACCCTTGGGACATTTTGTCGAACGACTTACAAGCACGGCGGCTTATGGGCTTCACGTAGCAGCATAAGGAGGAAGGGGGCGAGCTGCTACAATGGAGGAAGGTTGTCGACCATGGGGAAGATGCAGGGGTGAGCTCACCAGCTGCTGCTGCTCTATGGTTTGGGCAGAGACGAGGAAGAGAGGAGGGGAGCAGTGGGCATTTGCTGCTGCAACAGGGAGAAAGGAGGGAGGGAGGGGGCGAGCACCACCATTGGAGAGGGAGGGAGCTCGGCCACCATTGCTGTGCTTGAGGATGAAGAAGGGGGAGGAGGGAAGGGCGCCATGGACAGGGAAGAAGTTTCCCGCGCCATGAACAGAGAGGTGGGAGAGTTGTGTGTGAGAGGAAAAATGGGAGATGAGAGAGTGGCGGCTAGGGGTGGGAAATGGAAAATTTCCAAGCTGAAACATATTTATAGCAGGTAATTAGTGTTAGCTTTTTAGTGGGCTGGGCTGGGCTGGCACAAAACACTTAATCGGGCTGCGCTAATTATTTCCATTTTATTTTATGTCGTTCGATTAAACACGGATTATCTGAACACTAATTATTACCCTCGTACGTAATTTAGTCTGATAACACGCACAACCTGGGTTATGAACTTCAAGCGCATTCTAAATATGACATTATATTTTTATTTTTCGATGAGAGTTCAATTTAGATAGCGATTAAATCGGCTTTGGTTTTTTTTTGCGGAGAAGCGAATCGTGACATTTTAAAATCGCTGCCGGAGTGGGTTTTGAATTTGGTTCAGACACAAAGATACTAGGATGAGTCGAGTAAGAATTAATTAGAGGACGACATACTGAGTATTCTGTTTGAGAGTACGGATCCGGATAAAATAGTCAAACATAGATCAAAGTTCGAGGAATTGGACTGGGGCTCAGATCAAATAACAGCCGTCGAGAGTTTGATTAAATGAGCTTTGGATGAGATTTACAAGTCAAGAATGATTTTCGAGTTTGCATTCGTCTCGAGAAATAAAAGTTTTAACAGGCTCCAAATTTGGCCTCACTCTCTCGCGATCGAATAAAATCAGAGATCGGTGAAACCTTCACACGTAACTTGATAAAAGGAGATAGATACGATCGAGAAATAGAAATTTTTACTAAGCATCCGAGATTAGGATAAATCTCCCGACATAACAAGAAATAGACACCTGGGGTGTCACATTTAAAAATATATTTATTTATATTTTTAAATAGAAAAGAAAAGAAAAAAACCGAAAACCCTAAACCTAACAGGCCATTTCGGCCCATCAGGCCCATCAGCCGCTGCTGCCCCTATTCCCTCCCCCTCTCTCACCGACCAGTGGGGCCCACCCATGGCCCCTCTCCTTCGTCTCCCTCCCGCGCCCAGCCGAGCCACGCCACGCCAGCTCCTCGATGTCTACGCCCGTCCGTTTCCCCGAACCGGAATCTGCCAGCCTCGTTTCCCTCTCTCCCTCCCCCACTTCCCTCTCCTTCAAGCCGGTAACGGCCGAGTTATTGGCCGCCTCCATTGATGGCGTTGATGGCCGACCGTCTCTCTCTCCCCCCTCGGCTCTCCCTCTCCTCCCCTCTCTCTATAAAAACCGCTCGAGCTGCCTCCTCTCTCCCTACCCGAGCTCTCTCCCTCACTCCTCGCGCTCTCTCTCCCTCGCCGAACCGCCGACCACCGGAGCCTCGCCGTCCGCGCCCGCTCGCTGTCGAGCCTCGCCATACGCGCCTCGCCCCGCCTAGGCCACGCTCATTCCCTACCCGACCAAGACCACCGTGCCCTGCTACCCTGCTCGCCGAGCTCCATCCGTGCGCGTGAGCAAGAGCTCATGGTAGAAGAAGCACATTTTGCATTTTAGTCCCTGCATGTAAATAAAATTAATTCCGAGATTTTCAGTTCAGAAACTATTGAAAAGAGACCCCGATGTATATGCTAAATCGTGAACTAGCCCCTGCAACAATATTTTGACACGAGTATTATTTTATTTTTCAAAAACAAATAATGTCACTATTCACTAACTTGGTGATTTAAATATTAGAAACGTTCACGATTAACTTCGCTTTAGCACATGGAACAATATTTGTTAGTAGTAATTTAAGTATTTTATTGATATAAGAATGTAGAAGAAATACTAGGCCACGTATTTTTGGTCAGATTAAAAATATAGGTTTTACTAGTCATGATTAATGTATTCATATGTATAGCACTTAATTACTTAGAATTAGTAAAATATTTCTTTATGTCAAAATCATCATGATTATATTACTAAAGTCCAATTAGTAGTCTACATTAACTCTTGGAATATTAATGTTAGGTGATTTAGAAATAAACATTTTTAGCTATACGTAAAATTTCTATCTAGAAAGAAAAGGATAAAACCCAAAAGTCTATTATTAGTAATAAAAACAATTATTTTCCGTAAAGTTTGTTAAGTCATTTTTATTTACATTATACTAGATAAACTAGCGTCATAGTCACCTACTCATATTTCCACCAATGATAACTCAAAGTAGAAGCCATAGTGGATTAATAAGTATTTATGCTTTGGACGTATTTATGAGTATAGTTGTGTGATGTATGAATGTATATGTAATGGTGAATGATTACCCATGTAATGGTGTATGTTTATTTATTTGGCGTACGTATTCTTTTGTATGTACGATACGCAAATCGATGCTAGAAGTTGACTATGAGGTAGACGAACCAAACACGTTCGATGACGACCCATAGGACACTTTCGAGCAAGGCAAGTGGATTCTCCCTCTGCATTTCTATTTGTACCTAAATAATGCATACAATAATGTTTACTTTTGGATATATATTGCATAATTTGATGGGATTTTCCTAAATAAGGATTTCCTAGAATTACCAACCCTATTCCTTGAATTACCCTGGGATAAATGCTATGCTTAGCAATTTTTGCTATTGCTCAACTTGATAAATATGTTGTCACTCTTTTAAATGATACTATGTTTCGGAAATGAAGTTTTATTATGAGGTTAACCCGATGGTTAAACAAGAACATTTTTTGTTAAATGGAACATGGAGTGACCACCTAGGATAACAGTCTAACCACGAGTGCTATAATGGCTCTGGCTTTGGTAATTAGCTCTATAGACTTAGTGCTTAGCAACCCTACCTAAAAGATGGGCAAGAGGGGGTGGCAGTGGTTTGGTGGTAGCTCATGTTAACATGGGGTGGTAGTCTTGGCTAAGTTACCTCACCCAAAGAGCCATCAATACTGACGTGGAAACCTTAGCAGGTGGCTTTGTACTAAGTATATTTTGTGAAGGCCTCATAATGGATCCCTAGCCATTCATCTCGGCAATGTTTATGGGTCCGATCAACCTAGGCTAGATGGGATACATGGCTTGTGGGTAAAGTTGTACCACCTCTGCACAGTGTAAAACTGATATGTCAACCGTGCTCACGGTTAAGAGCAACCTGGACCCTCACATGATAATTGAACTTAAAGATGGAAAATAAATCGTGATATGAGGATCTACCAGTGGTTTGATTAAGTGATTACACTTAAGTGTTTTTGATACAATCTTATGCCTTTTATTAATTGGGATATTTGGGATACACACTTATTAGTAAGACAGGTGTTGCTAATAAAATATTGACCAACTAAAATGCTTACCGCTTATCCATAGCCTACCTTGTTAACATGCATTAATTTCCCCCACTTGCTGAGCCCCGACCATAAGTGAGATCACCCTTGCTAATATTTTGATTAGATGGTGATGACGGAGACTTCGCAGATGACGTTGATGAGTTTTGAGTGTAACGATGCGCCAGTCACCTTCCTGTGGAAGAGTGTCCATGTTTAGTTCTGCCGTACTTTGATTATGATACTTGTTAAGATACAATGTTTTGGATGATGTAATAAAGTTACTCTACTCTCTTTACGCCTTTATTGCATTGTATTTTGATATATTACACTTGCGACATCAACATATGTGTGGAAAATGGATCCTGGCCCACATATTCTATGCATTCGGTTTTGCCCCCAGAACTAGGTGTGGCAATATGTTGAGTTATTTCAAAGATAGAAGCAGTACAAACGTTAATTTCAAACAAAAATGGAACACAAATTGGATAAGTACTTCAAATCATATGGCGTGTTTCCTGTGATTCCATGCAACGACTGATTCAAATTCCATATTTCTTGAGTTGTAGGAATCATCGTACAACTAAGAGGGATCCACAAAGGTAACGGTGTTGGCAAAGCTCAAGTTTCTCTGTTTCAAAAGCTTATTTCAAAAAAAACAAATCTTTGGACCTTTCGTGCGAGTCCAACTGGTTCGAGGTTTTGTTGTTGGACTTCCTCTCTGGTCAAAGGCACTTGAACCTACCCTCAGGCGTAGGTCAACTCGCCCAAGCCAGTGGAGCTCTCTGCTCAAAACGGGTTGAACTGACCCAAGGGTGGTTCAACCGAGTTTTCACCATAGACCTCTTTGCTCAAACCCAGTTGAGTCGGCCCCTTTGGAGTTGTTCAACCACTATCTCAGCAGTTGGTCGTTTTGCCAAACCTTGTAGCACAGTCTGGCAGCTATATTGTAAAGGAGGTTGAACCGGCCAGCTAGTGGCGGCTCAACTATCCCTCGGTCAGAGGACCATTCTGCAAAGTCCTGCTAAATAGGCAGTTGAATGGGCCCTTAGGGGCGGTTCAACCAGGGTAGGATGATTGAACTCCCCAATTGAGTTGGCTTGTTGAACCAAGTTTAGTTTTGCTAAAAACTAGTTCAATTGGCTTTGGGGTGTAGTTCAACCGCATTTCACGCATAAAGTTCGAACAGTCAACCCCATTTGAGAGGCCCCTATATATACACTCTCCTCTCTCTCTCCCCCCTCATTTACTCCGGCTAACCAACACATTCATTGTTCACCAAACATGAGACAAAAAGCTCTAACTTTTTCTCTCACACCCCAACTCTCTCCCTCGTCGATGTTTGAGGCTAAAACCAGTTCAATTGATTGAAGGAGCCTTGGTGTGAGGTTTGAGTTCTTTGATTTCAGACATGGTTTTTGATCTCCCTCCTCTTTATCCATCCCTTGAGCTTGTTGCAAACACTCTCTTGTGTGGGTTTGTTACTCTTTGAACCTCGTGTTCCATGACGGTTGAGGTTGCTTAGGAGTCTCTGAATTTGTGGACGACCCGAAGAAGTTTGTATCACATGCTCTTTGAGCAAGTTTGAGAAAGTGGTTGCATTGACCTTGGTGGTCAGCCTGTGAAGGGCTAGGGCTAGAAAAGACCGAGCCGTATGTGGGCTGCTCAACAGGGATTAGGGCACCTTTGTGGTGTGGCCGAACCTTGGCATAAATCTCGTGTATTTGTGTTGTTGCTTTGTTCATGTGCTGCACTTTATCTTTGTTAAGAAAGACATCGAGCGATTCGTTGTGTGTGTGGATTTTCACTTAGATTATACCCTGTGTTTTTCGATTCAAAGAATCTCTCATTATACTTCATGTTGTTCTTAGCTAGATCTATTCTCTCAACTGGACTAGTTCAACAGCCCCTAGTAGCGTTTCAACCGGCCTACACTAAACTATTGATTTGACATCATTTCCAAGTTTTTGGTGAATTTTTTAGGTGTAGCCTATTTACCCCCTTCTGGGCTACTTTCAATGGTGAAAATAGTGAAGTTTTATATGGAGCTCACCGGGTGTTCACTGTAATGTCTAAATCAAAATCGCCACATTCTATCACAAGCCATTCCCACCAAGAAATCCATGAGATAATATTTGTAAAATAGCATCATTTAGTCCAATGTTGGTTATGGAACCAATTCCTATAATTATGAAACCCGTGTGAGATGCAGAGGAGTAGGCTATTCTTTTTTTTAAAAAAATCAATGACCAAGAGAGGTTAAAACTGCATAGATTATTTGCACTGCTCCTATTATTACCAACCAAGGGGAAAATAAACAATGAGCATGTGGTAACAATTCCATATTGAACCTTATCAATCCATATCCTCCCATTTTAATAGAATGCTGGCTAAAAGCATACATGTACTGTAATGTGCTTCCCGATGGGTATCTGGTAACCAAGTATGTTAAGCTATTATCGTCAATTTGATACCATAAGCAATAAGGAAACCAAAATACAAAGCCGTTTTCGTGGATTTTGACTTAGATTTATTATTGCACAGACTTAGAGTAGCTCATAGAAAAAGTTTGATTCTATTTAGAACATGTTCAATTAGTTAACAATGTTTTGCTTAATTTGAAGTACTTTTTCCTTTAACAAAGAAATAACGTAATAGAAGTAATAAAATAATTAATTTGTTGTGTTGGTTTTGGGATTGTATGAATTCCATTGATCCCAAACACCTAAGTTGATCCATGGCATATGCATAATGTTGTCTAGAACCCTACTTAACTTGATTAGCGAAATAATTAGGGTTTTATCGGAAATCAAATGCAACTTTACTGTGAAGGAAAGTTGTACTCAAGGTTTTGTCGTTTTAGATTATTTATCTTGCACCTATGTTCATTCCATCATCACATCATGATCATATCATGCAACTTTACTTTACACGTAGATTATGTTACGACGAATCGGTCATATTGTGAAGTAATTCCCAGAGCCTTGTCTTCACTCAATGGAACTATTGGGTTTTCTTGGTCATCTACTCTACACTACAACTAATGCAAGCCCTAGTGCATCCAACCCTGTTCCTTGTGTTTTATAAAACTTTTACCCTAAATATAATGCTTGATGCATTTAAGTTAGTAGGAATTGGTTGAATACTCGTTGTTGCTTGACTACCCTAGAATTTCAATACCTGTTCTTGTTACCGCTTTTGAAAATGTTGTAATCTAGAGGTGTAGCCTTGCATAGCTCTAGAAGATAGGGTTAACTTTGAATTCTATAAAGGCTCCCCATTCTCCAACCCCTCATAAATCACTTCTCATACTATTTGCCAAACAATTTTTGTTAGATAGGTTCACTTCTGTTAGAGAATCCCTCAGAATCGCTCTATTAGAGAATCAACTCTCTGAGCTACAAAATCATGGAGTAGAGCTCTATCAAACGAGGACTTTTGAAACAAAAACCTAAACTCATTTGTTGTAATAGTATTTTGAAATATAACTTTGAAAATTTGGTTTTGAAAAAAGAGAAAAAGCCTTTTGGAGATTTAGTTGATGTTTTTGAAACTCTTTCTCCACATAGTGAAATTAATGAAAAGGCAAGAAATCCAAAAACATATATGTTTCAAATTATAGGAATTCTACAAAATTCCATATAATTCTCAAACAAACTAGCTAAACAAATGTATAAAACCTTTTATAAAAACAATAGAAATTTAGTTAGTGTTGTCTATTGAAATTGCAAGATGATAACATTGGTTCTACTAGGATTATGCGCAAAGGTAGCGACTTATTCAATCCATGAGAACTTTATTTAGCATATATCATCTATATATAGGAGTCGCGCGGTTGGACGTTATATGAATCACCTTGGATCGAATAAAACCAATTATTTGTTTTATTTTTCCATCGCTTATATATATATATGCACCAGAGATTTTTGTGTTACCCTTGCATATATGCATGCATGCATGTGGAATGAATCCAAGTCTAAAATTAGGCGCCTAATGGTGACCTTCCATATATTAGACACCTTAATTATTTGAATTGGATTTTGGATGCAAACTAGCTTATTAGCTATCTATATATAACAAGATTAAAGAAGAAGACAGACAACCTAATTAAAGAATTTGAGGAGAGAAAGAAAGAAAGAGTGATCGTCATGGAGAGCAGGAGGAAGAATCAACAGAAGACGAGCTACATTGTAATTTCCATCCAGCTCCTAGCGGCCCTCCTACTCTTGGAGCTTGTGTCGCTAGTGCCGGGGGCGTCATGCGAGGAGTTGCCCTTGGATTTTTGGGTGAGTGCACTACGGGGGGTCGGGGCAAAGGACGTTTCAACAGCCGATGGATGCACCAAGAAGAATAAGGACACCGTGCTCTGCTCTGCCCAGGCTAACACGGTAACCAATTTCATCAACCCTACCAACTCTGAGGAACAAGGCTATAGGACCATCGGGGAGTCCATCGCTAACATCCCTGATGATAGCACCAAACGGTACATCCTCATCCTCAGCGGTGGCACCGTGTACCGAGAGAAGGTATTGGTGAGCAAAAGCAAGCCATTCGTCACCATAAGATCAGATGACCCCATCAACCTGCCATCATTGTGTGGAACGACACTGCCGCCACCCTGGGGAAGGATAGCAAGCCCCTTGGAGTAGATGGTAGTAGCACCATGACCGTAGAGTCCGACTACTTCATTGCCTATGGTGTCGTCTTTAGGAATGATGCTGCAGCAGCAGCGAAGAAGAAGAAGGCAGAAGGCGAGGCGCCAGCGTTGCGGGTGCTAGGAACAAAGGCAACCTTCTACAACTGCACAATTGAAGGTGGACAAGGCGCCCTGTATGACCAGATGGGGCTGCACTACTTCAAGTCCTGCACCATCAGGGGCACCATCGACTTCATCTTTGGCTCTGCCAAGTCCTTTTACGAGGACTGCGCCATTGTTTCTGTGAACAACATGGAGGAGATCATGACCTTGCCTGTGGCACCACCTCAACTTGACATTCACGACAATCCAATCAAGGTTGCCCCAGGGGAGGGAGGCTTCTCCTTCAAGACATGTACCATCACCGGGGAAGGGCAACAAATCTTCCTCGGAAGGATGGGCACGCCTTCCATCTACTCCTACACCCAGATTGCTAAGGAGGTTGTGCCCATAATCTACGACAAAGGGAACATCTTCATGCCCAGTAATATGTATGCCGACCCATGCATGCAGCAAAATCTCTCTCTCTCTCTTTATATATATATACACTTGTTATCTCATATCTATATCTATGCAGGACTGGTAGACGCTGTGCCACTTTCAAGTGCTATGGACCTGGGTTAGAGAAAATATGGCACGTCAAACTTAGATACGCTGAAGCCATATACTTTCTTGGGACAGATTTTATCAACGGAGATTCATGGATCCTGTCCATACCACCTACTGATGCTGAAACATTGCTATCAGTTTGAATATATAGAATCCTCAGAGATCATCAAAGATCATCATCTACCACTAATTAATAATGAGCCAAATTAAATAAGTTTTGCGTATATATTTTATCCCTATCTATAAATTATGCATGTGTTGTAAACAAGTCGTGGATGGGCTTCATTTGTTCTCGCGATTGAAAAATAACAAATAAACAAAGTAGAAAAGAGGATGAACCAGAAGTCTTGTTCAGCAAGAAGGAAGGAGGAATGACGATATTTCCCATGTGATACTTGTAAATCATATGTGTAAACTTCATGGGTGTACTTGTAATTTCATACGAAGTTGTACCTCTCGCCTATAAATAGAGTAACAGTGTCATGCATAAATTCACCTTTCGAGAGCTCAAAGCTTCATTTAGCTCAGCCTTCGAAGTACCTTTGAGCTATCACTTGTATGAAGCCGAAGGTATGTTTGTAATTGTTTGTTATATTGCAAGGAGTGAAATAATAAGTGTGGAAGCATGAAGATGAGTAACATGTCTTGCTCGTAACTGTTTACATTTCATCCTTGTTAATATATAAGCATTTGTGCCCCTTCTTCTTCTCTCTTCAATTAACCTTCGAAGAAGGATTAATTGAAGGGAGAAGTTTATGATTTGATAACTTGTGTTGGCTTGTTTTTGATGTCCTGTAGCAATCAAAAGCAAGCGACCAACTATGTCTATGGCCAGTGCCATCGGCCTGGACCCTATGTTTGTGCGTGTGAATCGCAGTAGTGCGATTGGGGAAGGAGGCTTGATGGTTGTAAGTGCAATCAACCCATTTGAGGGTTTTGGTGGTGATATGACAACAAATAAGGTATCTAATATGTTTGCTCCTAGTATATGTGTAACACCACAAAAACCATCAACTAAAAATAATGCATTTAGATTATTAGTGGTAATAATATGCTAATGATTTTTTCTTTCAAGTGTTTGATTTTTATTTGCATTTACGGGGTGTTTGGATCCCTTCATTTTAGAGGAATTGGAATTCACTCAATATCCACCACTTTCCAAAGTTCAGATATAAGCTTATCCCAAATTCATGGGGTGGAGAATGGGAAATGATTTTATGCATTAGTAGAATTTGTTTCTACTCTATAACTTACATGACACTCTTCGTCTCACTCCTCTATAGTAAAAATATAGCACATAAATATCTCTGACATCTTGCTAATAATAGTATACAAATATATTTTGTATAAAACCAAATTAGCTTAATTGATATATGCCTAAATTACTATTATTAGTAAAAATATAGCACATAAATATCTCCGACATCTTTCAAGTGTTTGATTTTTATTTGCATTTAGAGTAATTTTGTTTGCTCATATTTGATTTATGGATGCTTAGTAGAATTTCTTTTATATTGAGAATCCAATCAATTAATATAGAAGTATTGGTCCAACAATAAATATTTTAGTTATAAATAATTTTGAAATAATTATTATGATTTTTTTGAATTATTTAAAAATATATTTACTTATATTTTTAAATAGAAAAGAAAACAAAAGAAAAAAAACCGAAAACCCTAAACCTAACCGGCCATTTCGGCCCATCAGGCCCATCAGCCACCGCTTCCCTATTCCCTCCTCCCCATCTCTCACCGACCAGTGGGGCCCACCCAGGGCCCCTCTCCTTTGTCTCCCTCCCGTGCCCGGCCGAGCCGCGCCGTGCGCCACGCCTGCGCCTCGACGTCCGCGCCAGTCCGTTTCCCCGAACCGGAAACCGCCCGCGCTGTTTCCCTCTCTCTCCCTCCCCCACTTCCCTCTCCTTCAAGCCGGTAACGGCCGAGTTATTAGCTGCTGCCATTGATGGCGTTCATGGCCGACCATCTATCTCTCTCCCCGCTCGACTCTCCCTCTCATCCCCTCTCTCTATAAAACCCGCCCGAGCTCCCACCTCTCTCCCTACCCGAGCTCTCTCCCTCACTCATCGTGCTCTCTCACCCTCACCGAAACGCCGACCGCCTGAGCCTTACCGTCTGCGCCCGCTCGCTGTCGAGCCTTGCTGTCCACGCCTCGCCCCGCCTCGGACGCGCTCGTTCCCTACCCGACCGAGACCACGCGCGCCCTGCTCCCCTGCTCGCCGAGCTCCATCCCTACGCGTGAGCAAGAGCTCAAGGTAGAAGAAGCACATTTTGCATTTTAGTCCCTACGTGTAAATAAAATTAATTCTAAGATTTTTCAGTTTAGAAACTATTGAAAAGAGACCCGATGTATACGCTAAATCATGAACTAGCCCCTGCAACAATATTTTGACACGAGTATTATTTTATATTTCAAAAATAAATAATTTCACTATTCACTAACTTGGTGATTTAAATATTAGAAATGTTGGTGCTTAGCAACCCTACTTGAAAGATGGGCAACAGGGGTGGCAATGGTTTGGTGGCAGCTCATGTTAACATGGGGTGGTAGTCTTGGCTAAGTTACCTCACCTAGAGGGCCATCAATACTGACGTGGAAACCTTAGCGGGTGGCTTTGTACTAAGGATATTTTGTGAAAGCCTCATAATGGATCCCTAGCTGTCACACCCGGTTTTGGAAGGTAAACCGAATGCGAACCATGTACGTGCCAGGATCAGAACTCATGTACATAGCGATTACATAATTGGACATCATCACACAATCCTTGAATTAAATAGCAAAGGTACTTAGTTACATCAAGATGTCTAAGACATCCACAGAGTCTATTACATAAACATAATGTTCAACATTAAATCAAAGCGTGGAGTATCGAAACATAGAAGATAAGCCTACACAGGCAACTAACTGGGTGGTTTGTAAAGCAAGGGTGCGTACACATCAACGTACTCAGCAAATGTCTCGTTTGGCTAAGGTGGACTAGCGGTATGTGGAGTTAAGGTTAAACAGTTGCTTTTAGTAGGTCAAGTTTTATTATTATAAGTAGAGCCAAGTTTTAGTAATAACCCAGTTATTACCCAAAGGCACTCCCTCCAAGAGGAAATACCAGAGATCAGGATTATAATTATCATTGTTAATCATCATCATAAAAGTAACCATTGTTCTTCTAATCGAAGAGGATCCCAAGGATGCTCATAACTGTGAGCACGACTAATATACCAGTTTCTAACACTCTGCAGAGGTTGCACACTTTACCCACAAGCCGTGATTCCCATTCTGCCCGGGGTTCTAGCCTCCCCAATGAACACTAACAAGGTGACCTAGCAGGGTCTCACTATGTAGCCTTTACAAAGATTTCCTAGAGGTCATAGCCGCCTGTTAGGTTTCTCCATTTTGATAAACACAGTACATCTCCCCAAAGGAAGGGTGACTAACAAAACCAAATCAAAGAACCTCTGCAACCAACCTCGGCAGAGAAAGTACTGTGCCTGGATCCCATTGACGGCCCTACGGTGAAGCCAACTACTCCTCTGGTTCCTCTAATTAATCAGCTAAGGGCGTCCCATTCCACCCTCATGGTTGCAGTGTTATCCCGGGTTGTCACTCCCCAAACAGGTCCTTACGGAGAGGTACTCAGAAAAGAGCCTAAGCCCCCTAAAGTAATCACAAGGACCCCATCGGGATAACATCATCGTATCATAAAAGATCACATCATGTTCATTGATTAAGTTTAAGCAATAGCATAAGCTAACCATGATTAACCCAAAAAGGTAAACAAGGGTAAGGGAAATACAAACTAGTCAATCCTTAGGTTTCAATAAAGTAATGCGGGACAGTGAATTATAAAGTAGAGTAGGACATGATAGGTCTGAGGACACTTGCCTTCACCAGGTTTTTGCTCAGAGGGATCTTCGGCAACACACTCACGAACCATGAGCTGCTCGTTGTCTAAGTAAAGCGAGCATACATTCAATACATTTGGTAGGTAAAAATGAACATCACATCACACATGAACAAATATTGGCACACAACTCAAGAAGGTACATTATTAAGTACAGAGGAATGAGGTCAAGTTATAAAAATGGACTAATCCTAATTGGGGAATTGATTACTCTCTAAATGTTTGGAACATAGCTCAAAAAGGTTAAGTAGTGATTAAAACAAATGAAAGCTAGAATTATAAGATAAACTACTCTCATTTAGAAATTTGATTATCTTTTAAGTATTATCCATAATTACATTCCTAATTCTATTTATGTCATTAAGGCCTAGAGGTTAAGACAAAAAAATATCCAAGTAATGCATAACACTAATCTCACAAGATTGAATATACTTTATTCCTAGGGTTCTCCTTTTATTTATTTCATTAAATAAATAAATCAAAAGATACTTTAATTCTATATTCTAAGTGTAAAAATTAAAGTGTACATATTACAGTTGGTCATATTTTATTTGAACAGAGAATAATTTGGTGAACATTTTGTAATTTGAACCACTAAATTTGGAGTTCATATGAAAAAGATATGAAATAAACAAGTTTTGAAGTTTGAAATATGAAATTAGGGCTAAATCTGTGATTAAATAAAAGTCCAGGGGTCTAATTAAAACAAACCAGGGACCTATGCCCTGAAACAGAGGATGATGGGTTGATTTCCTAAAACCAGGGGGTTTCTTAAGCAAAACAGCCACGCGAAGGGGTATCGGGCTCCCCCAACCGTTGGATCAGAAACCGACGGCTGAGATTAGATCGCGCAGGCGCGGGCGCGCAGGCGCGGATGACAAGCGGGGCTAGGGTCGTCAGCGGCAGAGGGGGAGGGCGCAATAATCAAGTGGGCCCAGCTCCAGAGGACTTGGGCGCTGACAGGCGAGCCAGGGCGTCAGGCACGCGTGCGCGAAGCGTTATCCGTGGTCCGAGCCGTTCGATCTGAATCGGACGGAGGGGACCAGACCAGGGGGAAACAGACGGCTGCTGGCGGCGCCGCTCCTCTCCATGGCGTTGAGGTGAAAGGGAAATGTGCCCTTGGGCCATTTCTAAGTATTTTGGTGATTGAGTGCCAACACAAGTGCTTAAGTGTTAGAGTATCCCAAGTGATGGACAAAGTGCAAATCAAAAGTAAAGGTATGTTTCTAGACTTAGTACATTGTTTTATGGACTAATGTATTGTGTCTAAGTGCTGGAAACAGGAAAAATCAAGTTGGAAAAGAGATGGCTTTGTTCAGCCAAAGTCTGCTCAGTCTGGGTGCACCGGACTGTCCGGTGGTGCACCGGACAGTGTCCGGTGCACGAGGCTGGCTCTGGTGAACTTGCTGCTCTCGGGACTTCGACGGACAGTCCGGTGGTGCACCGGACTGTCCGGTGAGCCGTTCACAGGCGAAGTCGTCGCTCTCGGGAAGTGATTAACGGCGTACGGCTAAAAATCACCGGTCTGTCCGGTGGTGCACCGGACTGTCCGGTGAGCCAACGGTCAGCCGGGCCAACGGTCGGTCGAGGATTCCGTGCATGACGCGTGGCCGAGCCAACGGTCACATTGGAGCACCGGACAGTGTCTGGTGCGCCAACGGCTCTGAATCTGCAACGGTCGGCTTCGCCAAATAAGGAAAGAAATCCGCACCGGACAGTGTCCGGTGGTGCACCGGACTGTCCGGTGCGCCAGGCGACAGAAGGCAAGAATTGCCTTCCTGGAATGCTCTAAACGGCTCCTAGCTGCCTTGGGGCTATAAAAAGGACCCCTAGGCGCATGGAGGAGAACACCAAGCATTCCCCAAGCATTCTAAAGCACCAAGACCTCGATTCCGCGCATTTGATTCTTTGTGATAGCATCTAGAGCTCTATTTGAGTTGTGAACTCGTCGGGTTGTGTTGTGAGCTCTTGTTGCGACTTGTGTGCGTGTTGTCGCTTTGATTTTGTGTCTTGTGTGCGTTGCTCATCCCTCCCTTACTCCGTGCTTCTTTGTGAACATCAAAGTGTAAGGGCGAGAGGCTCCAAGTTGTGGAGATTCCTCGCGATCGGGATATAGTAAAGCAAAGCAAAACACTGTGGTATTCAAGTGGGTCCTTGGACCGCTCGAGAGGGGTTGATTGCAACCCTCGTCCGTTGGGACGCCACAACGTGGAGTAGGCAAGCGTTGGTCTTGGCCGAACCACGGGATAAACCATTGTGCCATCTCTGTGTTGATCTTTTGTGGTTATTGTGTTTTGTTAAGACTCCTCTCTAGCCACTTGGCATTATTGTGCTAACACCTAACACTTAAACAAGTTTTTGTGGCTTTAAGTTTAAGTTTTTACAGGATCACCTATTCACCCCCCCTCTCTAGGTGCTCTCAATTGGTATCAGAGCTGTTCTCTTCAAGAAAGGGACTAATCGCCCGAAGAGATGGATCCTAAGGGGAAGGGAATTGTGATCAATGAAAAGGAGATGGAGTCCTTCGTCAACGAGCCGAAGGAGGACAAGCCGACCGACTCGGGCTCGGGCCACAAACGAGAAGATGGGAAGAAGAAGAAGACAAGGCGCATCAAGGAGATCGTCTACTACGACGACAGCGACGAGTCCACTTCTTCCCAAAAGGACGACGGCAACGACTACGAGAGAAGGAAGACGGTTAATTCAAACTTTTCCTTTGATTATTCCCGTATTCCGCAAAGTACCAATGCTCATTTACTCTCCATTCCACTTGGCAAACCTCCACACTTTGATGGGGAGGACTACGGATTTTGGAGTCACAAAATGCGTAGTCACTTATTCTCTCTCCATCCAAGCATATGGGAGATTGTAGAGAGTGGAATGAAATTTGATAGCTCGGATAGTCCCATGTTTATAAATGAACAAATCCATAGAAATGCACAAGCTACTACTGTCCTTTTAGCATCTTTGTGCAGGGAAGAGTACAATAAGGTGAGCGGCTTGGACAATGCCAAGCAGATCTGGGACACCCTCAGGATCTCACATGAGGGGAACGACGTCACCATGCTCACCAAAATGGAGTTGGTGGAGGGCGAGCTTGGAAGATTCGCAATGATAAGGGGAGAGGAGCCAACCCAAACATACAACCGGCTCAAGACCCTCATCAATAAAATAAGGAGCTACGGAAGCACGCGATGGACGGACCACGACGTCGTTCGCCTAATGCTAAGGTCCTTTACTGTACTTGATCCACATCTGGTGAACAATATTCGTGAAAATCCTAGGTACACCAAGATGTCGCCCGAAGAAGTTCTTAGGAAGTTCGTAAGTGGGCGAATGATGATCAAGGAGGCGAGAAACGTGGATGATGCGCTAAATGGCCCAATCCATGAGCCTCAAACCATCGCCCTCAAAGCAACGAGAAGCAAGGAGACGCTACCTAACAAGGTGGCGCAAGTTGAGGCGGTGGGACTAAATGAGGAAGAGATGGCCCTCATCATCAAGCGCTTCAAGACGGCGCTAAAGGGCCACAAGGAGCATCCCAAGAAGAACAAGATGAAGGGAAAGCGCTCCTACTTCAAGTGTGGTAAGATTGGTCATTTTATCGCTAGATGTCCCGATAATGATAGTGACCAGGAACAAGAGAAGAAAGGGGAAAAGAAGAAGAAGTACAAGAAGGCTAAGGGCGAGGCACATCTTGGCAAGGAGTGGGACTCGGATTGCTCTTCATCCGACGATGAAGGACTTGCCACCACCACCTTCAACAAATCGGCCCTCTTCCCCAACGAGCGTCACACATGCCTCATGGCGAAGGAGAAGAAGGTATGTACTCGAAATACTACTTATGCTTCTTCAAGTGAGGACGAGTCTAGTGATGATGATGAAATAGATTATTCATGTTTATTCAAAGGCCTAGATAGAACCAAGGTTGATAAAATTAATGAATTAATTGATGCCTTGAATGATAAGAATAGATTATTAGAAAAGCAAGAGGATTTGTTGTATGAAGAACATGAAAAATTTGTAGAGGCACAAAAATCTCATGCTTTAGAAGTTAAAAGAAATGAAATGCTTTCTTTTGAACTATCTACTTGCCATGAGACAATTTCTAGCTTAAGAAGCATAAATGATGATTTGAATGCTAAGTTAGAAATAGCTAGTAAATCAACATCTGGTGTAGAAAATGTTGTAATTTGCAATAGGTGTAAAGATTTTAATATTGATGCATGTAGCAAACACCTAGCTTCAATTTCTAGATTGAATGATGAAGTGGCTAGTCTTAATGCCCAACTTAAGACTAGCAAAAGTGAATTCAATAAGCTAAAATTTGCAAGGGATGCCTACACGATTGGTAGACACCCCTCAATTAAGCATGGACTTGGCTTCAAGAGGGAAGCCAAGAACTTGACATGTCATAAGGCTCCCATCTCCATCAAGGAGAAAGGGAAGGCCGCTATGGCAAATAGTATTCAAAAGAACCATGCTTTATCATACCATGATAGGAAATATTCTAGGAATGTTCATCATGATAGAAATTGCAATAATGTTGTTTCACATGCTTATGATTCATATGCTATGACTGCTTCTAGTTCCCATGTTGTGCATGGTAGAGATATGCCTAGGAAAAATATTCATCATGTGCCTAGAAAGAATATTGTTCATGTTCCTAGGAAAGTAATACATGAACCTTCTACAATTTATTATGCTTGCAATACGTCCTTTGCTATTTGTAGAAAGGATAAGAAGGTAATTGCTAGGAAGTTAGGGGCAAGATGCAAGGGAGATAAAACTTGCATTTGGGTCCCTAAGACCATTGTGACTAACCTTGTAGGACCCAACAAGAGTTGGGTACCTAAAACCCAAGCCTAAATTTGCCTTACAGGTTTATGCATCTAGGGGTTCAAGCTGGATTATCGTTAGCGGATGCACAAACCACATGACGGGGGAGAAGAAGATGTTCACCTCCTACGTCAAGAACAAGGATTCCCAAGATTCAATCATATTTGGTGATGGGAACCAAGGCAAGGTGAAAGGGTTAGGAAAAATTGCTATTTCATCCGAGCACTCTATTTCTAATGTGTTCTTAGTTGAGTCGCTTGGATATAACTTGTTGTCTGTGAGTCAACTTTGTAATATGGGATATAATTGTTTATTCACAAATATAGATGTGTCTGTCTTTAGAAGATGTGATGGTTCACTAGCCTTTAAGGGTGTACTAGACGGCAAACTTATTTAGTTGATTTTGCAAAAGAGGAGGTCGGTCTAGATGCATGCTTAATTGCTAAGATTTGCATGGGCTGGCTGTGGCATCGCCGTTTAGCGCATGTGGGGATGAAGAACCTTCACAAGCTTCTAAAGGGAGAACACGTTATAGGTCTAACTAATGTGCATTTCGAAAAAGATAGACCTTGTGCAGCTTGTCAAGCAGGTAAACAAGTGGGAAGTACTCATCACATCAAGAATGTGATGACTACATCAAGACCCCTGGAGCTGCTGCATATGGACCTCTTCGGACCCGTCGCCTACCTAAGCATCGAGGGAAGTAAGTATGGTTTAGTAATTGTTGATGATTTTTCCCGCTTCACTTGGGTATTCTTTTTGCAGGATAAATCTGAAACCCAAGGGACCCTCAAGCGCTTCCTAAGGAGAGCTCAAAATGAGTTTGAGCTCAAGGTGAAGAAGATAAGGAGCGACAACGGGTCCGAATTCAAGAACCTTCAAGTGGAGGAGTACCTTGAGGAGGAAGGGATCAAGCACGAGTTCTCCGCTCCCTACACACCACAGCAAAATGGTGTGGTAGAGAGGAAGAACAGGACGCTCATCGATATGGCGAGGACAATGCTTGGAGAGTTCAAGACGGCCGAGTGCTTTTGGTCAGAAGCCGTGAACACGGCTTGTCACGCCATCAACCGGGTGTATCTTCATCGCCTCCTCAACAGTGTCCGGTGCGCCAACAGCTCTGAATCTGCGACGGTCGGCTTCGCCAAATAAGGAAAGAAATCCACACCGGACAGTGTCCGGTGGTGCACCGGACTGTCTGGTGCGCCAGGCGATAGAAGGCAAGAATTGCCTTCCTGTAATGCTCTCAACGGCTCCTAGCTGCCTTGGGGCTATAAAAAGGACCCCTAGGCGCATGGAGGAGAACACCAAGCATTCCCCAAGCATTCTAAAGCACCAAGACCTCGATTCCGCGCATTTGATTCTTTGTGATAGCATCTAGAGCTCTATTTGAGTTGTGAACTCGTCGAGTTGTGTTGTGAGGTCTTGTTGCGACTTGTGTGCGTGTTGTCGCTTTGATTTTGTGTCTTGTGTGCGTTGCTCATCCCTCCCTTACTCTGTGCTTCTTTGTGAACATCAAAGTGTAAGGGCGAGAGGCTCCAAGTTGTGGAGATTCCTCGCGATCGGGATATAGTAAAGCAAATCAAAACACCGTGGTATTCAAGTGGGTCTTTGGACCGCTTGAGAGGGGTTGATTGCAACCCTCGTCCGTTGGGACGCCACAACGTGGAGTAGGCAAGCGTTGGTCTTGGCCGAACCACGGGATAAACCACTGTGCCATCTCTATGTTGATCTCTTGTGGTTATTGTGTTTTGTTAAGACTCCTCTCTAGCCACTTGGCATTATTGTGCTAACACCTAACACTTAAACAAGTTTTTGTGGCTTTAAGTTTAAGTTTTTACAGGATCACCTATTCACCCCCCTCTAGGTGCTCTCATGAGGTCACCGGAGTTGAGGCTGGCGCGAGCTAGAGTGGCTACAGGGTCGCCGAAGTTGGGCAGAGAGGGAGAGGGCACCACGGCGAACTCAATGGCGGGGAAGAGGCCCTGAATCCACGGGCAGAGAAGGGAGAACGGCGGTGAGAAGGTCTCGGGCGAGCCGGAGTAACTCTGGTGAGCCATTCTGGCCATGGGGAGGGGACTTAAGGCATGCTAAGGCCTGGGCTAGCTTCAGCAGAGGCAGGGTTGACATAGGGACCTACTCTGGGGAACTAGACCGGGCTAAATCGGCCGGCCACCGCGCGAGCATGGTGGACCGCCGCGGCCGAGCACTGGCGAAGGCGAAATTGGCCGAGCACAGGGCGCAATAAGGGAAATTGGGCACGAGGATGGGTGTCTCACCTCTGGGCGAAGCTCGGGGAGGCTTGGAGCGGTCTCCGGCGAGCTGGATGGCTAGGAACGCGGGCGTGGGTCTTCGGCGGCGGCTGGCGGCGTGGGCAGAGCGTGAGAGAGGGCGAAGCTGCGCGAAATGAGGTGAGGGGTGTGCGCGGGGCATGGGCGGGGCTCTAAGAAGGGAGCTGGGCGCGTGGGCGGGCGTCGTGGCCGAGAAATCCGGCGACGTGCGCACGAGTCGGTCCACGACGAGCCTGGAGGGGGCGGAACTGACAGGTAGGGTCCATGGCGCAGAGAGAGGAGAAAGGGCGTGCGGGGCAACGGCTCGGCGACTGGCGGACCAGGCCCGCGAGATAGAGAGACTGGTCCCACTAGGCAGCGAGCGAGGGAGGGAGCGCGTGCGCGAGGGAGAACTGCCGCTGACAGGCGGGGTCCGCCTGTCAGACGGCGTGGGCGCGCGGCCTGGCTGGGCCGACTGGGCTGGTTTGGGATGCTTTCTCCTTTTCTTTTTCTCTGAATTTTCTAATTCCTTTTCCATTTCTTTTTCTATAGGGTTTTTCAAATCCAAATTCAAACTAGGTTTCAAATTCAAATAAATTCAAACTTGTCCAACACTTCAAAGAATATTTTAAACTCAGCATGATGCAACATGTCAAGACTCATAAGGTTTTGACAAAAATAAATAATTAACCTCCACTAGTTTAGGCTATCTCTAATCAAAAAGGAAAAAGGGAGAGAGAGAAAACCTAGAGTGAGAAAAAGAAGAGTAACACATGATTTTGGGTGATAATTAGAAAGAAATTTTATACCCCCGAAATCAGGGTGTTACAGACCTATCCCCCTTAAAAGAATCTCGCCCTCGAGATTCAGGGCTGGCTAGAAAAGAGCTCAGGTTACTTGGCTTTTAAATCATCTTCTCTTTCCCAGGTTGCTTCTTCTTATGAGTGATGGCCCCATTTGACTTTCCACATTCTGATGGTGTTCCTCCGGGTGACCCGATCTGCTGTCTCCAGAATTTGAGTTGGCTTCTCAATATAAGTCAGATCTTCTTGAACTTCAAGATCCTCTGCTAGCAACTGCTCTTCTAGCACTCTTAAGCATTTCTTCAACTGAGACACATGGAACACATCGTGCACAGCTGACAGATTCTCTAGTAAGCTGAGTTGATAAGCCACTTCTCCACGTGTTGCATGAATCTGATACGGGCCGATATAGCGAGGGGCTAGCTTGCCCTTGACTCCGAACCTCTTGGTTCCTCTGATAGGTGACACCTTCAAATAGACATAATCTCCCACTTCAAAACTGACTGTGTTGCCTTCAAATTCTCCCGGACCATTCTGATGTTCTCTTCGGCTTCAAGCAGAATATCTGGCCCGAACACCAGTCTTTCACCAGGTTGGTCCCAATGCAGTGCAGTTCTGCAATTCCTTCCATAAAGCGCTTCAAACGGTGACATCTTTAGGCTGGCTTGGTAGCTATTGTTGTAAGAGAATTCTGCATATGGTAATCTCTTGTCCCAACCTATGTTGTCTTGTAAGGCACAAGCCCTCAACATATCCTCCAAAATCTGATTAGTTATCTCTGTTTGACCATTTTGTCTGCGGGTGATAAGCTGAGCTGAATTTCAAATGCGTGCCTAAAGCTTCATGTAAGTACTGCCAAAAATGAGAGGTGAACTGGGTGCCTCTATCTGATACTATCTTCTTCGGATCGCCATGCAAGCACACAATCCGAGCCATGTATAGTTCGGCCAACACCACACTGTTGTAGGTGGTCTTGACTGGTATGAAATGGGCCGCCTTTGTCAAACGGTCCACTACTACCCAGATAGAGTCATAACCAGTACGAGTGCGGGGAAAACCGACTATAAAGTCCATTCCTATCTCATCCCATTTCCACTGAGGAATCTGCAACGGTTGCAACAAACCTGCAGGTCTCTGATGTTCTGCTTTAATCCTCTGACAATTGTTACATACAGCCACATACTCTGCTATCTCCCTTTCATAGCGTACCACCAAAATATTTTCTTCAGGTCTTGGTACATCTTCTCACTACCAGGGTGTATAGAGTATGCTGTCTCATGAGCTTCCTTGAGAATCAGTTCCCGGATTGGTTTGATATCGAGAACACACAGTCTGTCCTTGAACCATACCACTCCTTCTGCATCTTCACGGAAATCCTTGCCTTATCCATCTATGATCAGCTGCCGGATCTCGTTGATTTTCTCATCATCCTTCTGACCCTTCCTGATGTCTTTCTCTAGAGTGGGTTCCAACTCAATTGTCACTCCTTGAGTGTTGTTCAGAAATCCAAGACTCAACCTGTCGAATTCCTTCGCTAGCTCATATGGCATCGGGTGAGCGGCCAACATATTGACTTGACTCTTCCTGCTAAGAGCATCTGCAACTACATTTGCTTTTCTTGGGTGATAATGAATCTCCAGCTCATAATCTTTGATCAACTCTAGCCATCTTCGCTGCCTCATGTTTAACTCTGACTGAGTGAATATGTACTTGACGCTCTTGTGGTCTGTGTAGATATCACACTTCTGCCCATAAAGATAATGCCTCCAGGTCTTCAATGCATGAACCACGACTGCTAACTCCAGATCATGAGTAGGATAGTTCTTCTCATGAATCTTCAACTGTCAGGACGAGTATGCCACTACTCTCCCTTCCTGCATCAACACACATCCCAGTCTGGTGTACTAAGCATCGCAATACACTGAGAATGGCTTGTGATCATCTGGCAGAATCAGTACTGGTGCCATTGTCAACTTCTCCTTCAATGTCTCAAACGACTTATGGCATGCTGGGGTCCACTTGACCTCAACCTTCTTTGCCAGCAAGGCTATCAGTGGCCTGGCGATCTTGGAGAAACCTTCAATGAAACGCCGATAATAACCGGCCATTCTGATGAAACTCTTGATTCCTTGGACATCTTTTGGTGCTTTCCAGTCCAAGATAGCTGTTACCTTCTTCGGATCTACAGTCAATCCCTCTCGGTTTATAATGTGACCCAAGAACAGGACTTCACTAATCCAGAACTCGCACTTGCTAAGCTTGGCATACAGCTGACAATCTCGTAGCCTCTGAAATACTTTCCTCAAATGCTCCTCATGCTCTTGCTCATTCTGGGAATATACAATAATATCATCAATGAACACCACTACGAACTTGTCGAGGTAGTCCATGAACACACTGTTCATCAGGTACATGAAGTAAGCTGGCGCAGTCGTCAATCCAAATGACATAACCATGAACTCATATAGTCCATACTTAGTGATGAATGTTGTCTTCGGTATATCTGCAGGTCGGATCCTGAGCTGATGGTAACCTGACCTCAGATCTATCTTTGAGAACATAGTGGCTCCTCTCAACTGATCAAATAGGTCTTCAATTCAAGGCAGAGGGTACTTGTTCTTGACACTGACTTCATTCAAAGCTCTGTAATTGATGCACATCCTCTTCGTGCCATCCTTCTTCTCCACAAATAACACTAGGGCTGCCCAAGGTGAGGTACTTGGTCTGATGTAGCCTTTCTCTAACAACTCATCAATCTGCTTCTTGAGTTCCACCAACTCTGGTCCGGACACTCGATAAGCTCTCTTGGAAATAGGGGCGGTGCCTGCGATAAGCTCTATGGCAAATTCAACTTTCCTTTCAGGTGGCATGCCTGGTAACTCTTCAGGGAATACATCTGGGAATTCTGACACAATCCTAATTGCCTCAATCGGATTGGACTCCTTGTCATCTACTGATAAATGGTGACAAGCTCCTTCTTCTAGTTTAGGTAAGTACAACTTGGTTACTACTTCCTTTCTGGATGGGGACACCAACTTAACTGTTCTCTTGTCACAACTGATAGTGGCTTGATTTCTATGTAGCCAATTCATCCCTAGGATGAGATCTAACCCTTGGGTTCCCATGACTACTAGGCTAGCGGGGAAGGCTATCCCCCTTATTTCAATCCTTAGATTTAGACAAATCCTATCGGACTGAACTTTTCCCCCAACTGAATTAACTCTCAAAGGTGGGATCATTAGTTCTATGGGGATGTTATGTGATTCTACCCAAGATGCAGAAACAAAAGAATGTGTGGCACCAGTATCAAATAGTACTTTGCTGGGTAGGATTTGACTGGAAACATACCTACTGCCATGTCCTGAGCATCCTGGATTTCTTCGGCCTCTAGGTGATTCACCTTCCCACGGTTGTAGGCCTAACCACGGACTCCTGGTGCTTGCTGTGGTGCTCCTTGTCTTGCTGGGGCATTGACTGCTGGCGGTTGCTGGGCTGCTTTTTTTGGACAATTCTTCGCCCAATGATTTTATTCTCCATAGTAGAAGCATGCATGACCTCCTACTTGTGCTGGGGCTACTTGGCCATTCTGGTTGGTTGTGGGGGCAGGAATTCGAGCTGCTTGGTTGTTCTGACGTTGGTACTGATTTCCTCCTGGCTTAGTGTTCTGATGGTACTGCTGATGCTGTTACTGAGGAAACTGCCTCTGGTACTGGTGCTGGTGCTGACGCTGATGCTGGTGCTGGTGCTAGTGGCCTTACTTGAATTGATGTGGCTAGTTGCCTGAGTAGTAGGGATGACTGCTACTCCCGGCCTAAGGTCCACCAATCTTGTGCTTCCTATCCTCCATCTCCCGACGCTTACTTTTAGTCATGATTGCTCTGTCGATCAAATGCTGGAAGGTGGGGAAAGTGTGGTTCATCAGCTGATAATGGAGGGGATCAACCAATCCTCTCAGAAAGCGGTACTGCCTCTTGGCATCTGTGTTGACGTCTTATGGGGCGTAATGTGACAGCTGTAAAAACTTATCCCTGTATTCACTGACGGACAAGGGACCTTGCTTCAGGGCGAGAAACTCCTACTTCCTCACTATCATCAGTCCCTCGGGCACATGATAGCGACGGAAGTTGTCCCTGAACTCCTCCCAAGTAATGGCTTCAAGGTTGGCATGGGTGGCGAGGTAAGACTCCCACCAAGATTGTGCTGCTCCCCTAAGCTGTCGGGGACCATACAACACCTTCTCACGGTCGTTGCACTGGGCAGTGTGCAACTCATGCTCCACGGTACGCAGCCAATCTTCCACGTCCATGGGGTTAGCAGAGTGGGCAAAGACAGGGGGATGGCCCCTCATGAATTCTGCCCGCTTGTCTCTGGGCACTTGTGGCATCTGGACTTGCACTGGAGGCTGAGGTGGTGGTGGCTGCTGCTGAACTTGCTGCATCGCTACTAATGTCTGACCAATTGCCTGAACTGCCTGGGTGTGCATTAAGAACATCTTCTCAATGGTCATCGGGGGTGGCGGTGGCAAATGCTGCTGCGGAGCTGCCTCCTCTTAGGATGCCTGCTGCTCTGGCTGTGCACGCCTCACACCTCTGCGCCTGTTCTCAGACATCTGTAGGAATCACACACATATCAGATCTGACTCTGCAGTCTTTCAGCATAAGAAAAGATATACGGAAATCTTCACAACACTGAACAATTGATCATCTTCACTGACAACTTCTCAGATAAAGAGGAAAGTGGAAATAAATGGATTACCCAACTAAATAACTGACTTTATTAATAACTACACCAAGTTGCAGGAGATACCCACCCCTTGGTGACAATCATTACAAAGATCCAACTTCATTACATGTTCATCATGACAAACAATCCAACATATGATAAGCAAACTAACTCGAACTAAGACTAACTAGACTAAGGCACTGAATTCATTATTACAGACTCTGAATCCACGGATCTATGGATCTAAATCTATGCGGGTCCTATAGTTTGGGGTACCATAGTCGAAGCGACCACGGGGCGGTGAACGGTAAGGGTGCTAAATCCATATAGGGGCGGGAGAACCACCATCAAGATAGTGGCATGCCGCGCATTCAGCACTCAATTCCGCAACCTCCGCCCGAACCTTGCCCAACTCGTCAAGGGCGTGGTCCAACTCTGTGTGGAGCACGGCGGCCAAGTTGACCATGCTACTTAGCCTGGGATTGCCCTCATCGACTGGCGAGACAATCACACCTCCAGCACTGCCGATCGAACGACGAGGGTAGTACTTCAGGTCAAGGCCATCAGCTACCCCGCTGAACAACGAGCAATACTGAGAAAGTGCCCGTCGTGCTGCATCTTGCATGGCTGCCTCGGTAGTATCCCTCTCAGTGATAGAATAGTGCTCTGAGAAGTCCTCTGCACCCCGGAGATCATCGTCCGGACGACGCACCAAGCAAGTAGCCTCCCACTAGTTCGGGTATAGCCTGCGATGATGCTGGTAGACTACACAATGGTACTTGATAGACCAAGTGTGCCGGTCGAAAGCCCAACGCAACAAGGTATCGAGAGCGTCGTGGAAGTGACACCCGCGAGCAGCGTCACGAGTGATGGGTCTCGCGATCCGTCCCTCCGGCTCCGGCTCCTCCGAATGCTCCGTGCCATGGCTCGAACTGCCACCGGCGTCGTCGTCATCCTTGTCTCCGTTGGGGTCTCCTCCAGCAGCCGGGATGCCCTATGGTGTTGCAGGGGGCATCTCTGGCTGAGGTGCAGGGGAAGGCGGCCTCTCAGACTCCACCTCCCACTGAGGCAAGGGGGAAGAGTCCTACTGCTCCTGCTCCTACTCCTGGCGTCGGCACTCCTGCTCCTCGTGTAGGTGACGATGCAGATTCTCCAGCTGGCTGGACTGGCCTAACATCGTGCAACGCAGTGGATGCTTCGCCAGGTGAGAAGGCAAAAAGGGGATCACAGACTTATGTGCAGTGCACCTAATACAGGCCATCTACAAAAGACATCGTAAGCACAAGAGTAAGAGTAGAACTATGAGACTAGAAAGTAAGCAGAAAGAAAAGTGAGACGAAACTTTTTGAGATAAGCAAATAACATAGAGTTGGTCAATATGACCAACTTTTGAAAAGACACTAAGGTCAAGGTAAGAGTAGGGGTCTATAGTCCTTAGGTCGACCATTCTAGTCTAGGTTAGCGGTCCTACAGTCAGCAAGGCTTTGATACCACTTATGTCACACCCGGTTTTGGAAGGTAAACCGAATGCGAACCATGTATGTGCCAGGATCAGAACTCACGTACACAACAATTACATAATTGGACATCATCACACAATGCTTGAATTAAATAGCGGAAAGGTACTTAGTTACATCAAGATGTCTGAGACATTCATAGAGTCTATTACATAAACATAGTGTTCAATATTAAATCAAAGCGCGGAGTATCGAAACGTAGAAGATAAGCCTACACAGGCAGCTAACTGGGGGTTTGCCACTAAAGTAAACTAGAACTCGTCGTATTCCTGGAACTCCTCGAAGTCATCCATGTTGCCAATTTCACCTCCTGAGCACTGAGAACAGTGGGGACAACCTAGGGTGGGGTGGTTTGTAAAGCAAGGGTGAGTACACATCAATGTACTCAGCAAATGTCCCGTTTGGCTAAGGTGGACTAGCGGTATGTGGAGTTAAGGTTAAGTAGTTGCTTTTAGTTGGTCAAGTTTTATTATTATAAGTAGAGCCAAATTTTAGTAATAACCCAGTTATTACCTAGAGGCACTCCCTCCAAGAGGAAATACCGGAGATCAGGATTATAATCACCATTGTTAATCATCATCATAAAAGTAACCATTGTTCTTCTAATCGAAGAGGATCCCAAGGCTGCTCATAACCGTGAGCATGGCTGATATACCAGTTTCTAACACTCTGCAGAGGTTGCACACTTTACCCACAAGCCATGATTCCCATTCTGCCCGGGATTCCAGCCTCCCCATTGATCACTACCAAGGTGACCTAGCAGGGTCTCACTACGTAGCCTTTACAAAGATTTCCCAGAGGTCATAGCCGCCCGTTAGGTTTCTCCAGTTTGATAAACACAATACATCTCCCCAAAGGAAGGGTGACTAACAAAACCAAATCAAAGAACCTTTGCAACCAACCTCGGCAGAGCAAGTACTGTGCCTGGACCCCATTGACGGCCCTACGGCGAAGCCAACTACTCATCTGGTTCCTCTAATTAATTGTAAAGCCCAAAATTTGTATAAAAAATAATACTAAATAAAGAAATAAAATAGTAATATCAACAGTTTGGTAGTTTAAAATTTAGATCCAAACCTTGAAACTATAGTTCCAGACGAAACTATGAACAATAATTAAAGGAAGCACTTTCAATCTATCTATTGCAGATTTATAACTAGAGCACTCCTTAAAAACAAATCTCGAATCAAAAATAAATCATGGTGAAGATTTTATATCAAAATTATCCTAACTATATAAACAATATTTGTTTGAATAACTTTTTATTCGAGCACACATTCAAAAAAAATGATATATTCCTAAAATGAATATAATGTGAATTATTCCTTATTACATGTTTTTGAGCATTTGCTTAAGAGAATATAATAATAATAGTAAAACAAAA
Organism: Zea mays; assembly: GCF_902167145.1. Classification (NCBI taxonomy): domain Eukaryota; kingdom Viridiplantae; phylum Streptophyta; class Magnoliopsida; order Poales; family Poaceae; genus Zea; species Zea mays. The sequence goes on from NC_050100.1 coordinate 151,864,506, forward strand.
TATATATTTTGTATAATGTTGTATTTTAACGTGTGCATTGAAATATGTGAAGCTCAAATTAGATTTGAATTTAAAATGAAATAGAAATCAAAAGAAAAACAAGAAAGCTTACCTGGGCCCTTACCGCACCAATTCGGCCCACCAGGGGATTCCTTCTGCGCGTAGCCACTTCGCTAGTCACTGGCGTGTGAGCCCCACTTCGCCAGCCACACACACCGTCTCACTCGCCCTGGCCAATGGGCCCCGATTTGCAGGTGCTCCACCGCTTGGTCGGATGCCGCGCATGCGCCTTTGACAGCGGATGCACACATGCGGGGCCCCTCTTGTCAGACAACCCTCGCGCACGCACCGTCGTTGACGCGCGGGCCCCAGCAGCAGGCGTCTTCCCCAACTAGCCGCGGATCTCACGCGTGGAAGCTCCGGGCTTGACCGGATCCCACCGCCCCGCTTGCTTCGGTCGGCGTCGCACTCACGTGCGCGGGATTCCTCCCTGGCTCCCTCTGTCATGTGGGCCCTAGTGGTCAGGTTCACCTCCGAGCTCGGTTCAACTCAACCTGATGCTGCCGCTTTGAATTTCTCCGAATCCGCCTGCGAAAAGTTCGCCGGTAGTTGCGTGATTGACTCCACTCCCTTGCGAATATAAAACCGGGCTCTCGTGGCCGATCCGTCCAAACCATCAAACAACCAGATGCTGCACCCGGAAACAGAGAGAGGGCATGGGAGAAGATTGCCGCCACCATGTCCGCGGATGAAGAAACAGGCCGCGCGTGGACAGCTCACCAGCGGCACTGCTCTGGGCTTGGTGTGCGGTCCAGGAAAGTAGACTGGTCCCCAGGAAGAAGTTCATGGCCACGTCGGGCGCGATTGGGTGGCGTCGACGCAGGAATTCCTCGTCGGAGTCTGGACATCGCCGCCGTCCGCTGCTCTTCGTAGACATCACCACTACAACCTCGAAGAGCCGGTAAGAACGTCCTTATCGTATTCGCCAGCGTATAGGCTTCGTGTAGCACCTAGCTTTCAGTGGAATCGTGCACCAAGGGCCGATTTGGAGTTCCGGCCATGGCGCACCGCCGCGGGGACACCGCTCCGCCGCTGGTGTCCGGTCAGCTGGGGCAAACGGATCTCGGACGCTGGTTCGTAGTTGAACGGCCCAGATTAGATGCCGCATACCGGTTTGATTAGATAGGATTCGGACCGTTGGATCTGGCGCGTGCGGATCAGATTAGATCGGGATGCTGATTTGATCGCGTCCACCCATGACCGTCGATTGGCGATCCGATGGTGGGGAATCGGATCTGAACTTCATTAAACCTTGGTCGTTGATCTTGAATCGTGCGGATCCTGCTCCGTACTAGTTCGGGGGAAGCGCAGATGTAATCTGGACCGTCGGTTTCTAATCGGGCGGCTGTGGGCTTCTAATACCCTTTCGGCCTGACACATTTTCTTATGAGTCCCTACAGTTTGTTGATATCAACCCGCAATCCACCCTGTATAGTGCTTTGTGTGTCGGTTTCTTTTACGATTGAGCCCCTGCGCTTTCTGGAATTTGAGGCCCACTCCAGAGAATTATAAAACCAGGAAAATTATTTAGAAAGTAGTTTTTAGTACATATTTAGTTGCAGAAACTTGTTTAATTTGTAGAAAATCCATATGAACTCCAAATTAGTCAATTTCAGTTCCTAAATTTTTGTAATATTATTGTATATCCATTTGGGCCACAGTTTTGGCATGAAAGACACATTAGAATTATTCTAGTACTTAATCTTGTATTAAGCACATAAAACATTGGAAAATCCATAACTTAAAATCTCTAACTCCAAAATTAATAATTCCTGTTCCTGTGATCTTATTTCAATATGTAGATCATTATTATGTATTTTGCATATATGTTTGGTGTAATGTTAATTTTGCCTATACACTGTTTGTTTGTAATGCTACGACTAGCGTGAGGTTACGAGTCACCTGAAGATCATCCTGGTACCTGGAATCTCAAGTCCCAGGCAAGTTGTGCCCTTGATCACTTCTTTTTACCTACTCATGTTCTGATTAATCATAATGATCTGCATAGGTTAATTTTGATGGGACCCAATAGGTTACCCTAGTTTGATTATCTTTATACCTTATTTACCACTGAACTTTTTGGGTAGTACTTTCTAGTGCTTTATGTGGTTTTGGGTATGAAGATATATTATTCATGATCACACTTCTATTACCTGTTTATTATCACTGTTCATGATAAGATCATTATGTTAATTGGAACATGGAGCGACCACCCGGGAAAACAGTGCTACCACAAGGGTTTATGGATGCCCTTGGCTGACTAATTAGGAAAGCTAGTGGAGGACTACCTTACCCGAAAGGGGCAAGGGCAGTAGGGGAGTGGTCAGTGTAGGGAGGTCCTTGGTTGATTTTGCTGCGATGGCGGTCAGGCAAGAACCCTGCATTGGAGCTTCCTATAAACTGTAGCGGGTTTTCTGAAGCTAGTGGAACTTTGTAAAGGCCTCGTAGTGTTACCCTGCCTCTCCTCCTCGGTAGAGGTGTATGGGAAGTCGCGATCCCTTGGCAGATGGGTAACATGACTTGTGGGTAAAGATGCGCAACCTCTGCAGAGTGTAAAACTGGTATACTAGCCGTGCTCACGGTCATGAGCAGCTCGGACCCTCACATGGTTAAATTATGGAACTAAATTCAATTTGTCATATGCATTGCATCGCATGTGAGGTTGTTACTTTTGTTCTACTACTTAATTGGGTTGGTATTTACTTATACTTAGTAACTGCTAATAAAATTTTGATCAACTTTAAAAGCAATGCTCAGCTCTAACCATCCTCTTTGGTAAGCCTTACACTTCACGTGAGCTCCCACCTTTGGCGACTTCATGCACATTATTCCCCACAACTTGTTGAGCGATGAACGTATGTGAGCTCACTCTTGCTGTCTCACACCCCCCCCACAGGTCAAGAACAGGTACCGCAGGATGAGGCGCATGGAGGATGCTGCGACGAGTTCGTGAGAGATCTAGGTCGTCGTCTCCTAGTCAACTTTGGGTTGCTGGACCGTTGTCTCCATATAATGTAATTATTTATTTATTTTGTATAGAACTCCTGTTATGTAGTAAAGATGTGACATTCGATCCTGTGCCATGATTCATCATATGTGTGAGACTTGGTCCCAGCATACCTGATGTTTATGTTCGTGCCCGGGTCTTGGTGCCCCGAAACCCGGGTGTGACAGAAGTGGTATCAGAGGAATGTTGACTGTAGGACGAAACCTAGATAGAACTGGACAACCATTGTCTACTTACCTCTGCTACTCTGATTCTTTCTAAACTTCCCTTAATCTTTTCTCATCTAATTCCGCTTACTCTGATTATTCTTATCTTTCTTTCTAAAGACAAATGTGGATTTCACACTTTGAAATCCAGTGCCTAAAGTGACTTTTAGGAATAGGAGACCTACTCTTAGGAACAAAAAAAACTATTTTTATAGATATCTATGAACTTGAATGTTTGTTCTTATGATACATGTCTGATTTGGATCTTTGATTGAGTGTGATGAGTTGTGGAGTAATGTCCACAATTACATCTGCATATACATATAGACATAAATATAAATAAATAAGAATCATAAGATGACTGTACAAATTAAGAATACCACCACTAGAATATATCAAGCCTAATAGGTCCATGTTATCTTAAAAGATTCTCTTATCTTAATGGATCCATCTTACCTTAAAAAATTCTATCTTATCCTCACCACTTTGCTTATCTCACAATGGTATAACAAACATGATCTATTCCAAAATAAATTTAGTATATCCCTATCGAGTCTAATCTGGTTACACCAATTTAATTCTGATCTCATCTAATTTGATTAGATCTACTCTAATGGACAAACATGTTAGATAATACTGATAAAATAGATTAGACCCTACTAGCCAGATGTTAACCTAACTTAACACATTAGACCAACTTAACCATGAGCAGAAGACCTATCCCAACCATAGAGTCATGATGGATTGCATAATCTGCCTATCTCCATCTAGCGTCAAACAAACTTTTGATCTACATCATGTACTCTACCTCACCCATAACTATCTTAACCATATTTCCCAACTCCGATGATATACATTAACTTCGAATTAATGAGACCAGGAAGGAAAGATCAACATCAACAAGGATGGATATAACAGTCAAAGCGAATCTCGAGATGAATCAAGACTTAAACTTTTTGGATCAAGTCTTTTCCTTGCCATAATCTTCCTTACCGCTATTTATTCTTGCCCTAACCTATCCATCTATTTTTCCACATAATAAGTAGCTGGATACATATGCTCTCCTAATCACCCACTATGCCCACCACCAGCTCCACCAAGCTACATAAACATATATAAATTGCTACTATTTGTAAGATCTAGATATTACTATAGTGAGTAGATGGTATGGTACTATTTTAGGAGGAATAATAATAAGGTTTATTTGACCCCATGCGTTGCTAATAAATTATACATCATGCTGAGATTTTTGTTTGTGCATATGTTATGAGACAATATGGTTATGCACCATTTTCTTACAAATCTCGAGGACAAGATTTCTGTTAAGGGGGTAGGATTTGTAAAGCCCAAAATTTGTATAAAAAAATAATACTAAATAAAGAAATGAAATAGTAATATCAACAGTTTGGTAGTTTAAAATTTAGATCCAAACCTTGAAACTATTGTTCCAGACGAAACTATGAACAATAATTAAAGGAAGCACTTTCAATCTATCTATTGCAGATTTATAACTAGAGCACTCCTTAAAAACAAATCTCGAATCAAAAATAAATCATGGTGAAGATTTTATATCAAAATTATCCTAACTAAATAAACAATATTTGTTTGAATAACTTTTTATTCGAGCACACTTTCAAAAAAATGATATATTCCTAAAATGAATATAATGTGAATTATTCCTTATTACATGTTTTTGAGCATTTGCTTAAGAGAATATAATAATAATAGTAAAACAAAATATATATTTTGTATAATGTTGTATTTTAACGTGTGCATTGAAATATGTGAAGCTCAAATTAGATTTGAATTTAAAATGAAATAGAAAAATAAAAGTGAAAGGAAAATAGAAAATATAAATCAAAAGAAAAACAAGAAAGCTTACCTGGGCCCTTACCGCACCAATTTGGCCCACCAGGGGATTCCTTCTGCGCGTAGCCACTTCGCTAGTCACTGGCGTGCGGGCCCCACTTCGCCAGCCACACACACCGTCTCACTCGCCCTGGCCAGTAGGCTCCGATTTGCAGGTGCTCCACCGCTTGGTCGGATGCCGCGCATGCGCCTTTGACCGCGGATGCACACATGCGGGGCCCCTCTTATCAGACAACCCTCGCGCACGCACCGTCGATGACGCGCGGGCCCCAGCAGCAGGCGTCTTCCCCAACTAGCCGCGGATCTCGCGCGCGGAAGCTCCGGGCTTGACCGGATCCCACCGCCCCGCTTGCTTCGGCCGGCGTCGCGCTCACGTGCGCGGGATTCCTCCCTGGCTCCCTCTGTCATGTGGGCCCTAGTGGTCAGGTTCACCTCCGAGCTCGGTTCAACTCAACCTGATGCTGCCGCTGGGAATTTCTCCGAATCCGCCTGCGAAAAGTTCGCCGGTAGTTGCGTGATTGACTCCACTCCCTTGCGAATATAAAACCGGGCTCTCGTGGTCGATCCGTCCAAACCATCAAACAACCGGATGCTGCACCCGGAAACAGAGAGAGGGCATGGGAGAAGATTGCCGCCACCATGTCCACGGATGAAGAAATAGGCTGCGCGTGGACAGCTCACCAGCGGCACTGTTCTGGGCTTGGTGTGCGGTCCAGGCAAATCGACTGGTCCCCAGGAAGAAGTTCGTGGCCACGTCGGGCGCGATTGGGTGGCGTCGACGCAGGAATTCCTCGTCGGAGTCTGGACATCGCCGCCGTCCGCTGCTCTTCGTAGACATCACCACTACAACCTCGGAGAGCCGGTAAGAACATCCTTATTGTATTCGCCAGCGTATAGGCTTCGTGTAGCACCTAGCTTTCAGTGGAATCGTGCACCAAGGGCCGATTTGGAGTTCCGACCATGGCGCACCGCCGCGGGGACACCGCTCCGCCGCTGGTGTCCGGTCAGCTGGGGCAAACGGATCTCGGACGCTGGTTCGTAGTTGAACGACCCAGATTAGATGCCGCATACCGGTTCGATTAGATAGGATTCGGACCGTTGGATCTGGCGCGTGCGGATCAGATTAGATCGGGATGCCGATTTGATCGCGTCCACCCATGACCGTCGATTGGCGATCCGATGGTGGGGAATCGGATCTGAACTTCATTAAACCTTGGCCGTTGATCTTGAATCGTGCGGATCCTGCTCCGTACCGGTTCGGGGGAAGCGCAGATGTAATCTGGACCGCCGGTTTCTAATCGGGCGACTGTGGGCTTCTAATACCCTTTCGGCCTGACACATTTTCTTATGAGTCCCTACAGTTTGTTGATATCAACCCGCAATCCACCCTGTATAGTGCTTTGTGTCTCGGTTTCTTTTACGATTGAGCCCCTGCGCTTTCTGGAATTCGAGGCCCACTCCAGAGAATTATAAAACCAGGAAAATTATTTAGAAAGTAGTTTTTAGTACATATTTAGTTGCAGAAACTTGTTTAATTTGTAGAAAATCCATATGAACTCCAAATTAGTCAATTTCAGTTCCTAAATTTTTGTAATATTATTGTATATCCATTTGGGCCACAGTTTTGGCATGAAAGACACATTAGAATTATTCTAGTACTTAATCTTGTATTAAGCACATAAAACATTGGAAAATCCATAACTTAAAATCTCTAACTCCAAAATTAATAATTCCTGTTCCTGTGATCTTATTTCAATATGTAGATCATTATTATGTATTTGCATATATGTTTGGTGTAATGTTAATTTTGCATATACACTGTTTGTTTGTAATGCTAGGACTAGCGTGAGGTTACGAGTCACCTGAAGATCATCCTGGTACCTGGAATCTCAAGTCCCAGGCAAGTTGTGCCCTTGATCACTTCTTTTTACCTACTCATGTTCTGATTAATCATAATGATCTGCATAGGTTAATTTTGATGGGACCCAATAGGTTACCCTAGTTTGATTATCTTTATACCTTGTTTACCACTGAACTTTTTGGGTAGTACTTGCTACTGCTTTATGTGGTTTTGGGTATGAAGATATATTATTCATGATCACACTTCTATTATCTGTTTATTATCACCGTTCATGATAAGATCATTATGTTAATTGGAACATGGAGCGACCACCCGGGAAAACAGTGCTACCACAAGGGTTTATGGATGCCCTTGGCTGACTAATTAGGAAAGCTAGTGGAGGACTACCTTACTCGAAAGGGGCAAGGGCAGTAGGGGAGTGGTCAGTGTAGGGAGGTCCTTGGTTGATTTTGCTGCGATGGCGGTCAGGCAAGAACCCTGCATTGGAGCTTCCTATAAACTGTAGCGGGTTTTCTGAAGCTAGTGGAACTTTGTAAAGGCCTCGTAGTGTTACCCTGCCTCGCCTCCTCGGTAGAGGTGTATGGGAAGTCACGGTCCCTTGGCAGATGGGTAACATGACTTGTGGGTAAAGATGCGCAACCTCTGCAGAGTGTAAAACTGGTATACTAGCCGTGCTCACGGTCATGAGCAGCTCGGACCCTCACATGATTAAATTATGGAACTAAATTCAATTTGTCATATGCATTGCATCACAGGTGAGGTTGTTACTTTTGTTCTACTACTTAATTGGGTTGGTATTTACTTATACTTAGTAAGTGCTAATAAAATTTTGATCAACTTTAAAAGCAATGCTCAGCTCTAACCATCCTCTTTGGTAAGCCTTACACTTCACGTGAGCTCCCACCTTTGGCGAGTTCATGCACATGATTCCCCACAACTTGTTGAGCGATGAACGTATGTGAGCTCACTCTTGCTGTCTCACACCCCCCCACAGGTCAAGAACAGGTACCGCAGGATGAGGCACATGGAGGATGCTGCGACGAGTTCGTGAGAGATCTAGGTCGTCGTCTCCCAGTCAACTTTGGGTTGCTGGACCGTTGTCTCCATATAATGTAATTATTTATTTATTTTGTATAGAACTCCTGTTATGTAGTAAAGATGTGACATTCGATCCTGTGCCATGATTCATCATATGTGTGAGACTTGGTCCCAGCACACCTGATGTTTATGTTCGCGCCCGGGTCTTGGTGCCCCGAAACCCGGGTGTGACATTAATCAGCTAAGGGCATCCCATTCCACCATCATGGTTGCACTGTTATCCCGAGTTGTCACTCCCCAAACAGGTCCTTACGGAGAGGTACTCAGAAAAGAGCCTGAGCCCCCTAAAGTAATCACAAGGACCCCATCGGTATAACATCATCGTATCATAAAAGATCACATCATGTTCATTGATTAAGTTTAAGCAAAAGCATAAGCTAACCATGATTAACCCAAAAAGGTAAACAAGAGTAAGGGAAATGCAAACTAGTCAATCCTTAGGTTTCAATAAAGTAATGTGGGACAGTGAATTATAAAGTAGAGTAGGACATGATAGGTCTGAGGACACTTGCCTTTACCAGGTTGTTGCTCAGAGGGATCTTCGGCAACACACTCACGAACCCTGAGCTGCTCGTTGTCTAAGTAAAGTGAGCATACATTCAATACATTTGGAAGGTAAAAATGAACATCACATCACACATGTACAAATATTGGCACACAACTCAAGAAGGTATAGTATTAAGTACAGAGGAATGAGGTCAAGTTATAAAAATGGACTAATCCTAATTGGGGAATTGATTACTCTCTAAATGTTTGGAACATAGCTCAAAAAGGTTAAGTAGTGATTAAAACAAATGAAAGCTAGAATTATAAGATAAACTACTCTCATTTAGAAATTTGATTATCTTTTAAGTATTATCCATAATTACATTTCAAATTCTATTTATGTCATTAAGGCCTAGAGGATAAGCCAAAAATAAATCCAAGTAATGCATAACACTAATCTCACAAGATTGAATATACTTTATTCATAGGGTTCTCCTTTTATTTATTTCATTAAATAAATAAATCAACATATACTTTAATTTTATATTCTAAGTGTAAATATTAAAGTGTACATATTATAGTTGGTCATATTTTATTTGTACAGAGAATAATTTGGTGAACATTTTGCAATTTGAACCCCTAAATTTGGAGTTCATATGAAAAAGATATGAAATAAACAAGTTTTGAAGTTTGAAATATGAAATTAGGGCTAAATCTGTGATTAAATAAAAGTCTAGGGGTCTAATTAAAACAAACCAGGGACCTATGCGCTAAAACAGAGGACGGCGGGTTGATTTCCTAAAACTAGGGGGATTCTTAAGCAAAACAGCCACGCGAAGGGGTATCGGGCTCCCTCAACCGTTGGATCAGAAACCGACGGCTGAGATTAGATCGCGTGGGCGCGCGCGAGGGCGCAGGCGCGCAGGCGTGGCTAACAAGCGAGGCCAGGGGCGTCAGCGGTAGAGGGGGAGGGCGCACGGACCGAGCGAGCCCAGCGCCAGAGGACTTGGGCGCTGACAGGCGGTCCAGGTCGTCAGGGCACGCGTGCACGAAGCGTTATCCGTGGTCCGAGCCATTCGATCTGAATCGGACAGAGGGGACCAGACCAGGGGGAAACAGACGGCTGCGGGCGGCGCCGGTCCTCTCCACGGCGGTGAGGCCGCCGGAGTTGAGCAGAGAGGGAGAGGGCACCACGGCGAACTGAATGGCAGGGAAGAGGCCATGAATCCACGGACAGAGAAGGGTGAACGGTGGTAAGAAGGTCTCGGGCAGGTCGGAGTAACTCCGGTGAGCCATTCCAGCCACGGGGAGGGGACTTAAGGCGCGCTAAGGCCTGGGCTAGCTTCAGCAGAGGCAGGGGTGACTGAAAGGGAAATGTGCCCTTGGGCCATTTCTAAGTATTTTGTGATTGAGTGCCAACACAAGTGCTTAATTGTTAATCTATGCCAATTGATGGACAAAGTGCAAATCAAGAGTAAAGGTATGTTTCTAAGACTTAGTACATTGTTTTGAGAACTAATGTATTGTGTCTAAGTGCTGGAAACAGGAGAAATCAATTTGGAGATGACTTGGCTCTTTCAGCCAAAGTCTGCTCAGTCTGGGTGCACCGGACTGTCCGGTGCGCCAGGCTGGCTCTGGCGAACTTGCTGCTCTCGGGACTTCGACGGCGGTGTATGGCTATAAATCACCGGACTGTCCGGTGGTGCACCGGACTGTCCGGTGAGCCATTCACAGGCGAAGTCGTCGCTCTCGGGAAGTGATTAACGGCGTACGGCTATAAATCACCGGACTGTCCGGTGGTGCACCGGACTGTCCAGTGAGCCAACGGACAGCCGGGCCAACAGTCGGTCGGGGATTCCGCGCGTGACGCGTGGCTGAGCCAACGGTCACAATGGGGCACCAGACTGTCTGGTGTGCACCGGACAGTGTTCGGTGCGCCAACAGCTCTACATCTGCAACGGTCGGCTTCACCAAATATGGAATGAAATCCGCACCGGACAGTGTCCGGTGGTGCACCGGACTGTCTGGTGCGCCAGGCGACAGAAGGCAAGATTTTCCTTCCTGGAATGCTCTCAACGGCTCCTAGCTGCCTTGGGGCTATAAAAGGGACCCGTAGGCGCATGGAGGAGAAGACCAAGCATCCCTTGAGCATTGTTGATCACTCACACTTCATTCTTGCGCACTTGTTCGACATTCTTAGTGATTTAAGCTCCGTTCTAGTGAGAACCTCGTGATATTCTTTTGAGCTCAAGTCTGGGTCTTGTGTGTGCGTATTTGCTGTGATTTTGTGTCTCATGTGCGTTGCTCATCCCTCCCTTACTCTGTGCTTCTTTGTGAACATCATAGTGTAAGGGCGAGAGGCTCCAAGTTGTGGAGATTCCTCGCGAGCGGGATATAGTAAACAAAGCAAAACACTGTGGTATTCAAGTTGGTCTTTAGACCGCTTGAGAGGGGTTGATTGCAACCCTCGTCCGTTGGGACGCCACAACGTGGAGTAGGCAAGTTTTGTACTTGGCCGAACCACGGGATAAACCACTGTGTCTATCTGTGTTGATCCTCTTGTGGTTGTTGTGTTTTGCAAGAACTCCTCTCTAGCCACTTGGCCTTATTGTGCTAATGCTTAATCAAGTTTTTGTGGCTTTAAGTTTAAGTTTTTACAGGATCACCTATTCACCCCCCTCTAGGTGCTCTCAGTGACACAGGGACCTACTCTGGGGAACTAGACCGGGCTAAATCGGCCGGACACCGTGTGAGCACGGTGGACCACCGTGACCGAGCACCGACGAAGGCGCAATTGGCCGAGCACAGGGCGCAATAAGGGAAATTGGGCACGGGGACGGGTGTCTCACCTCGGGGTGGAGCTCGGGGAGGCTTGGAGCAGTCTCCAGCGAGCTGGATGGCCGGGAACACGGGCGCGGGTCTCCGGCGGCGGCTGGCGGCGTGGGCAGAGCGCGAGAGAGGGTGAAGCTACACGAAATGAGGTGAGGGGTGTGCGCGGGGCACTTGCGGGGCTCTAAGAAGGGAGATGGGCGCGTGGGCGGGCGTCGTGGCCGAGAAATCTGGTGACGTGCGCGAGTGCGCACGCGCTGGTCCACGGCGAGTGCGGAGGGGGCGGAACGGACAGGTAGGGTCCACGGCGCAGAGAGAGAAGAAAGGGGCGTGCGGGGCAACGGCTCGGCGACTGGCGGACCAGGCCCGCGAGACAAAGAGAGAGAGAGAGAGCGCGGGGGGAAGAAAACTGGCGCCAACAGGCTGGCCCCACTGGGTAGCGAGCGAGGGAGGGAGGGCACGCGCGAGGGAGAACTGCCGCTGACAGGCGGGGTCCGCCTGTCAGACGGCGCGGGCGTGCGGCCTGGCTGGGCCGACTGGGCTGGTTTGGGCTGCTTTCTCCTTTTCTTTTTCTCTGAATTTTCTAATTCCTTTTTCATTTCTTTTTCTATTGGGTTTTTCAAATCCAAATTCAAATTAGGTTTTAAATTCAAATAAATTCAAACTTGTGCAACACTTCAAAGAATATTTTAAACTCAGCATGATGCAACATGTCATGACTCATAAGGTTTTGGCAAAAATAAATAATTAACCTCCACTAGTTTAGGCTATCTCTAATCAAAAAGAAAAAAAGGGAGAATGAATCTAGAGAGAGAGAAAACCTAGAGTGAGAAAAAGAAGAGTAACCCATGATTTTGGGTGATAATTAGAAAGAAATTTTATACCCCCAAAATCAGGGTGTTACACTAGCCATTCACCTCGGCAGTGTTTATGGGTCTGATCAACCCAGACTAGATTGGATACATGGCTTGTGGGTAAAGTTGTACCACCTTTGCAGGGTGTAAAACTGATATGTCAGCCGTGCTCACGGTTAAGAGCAACCTGGACCCTCACATGATAATTGAACTTAAAGATGGAAAATAAATCATGATCTGAGGATCTACAAGTGGTTTGCTTAAGTGATTTGACTTAAGTGTTTTTGATACAATCTTATGCCTTTGATTAATTGTGAAATTTGGGATACACACTTATTAGTAAGACAGGTGTTGCTAGTAAAATATTGACCAACTAAAATGCTTACCGCTTATCTATAGCCTACCTTGTTAACTTGCATTAATTTCCCCCACTTGCTGAGCCCCAACCATAAGTGAGCTCACCCTTGCTAATATTTTGATCAGAGGGTGATGACGAAGACTTCGCATATGACGTTGATGAGTTTTAAGTCTAATGATGCGCCAGTCACCTTCCTATGGAAGAGTGTCCATGTTTAGTTTCGTCATACTTTGATTATGATACTTGTTAAGATACAATGTTCTGGATGATGTAATAAAGTTACTCTACTCTCTTTACGCCTTTATTGCATTGTCTTTTGATATATTACACTTGTGACGTCAACATATGTGTGGAAAATGGATCCTGGCTCACAAATGCTATGCGTTCGGTTTTGCCCCTAGAACCGGGTGTGACAGAAGTGATATCAAAGCTATGCTGACTCTAGGTCGTTAGACTAGTTAGAAATAGAAAGCCTAGTCTGTTCAAAACATGCTAATTTTGTTCTTACAAAATTATTTTATTAACCTTACCTCTTTAAACATCAACTAAGTTGACATTTTCTCTTATAGATGGTTCGTACGATTCAAACCACTCGAATCAACACCAACTACATCCCTCCGCCACGACAAGTTCCTGTCTACCCAGTGGTAGTTGAGGAAATCCCTGTGAATCTCCCTCACATTCGTGTGGTGAACAGAGTCATTCTGGAGGACAGCTCGGAGGAGTTTCTGCCTACGCCCACCCCGTTGGCAGAATCACTAGCCTTCGTAGCTGGATCGTCAGCTTCAGCACCGCCAGCACTAGCAGTCCAAGCCCCTGCTCCTGAAGGCGACGACCCGGACGACTCTGGTGACGACGATGATGACAAAGAAGAAGAAGTAGAAGAAGAAGAAGAGGAGAACATCAACGATGAAGCCAACGATGAATAGCAGGACTACTACGTGGGGTTATGGCCTGTCACTGAACATTACACATCAATGTCCGAGACAGGGCACTTCCCTAACCTGCTGCAGGATGTTCTGCACTCGTTGGGAACCGACGTCCGACTCCTGTATGAGACAAGGCGAGTGTATGAGCTTCCTCGGGTTTGCTACTATATCACTCGCATTCATGTCTAGGTGATGGATGCAGGTGATAGAGGGTTCAGGACTCTGTCAGCTCATGAGTCTCTGACGCCGCTATCCACTTACGCTGCTTCGGTCAGTGACGCTGCTCGGCGAACTCTATGGTCCCTCAGCCCACCTACCGGTAGCAGCTGTGAGAGCACCTAGAGGGGGGTGAATAGGTGATCCTGTAAAACTTAAAAACTTATATCCACAAAAACTTGATTAGGAGTTAGCACAGTAATGCCAAGTGGCTAGAGAGGAGTCTTAACAAAACACAATAACCACAAGAGATCAACACAGAGATGGCACAGTGGTTTATCCCGTGGTTCAGCCAAGACCAACGCTTGCCTACTCCACGTTGTGGTGTCCCAACGGACGAGGATTGCAATCAACCCCTCTCAAGCGGTCCAAAGACCCACTTGAATACCACGGTGTTTTGCATTGCTTTTCTGTATCCCGTTTGCGAGGAATCTCCACAACATGGAGTCTCTCGCCCTTACACTTTGATGATCACAAAGAACCACGGAGTAAGGGAGGGATGAGCAACTCACACAAGACACAAATATCACAGCAAATACGCACACACAAGACCCAGACTTGAGCTCAAGAGACTATCACGAGTTTCTCACTAGAACGGAGCTCAAATCACTAAGAATGCCGAACAAGTGCGCAAGAACGAAGTGTGAGTGATCAACTATGCTCAATGAATGCTTGGATGTCTTCTCCATGCGCCAAGGGGTCCCTTTTATAGCCCCAAGGCAGCTAGGAGCCATTGAGAGCATTGTAGGAAGGCAATTCTTGCCTTCTGTCGACTGGCGCACCGGACAATCCGGTGCACCACCGGACACTGTCCGGTGCTGATTTCTTTCCTTCTTTGGTGAAGCCAACCGTTGCAGATCCAGAGCCGTTGGCGCACCGGACACTGTCCAGTGCACACCGGACAGTCCGGTGCACCAATGTGACCGTTGGCTCGGCCACGCGTCACGCGCGGAATCCTCGGCCGACCGTTGGCTCACCGGACAGTTCGGTGAATTATAGCCGTACGCCGTTGATGGCTTCCCGAGACCGACGACTTCGCCTGTGAACGGCTCACCGGACAGTCCGGTGATTTATACCGTACACCGCCGTCGAAGTCCCGAGAGCAGCAAGTTCTCCAAAGCCAGCCTGGCGCACCGGACACTGTCCGGTGCACCACCGGACAATCCGGTGCACCCAGACTGCGCAGACTTTGGCTGAACAAAGCCATCTCTTTTCCAATTAGATTTCTCCTGTTTCTAGCACTTAGACACAATACATTAGTCCATAAAACAATGTACTAAGTCTAGAAACATACCTTTTGACTTGATTTGCACTTTGTCCACCACTTTGCATAGATTAACACAAAAGCACTTGTGTTGGCACTCAATCACCAAAATACTTAGAAATGGTCAAGGGCACATTTCCCTTTCAATCTCCCCCTTTTTCGTGATTTATGCCAACACAACATAAAGCAACTAGAACAAGTGCAATATCAATGCAAATGAAAACTCAAAATTGTTTTGATTCAAATTTGGCATATATGGATCACTCTTTGCCACCACTTGGTTTGTTTTTGCAAATCAAACTCAATTTCCTATCTCTAAGTCAAACACACTTGTAGAGACATAAAGAGAGTTGTTCCAATAGAAATTGATCACATGTATCAAAAACTCCCCCTATTTCCCGTAATCAACCATTCTCCCCACAAGAGACCAACTTTTGACAAAAAGAGCCAATAAGAGTATTTTGACAAAACAAAAGCTCTATTCTATTATTTTCAAAATTCTCAAGTGGTAGCTGATCCATTTATTGCTTTGGCCTTATTTTCTTCCCCTTTGGCATCAAGCACCAAAACGGGATCAATCTTGGCCCTCGAACCCCATTGCCTCACCAAAGTCTTCAAATAAGAATACAAAGGCAATAAGAGTACATGAGATGAACTTGGAATAAGTTACCCTCTCATCGGAGTGCAGTGGAAGTCTTTCATGGTCCAAGTCCACCTTTTCCCTTTCAAACCTCCTTTGAGACTAAATTAAGAAAACTCAAACACATGGTTAGTCTCAAAGGGCCAAGTTGTAGCACATCTCCCCCTAAATATGTGCATCACTTGCAAATGGACTTGTGAGGTCCGGGGAGTACTTGTACAACTTGAGCACCATAAATAAACAACAAAATGCATAAGGAACATGATCAAAGGCATAAACACATGTATGCTATAAATCAATCCAAGTTCCGCGAATCTAAGACATTTAGTTCACTACACAGCCTGCAAAAGGTCTTCTCATCTAAAGGCTTAGTGAAGATATTGGCTAGCTGGTTCTCGGTGCTAACATAAAACACTTCGATATCTCCCTTTTGCTGGTGGTCTCTCAAAAAGTGATGCCGGATGTCAATGTGCTTTGTGCGGCTGTGCTCAACAGGATTGTCCGCTATGCGGATAGCACTCTCATTGTCACATAGGAGTGGGACCTTTCTCAGATTGTAGCCAAAGTCCCGGAGGGTTTGCCTCATCCAAAGTTGTTGCGCGCAACACTGTCCTGCGGCAACATACTCGGCCTCAGCGGTGGATATAGCAACGGAAGTTTGTTTCTTAGAGTTCCATGACACCAGGGACCTTCCTAAGAATTGGCACGTCCCCGATGTACTCTTCCTATCGACCTTACATCCAGCATAGTCGGAATCTGAATATCCAATCAAGTCAAAGTTAGACCCCTTTGGATACCAGATCCCGAAGAAAGGCGTAGCGACTAAATATCTAAGGATTCGCTTCACAGCCGCTAAGTGACACTCCCTTGGATCGGATTGAAATCTAGCACACATGCATACGCTAAGCATAATATCCGGTCTACTAGCACATAAATAAAGTAAAGACCCTATCATGGACCGGTATGCTTTTTGATCAACGGACTTACCTCCTTTGTTGAGGTCGGTGTGTCCGTCAGTTCCCATCGGCGTCTTTGCGGGCTTGGCGTCCTTCATCCCAAACCGCTTTAGCAAGTCTTGCGTGTACTTCGTTTGGGAGATGAAGGTGCCATCCTTGAGTTGCTTCACTTGGAACCCAAGGAAGTAGTTCAACTCGCCCATCATCGACATCTTGAATTTTTGCGTCATCACCCTGCTGAACTCTTCACAAGACTTTTGGTTAGTAGAACCAAATATTATGTCATCGACATAAATTTGGCACACAAAAAGATCACCATCGCAAGTCTTAGTGAAAAGAGTTGGATCGGCTTTCCCAACCTTGAAAGCATTAGCAATTAAAAAGTCTCTAAGGCATTCATACCATGCTCTTGGGGCTTGCTTAAGTCCATAGAGCGCCTTAGAGAGCTTACACACGTGGTCGGGATATTGTTCATCCTCGAAGCCAGGGGGTTGCTCCATGTACACCTCCTCCTTGATCGGCCCGTTGAGGAAAGCGCTCTTCACATCCATTTGGAACAACCTGAAAGAATGGTGAGCGGCATATGCTAGCAAAATACGAATTGATTCTAGCCTAGCCACAGGAGCGAAAGTCTCCTCAAAGTCCAAACCTGTGATTTGGGCATAACCTTTTGCCACAAGTCGAGCCTTGTTCCTCGTCACCACCCTGTGCTCGTCCTGTTTGTTGCGGAACACCCACTTGGTTCCCATAACGTTTTGCTTGGGACGAGGCACCAGTGTCCAAACTTCATTCCTCTTGAAATTATTGAGCTCCTCTTGCATGGCCAATACCCAGTCCGGATCTAGCAAGGCCTCTTCTACCCTAAAAGGCTCAATAGAAGAGACAATAGAGTAATGCTCACAAAAATTCACTAATCTAGAGCGAGTAGTTACTCCCTTGCTAATATCACCCAATATTTGGTCGACGGGATGATTCCTTTGAATCGTCGCTCGAACATGGGTTGGAGGTGCCTCAGGTGTTTCTTCCTCTTCGACTTGGACATCCTGTGCTCCCCCTTGATCACGCGCCTCCACTTGAGGTACCTGTTCGTCATCTTGGGTTGGGGGATTCACCATCGTTGAGGACGAATGTTGATCTTGCTCTTTTTGTTCCTGAGGCCGCACATCTCCAATCGCCATGGTGCGTATCGCGGCCGTTGGAACATCTTCTTCATCTACATCATCAAGATCAACAACTTGCTCTCTTGGAGAGCCATTAGTCTCATCAAATACAATGTCGCTAGAGACTTCAACCAAACCCAATGATTTGTTGAAGACTCTATACGCCTTTGTATTTGAGTCATAACCTAACAAAAACCCTTCTACAACTTTGGGAGCAAACTTAGAATTTCTACTTTTCTTCACTAGAATGTAGCATTTGCTCCCAAATACACGAAAGCAAGATACATTGGGTTTGTTACCGGTTAGCAGCTCATACGAAGTCTTCTTGAGGAGGCGGTGAAGGTAGACCCGGTTAATGGCGTGGCAAGCCGTGTTCATGGCTTCCGACCAAAAGCGCTCGGGGGTCTTGAACTCTCCAAGCATCGTCCTCGCCATATCGATGAGCGTCCTATTCTTCCTCTCTACCACACCATTTTGTTGTGGTGTGTAGGGAGCGGAGAACTCGTGCTTGATCCCTTCCTCCTCAAGATACTCCTCCACTTGAAGGTTCTTGAATTCGGACCCGTTGTCGCTCCTTATCTTTTTCACCTTGAGCTCAAACTCATTTTGAGCTCTCCTTAGGAAGCGCTTGAGGGTCCCTTGGGTTTCAGATTTATCCTGCAAAAAGAATACCCAAGTGAAGCGGGAAAAATCATCAACTATAACAAGACCATACTTACTTCCTCCTATACTTAGATAGGCGACGGGTCCGAAGAGGTCCATATGAAGCATCTCCAAGGGTCTTGATGTGGTCATCACATTTTTGGTGTGATGAGAGCTTCCCACCTGTTTGCCTGCTTGACAAGCTGCACAAGGTCTATCTTTTTCGAAATGCACGTTAGTTAGACCTATCACGTGTTCTCCCTTTAGAAGCTTGTGAAGGTTCTTCATCCCCACATGTGCTAAACGGCGATGCCACAGCCAGCCCATGCAAGTCTTAGCAATTAGGCATGCATCTAGACCGGCCTCCTCTTTTGCAAAATCAACTAAATAAAGTTTGTCGTCTAGTACACCCTTAAAAGCTAGTGAACCATCACACCTTCTAAAGACAGACACATCTACATTTGTGAATAAACAATTATATCCCATTTTACAAAGTTGACTAACGGATAACAGATTATATCCAAGCGACTCAACTAAAAACACATTAGAAATAGAGTGCTCGGATGAAATAGCAATCTTCCCTAACCCTTTTACCTTGCCTTGGTTCCCATCACCGAATATGATTGAATCTTGGGAATCCTTGTTCTTGACGTAGGAGGTGAACATCTTCTTCTCCCCCGTCATGTGGTTTGTGCATCCGCTGTCGATAATCCAGCTTGAACCCCCGGATGCATAAACCCGCAAGGCAAATTTAGGCTTGGGTCTTAGGTACCCAACTCTTGTTGGGTCCTACAAGGTTAGTCACAATGGTCTTAGGGACCCAAATGCAAGTTTTATCTCCCTTGCATCTTGCCCCTAATTTCCTAGCAATTACCTTCTTATCCTTTCTACAAATGGCAAATGAAGCATTGCAAGCATGATATATTGTTGAAGGTTCATTGATTTTCCTAGGAACATTAACAACATTTCTCCTAGGCATATGATGAACAACATTTCTCCTAGACAAATCTCTACCATGCATATAGGAAGAACTAGAAGCAAACATGACATGAGAATCAAAAGCATCATAACTTCTATAGGCATTCCTAGAATGTCTCCTATCATGATACATGAAAGCATGGTTCTTTTTAGCACTACTAGCCATAGGGGCCTTCCCTTTCTCCTTGGCGGAGATGGGAGCCTTATGGCTTGTTAAGTTCTTGGCTTCCCTCTTGAAGCCAAGTCCATCTTTAATTGAGGGGTGTCTACCAATCGTGTAGGCATCCCTTGCAAATTTTAACTTATCAAATTCACTCTTGCTAGTCTTAAGTTGGGCATTAAGACTAGCTAGTTCATCATTTAACTTTGCAATAGACACTAGGTGTTCACTACAAGCATCAACATTAAAGTCTTTACACCTAGTGCAAATCACAACATGTTCTACACAAGAGTTAGATCTATTTGCTACTTCTAGTTTAGCATTTAAATCATTGTTAACATCTTTCAAACTAGAAATTGTCTCATGGCAAGTAGATAGTTCACAAGAAAGCATTTCATTCCTCTTGATTTCTAAAGCAAGGGATTTTTGAGCCTCTACAAACTTATCATGTTCTTCATATAAAAGATCCTCTTGCTTTTCTAATAATCTATTCTTATCATTCAAGGCATCAATTAATTCGTTAATCTTATTAACCTTGGTTCTATCTAGACCCTTGAATAAACAAGAATAATCTATTTCATCATCATCACTAGACTCATCCTCACTTGAAGAAGCATAAGTAGTATTGTCTCGAGTACATACCTTCTTCTCCTTCGCCATGAGGCATGTGTGACGCTCGTTGGGGAAGAGGGATGACTTGTTGAAGGCGGTGGCGGCGAGTCCTTCATTGTCGGAGTCGGATGACGAACAATCCGAGTCCCATTCCTTGCCAAGGTGTGCCTCGCCGGCTAACATAATGGGTAACCGATAACATTAAATCATGTTTGTTTAAGTCTAACCGTAATCTATACCACACTATAAATGGATACCGCCTTATTCAAATTTGTTACCACCGATATTCAAGTGTGAATCATTACCATTACCATTTACGTTACATTTTGTGAACCAAATGGCACCTAATACTTTACCATTTATTAAAGTTAAAACAATCAAAGGAGGAAAAATAAGTCGACTTACAAATTTCATCCAAGTCATTTCATCCGCTAGAATTACCACACACCATTAACAACGCCTTCACCACAATAATCATACCCGATATATATGTATATAGATGCACTCTTCACACAGTAATTTTGCATTTTTACTTAGACATCACATGAACACTACTACTTTTCACCTGCGACTATAACCATGCGCCTTTAGACTACACCAAGCAAATCATCGTGACCACGAGCTTAACCAAAGCCATCTAACAAGTCGGCTAACAGAGCAACGACATAGTCCGCTATACAACATACATGTCGGCTTGTCTATTATTATCAAAATCTGAGACACAACATACACTACAACATTTTTATAAACATACATATTCACACATATATTCTCACATCGACCAAATCATACGAACTGTAAACCACCAATCTCCAACTCGCAACCACCATGCACTTACTTCCCAAATCATGAACACATACATGTTTATCATATTAATAGAGCATTTCAATAATTATCCCAAAATAGCTAACTCCATTACATAACTTGTATCATGAACTGTTGGGGGCCTTCGGCTTCCGAAGGTCCTCAAAAACATGATTTAACAATGTTTCTGGAAGTATAATGCATGAACAGGTACCTTCGAACATGGACTCTTCGGACAAGTCAAAATCGTTGTATGAAGAAACACAAAGAGAAATAATGTCTTTAACATGATTTAACAATTTATTTATGTCATTTTTCATACTTTATATGAATCTCTTTTTCATCATTTATTATACTGATAAAGGTACATTCTTCATAACCTTCGTCCGAAACCCATTATGTCCTAAGGGAAATAATGCTTTGAGGGACGAAGGACTTTAACGTTTAACGATTTCTGTGTTGCCTTGTTCTTAATTCATAGCATTTAAGGACAAGTCCCTAACATTGGCGCCCACCTCCGGTGAACTCACTTCCACTTTTTTGAACTTCGACCACCTTCGGCAAGCATCGACCTTCGTCATGCCGCCAAAGAAAGCTTCAGCGACAGGGGCTGGTGCTCTGCAGCCACTGGACCCAAACCAAGATACTCTTCTCTTCGAGAGGCCCGAAGCTAGAAGAAGAAGGCCACTAGTCCAACACCCCAAGAGGATGACTTGGACCAAGAAATCAGAAATATGGAGATGCTGCATCAACAGGTGCAAAGGAAGAAAGAAAAGATGGCCCGGCTAGCTGACCTACAAAGGCAGATAGACGAAGCCTCTGAAGAGGTTTGTCATCTCACTCAAGATGAACAGAACCGAAGGCCCCAGTACATAGAGCTTCACCAAGAGGGCTTCGTCAACGAGGATGACTGGTATGATGATTTCCATCATGGAAATTTTGCTTTTGATGATGCTTCTCCTCTGTCAGCTGAGCTGCAGGCTACACCTTGGCCACCACCTTACAAACCACCCCAGCTCCCAATGTATGATGGACACTCAGATACGAAGCAATTTCTGATGAGTTACGAAGCAACAATATCTTTGTATGGTGGCAACACTGCAGTCATGGAAAAATCCTTCGTCATGGCAGTCAAAAATGTTGCACAAACCTGGTACTCCTCTCTTCGGCCAGGAACAATCATGTCATGGCAGAAGTTGAAGGACATGTTAATTACCAATTTCCAAGGATTTCAGACGAAGTCGGTCACTGCTCAAGCCCTGTTCCAGTGCATGCAAGACCAGGAAGAATACCTCCAGGCGTATGTCCGAAGGTTCTTGCGACTAAGGGCACAAGCGCCAACAGTGCCCAATGAGATTGTCATCGAGGCCATGATCAAGGGGCTTCGGCCAGGACCTTTGGCCCAATACTTCGCCAGGAAACCCCCTCAGACCCTGGAGAAACTGCTTCAAAAGATGGACGAGTACATTCGCGCTGACAATGACTTCCGGCAGAGAAGGGAGGAAGCTTACAGGTTCTCCGAGATGACCAGGGGCTTCGAAGGAAGAATTCACCCCAGACATGTAAGGTCAATCCATTCCACTCAGAATGACGACAGAGGAAGTCAACAACAGAGGCCACAATATTCTTCTCAGGCTTCGGGGCAACAACAGAGCTATCTTCGGCCGCCAGCTCCAAGGGGCAGAGGTGCCAGGGGCTTCGGAGGAAGATTCAGGGACCTGCCTAGGAAAATTTATTTCTTATTCTGTGGTGAGGACAAGGGCCATACTACCAGGATGTGCCATGTCACCATCCAGAAACAGAAAGAGATAGCAGAAGCTGCGGCCCAACAGAGCCAGCCAAAGCAAGTTATGCATACTGCTTCGTATCACTACCATACATTCCAGAGTATGTGGATAACCATCCTGCAGCTTCAGTTGCTTCGGCAAGCCAACCCCAGGCGTCTTGCCAACAGCCTCCACCTCCACCACCAATGCAACGAGGCTAGCAGCCAGAAGGGAGCCAGTACACTCATCAGCAACGAGACTTCAGAGAGGAGTCCGAAGCTCGCACAGTCAACAGTACTGTGCCAGAGTCGAAGCAAATTTACTAGAAAATATCCTACCTCGGCAACAGTTCTTGCATTCGTTATCATTTCTTGTTTAAATAAGGAACAATCATCAAAGCCTAAGTTTTTCTTGTCATTTTCAATTTCTTGTAACAGCTTCGTTTTTTACCATAGTGAAAATATGTCTTCTCTATAGACTTACGGAGTCAGAGAAAGTTGCCGAAGCATGAAAGCTCTCGTGATTATAGAAAGTATCTCCGAAGTTACAGAAAAGTCGTTCCTAAGGGGACGCAGCGTAAGTTTTCTGCTCAAAAGTCGTTCCAAAGGGAATGCAGAGCTTACAACAAAAAATAAACGCTGATTATGCTGAAGTAAAAGGCGAAGAAGCTCCAAAGGGAGGCTTACAGCGTAAAAGGCGAAGAAGCTCCTAAGGGAGGCTTACAGCGAAAAATAAACGTTGATTCCGCTGAAGTAAAAGGTGAAGAAGCTCCTAAGGGAGGCTTACAGCAAAAAATAAACGCTGATTCCGCTGAAGTAAAAGGCGAAGAAGCTCTTAAGGGAGGCTTACAGCGAAAAATAAACGCTGATACCGCCGAAATAGAAGGCGAAGAAGCTCCTAAGGGAGGCTTACAGCGAAAAGTCAACACTGATCTTCGGCACAAATATCATTTTGCATAACATCACATCATCACATCATTTGCATAGCATAACATCATACATCATATTGCATCAATGACGCAAGAAGGGGGTTCAATGTTGATCTTAGGAGATTGTTTCGAAGAAGCAGTGCCAAGGCACAAAATAATTATTGAAGAAGCATACCTTTGCCAAACCCTAAAAGTGGAAAGACCTATTGCTTACAAGGCATAATATTTTTACGAGGATTGGATGTTTTTACGAAAGTATGAATATTCTTCACGAAGCATGAAAAGAAGGGAAGGTGTTTTTTCGCCGAAGGCTCAAAAACGGTATGTACGTAAAGTTTCATGCATCGTAAAGAGTTGAATCATAAAAAACTTATATATTACATTCAAAATTACAAAATATTACACATATTGTCCAGCAAGTACTACATTCCAAATGTCTTTACAATAACAGCTAATCTTCTCTTAAGACTACTTCTGCAGCTTCGTTTAGTAGTTGATCAACAACTTTATCCATAATCGCTTCGACCATTTTTCTAATTTCATCATCTCTCTTCGGTTTGGGGTTCGCCAAAGGCTCGGTGGGCTCTGGGGGAGGAGATAGTGCGGTCGTGTTACAAGGTGCAAACAAGTTCAAAATCATAAAGTTACAACATAAAGTCAAAAGCTAGTAGTCAATACCTATTCGCCCCTCGAGATCCGCACTTTTCTCAGCGGCCTCTGCTACTTTTCTAGTGTCATGAATACCTTTTTCGCTTTTCCTTATAATTTCTTGAGCCATCTCCCGGCCACCATTTTCCCAGATGTCGGTGAAAAATTTTCCACCAACCAAGCTTGCTTCGGCCGAGGGGTCTTTTATGTCTTCAGAAGATAAGGCGGTTTCGATTTGTGCCAAGGATTTCACATGATCGCAGCCTTTCCTCTCCAAAATAGTGGCAATCCCCCTAGCACCTGAAAAGGCACATATGTCTCCGCGGCCACTCAAAACTTCTTCAAAAGCTTCAGCTTCGTGGCCGATCCATTCAATTGGGCCCTCGGGGTCGTCCTTTATGAAATTTTCTTCACTTGAGAACGCGCCAACACCGGCGAAGCTAGTTTTTATTTTCTTAACACATTCTATAGACTTTTCATAACACCTTTCCTTGGATGCACGAAGTTCTTCAACGTTTTTCTCTAAATGATTTGCCCATTGTTCACTGATTTCTCGTTTAGCTTCTGCAATTGTGCATTTTTCTTTAGCTTCGGCTAGCTGTTTCTAAAGATCCTCAATTTTGCGCTTCTGGGCCTCAGCTTGAGCTTTGGAAGCAGTTTCGTCTTCTTTTATTTTATTCACCAACGAATGTAATATTTTATCTTTTTCGAGACCTTCGTTCCTTAGTTCAATTACTTCGGAATGAAGGTTGTTCAAGGCTATGGTACACCCTTCATCTTTGACATCTTTTTGTGCCCTGAGGGCATTGCTAAGTATAAGGCCCTGCAAAAGAATGTGATAATAAGTTTAAGCAAATGAAAAATTTTGGCTTCAAAAAATAGTACAAAGATCTCATTTTCTCACCTTTAAACTATTGTATGCTAAGCTGTCGGCCAGCTCGTCTTTTGACAACACCGAAAGCCCGTCTTCTAATGTCGGGAATCCGAAGCTCTTGCTCATCTCCCGACAGACAGAAATCTCCTTGCTGTCAGGGAGACAATACAAGAAGTCTTCTTCTCCGCTGCCGTTGAATATCAGTGCCCCTTTTGGATATTTCAATTTTTGCGCATAAAACTGAGCTTCTCGCTTCTCTTTTTCAGTCAGATTTTTACCCGAAGCATGACGTAAGACATAGTTGGGAGCTTTGGAAGATGCTTGTTGGAGCGAAGGCAGAAACACCACCCTTCGCTCGAAGTCTCCGCTGCTTAGCCGCTGCTCTGACAGAGACAAAGCAGGCAGGGACACCCTTCGCTTGATCGGCACCAGACGAAGACCGGCGACGAAGGCATCCCACAGTGCGGCCTCGTCCAGCTCAGAGGCCCACGTGCGATCCGGCCCATTGTAACGGGCCCTGCGTGGCCGCCGCGTGTTACGGGCCTAATTTGTAAAGGCATCCCTGTAATTACAGTCTGTAACCCTGCTTTATGGGAATATTCTGGGGATAACCTAGGTAGCTGAGGGCACATGCGTCCTTAACACAAGGCGCTGGGCGTTCAGGTACCTATAAATACCCCCGCACAGTGCCCGTGAGAGGCCTGGTTAACAGAGCTATTTGCCATCTCACGCGTAACCCTACTGTCTACACTGTTCACCCCGGTTGGCTTTCTTGCGATTGATAGCAAGTTCCAACATTTGGCGCCCACCGTTCGTGCTACGACAAAACCACCCGCAATGGCACCCAAGAGAGCTAACCCGAAGGCTGACGAGGCTGCGAAGGCAGCACTACTAGCCGCAAGAAAGGGCAAGGCCCTCGCCCTCACCCAATCCACCCACCAAGAGCCCACTGAAGACAACGTCCCCCAAACCTGCGAAGACAACACCTTCCACACCTGCAGGCCCGAAGGACCCACTGGAAGGCGCGGACCTCACCGAGGACGGTGAGGTCCTCGGCGTCTCAACAGAAGAACAGCTACAGTTGCGCGCCCTGCGCCTCAAGAACCGCAATCTCCAGAGGCAGAAAGAAATACTGGAAGCCAAGCGCCAGCGTGTGTCCGCACTAGCCAAAGTGCGACAAATGATACGCGACGAGGAGCAGAAGGCCCAAGACCTCGAGCGCGAGATCGCGCTGATGCAGCGCGAAGGCCACCTCGGCCTGCACCAAGAGCCACCCCTCCCGCAGCGCGCACAACCGGAAGACACGCGCGAAGGCCACCTCGGCCTGCAGCATGGGCCACCCCTGCAACACCGAGCACAGCCGGAGAACCAGCGTTTCCCCCAGCGTGACTACACCTTCCAGCACGCCGCGCCATTCCAAGGGGTCAACTACCTCGACGAGCGAAGTCCCATGGCGCCACACCTGCAAGTGACGCCTTGGCCAGCTAACTTCCGAGCAGGGACCTATCCCAAGTACAACGGCAGCACCGACCCGGCGCAATACATAATGAGTTATCAGGTCGCCATTGCATCCGCCGGAGGGGACGACGCCACAATGGCGAAGTCTTTCATCATCGCCCTAGAGGGCCCAGCACTCACCGGGTTCACCAGGTTGCCTCCGCTGTCCATTGATTCATGGAGAAGTCTCAGGGACAAGTTCCTGCTCAACTTCCAAGGGTACCGCCCAGACACTGACGCCTTGGCCGAGCTCTCGCTTTGCAAGCAGCTGGAAAAGGAGACCCTGCGGGAGTATTACCGCAAATTCTTAACACTCAAGTCACAACTGCCCTCCGTCGATGATCAGATCGCTATCCACTACGCCATCAGTGGCCTACGTGCCGGCGTCCTCTACAGTCATTGTATCAGAGATCCACCCAAGAACCTCCAGGAGCTATATCAGCTCTTTGAAAAATATGCCAAATCCGAAGAGCTCCACCAGCGCAAGGTTGAGTCACAGCGGAAGCCCAAAGATGCCCCGCAGTCCAGCCGCACATGGACGAGGACTCCGCAGCCAGACTCCGGTCGAGACGGCCGCAGTCAGCAGCAAGTGCACAACATCGCCAACCAGCATCCCGCTGCTGACCCCCCTCGCCGCCAGGAATATCCCCCCCCAGGGCTGCGGAAACGGAACTCGTGGCAGGGGCCGAGGGCGCGCACAGCCGCCGCGCCGATTCTACTGCCTTTTTCACGGCGAAGACTGCGCCCACCAAACCAAAGACTGCCCCGAAACGAAGGCCACCAGAGACAGAATGGCACGGGCGCAGCCAGCCGACAACCCCAGAATTGTCGCGCACAACTACCAGCAACCCCCTCCAGCATATATCCACGCCCCCGCTCCGCATCCACCGCACCACGCTTACCAACACCATCTGGAAGTACAAATCGTACCTCCTCCACCCCCACCTCCACACCAGCAACATCAAAACATCCCCCATGCCCCAAAGCAGGAAGACTTCGCCGATCAACCATATCGCGGAGTCATTCACATGATAACCGGGGGGTCAAGCACGGACTTCGACACCAAGCGGCAGAAGCGGGACCACTACCGCAGCATCAACCATGTCGCCGTCACTGGCCCAGTCGTGTAGACAAAGTGGTCCCACATACCGCTAACCTTCGACGCACGAGACGTCGACCTGCGCAGCGCCCCCCACATCGACGCCATGGTCATCAATTGCAGCGTGGCAGGCTGGGACTTACACAAAGTCCTAGTCGACAACGGCAGTCAGGCGGACATCATCTTCCTCCACGCCTTCGACCGCATGGGTATAAGCCACAGCCTGCTCAAGCCTTCGGACAACCCGTTGTATGGCTTCGGCGGCAAGGGCACCTTTCCCGTTGGCAAGATAGAGTTGCCCCTCTCCTTCGGTGTAGCACCCAATGCCCAAAGTGAGCAAGTAACCTTTGATATCGTGGACATGGTATATCCATACAACGCCATCATGGGCCGGGGCTCCATCAATAAGTTCGAAGCTGCCATCCACGGGCTGTACCTATGTATGAAGATACCAGGTCCGCTAGGCGCTATTACGGTCTACGGCAACCAGCAGACGGCGCGCAACATAGAGCGGGACTTCGTGCCTGGTCAGAGGAACGTGCACTATCTCACGACCCAGCGCGAGGTCCCTGCGCCCGCTAGCCCAACCGATAAACAGCACGACAAGGCACAGCTGCAGAGCCAAGACGGGACCAAGACTGTCCCCCTCGATCAGGCCACGCCCAAGCAGACTGTCACTATCAGCGAAGACCTTACCTCACATGAAGAAGAGAAGCTTCTCTGCTGCCTGGCCAAGAATAAAGATGTCTTCGCCTGGTCCGCCCTCGACCTGGTCGGAGTCAGCCGATCCATAATTGAGCACAGTTTGGGAATTGACCCTTCGGTGCGACCAAAAAAGCAAAGGCTTCGCAAAATGTCCGACGAAAAGACAGAGGCCGCCAAGGCAGAGGTGCACCGCCCCAATGTTGTAATGGTGCAGAAAAAAGTGGGAAATGGCGAATGTGCATAGACTTCACCAGTCTCAATAAGGCCTGCCCAAAGGACAATTTCCCGTTGCCACGGATCGACAAAATAGTCGATAGCGCGGCCGGATGTGAGGTCATGTCACTCCTCGACTGCTTCTCCGGCTATCACCAGATATACATGAAGGAGGAAGACAAGGCCAGCACCAGCTTCATAACACCCTTCGGCACTTATTGCTTCATCAGAATGCCGGAGGGACTCAAGAATGTCGGGTCCACCTTCTCCAGACTCACCAAAACAGTACTCGAAGGGCAGGTTGGCAGAAATATATTTACATATGTGGACGACATCGTCGTCGCCAGCAAGAATAAGGAGGACCATCTCGCCGACCTCGCCGAGACATTCGCGAACATGCGAGACGCACGACTCCGCCTAAACCCGGAAAAGTGCGTCTTCGATGTTCGCCAGGGCAAGATATTGGGCTACCTGGTATCACATCGCGGCATTGAGGCCAACCCAACCAAGATCCAGGCCATCATAAACATGACGCCTCCGCAGTCCGCCAGGGACGTCCAGCGTCTGACAGGCAGATTGGCCGCTCTGAACAGGTTCATCTCCAGGTCCGCCGAGCGAAGTCTCCCCTTCCTCAAAACACTCCGCGGTTCAAAAGACTTCGCCTGGGGACCGGAGCAGGCAGCGGCCTTCGCCTCACTGAAACAGTACCTGTCGGAGCTGGCAATCCTCACGAGCCCCGACTCCTCGCTCCCCCTATTGCTCTATGTCGCGGCTTCGCCGCACGCGGTCAGCGCGGCACTAGTGCAAGAGCAGACGGTTGAGGGTGCGGTCAGACAGTGCCCTGTTTACTATGTCTCCGAAGTGCTGACACCGTCCAAGTGCAACATGACAGAGCTGGAGAAGATCGCCTACGCAGTCGTTATGTCTTCGCGCAAGCTGCGCCATTACTTTGAAGCATTCAAGGTCCGAGTCACCTCAGACAGGGGACTCGGCGAACTATTCAAAAACCCGGAGGCATCGGTGAGGATTGCCAAGTGGGCAGCCGAACTATCCGGCTACCACATCAGCTTCGAGCCCAGGACAGCCATCAAGTCACAGGTCCTGGCAGACTTCGTCGTCGACTGGACTAGGCCAATAACGCAGCCAGACCCGTCCACAGAGAAGGTTTGGACTATCCACTGCGACGGCGCATGGTGCCATGCGGGGGTAGGCGTCGCTGCAGTCGTCACCTCACCAGCCGGAGTCAAACACAGATATGCAACACGCCTCAGCTTCGCTCTGGAATCCGACAGATGCACAAACAATATAGCAGAGTATGAAGCGGTTATCCTCGGCCTCCGCAAGCTAAGGGCCCTCGGAGTCATCACATGTATCATCAAAACAGACTCCAAGATAGTTGCCGGCCAGGTCGAGAAAGACTATGCAGCAAAAGACCCCGCGCTCATGCAATACCTCGCAGCCATCCGAAGTCTCGAGAGACAGTTCAAGGGATTCACCTTGCAGCATGTGGATAGGGCCAAGAACGAGGAGGCCGATGCATTGGCCAAGGCTGCCGCCAGGGGCGAGCCCTTGCCCTCCGACGTGTTCTTTCACACCATCGGCACGCCAGCCGTCCGAAGCCCCGAAGGGCTCCAAATAACTAATGATAGCGAGGGCCACCACATAGTCAACCTAATCATGACCGAAGACTGGCGGGCACCAATAACCCTGTTCCTACAGGGGTACTATCATCCAACCGACGTTAGTGAGGCCAAGCGCCTCAGACATCGAAGCCGGGACTTCGCACTGATTGAGGGCCAACTCTACAAGAAAGGGGTCAGTCAGCCAATGCTTAAGTGCGTCACCGAAACCGAAGGCATGCAGATCCTACGTGAAGTCCACAGTGGCACGTGCGGCTCGCACGCAGGGCCAAGGGCCCTGGCTGCCAAGGTAATCCGCCAAGGGTTTTACTGGCCCGCAATGATCTGCGCCGCAAATCGGGTCACAAGGTCCTGCGAAGCCTGCCAGAAGTTTTCTCCTCGGTCAGGCAGCCCCTCGCAGTATACAAAGCTGATTGCCCATACATGGCCTCTCCAGCGCTGGGGCCTGGACATTGTCGGGCCCCTGCCCACCGCTCAGGGGAACCTCAAGTTCGCCTTCGTAGCCGTCGAATACTTCACCAAATGGATCGAAGCGAGGGCTGTTTCTACAATAACATCAAAGACTGCCCAAAAATTCTTCTGGCAAAACATTGTTTGCCGCTTCGGAGTATCGTCCGAGCTAACAGTTGACAACGACAAGCAGTTTGACAGCCAAGATTTCAAGGATTTTTGTTTCTCCATCGGCACCAAGCTTGCCTTCGCTTCAGTCTATCACCCGCAGTCCAACGGGGTCGTGGAGCGCGCCAATGGGAAAATCTTCACAGCTGTCAAGAAGATGCTCCTCGATGAAAAAAAGGCAGATGGACCGATTTGTTACCGGAGGCAGTCTGGGCGCTAAACACAACTGAGTGCAGGGCGACTGGGTTCACTCCTTTCCGCCTTCTATACGGGTCGGAGGCCATGACCCCGCAAGAAATAAAGCATGGGTCCCCGCGTACAGTTCCGTCAGCCGTCCCCGACGTGGACGAGCCAACTTCAAAAGATCTCATTGACGGAGACCGGGTCTTCGCCCTACAGGCCCTAAACAAATACCAAGCCCAGACCAAAGCATGGCGCGACCACGCAGTCATCCCGAGGGAGTTCAGCGAAGGGGACCTCGTACTCGTCCGAACAGCTCGGACGGAGTCCAGGGGCAAGCTGGAGCCCAAGTGGGAGGGCCCCTTTATAGTCAAGACAAAAGCTTCCCCCAGCGCCTACAGGCTCACAACGCCAAACGGCGAGGACCTGGAGCACTCCTGGAACATCGACAACCTTCGCAAATTTTTTGTTTGACTCATCGGGGCTGATTCTGCCCTTGTAATTCGCCAAAAACAATCTTGTACCGGCCCGCACTCTTTTCCTCCCGGGGGGTGAGGTTTTTAACGAGGCGGAGCCATGTAATATATGTGTGAAAAATCCCCCGCAAAAACATGCGTCGAAAAAAGACCGCGACGACGGTCTTCGACATTCGACCAATTCGAGGTCACCGCGAGGCTAAGCGCTAGCCACCCTCGCATGCGACAAATCCGCGCAGAAGTCGCCTAAGGGTGCAGCCGGACTAGCACAACAAGTGCGAAAAAACACGAAGTCTACCGCGAAGACTATCCGCGCAGAAGTCGCCTAAGGGTGCAACCAGACTAGCACAACAAGTGCGAAAAAACACGAAGTCTACCGCGAAGACTATCCGCGCAGAAGTCGCCTAAGGGTGCAGCCGGACTAGCACAACAAGTGTGAAAAAACACGAAGTCTACCGCGAAGACTATCCGCGTAGAAGTCGCCTAAGGGTGCAGCCGGACTAGCACAACAAGTGCGAAAAAAACCGAAGTCTACCGCGAAGACTATCCGCGTAGAAGTCGCCTAAGGGTGCAGCCGGACTAGCACACCAAGTGCGAAAAAAAACCCGAAGTCTATCGCAAAGACTCCGCGCAGAAGTCGCCTAAGGGTGCAGCCGGACTAGCACAACAAGTGCGAAAAAAGTGCAAAAAAACCGAAGTTTACCGCGAAGACTATCCGCGCAGAAGCCGCCTAAGGGCGCAGCCGAACTAGTACAACAAAAGCAGAAACGACAGCATCAAACCATCCGCGCTAAGACCGACTATAATCACACCAACACAGCATAACCAACCATACCAGACAAAGTACACAACGCCCTCGCAGGCACAGGCACGCGAGGGCACACAACTTCATCGTACAAGCCTTTACACATATACAAGCGAGGGCGCCACGCTCTACATCGGCTCAACCTTAGGAATAATTCTCATCTCCCTATAATTAAATAACATTATCCTAAGCTCCTCGCCCGCAAAAAGACTTCGCAGTTCCCCTTCCCTTGTACTCGCGGCGGCCGGCAAAGACAACAGTTCCTGCCGACCAGCCCTACTCACACGAAGCCGAGCCCCTTCCTCCGCGCTAACCCTACGCTTTGCAACAGCCCTTCGTCGTCGGCGCCCGGTGCTAGGACCTGGCACGTCTGGCGCGTCCGCGGCATGTGGCGTAGCCTCCGCTGCAGCCACGTCCAAAGCTGCAAAATAATCCAAGTCCTCCTCCGACGACTCCTCAGTCCACTCAACCGAGCTCCCAGAGTCAGTAAAATCAAAAAACTCAGATGCAGATTCACCATATCCATTACCACCTTCCGCGGTCGAAGCCGCCAAAAATTCAGTAGTAGCGGTTGTGTGCGCAGGCCCAAAATCTTGAACCTGCGCAGCAACCAAAATTCAGCAAAACATCCAAAATTCCCCAACCCTATACACCCACTACGCCACCTGCGAAGGCCCTGACGCTGCGGGAGCCTCCGCCGCTGGCTCCACCGCCGCTTCTGCCGTTGTTTCCGCCACCTCCGCCGCGGGATCTTCAGCACTCGGCATAGCAGCTGCGGGGGCATCAGGGGCGCCTTCGGCCACCTTTGGGGGCAGGTCTTCGCCGGCCGCAGCAGATGTGGGGGCAGCCGTCGCGATCGCCGCGGTCTCCGGGGTTGGCTCCAGGGCGACCCCGGACACGGCCTCCGCAGGGGTCAGCTCCGGGTCAGGCAGCGCGCTGTTCAACGCCCCGAGGTCGTCCACCCGCTCGCCACGCAACGCCTAAGACAAAACACACAAGATTCAGCAAACACACGCCCACCCCACATCCAACAAACGCCAAACAAACGAAAATGTTACCTGAGCCATCGCCGTCTCCGCCCTCTCCCTGACCACCTCGCGACCGTGCGGACCCCACATCCGGTCGTAGAGGGCCCCGGCAGAATCCTTCACCACGAGGTCTTCAACCTTATAGACATCTCGATCAAAATCTTCATCCGCCTGGTCGAAGACCTCGAAGTGCCGGCACCCTTCGCGGGAGAGCGCGTTCATCGCCCCCTCGCAGGTAACCAGGGAGGCGTACGACATAAACCCCCCCCACGACAGCGGGGAGTTCCTGCAGCTCCTCCTGCACCCATTGCAGGCAACGAAGCCCGGGCTCTCGGTCCGGCACCTCGAAGTCACCGGTCCGCGCACCCAGCTCACGATACGTATCCATAAGCTGCGTGCGCGTCCGTTCGACCTCCGCACGCATCGCGGCCTCGGCCCCCTTCGCGCGGCTCTCCAGGGCGGTGAGCCGCTCCTGCAGATGTTCGGCGAGCTCCTTGGCAAGATTGCCCTCCGCCCGCGCCAGTTTGGCCTCCGCCTGCGCAGCCTGCTCCTTGGCGATGGCCTCGTTGGCCTCCCTCCTCTCCGCCGCCAGTTGGCGCCGGAGGTCAGCTTTCTCCCTCTCCAGTACGGCCACCTTGTCCGTCAGTTTACGACACTTGCTGTCGGAGGCTGATTTTTCACGGACAGCGTCAGCATGTTGTGTCCGAAGTCTCTCGACTTCGGCAGACACAGCTGCCGTGAGGGCCCCCGACGCAGTACGGCTGGCGAAGTCAGCCACCTGCATAGCACATGTAAGGCCGTTGCCCAAAAAAAAAGAAGGGGGGGGAGACTATAGCTCAGCAGACCTGACTCAGCGCCTCCGTCACCTCCTTCAGCCGGTGGGTCGCTGCGCCCGCCTCGTCCCTGACAACTGCGAGGGCCGACACCTCGCCTCCGGAGCCAAGAGCCTCGCCCCTCGCCTTCGGCACTATGGCAGCCGTCGCGATCGCCGCGGCGGGCGCAGCTGTAGCAAGCTGGCCCTCGTCCGACCCTGCAACGCATCAACGAATTAAAAAAAAGCCAGTGACTTACCACCAAGATAGTCCTCCACACAAATGTCGGTGGCGAAGTCGGCGACACGCTTGCCTGCCGACGGCAACGCTCGGGCCGCCTTCGCGGCCTCCGCCACCCTGCTGGGCGGCGGCACAGCCTTCGCCGGTTTGGAGCCTCCGACGCCCGCCGCTGCCTCTGGCGCCTTGCTAGATGCAGGGCCGCCTGACTTCGCCGCCAGCCGCTTTTGCCTCTTTGGCCTGGCTTCAACAATCCTGATAGCCGCCTGCCGCTTTTGTGCAGCCCCCTGGCGATCCTTGTCCATCACTGCTGACACAACAGCAGCAATATTCCGCCTGTAAGGAAAAACTCTCCATTTGCGAACCATGCGAGATGTAAAAACGTCCCCGCTGGCCGCGCGGGGGATAGGAACATTCCTAGGCCAGCGGCCCCCGGTAACCTTCAGCATCCGAGCCGAAGACTCCCGGAGCTCGGGCGAAGACATCCTTTCCCCCGGGGCCGCGCATGTCCTCATCAACTCTCTAGCAAACCCATCGGAAACCCCAAGTCCTCCCATGGCAGTACCTAGTTTCCTCTTCTTAGAGGATGGGGCGGCCGCCGGCGCAGGGTCGTCTTTAGTCTCCACCACCGGTTTCTTCCCCCGGCGGTCCGCGTCGTCTTGACCAGGATAGCCGTCATATGGCAGTTGGTTCAATTCGAAGACCCTATTCAGACGGTCATTCGACCCGCGGATCTCCCAGCTGCGCTGGCCCTCGGTCCTCGGCACATAACGCCCAACAAGCCGCACCGCCTCATCCTCAGCTTCACGCACAAAGGCGGCCGGATCACGGTTTCGCAGATTTAGCGCGAAGGCGGGACTCCGCACCATCTCTCCACCACGGAAAGGCATCTGGCGAGGGCATACTTCGCCCAACGCCCAACCATGCGCCAAGGGCCATACCCCGTACGCCACAAACTCTTCAACCAAGTCGCGCCCACTGCTCTGGCCGGCGGCACACCGAAGGGCCCCTTCGTCCACATCATCCTCCGCCACTTCAAAGGGCGGGTACGCCGAGTAAAAATGAGAGCACATCTCGGACACGGGAAGTCCCTCGTGGCCTTCGACGGTACCCTCAGCAACGTAAAACCAAAATTCATTCCAGTTGCCCCACTTGTTGCGGGCGCAAGGGACCAACTCGACTACTGGCATCGTGGTCTTGCCGGTCTTCGGCGTGAATGTGCAGGACCCAAACTGAGCAACTTCGTCCCCAATCATCCTCTTCTGCCAGCGTAAACAATAATGCTTCGCAAAAACTTCGACCGATGGCTGTCCGCCGTACGAAGTCGTCGCCCAGACATACTTCGATAGGGCCACCACGGCATTCGGCGTCAGCTGATGTATTTGCACGTTAAACCTGCGCAGGACTTCGCCAACAAACCGATGTGCAGGCAAGCGGAGACCGGCGGCGAAAAACGCCTCGAAAACAACCAACTCGCCCTCCGGCTCGGGGACTTTCTCCGTCCCCGGGGCACGGGCAACTCTGCCGCCGAAGTAGCCCAACCGCTGCATATCCTCCACGCGGGCCGACGACATTCGCGACACGCCGAAATCAACAGAATCGCCGGCGCGCAACTCCTCCGGCATCAAACTGCTCAGCGTCTCCTCCGACGAGGCGGCGGCCGGCGGCGAGGAACCGGCCGGCGGTGTAGCGGCAGCGGAAGAAGAGGAAGACGGCATCGCTACGTACCGTCGGTGGCGGCGGGCAGTCTGCTTCACTCGCGCCAGATCTCTGGCGAACAAGAGCACGGCGGGCAGACGAGCAGCAAGACGGCGGGCGGCTAGGGTTTTCGCGGAGCGCGGAAAGTAAAGTTCAAAAAGCGCCGGCCCCCGCCCCCTTTTATAGGCAGGGCGCGGCTCTTCGGGAAACCCGTAATCCAACAGAGCGCGGCGCTTCGGGAAACCCACAATCCAACAGTATGCGGTCAATCAACGGTCACATCAAAAACCCCCGCGGAACCACTTCGAGCGAGGGCAGCGTCTCCGCCATCTAGCGACGTCTTCGGCACCAGGTGACTTTGTCGAACTGGTCCCTCGGAGGGCAGATGTTGGAGCGAAGGCAGAAACGCCACCCTTCGCTCGAAGTCTCCGCTGCTTAGCCGCTGCTCTGACAGAGACAAAGCAGGACCAAAATCTTGAACCTGCGCAGCAACCAAAATTCAGCAAAACATCCAAAATTCCCCAACCCTATACACCCACTACGCCACCTGCGAAGGCCCTGACGCTGCGGGAGCCTCCGCCGCTGGCTCCGCCGCCGCTTCTGCCGTTGTTTCCGCCACCTCCGCCGCGGGATCTTCAGCACTCGGCATAGCAGCTGCGGGGGCATCAGGGGCGCCTTCGGCCACCTTTGGGGGCAGGTCTTCGCCGGCCGCAGCAGATGTGGGGGCAGCCGTCGCGATCGCCGCGGTCTCCGGGGTTGGCTCCAGGGCGACCCCGGACACGGCCTCCGCAGGGGTCGGCTCCGGGTCAGGCAGCGCGCTGTTCAACGCCCCGAGGTCGTCCACCCGCTCGCCACGCAACGCCTAAGACAAAACACACAAGATTCAGCAAACACACGCCCACCCCACATCCAACAAACGCCAAACAAACGAAAATGTTACCTGAGCCATCGCCGTCTCCGCCCTCTCCCTGACCACCTCGCGACCGTGCGGACCCCACATCCGGTCGTAGAGGGCCCCGGCAGAATCCTTCACCACGAGGTCTTCAACCTTATAGACATCTCGATCAAAATCTTCATCCGCCTGGTCGAAGACCTCAAAGTGCCGGCACCCTTCGCGGGAGAGCGCGTTCATCGCCCCCTCGCAGGTAACCAGGGAGGCGTACGACATAAACCCCCCCACGACAGCGGGGAGTTCCTGCAGCTCCTCCTGCACCCATTGCAGGCAACGAAGCCCGGGCTCTCGGTCCGGCACCTCGAAGTCACCGGTCCGCGCACCCAGCTCACGATACGTATCCATAAGCTGCGTGCGTGTCCGTTCGGCCTCCGCACGCATCGCGGCCTCGGCCCCCTTCGCGCGGCTCTCCAGGGCGGTGAGCCGCTCCTGCAGATGTTCGGCGAGCTCCTTGGCAAGATTGCCCTCCGCCCGTGCCAGTTTGGCCTCCGCCTGCGCAGCCTGCTCCTTGGCGATGGCCTCGTTGGCCTCCCTCCTCTCCGCCGCCAGTTGGCGCCGGAGGTCAGCTTTCTCCCTCTCCAGTACGGCCACCTTGTCCGTCAGTTTACGGCACTTGCTGTCGGAGGCTGATTTTTCACGGACAACGTCAGCATGTTGTGTCCGAAGTCTCTCGACTTCGGCAGACACAGCTGCCGTGAGGGCCCCCGACGCAGTACGGCTGGCAAAGTCAGCCACCTGCATAGCACATGTAAGGCCGTTGCCCAAAAAAAAAGAAGGGGGGGAGACTATAGCTCAGCAGACCTGACTCAGCGCCTCCGTCACCTCCTTCAGCCGGTGGGTCGCTGCGCCCGCCTCGTCCC
Organism: Zea mays; assembly: GCF_902167145.1. Taxonomy (NCBI): domain Eukaryota; kingdom Viridiplantae; phylum Streptophyta; class Magnoliopsida; order Poales; family Poaceae; genus Zea; species Zea mays. Next base: position 151,902,531 of record NC_050100.1, read on the forward strand.
TGACAACTGCGAGGGCCGACACCTCGCCTCCGGAGCCAAGAGCCTCGCCCCTCGCCTTCGGCACTATGGCAGCCGTCGCGATCGCCGCGGCGGGCGCAGCTGTAGCAAGCTGGCCCTCGTCCGACCCTGCAACGCATCAACGAATTAAAAAAAAGCCAGTGACTTACCACCAAGATAGTCCTCCACACAAATGTCGGTGGCGAAGTCGGCGACACGCTTGCCTGCCGACGGCAACGCTCGGGCCGCCTTCGCGGCCTCCGCCACCCTGCTGGGCGGCGGCACAGCCTTCGCCGGTTTGGAGCCTCCGGCGCCCGCCGCTGCCTCTGGCGCCTTGCTAGATGCAGGGCCGCCTGACTTCGCCGCCAGCCGCTTTTGCCTCTTTGGCCTGGCTTCAACAATCCTGATAGCCGCCTGCCGCTTTTGTGCAGCCCCCTGGCGATCCTTGTCCATCACTGCCGACACAACAGCAGCAATATTTCGCCCGTAAGGAAAAACTCTCCATTTGCGAACCATGCGAGATGTAAAAACGTCCCCGCTGGCCGCGCGGGGGATAGGAACATTCCTAGGCCAGCGGCCCCCGGTAACCTTCAGCATCCGAGCCGAAGACTCCCGGAGCTCGGGCGAAGACATCCTTTCCCCCGGGGCCGCGCATGTCCTCATCAACTCTCTAGCAAACCCATCGGAAACCCTAAGTCCTCCCATGGCAGTACCTAGTTTCCTCTTCTTAGAGGATGGGGCGGCCGCCGGCGCAGGGTCGTCTTTAGTCTCCACCACCGGTTTCTTCCCCCGGCGGTCCGCGTCGTCTTGACCAGGATAGCCGTCATATGGCAGTTGGTTCAATTCGAAGACCCTATTCAGACGGTCATTCGACCCGCGGATCTCCCAGCTGCGCTGGCCCTCGGTCCTCGGCACATAACGCCCAACAAGCCGCACCGCCTCATCCTCAGCTTCACGCACAAAGGCGGCCGGATCACGGTTTCGCAGATTTAGCGCGAAGGCGGGACTCCGCACCATCTCTCCACCACGGAAAGGCATCTGGCGAGGGCATACTTCGCCCAACGCCCAACCATGCGCCAAGGGCCATACCCCGTACGCCACAAACTCTTCAACCAAGTCGCGCCCACTGCTCTGGCCGGCGGCACACCGAAGGGCCCCTTCGTCCACATCATCCTCCGCCACTTCAAAGGGCGGGTACGCCGAGTAAAAATGAGAGCACATCTCGGACACGGGAAGTCCCTCGTGGCCTTCGACGGTACCCTCAGCAACGTAAAACCAAAATTCATTCCAGTTGCCCCACTTGTTGCGGGCGCAAGGGACCAACTCGACTACTGGCATCGTGGTCTTGCCGGTCTTCGGCGTGAATGTGCAGGACCCAAACTGAGCAACTTCGTCCCCAATCATCCTCTTCTGCCAGCGTAAACAATAATGCTTCGCAAAAACTTCGACCGATGGCTGTCCGCCGTACGAAGTCGTCGCCCAGACATACTTCGACAGGGCCACCACGACATTCGGCGTCAGCTGATGTATTTGCACGTTAAACCTGCGCAGGACTTCGCCAACAAACCGATGTGCAGGCAAGCGGAGACCGGCGGCGAAAAACACCTCGAAAACAACCAACTCGCCCTCCGGCTCGGGGACTTTCTCCGTCCCCGGGGCACGGGCAACTCTGCCGCCGAAGTAGCCCAACCGCTGCATATCCTCCACGCGGGCCGACGACATTCGCGACACGCCGAAATCAACAGAATCGCCGGCGCGCAACTCCTCCGGCATCAAACTGCTCAGCGTCTCCTCCGACGAGGCGGCGGCCGGCGGCGAGGAACCGGCCGGCGGCGTAGCGGCAGCGGAAGAAGAGGAAGACGGCATCGCTACGTACCGTCGGTGGCGGCGGGCAGTCTGCTTCACTCGCGCCAGATCTCTGGCGAACAAGAGCACGGCGGGCAGACGAGCAGCAAGACGGCGGGCGGCTAGGGTTTTCGCGGAGCGCGGAAAGTAAAGTTCAAAAAGCGCCGGCCCCCACCCCCTTTTATAGGCAGGGCGCGGCTCTTCGGGAAACCCGTAATCCAACAGAGCGCGGCGCTTCGGGAAACCCACAATCCAACAGTATGCGGTCAATCAACGGTCACATCAAAAACCCCCGCGGAACCACTTCGAGCGAGGGCAGCGTCTCCGCCATCTAGCGACGTCTTCGGCACCAGGTGACTTTGTCGAACTGGTCCCTCGGAGGGCAGATGTTGGAGCGAAGGCAGAAACGCCACCCTTCGCTCGAAGTCTCCGCTGCTTAGCCGCTGCTCTGATAGAGACAAAGCAGGCAGGGACACCCTTCGCTTGATCGGCACCAGACGAAGACCGGCGACGAAGGCATCCCACAGTGCGGCCTCGTCCAGCTCAGAGGCCCACGTGCGATCCGGCCCATTGTAACGGGCCCTGCGTGGCCACCGCGTGTTACGGGCCTAATTTGTAAAGGCATCCCTGTAATTACATTCTGTAACCCTGCTTTATGGGAATATTCTGGGGATAACCTAGGTAGCTGAGGGCACATGCGTCCTTAACACAAGGCGCTGGGCGTTCAGGTACCTATAAATACCCCCGCACAGTGCCCATGAGAGGCCTGGTTAACAGAGCTATTTGCCATCTCACGCGTAACCCTACTGTCTACACTATTCACCCCGGTTGGCTTTCTTGCGATTGATAGCAAGTTCCAACAATGCTTCCGGAATAGGGATGGCGGTTTTCTCAGATAAAATTTCTTCTGTAGATTCTTTTTTCGTTTCTTTTCCAATTTCCAAGAATTCCCTTTTGGCAGGCTCTGAAAGCCCAGTTTCGGTTTCCACTTGGTTTTTGGCAGCTTTGGCCTCAATTTGTGTTTTTGGAGCTTCGATAGCTATCTTCGAAGTAGAGCTTGAAGATTTTATTGTTTCCAGCACATCTAGCACATTAACCATTCTCTTCCTCCTGGGAGTTGTTGTAAGGTCCTTTTGTGCCTTCGGCATTGGTATTGGCACCTCAACTCTTGTTGAAGGACTTAAAACTTCCGATGTCTTTGTCTCTTCAGCCCTTGGTTCTTCCATTTTTTCCATCTCCGGCATTGCAGCCCGCTCTTCAATATTCTGCAGAAGAGTAGGCTCTTTGGCTTCAGTAGCCGAAGAGGTCTCACCAACAAACTCAGGCACTATGGCCGGCTCAATATAGCGTGGCCGGTGCGTAAGAACTCTCATCTTTCTTCTCTTCGTGCTGGCTCACTAGGAGAGGCCGAAGCAACTTCCTTCACAGAAGCTGTGCCTTTTCTTTTATGACCCCGTAACGGGTACCGGTAGTTAGGATAGACAAACCCAATAGCATCAAACACTCGGTTGAATCTTTTCTTCTTTCGGCCTCCGAAGGCCGCAGATAACGCATTATCTTCCGACTTGGAGTACGCCCCAAGTAATTCATCACTTGTAGCTTCGACACTTTCCAGCCAATCATCGTCTGGCTCGACAAACTGGTCTACAAATCTGAAGGTATACTTTAGTCGAACTAGACCACCTTCTAGGGGGTTGCTGATAGTTTCCTTCGGCATCTCCCAGTTGGCTACTAGTGGCCATATTCTGTAGGCCACGTGTTCTTGCACTAAGTCCCTTGTCCCGATGAAGGAGCAGACTACGCCGAAAGCCTTTCGGCATTCTTCGGCTGCTTCATCAATTTCCACCTTCGGCTTCTGGAGGCTAAAACGCTGCCAGATAGGACGCATGATAATATCCTTAATATCCTCTCGTACCTTTAAATCATTTTTCACATAGAACCATTCCTTCATCCAATCTCCGGGCCATCTCTTTCGAAATGTCGGCACAGGGCAGCTTGACCCAGAGCGGGCTCCGAAGCTATAACAACCAAAATTGTTGTGATACTGCTCTTTGCCCCAAGCTTTGGTCTCATATACCAGTTCGTGCATGCTGCAGAAACTTTTTCTCCAATACCATTTGTGCAACTGCTTAGGGGGAACCGAAGCCCAGCTTTGAAGAAACTTTGGAAGATCACTACTTCATTTTCTTCAGGAGTAGGAGAAGTCTTCTCTCCGTTGTCAGCCCTCACAATAGACACATCTCGAAAATACCTTCCCCTCATATTGTCAAGATGACACCGCTTAATAGTTGATTTTCCGAAAATTGTATGGCTCGGTCGCCAGGGTCGATCTTCGGAGTCTTCTCCGCCGCTTTCCACATCATAGCTATCACTATCACCAGTGCCTTCAGATAAACCCTCCAGAATCTCCCTAGTAATCTTCTTCGTATTTGTCTTTGCTATTGACTCAAGAAAGCCAAGATTCATTTCCTCAGAAAGGCTCAGCTTCGATTCAACGACAACTTTTTTTTATCTTGAGACATCTTCAGAAATACTAAAACTGCTCTCGAACACTAGTACACACAGCCTCTATAGTGGCGGTTCTAGAGACGTTTTCACTGGCGCTTTTCAGTGCCGCCAGTGCTAGGGGCCAGTGGAAATCGTCATTTTCCACTGGCGGTTATTCTAGAACCGCCAGTGGAAATGCTATTTTCACTGGCGGTTTTCTTAAGCAACCGCCAGTGGAAATGCTATTATCACTGGCGGTTTTATAAAGAAAACCGCCAGTGAAAATAGCATTTCCACTGGCGGTTTGTTTTATTTAGCCGCCAGTGGAAAGTTTTCCCGCCTTTTTTAAAATTTTCAATCAGTACTGAAATTTATATATATTTACACACACAAAACATATATATATATATTGATATTAAAAGCAACATGGAATTAAATTCTATCATACATTTATATACATCAAAGTCTTGTTTACAACCATGTATGCATCACACATTATATACATCAAAGTTTTCACTTAAGCTCTAATAACTATCTCGGCTAAGAGATAGTCTACTGATTTCTGTTAGTATTCTAAACTCTGGCAAAGCTAATGTTCCGGAAGCATCGTGATATTTCCCTTCTGCGGGAATGACCTCTTTCAATATGAATGTGCACAGGTCCTCAACTATGCCATACAATGCACCTTCAGTCAAGTTCTCTGGGCTTCCTTGTTGAAATTGTTGTAAAGGAAGTTTATAAACATCATCTATTTATACTCAATAATAACACATTTGCATCTTTAATGACATAAATACATACGTGACTATTACTAATAATACCTTGCCAGGGTTCGTGATGTATCGTCCGTTCATTCTCATGAACTCGCACACGTAGAACCCACATAAGACCGATCTGGGTGGTTGCTTGTGGCACTACATAACGGGAGATTGGTTATTTAGTTGCAACATTGTCCTATGTACGTACATGTATGATATGTATTCATAAATTCACATACTTACCGGCCAGTTATAATGGATGTCTAGTGGCACGCCTTTTTTGGACGTGTCGTACTTTCCACCTTGAAACTTATAAAACCTAAATGCCCTGTGATCTCAAATAGAATCACCATGTTATTCTACAATTCTCATCGATATAAGTATGCATGCATAGAAAAGGCTTACATTTCTAAGATGTTGAGGAATTTTGAATAGGCCGAAGGCTCGGTGTGCAAGGAGTCGAGCACCAGCACCTTTCCAACCTTAGGATAAATGAAGAAGCATATCCAGTGGTCCCTGTACGAATCAAACTTGTGATACATGTGTATTGAAATTATTAATTTTATTTATGCAAAATCACACTTACTTAAAGTTGTACGGGGCCACTATGGATTCCCTGTCTTGAAATTGAAGCATTGCGTGTCCTATGTAGGTGGCGTATCTTGCTTCAAAATCCTTCTTCAGATCCTGGATACGCACCTCAATTTCTTCGTCTGTTAGCCCCTGTAATGCTTCGTTGCCTTTTCCGATTCTAAAAGTGTGGTTATCCTCGCATATCTTTATTGGGTTGAGATACCCAACCCTTTTACTGGCACTAGCATTGGGATTGGTACCATAAAGGATCTCCTGCTGATCATGTTGCATTCTGCAACGCACACGTGCATGTCAGATATTGAAAATTTATACAACTCACTAATAATAAAACATATATATGGAGTATGAGTGACACTTACAATGCAAATATGGTTACAAGTTGCACATCGAGTCTCTGAAGGTTCATCATTAACCACATGTCCTCGAATGTAACAACGCCTTTTTGATTTGAACCAATAAAAGCATGGGCTGGTATATTAACACTGATGGTGTCGATGCCAACTGAAGATGCCCGCATGTACCAATCATGCAACCTTTTAATATTAGCCGGGACCTTCCTTAGTTTCTCAAAAGTGAGTAGTGGTCTGCCCGGCACATATTTTTTAGGCATGTTTTTATAATCTGCCTTAGTTGGCTTCTTTATCTTTGCGGCCATTGCCTCAGCCTTTTTTGCGGACTCCTCGAGATCGGCCAAATCAACATTGTCTGACGTGAGGCTCCGTCCAATCCCTTTCAAAAAACGAACAGTGCCAGCAGTGGATTTACTCTTCTTTTCTTATCATACGGGGACACTACTTTTGGTATAGAAACTTTAGATGGTCGTGGAGATGGCTGTGGAGAAGGTGGATCCCTGAAGGGCGATGTATGTGGCGGAGACGGTGGGCCACCATGAGGATGAGGAGAAGGAGGGTCAGAAAGAGGATGAGGAGCAGCATGTGAAGTTTGAGGAGGTGATGATGGATGTACAATAGGAACAGCAATTTGAGAAGGCGGAGACGGTTGGGCCTGCGACGAATTCGACCAATCAAGCAATTCGACATCCCTTCGAGGCCAAAGGATAAAATTCTTGATAGCTTGTCCAAGTGTCTCGATACCTTCAGGCCCAGGGATGTCTAGCATGTCGTCCTCGTATCCTTGGACGACTGTCGTCACTTCTACCCTGCAATATTCTTCTAGAATGTCGTTTCCATGGAACTTGCGTCCTGGGATCGCAAGGCCTGTGGCTACTTTCCTTGTACGCTGATTGTTAATACCATATCTTATAACTAGTGTGCATGCCATAGGCCTTGTGATGTCATCAACTGGATAGCGGACCTTATTTCTCGTTGACGCGACAGAGCTTGGGATGGTCGTACCCTCGGTGGCAGCCGGCGTTTGAGCTGCTGGAATTATTTGCATCTGTGGAGTGGTCATTTGTTGAACAGACATCGCACTCGCCATCGCCAATTGCTGCATCAATTCTGGAGGAGGATTCGATAGCATTTCAGACATCAGGTCTTTGAACTCTTTCTTGGCCTCCTCCTTAAAATAATTTGCCATCTCTTCCCTGTATCGATCACGTTTCTTGTACAGACCTTCCCATTGTGGTCCGAATCCTTCCTTCCATCCTTCCTTAGATGATATTCCTCGTACACGACCAGGATGCTCAGGGTTACCGAGACTAGCCGTAGAATGTCTTTCTCCCTTTGCGGCTTAAATGTTCCTTCGCTCTGCTTAGCTGCAATTGCATATATGTTTTTTGCCGCTTCTTCGACATTGGGATCATCAAAAGATACACCAGACTCAGTTTCCCTTGGTTTTCTAGCACGGATCCAATTAGCTGTCCTTTCACCGAGTTGCTCGGACAGCGTCGGCAACCCTGCAGCCTTCTTCTCGGCGTCTTCTTGTCTCCATTTAGGAACCTGACGCTTGTAACCACCTGTGCCAAGGTGGTCGAGGTATTTGTTCTTCTTAGACAGTTCTGAATTTGCCTCACTTAGCGATATGAAATCAGGGCTGCTCCTCTACTCTAGAAATACTGCCCACTGACCTGCTGAGATTTTATATTTTTCGTCGGGTCTAGGCCTTTCTTTGCAAACTTTGTATTCATCTCAGACCTCCAGTTTCGAAAATTTATTGCAAACTGCTTCATCGTGTATTTTTTCACGAGTTCTTTTGAACCCCCAGGAAAAACGAACCTCGTTACTAGCTTATTCCACATTTGATTCTTGACATCATCTGATACATCTCTCCACTGTCGGATTGTGATGTCAAGATTATCTCTAACTAAGAACCCAAGTGCATTCCGAAACTTAGGCAGTGCCTCTTCTGGAGCTAGGGGCTGACCATTCGGGCTCACGTTTGTGATTTTATATGTCTTGTCAGGAAACTTGTTTAGCCCCCTGTCACCTCTGTTCCGATCGCTCTGCTTCCTTTTCCTTGACCTCTCGGTGGTTGTCTCGGTCGATTCCGGTGCGCCTTAGGTCGGTTCCGGTGCGCCTTGGATCGGTTCCGGTGCGTCTTGGTATTGTGTCGCAGCTTTTTCGAGCATCGCACGAAATTCAGACAAGACCTCCTATTCATGTAATAAAATGCACAAGAAATCATGCATGTGTAATAGACATTGTGAAATCAGCTAATTAATTAGGTACACACACAAAATTAAGGATGTGTAATTTACCTCATGTTCTTGTGGATCATAAGTAGGGTCACGTTGCAACTCACGCGCAGCGGCCCTATCTATCCTAGTGGTAGGAAAAGGGTCGCTAGGCGTTTCATATCCTTCACTGCTGGATTCTTCTTGAGCAACACTCTTGTCCATGTGGTCGGGCCCTAATCCTTGGTCCTTGGTTGGAGAACTCATTGAGCTACATATTAACATAAGCAATAATTAAATTCGTATTAACAAATACCCTAACCCTTATCGAGGAGTCGTATAGAACATATAGAGAGAGAGAGGGAGAGAGGAGGAGTCGTATAGGACGTATAGAGAGGGAGAGAGGGAGATGGAGAGTCGTATAGAACGTATAGAGAGAGAGAGAGGAGGAGTCGTATAGAACGTATAGAGAGAGAGAGGGAGAGAGGAGGAGCGCATAGGACGTATAGAGTCATATAGAACGTATAGAGAGAGAGAGAGAGAGAGAGAGGAGGAGTCGTATAGAACGTATAGAGAGAGAGGGAGAGAGGAGGAGTCGTATAGGACGTATAGAGAGGGAGAGAGGGAGATGGAGAGTCGTATAGAACGTATAGAGAGAGAGAGGGAGAGAGAACTCGCTCTGGTCAAGTGGGGTTCAGATGAGTTCCTCTTAATCGAAACAACGCAAGTGTGTCGTACGTCGTCTTCTAATTTCACTAGCTAATAGTACTACAATGGAATACGTAGTTTACTAGTGAATCTAGTCTACATTTTACAATGGAATACGTTGTTTACAATGAAATACGTTGTTTACAATAGAATACAATAGAATATGTTGTTTACAATTGAATACGATGGAAAAAAACATGCTTTCCGTTGCTCTCTCCTCTCTCTCTCTAATCTCCCTCCCTTTCCTCTCTCTTCCCTCCCTCCCTCTCCCTCTCTTTCCTCTCTCTTCCCTTTCCCCCTCTCTCCTCTCTCTCCCCTTACACTCTCTTTCCTATATATACACTCCCTCTCCCTCCTCTCTCTTCTCTCTCTCTCCCTCCCTCCACTCTCTTTCCTCTCTCTTCCCTTTCCCTCTCTCTCCTCTCTCTCTCTCCCTCCACTCTCTTTCCTATATATACACTCCCTCTCCCTCCTCTCTCTTCTCTCTCTCTCCCTCCCTCCACTCTCTTTCCTCTCTCTTCTCTTTCCCTCTCTCTCCGGAGAGAGAGGGAAAGAGAAGAGACAGGAAAGAGAGTGGAGGGAGGGAGAGAGAGAGAAGAGAGAGGAGGGAGAGGTCCTCTCCTCTCTCTTCCCTCTCCCTCCTCTATCTTCTCTCCCTCTCTCTCTCTCTCTCTGCAGAGACGCGCGCAGGGTCTCCCTCTCTTCCCTCTTCCTCCTCTCTCTTCCCTCTAACTCTCTCACTCTTCCTAGTCTTAGGGTTTAGCCGCGGCACGTGCACGGCGGCGGCGCTTGCACAGCGGCGGCGCTTGCACGGCGGCGGCGGCGGCGCGCATGCCCGAGCGATCATAGTCGAAGAAAGGGAGAGAGAGAGAGAGAGAGAGAGAGAGAGAGAGAGAAGAACATACCTACGGCGCGGGGACGACGGCGTGGACGACGGCGTGAACGACGGCGGCGCACGGCGGAGAAAATCGCCGGGCGAATTTTTGGCAGCCTGACGGCGGGAAGATGGAAAGACAGGGCGCCAGACTTAGCGAAAATTTTTCGGCCCCGCGCGCGCTCCTTTATATAGGAGATATTTCTACTGGCGGTTCTCTATGACAACCGCCAGTAGAAATCATTTATACTGGCGGTTGTCATAGAGAACCGCCAGTAGAAATGCCATCCACAGACTGTGGAGGCCATTTCTACTAGCGGTTCTCTATGACAACCGCCAGTAGAAATCATTTATACTGGCGGTTTTCGTTGAGAACCGCCAGTAGTAATGTTTTTAGTATATTATTTTTTATTGTATATTCATACATTAATTATATATATTTTTATACATATTAAATATATAAATATATATATATATATATATTTAGTATACATAATATATATATTTACCTCTATCTCTCTCCTCTCTCTCTCCCTCTCCCCTCTCCCTCCTCTCTCTTCCCTCTCTCTCTCCTCTATCTCTCCTCTCTCTCTCCTCTATCTCTCCTCTATCTCTCCTCTCTCCTCTATCTCTTCCCTCTCTCTCTCTCCTCTGTCTCTCCTCTCTCTCTCTCCTCTCTATCTCCTCTCTCTAGCTCCTCTCTCTCCCCTCTCCCTCTCTGTCTCTCTCTCCTCTATCTCTCCTCTATCTCTCTCTCTCTCTCCTCTATCTCTCCTCTCTCTCTCTCTCTCTCTCCTCTCTCTCTCCTTTCCCTAGCTCCTCTCTCTCCCCTCTCCCTCTCTCTCTCCAAGTCCTCCCTGCTTTTATTTTACCTCGCGTTCTAGGTGATAAACCATGACCGGGAAAAAGACCACGACTTCCTCTGACGGCGGCACTCCAAAGAAAGCCAAGGTGGTGGTGGAGGATGAGGAAGAGGCCGGGTTGGAGGATGAGGAAGAGGCGACTGTGACACTATCCGTGGAGAAGGACGCGCTATAGTGCGACATCTGCTGCCTACCCTTCCAGTCTGAAGTTTTCATGGCAAGTCAGATTACCATGCATGTATATATACAGTACATATTGATCGGTAGGCTCCAACATGATGTTCTGCTCTGTGTAAAATCAGTGCAAGAACGGGCATTCTGGATGTGCAAAGTGCTGCATCCGCACGGACGGTAAGTGCTGGACCTGCTCCGAGCGCATTGGCAACAATAGCTCTGTCTCCCTCTCCCTCTCCTCTCTAGAAAGTCGTGTAAAATTACATGACATGTCCTAACAATAATCAATTACATGACAACTATATAATCTAGGGAGCTATTGTTCTGCCTTGTCCATCCTGGCGTACCCAGGGCATCGAATTGCGTGGGATGCTTCGCTCAACGTTCCTTATCTTGGTTGGATGGTCTATGAAAAGAGACATGTCGTTGAACTGGTTAAAATCCTTTAAATCAGATACACCATCAACTCCTATAGCTTGTTGTTTTCCAGGAAAAACTACATGCTTCAGTTTATCGGTGCTTTTCTTCTCATTGTTAGAAATGATCTGTTCAGCATAGAAGACCTGTGCAGCACGATTAGCAAGGATCCATGGGTCATCTTTGTAACCTACCTTACTTAGATCAAGAACTCTGACCCCATAGTTGTCTACCGTGACATGTTTGTCTTCAACCCATTGACATCGGAAAACCGATATCTGAAATGTACCATAGTCTAGTTCCCATATGTCCTCAATAAAGCCAAAATATGTAATAATCTCACCAGTTTCATCATCTATGGCCTCGCATCGAACACCACTGTTTTGTGACATGCTCTTTTTGTCCTTGGACTTTATACAAAATGTGAATCCACTAATGTCATAGGTTTGCCATGTTGTGACCTGGCGTGAAGGTCCAGATGCCAACCCCTTGATGGTTTTTTCTTCTATTGTTTCTCCACGTGGAATGTCCTTCACCATTAGCCATGTGTTGAACCGCTGCTTATGTTGCTTCATTACCCAATCAGCCGTATGCCCAGGATTTTGCTCGTGAAGCTCATTGATGTGTTGTTGGATAAATGGCTCTATTATCGCTAGCTGATGTAGGATGCTGTGATGTGCCTCAAGTACTATATTGTAATCTGGTGGAATGAAAGATTTCCGTCCCATCCTCCCGCTTCCATACAATCTACCCTCGTGTCGTGACGGAGGCAGACCTATTGCAACCTGATCTTTTAGGATATTATTGCAGAATGGACCTCCCGACTCAATGGCCTCTTCAGTACAGTACCCCTCTATCATGGATGCCTCGGGACGAGCACGGGTTGATACATAGCCATTCAGTATTGACATGAAACGCTCGTACGTCCACATTTCATGTAAGTACATAGGACCCAATGCCTCTATTTCTGGCACCAAGTGCACCACAAGGTGCACCATAATATCAAAGAACGATGGAGGGAAACACATCTCAAACTGTGTTATTGTCTCCACTGCGAATTCCTGAAGAGATGCCAACTCATCACGGTCAATTACCTTTTGTGAAATTCTGTTGAAAAAGTAGCACAACTGTGTGATTGCCATCTTTAAAAACAAAGGATTTATAGCCCTGATGGCAATAGGTAGGAATGTAGTCAGCATGACATGACAATCATGTGAGTTGTAGTTGGTGACTATCAGGTCTTTCATTGACACAATACTTCGTATGCTAGAGCAGAATCCGGATGGGACTTTCAAATTCTTAAGCCAAACACACATCGTATGTTTCTCATCTACATTGAGATTGTAGCTTGCTGCTGGGAGATGATACTTCCCATTTTCTTGAAGAACAGGATGTAGTTCCTTTTTTATGCCTAAATTTACCAAGTCCATGCGTGAATTGAGCCCTTCTTTTGTTTTGCCCTTTATGTCTAGCAAGGTGCCAATTATGCTTTCAAACACGTTCTTCTGAACGTGCATACCATCGATCGCATGCCGCACATCTAACTCTTTCCAGTAAGGCAAGTACTCGAAGAAAATAGACTTTTTCTTGAATATAGCCCCCGGAGCTGGTTTGACATCTTTCCTTGTTTTTCCGTCTTTTGTCTTCTTCCCGAAAACAAACTTGATATTCTTGACTATTTCAAAAACTCTATGACCTTTATTGTTACCCGATGGAGCAGTAAAATGTAGTTCACCATTATTGTCAAAGTACTTATCCATCTTTCGCATGCGGTACCTGTGTCCTTCCAATAAAAAGCGTCTGTGCCTCATGTACACTATCTTCTTAGATGCAGTAAGGGACACGTAAGCAGTTTCATCAATGCATACTGTGCAGCCAACCTTTCCCTTAAACTGGCCTGATAATGTGAAGAGTGCAGGGTAATCGTTGATCGTAACAAAAATAATTGCTCTCAGCATGAATGAATCTTTACGATACTCATCCAACATTTGAACACCCGTTACCCACAATATTTTCATATCCTCCATTAAGGGCTCTAAAAATACATCCATATCAACTCCAGGTTGTGTAGGTCCAGAAATAAGCATGGTTAGCAAAATGTACTTCCGTTTCTGCATCAACCATGAAGGAAGGTTGTATATGGTGAGGATCACTGGCCATGTGCTATGCTTGCTGCTCCTTTCAGCAAATGGATTCATTCCATCAGTACTCAGTGCGAACCTAACATTTCTTGGTTCATCGGCAAAGTCTCGGTGGTTCTCATTGAAATCTTGCCACTGCTTCCCATCGGCTGGATGTTGAAGCTTCCCATCGTTTTTGTGCTCATTAGAAGCATGCCAGCTCATAAGTTTGGCATCCTCAGGGTTAGCGAACAAACACCTCAATCGATCGACGACGGGGAGGTACCACATCACCAAAGCAGGAATCTTTTTGAGCGCATAATAGTCTACTTCTTCTTTTTCTTTGCTCGTGGATTTTGAAGTCTTCTTTTTGGCTTTCTTTCGCTTCTTCCCTTTAGACACAGATGCAACACACTCTTCCTCTCGATAGTCTTTATTCGTCTTGTACCTACTTGCACCACACTTTGGGCAGCTCTCTAAGTCTTTATAATCATCACCTCGATAAAGGATACAGTGATTTCTACACGCGTGGATCTTCTCCACGCCCATAGTGAGTGGACTGATTAGTTTCTTTGCATAGTACATGTTAGCAGGCACTTTGTTCTCCTTTGGAAGCATGTCTGCGACAATACTCAAGTACGCATCGAAGCCAGCATCAGACAGACCAGATCTAGCTTTTAACATCAACAACTTTAACACAGACCGGAGCGTCATGAACTCTTTGGTACAGCCCTTAGACTCGTCGTACAAAGGCTCTTCTGCTGCCTTCTTCAGGGACTCCATACCTTTCATGAAGAACATCGATGGATCTGTATGACGACGCAACATTGCCTCTAACAACTCTGCATCTTCCTCGTCCATAACATTTGGCAGAACATGGGTTCTTTCACGTTCATTTCCTCCGGCGTAACCATGATCAGTAACATTTGGCACTACATGTTCGCTCTGTGGAAGAGGTTGTTGTGTCTCGTGAATGAACTGAAAGCTGTCGTCGATGTTCGTAGGGTTTCCAGCTGTATAAGGCGAAGAGCTACCCTCTCCATGCTTTGTCCAAATTATGTAATCTTTCACAAATCCTCGGCATACCAGATGAGATATGATTTGTTCTGTGTCATCAAATACAACAGCATTTTTGCAGTCCATGCATGGACAATATATGTGCTTTGTCTTTGTTCTCCAAGCATGGTTCTTAGCGACAACAATAAACTTATGGACCTCAGATATGTATGATGGATCTAGCCTTGATAAGTTATACATCCAGGATATCCTCTCCATCATCACCTGTAAAAAAGTAACATAAAACACATGGTGAAAACCTATATCCAAAAATGTGGCTAAAATGTGAAACTCTCTCTCTCTCCTCTCTTTTAGTCGAATAGTCCTTCCTGCTTTTATTTTACCTCGCGTTCTAAGTGATAAACCATGACCGGGAAAAAGACCACGACTTCTCTATGGAGGATGAGGAAGAGGCGGGCTTCTCTACGGCGGCACTCCAAAGAAAGCCAAGGTGGTGGTGGAGGATGAGGAAGAGGCGGGGTTGGAGGATGAGGAAGAGGCGACTGTGACACTATCCATGGAGAATGACGCGCTGGAGTGCGACATCTGCTGCCTACCCTTCCAGTCCAAAGTTTTCATGGCAAGTCAGATTACCATGCATGTATATATACAGTACATATTGATCGGTAGGCTCCAGCATGATGCTCTGCTCTGTGTAAAATCAGTGCAAGAACGGGCATTCTGGATGTGCAAAGTGCTGCAACCAAAATGTGCCTAAAATGGAGGAAAAATGAACAAAATTTGGCAAAATAAACATAAGCCAAACTTTCCTAACTACTAATAAACAAAAAAATTTAATACCCAAACCTATCTCTAACACATGGTGAAAGCCTAGTTTCAAAATGTAGTTAAAATTGAAACATAATTAAACAACCTTCCATACAACACATTCACCATTCATTAAGCAATTAAATATGTGTTATGGATAAACTTAATTGAGAACTAAACATGAAAAAGGAGAGGGAATAGACAAAAACTGACCATCTTAAACAACCTCATTTGAGAAAATAGAGAAAATAACCTAACTATACTCTTCTCTCTCTCATGTAAAACCCTAGATCCAAAATGTGGCTAAAATTGAGCAAGAATGAACAAAAATTGACAAAGAAACATAAACCAACCTTTCTTATCCACCTTCTTCCAAGAAATGAAGACCAAAACCTCCCGCCTTATATTTTTGTGAAATCTGGACCTCCAAAATCACCTCCAATGGAAGTTGGCTGCGAGCATACAGTTCACTGTCGGGGGGAAGAAGAGGGGTATTTATAACAGACAGTTCACTGGCGGTTGGCTTTAAAAACCGCCAGTGGAAACCTATTTCCACTGGCGGTTATCTTAACACAACCGCCAGTGGAAATAGGGTATTTCCACTGGCGGTTCTCTTACACCAACCGCCAGTGGAAATTGGTTTCCACTGGCGGTTATCTTAACACAACCGCCAGTGGAAACATCCTATTTCCACTGGCGGTTATCTTAAGATAACCGCCAGTGGAAATAGGTTTCCACTGGCGGTTCCCAAGACGGGCCCACCTCATTTTTTTACTGGCGCACGATAACTGAAACCGCCAGTGATAATTTATGGGTGCCGCAGGCTATGAGCTCTTTTCTACTAGTGGAAGCCGAAGCTTAAAAATTTAAAAAGCCAAGCAAGTGTTGGTGCGCAAGAGCTAAAAATTGAGTAAGCAGGAGCAGATGGCAAAAAAAAGCATACCAAATGAGTTTGCGGTGTGCTCTTATTTATACGCCTGATGCGTTGCATACTGGAGGGCCCGCTTGTCGGTGACTATTGCTATTCTAGCAAAGGGAAGGTGTTTTTTCGGACCTTCGGCTCAGAGCCTTCGTCCTTATTGCAATCTGAATTTATCATTCTAACAAATTAATATTGCAAGGGGCTAGTGTTGGGGGCCTTCGGCTTCCGAATGTCCTCAAAAACATGATTTAACAATGTTTCTGGAAGTATAATGCATGCACAGGTACCTTCGAACATGGACTCTTCGGACAAGTCAAAATCTTTGTATGAAGAAACACAAAGAGAACGAAGGATGGAACAGAGCCGAAGTTGTGCGTAAGGAAGCTTCGGCATGATGGCAGAAAAGAGGAAACCGACTTAAAGAGGAAAAGACTATCTAGACCTCGATGGATTACTATAGAGTTATTATCAAAAGCAAAGGACCTGGATGTAATTTTACATGGGCTGCGACCCGTGCATATAAATAGGTGAATAGTACTCCCGTACTGTTCACGCTGACTTGGCATTCACTTTTGTGTCACACCTGTATTTTTCCTTCAAGCCGAAGGTATATTTGCAATCTGTTGTCATTTCTATAATAATAAAAATAAAAAGGAGTTAATAATATTTGAATATTTATTTATGTCATTTTTCATACTTTATATGAATCTTTTTTTCATCATTTGTTATACTGATAAAGGTACGTTCTTCATAACCTTCGTCCGAAACCCATTATGTCCTAAGGGAAATAATGCTTTGAGGGACGAAGGACTTTAACATTTAACGATTTTTGTGTTGCCTTGTTCTTAATTCATAGCATTTAAGGACAAGTCCCCAACATGAACCTACTTGATTACTTGAAGCGTTTACTCGACATCTTGAACACAACCCTACACTAGGTGCGAAGTGTATCTCGATGAACACATAATGTGCATTGACTCGACTTATAAACATAGAGGAAGCGATGACTACTTTAGCATGTCGCCACCTCTCTATCTAAGCCAAAACAATTTCTACCTACACCGACCGAACTTTCGTGTTGAGCACACCTTATATTACCTTGTCTCGCATACAACCATGTTGCGGCGTGTACTCGAGACACTTCTGTTCAATTCAACGCAATCACTACTACAACACACTTCGGCGCACATGCTTGACAACATTTATCAACCAGACGAGTGAAACACCAAACTAATTATTCGCAGCTCTCGACCTCAAAACCCCAATCATAGGTCACATAATTTACATTTTCAACCCAATCTAACCTACATCGACGATGAATACATAAAATATAATTATCAAAGACTAGACTTATTAGCCGACTGCGGAAGCCACCAAGCATGCCTTGTGCTTTATTAAATTTTCCACAACTAACACACTACCTAACGACGACACCTTTTAATAATCCATCAATACATTCGTGACCTATCCTTGCAACACACAAAAGAACTATCATAGCCACACATCCATCCAATCCAACAACAAAATAACATATCAGCTCACCATATCAAACCCCAGTCGTGGTCGCTGCTCAGATGGCGTGAAGACGAACGCGCCGTCGAGCACGGGAGACCGAAGTGAAGTCGGAGGAGCACGACGGGCACCGTGGGCGTGGCTAGAGGGAGCACAAGCCACGGAGGGGCTGCTGTGGCTGCCGGTTGGTGCGGCAAAACAGCAAGAACAACGACGTCACGAACATAGCTTGAGCATGGTGCAGAGGGGGGCTGCGCCAGCGAGGTTGACGACCAGTTAGGTAGCTCGTCGAGCACCTAGCGGAGCGCGTCACTGTGCGGGACAGCAGGGGAAAACTCGGCTGTGAGGGCCGGCTATGGAATGGACAAGGAGATGGAGCTTGATGATGCGTGCATAGAGAAGTTTGCCGAGCGCGTGCTACAGGGAACGACGACGTCCAGATGGGGCTGCGCAACACATCGAGCACCCGGCGGGCATCACGGCGTGCTGTCCATTGCGCAGCACCCCACCTAGACATTTCGCCGAATGCTTGGCACGCGCGCAGTGGTGGCAATGAGACGAAGCAAGGGAAAGTCCCCGGGGCTGCAAGGGAATCTCAGCGGCGAGGGGATGCGCTGTCCCGGCTTGCTGCACCCTTGGGACATTTTGTCGAACGACTTACAAGCACGGCGGCTTATGGGCTTCACGTAGCAGCATAAGGAGGAAGGGGGCGAGCTGCTACAATGGAGGAAGGTTGTCGACCATGGGGAAGATGCAGGGGTGAGCTCACCAGCTGCTGCTGCTCTATGGTTTGGGCAGAGACGAGGAAGAGAGGAGGGGAGCAGTGGGCATTTGCTGCTGCAACAGGGAGAAAGGAGGGAGGGAGGGGGCGAGCACCACCATTGGAGAGGGAGGGAGCTCGGCCACCATTGCTGTGCTTGAGGATGAAGAAGGGGGAGGAGGGGAGGGCGCCATGGACAGGGAAGAAGTTTCCCGCGCCATGAACAGAGAGGTGGGAGAGTTGTGTGTGAGAGGAAAAATGGGAGAGGAGAGAGTGGCGGCTAGGGGTGGGAAATGGAAAATTTCCAAGCTGAAACATATTTATAGCAGGTAATTAGGGTTAGCTTTTTAGTGGGCTGGGCTGGGCTGGCACAAAACACTTAATCGGGCTGCGCTAATTATTTCCATTTTATTTTATGTCGTTCGATTAAACACGGATTATCTGAACACTAATTATTACCCTCGTACGTAATTTAGTCTGATAACACGCACAACCTGGGTTATGAACTTCAAGCGCATTCTAAATATGACATTATATTTTTATTTTTCGATGAGAGTTCAATTTAGATAGCGATTAAATCGGCTTTGGTTTTTTTTGCGGAGAAGCGAATCGTGACATTTTAAAATCGCTGCCGGAGTGGGTTTTGAATTTGGTTCAGACACAAAGATACTAGGATGAGTCGAGTAAGAATTAATTAGAGGACGACATACTGAGTATTCTGTTTGAGAGTACGGATCCGGATAAAATAGTCAAACATAGATCAAAGTTCGAGGAATTGGACTGGGGCTCAGATCAAATAACAGCCGTCGAGAGTTTGATTAAATGAGCTTTGGATGAGATTTACAAGTCAAGAATGATTTTCGAGTTTGCATTCGTCTCGAGAAATAAAAGTTTTAACAGGCTCCAAATTTGGCCTCACTCTCTCGCGATCGAATAAAATCAGAGATCGGTGAAACCTTCACACGTAACTTGATAAAAGGAGATAGATACGATCGAGAAATAGAAATTTTTACTAAGCATCCGAGATTAGGATAAATCTCCTGACATAACACGAAATAGACACCTGGGGTGTCACATTTAAAAATATATTTATTTATATTTTTAAATAGAAAAGAAAAGAAAAAACCGAAAACCCTAAACCTAACAGGCCATTTCGGCCCATCAGGCCCATCAGCCGCCGCTGCCCCTATTGCCTCCCCCTCTCTCACCGACCAGTGGGGCCCACCCGTGGCCCCTCTCCTTCGTCTCCCTCCCGCGCCCGGCCGAGCCACGCCACGCCAGCTCCTCGATGTCTGCGCCCGTCCGTTTCCCCGAACCGGAATCTGCCAGCCTCGTTTCCCTCTCTCCCTCCCCCACTTCCCTCTCCTTCAAGCCGGTAACGGCCGAGTTATTGGCCGCCTCCATTGATGGCGTTGATGGTCGACCGTCTCTCTCTCCCCCTCGGCTCTCCCTCTCCTCCCCTCTCTCTATAAAAACCGCTCGAGCTGCCTCCTCTCTCCCTACCCGAGCTCTCTGCCTCACTCCTCGCGCTCTCTCTCCCTCGCCGAACCGCCGACCACCGGAGCCTCGCCGTCCGCGCCCGCTCGCTGTCGAGCCTCGTCATACGCGCCTCGCCCCGCCTAGGCCACGCTCATTCCCTACCCGACCAAGACCACCGTGCCCTGCTACCCTGCTCGTCGAGCTCCATCTGTGCGTGTGAGCAAGAGCTCATGGTAGAAGAAGCACATTTTGCATTTTAGTCCCTGCATGTAAATAAAATTAATTCCGAGATTTTCAGTTCAGAAACTATTGAAAAGAGACCCCGATGTATATGCTAAATCGTGAACTAGCCCCTGCAACAATATTTTGACACGAGTATTATTTTATTTTTCAAAAACAAATAATGTCACTATTCACTAACTTGGTGATTTAAATATTAGAAACGTTCACGATTAACTTCGCTTTAGCACATGGAACAATATTTGTTAGTAGTAATTTAAGTATTTTATTGATATAAGAATGTAGAAGAAATACTAGGCCACGTATTTTTGGTCAGATTAAAAATATAGGTTTTACTAGTCATGATTAATGTATTCATATGTATAGCACTTAATTACTTAGAATTAGTAAAATATTTCTTTATGTCAAAATCATCATGATTATATTACTAAAGTCCAATTAGTAGTCTACATTAACTCTTGGAATATTAATGTTAGGTGATTTAGAAATAAACATTTTTAGCTATACGTAAAATTTCTATCTAGAAAGAAAAGGATAAAACCCAAAAGTCTATTATTAGTAATAAAAACAATTATTTTCCGTAAAGTTTGTTAAGTCATTTTTATTTACATTATACTAGATAAACTAGCGTCATAGTCACCTACTCATATTTCCACCAATGATAACTCAAAGTAGAAGCCATAGTGGATTAATAAGTATTTATGCTTTGGACGTATTTATGAGTATAGTTGTGTGATGTATGAATGTATATGTAATGGTGAATGATTACCCATGTAATGGTGTATGTTTATTTATTTGGCGTACGTATTCTTTTGTATGTACGATACGCAAATCGATGCTAGAAGTTGACTATGAGGTAGACGAACCAAACACGTTCGATGACGACCCATAGGACACTTTCGAGCAAGGCAAGTGGATTCTCCCTCTGCATTTCTATTTGTACCTAAATAATGCATACAATAATGTTTACTTTTGGATATATATTGCATAATTTGATGGGATTTTCCTAAATAAGGATTTCCTAGAATTACCAACCCTATTCCTTGAATTACCCTGGGATAAATGCTATGCTTAGCAATTTTTGCTATTGCTCAACTTGATAAATATGTTGTCACTCTTTTAAATGATACTATGTTTCGGAAATGAAGTTTTATTATGAGGTTAACCCGATGGTTAAACAAGAACATTTTTTGTTAAATGGAACATGGAGTGACCACCTAGGATAACAATGTAACCACGAGTGCTATAATGGCTCTGGCTTTGGTAATTAGCTCTATAGACTTAGTGCTTAGCAACCCTACCTAAAAGATGGGCAAGAGGGGGTGGCAGTGGTTTGGTGGTAGCTCATGTTAACATGGGGTGGTAGTCTTGGCTAAGTTACCTCACCCAAAGAGCCATCAATACTGACGTGGAAACCTTAGCAGGTGGCTTTGTACTAAGTATATTTTGTGAAGGCCTCATAATGGATCCCTAGCCATTCACCTCGGCAATGTTTATGGGTCCGATCAACCTAGGCTAGATGGGATACATGGCTTGTGGGTAAAGTTGTACCACCTCTGCACAGTGTAAAACTGATATGTCAACCGTGCTCACGGTTAAGAGCAACCTGGACCCTCACATGATAATTGAACTTAAAGATGGAAAATAAATCGTGATATGAGGATCTACCAGTGGTTTGATTAAGTGATTACACTTAAGTGTTTTTGATACAATCTTATGCCTTTGATTAATTGGGATATTTGGGATACACACTTATTAGTAAGACAGGTGTTGCTAATAAAATATTGACCAACTAAAATGCTTACCACTTATCCATAGCCTACCTTGTTAACATGCATTAATTTCCCCCACTTGCTGAGCCCCGACCATAAGTGAGATCACCCTTGCTAATATTTTGATTAGATGGTGATGACGGAGACTTCGCAGATGACGTTGATGAGTTTTGAGTGTAACGATGCGCCAGTCACCTTCCTGTGGAAGAGTGTCCATGTTTAGTTCTGCCGTACTTTGATTATGATACTTGTTAAGATACAATGTTTTGGATGATGTAATAAAGTTACTCTACTCTCTTTACGCCTTTATTGCATTGTATTTTGATATATTACACTTGCGACATCAACATATGTGTGGAAAATGGATCCTGGCCCACATATTCTATGCATTCGGTTTTGCCCCCAGAACTAGGTGTGGCAATATGTTGAGTTATTTCAAAGATAGAAGCAGTACAAACGTTAATTTCAAACAAAAATGGAACACGAATTGGATAAGTACTTCAAATCATATGGCGTGTTTCCTGTGATTCCATGCAACGACTGATTCAAATTCCATATTTCTTGAGTTGTAGGAATCATTGTACAACTAAGAGGGATCCACAAAGGTAACGGTGTTGGCAAAGCTCAAGTTTCTCTGTTTCAAAAGCTTATTTCAAAAAAAACAAATCTTTGGACCTTTCGTGCGAGTCCAACTGGTTCGAGGTTTTGTTGTTGGACTTCCTCTCTGGTCAAAGGCACTTGAACCTACCCTCAGGCGTAGGTCAACTCGCCCAAGCCAATGGAGCTCTCTGCTCAAAACGGGTTGAACTGACCCAAGGGTGGTTCAACCGAGTTTTCACCATAGACCTCTTTGCTCAAACCCAGTTGAGTCGGCCCCTTTGGAGTTGTTCAACCACTATCTCAGCAGTTGGTCATTTTGCCAAACCTTGTAGCACAGTCTGGCAGCTGTATTGTAAAGGAGGTTGAACCGGCCAGCTAGTGGCGGCTCAACTATCCCTCGGTCAGAGGACCATTCTGCAAAGTCCTGCTAAATAGGCAGTTGAATGGGCCCTTAGGGGCGGTTCAACCAGGGTAGGATGATTGAACTCCCCAATTGAGTTGGCTTGTTGAACCAAGTTTAGTTTTGCTAAAAACTAGTTCAATTGGCTTTGGGGTGTAGTTCAACCGCATTTCACGCAAAAAGTTCGAACAGTCAACCCCATTTGAGAGGCCCCTATATATACACTCTCCTCTCTCTCTCCCCCCTCATTTACTCCGGCTAACCAACACATTCATTGTTCACCAAACTTGAGACAAAAAGCTCTAACTTTTTCTCTCACACCCCAACTCTCTCCCTCGTCGATGTTTGAGGCTAAAACCAGTTCAATTGATTGAAGGAGCCTTGGTGTGAGGTTTGAGTTCTTTGATTTCAGACATGGTTTTTGATCTCCCTCCTCTTTATCCATCCCTTGAGCTTGTTGCAAACACTCTCTTGTGTGGGTTTGTTACTCTTTGAACCTCGTGTTCCATGACGGTTGAGGTTGCTTAGGAGTCTCTGAATTTGTGGACGACCCGAAGAAGTTTGTATCACATGCTCTTTGAGCAAGTTTGAGAAAGTGGTTGCATTGACCTTGGTGGTCAGCCTGTGAAGGGCTAGGGCTGGAAAAGACCGGGCCGTATGTGGGCTGCTCAACAGGGATTAGGGCACCTTTGTGGTGTGGCCGAACCTTGGCATAAATCTCGTGTATTTGTGTTGTTGCTTTGTTCATGCGCTGCACTTTATCTTTGTTAAGAAAGACATCGAGCGATTCGTTGTGTGTGTGGATTTTCACTTAGATTATGCCCTGTGTTTTTCGATTCAAAGAATCTCTCATTATACTTCATGTTGTTCTTAGCTAGATCTATTCTCTCAACTGGACTAGTTCAACAGCCCCTAGTAGCGTTTCAACCGGCCTACACTAAACTATTGATTTGACATCATTTCCAAGTTTTTGGTGAATTTTTTAGGTGTAGCCTATTTACCCCCTTCTGGGCTACTTTCAATGGTGAAAATAGTGAAGTTTTATATGGAGCTCATCGGGTGTTCACTGTAATGTCTGAATCAAAATCGCCACATTCTATCACAAGCCATTCCCACCAAGAAATCCATGAGATAATATTTGTAAAATAGCATCATTTAGTCCAATGTTGGTTATGGAACCAATTCCTATAATTATGAAACCCATGTGAGATGCAGAGGAGTAGGCTATTCTTTTTTTTTAAAAAAATCAATGACCAAGAGAGGTTAAAACTGCATAGATTATTTGCACTGCTCCTATTATTACCAACCAAGGGGAAAATAAACAATGAGCATGTGGTAACAATTCCATATTGAACCTTATCAATCCATATCCTCCCATTTTAATAGAATGCTGGCTAAAAGCATACATGTACTGTAATGTGCTTCCCGATGGGTATCTGGTAACCAAGTATGTTAAGCTATTATCGTGAATTTGATACCATAAGCAATAAGGAAACCAAAATACAAAGCCGTTTTCGTGGATTTTGACTTAGATTTATTATTGCACAGACTTAGAGTAGCTCATAGAAAAAGTTTGATTCTATTTAGAACATGTTCAATTAGTTAACAATGTTTTGCTTAATTTGAAGTACTTTTTCCTTTAACAAAGAAATAACATAATAGAAGTAATAAAATAATTAATTTGTTGTGCTGGTTTTGGGATTGTATGAATTCCATTGATCCCAAACACCTAAGTTGATCCATGGCATATGCATAATGTTGTCTAGAACCCTACTTAACTTGATTAGCGAAATAATTAGGGTTTTATCGGAAATCAAATGCAACTTTACTGTGAAGGAAAGTTGTACTCAAGGTTTTGTCGTTTTAGATTATTTATCTTGCACCTATGTTCATTCCATCATCACATCATGATCATATCATGCAACTTTACTTTACACGTAGATTATGTTACGACGAATCGGTCATATTGTGAAGTAATTCCCAGAGCCTTGTCTTCACTCAATGGAACTATTGGGTTTTCTTGGTCATCTACTCTACACTACAACTAATGCAAGCCCTAGTGCATTCAACCCTGTTCCTTGTGTTTTATAAAACTTTTACCCTAAATATAATGCTTGATGCATTTAAGTTAGTAGGAATTGGTTGAATACTCGTTGTTGCATGACTACCCTAGAATTTCAATACCTGTTCTTGTTACCGCTTTTGAAAATGTTGTAATCTAGAGGTGTAGCCTTGCATAGCTCTAGAAGATAGGGTTAACTTTGAATTCTATAAAGGCTCCCCATTCTCCAACCCCTCATAAATCACTTCTCATACTATTTGCCAAACAATTTTTGTTAGATAGGTTCACTTCTGTTAGAGAATCCCTCAGAATCGCTCTATTAGAGAATCAACTCTCTGAGCTACAGAATCATGGAGTAGAGCTCTATCAAACGAGGACTTTTGAAACAAAAACCTAAACTCATTTGTTGTAATAGTATTTTGAAATATAACTTTGAAAATTTGGTTTTGAAAAAAGAGAAAAAGCCTTTTGGAGATTTAGTTGATGTTTTTGAAACTCTTTCTCCACATAGTGAAATTAATGAAAAGGCAAGAAATCCAAAAACATATATGTTTCAAATTATAGGAATTCTACAAAATTCCATATAATTCTCAAACAAACTAGCTAAACAAATGTATAAAACCTTTTATAAAAACAATAGAAATTTAGTTAGTGTTGTCTATTGAAATTGCAAGATGATAACATTGGTTCTACTAGGATTATGCGCAAAGGTAGCGACTTATTCAATCCATGAGAACTTTATTTAGCATATATCATCTATATATAGGAGTCGCGCGGTTGGACGTTATATGAATCACCTTGGATCGAATAAAACCAATTATTTGTTTTATTTTTCCATCGCTTATATATATATGCACCAGAGATTTTTGTGTTACCCTTGCATATATGCATGCATGCATGTGGAATGAATCCAAGTCTAAAATTAGGCGCCTAATGGTGACCTTCCATATATTAGACACCTTAATTATTTGAATTGGATTTTGGATGCAAACTAGCTTATTAGCTATCTATATATAACAAGATTAAAGAAGAAGACAGACAACCTAATTAAAGAATTTGAGGAGAGAAAGAAAGAAAGAGTGATCGTCATGGAGAGCAGGAGGAAGAATCAACAGAAGACGAGCTACATTGTAATTTCCATCCAACTCCTAGCGGCCCTCCTACTCTTGGAGCTTGTGTCGCTAGTGCCGGGGGCGTCATGCGAGGAGTTGCCCTTGGATTTTTGGGTGAGTGCACTACGGGGGGTCGGGGCAAAGGACGTTTCAACAGCCGATGGATGCACCAAGAAGAATAAGGACACCGTGCTCTGCTCTGCCCAGGCTAACACGGTAACCAATTTCATCAACCCTACCAACTCTGAGGAACAAGGCTATAGGACCATCGGGGAGTCCATCGCTAACATCCCTGATGATAGCACCAAACGGTACATCCTCATCCTCAGCGGTGGCACCGTGTACCGAGAGAAGGTATTGGTGAGCAAAAGCAAGCCATTCGTCACCATAAGATCATATGACCCCATCAACCCTGCCATCATTGTGTGGAACGACACTGCCGCCACCCTGGGGAAGGATAGCAAGCCCCTTGGAGTAGATGGTAGTAGCACCATGACCGTAGAGTCCGACTACTTCATTGCCTATGGTGTCGTCTTTAGGAATGATGCTGCAGCAGCAGCGAAGAAGAAGAAGGCAGAAGGCGAGGCGCCAGCGTTGCGAGTGCTAGGAACAAAGGCAACCTTCTACAACTGCACAATTGAAGGTGGACAAGGCGCCCTGTATGACCAGATGGGGCTGCACTACTTCAAGTCCTGCACCATCAGGGGCACCATCGACTTCATCTTTGGCTCTGCCAAGTCCTTTTACGAGGACTGCGCCATTGTTTCCGTGAACAACATGGAGGAGATCATGACCTTGCCTGTGGCACCACCTCAACTTGACATTCACGACAATCCAATCAAGGTTGCCCCAGGGAAGGGAGGCTTCTCCTTCAAGACATGTACCATCACCGGGGAAGGGCAACAAATCTTCCTCGGAAGGATGGGCACGCCTTCCATCTACTCCTACACCCAGATTGCTAAGGAGGTTGTGCCCATAATCTACGACAAAGGGAACATCTTCATGCCCAGTAATATGTATGCCGACCCATGCATGCAGCAAAATCTCTCTCTCTCTCTCTCTTTATATATATATACACTTGTTATCTCATATCTATATCTATGCAGGACTGGTAGACGCTGTGCCACTTTCAAGTGCTATGGACCTGGGTTAGAGAAAATATGGCACGTCAAACTTAGATACGCTGAAGCCATATACTTTCTTGGGACAGATTTTATCAACGGAGATTCATGGATCCTGTCCATACCACCTACTGATGCTGAAACATTGCTATCAGTTTGAATATATAGAATCCTCAGAGGTCATCAAAGATCATCATCTACCACTAATTAATAATGAGCCAAATTAAATAAGTTTTGCGTATATATTTTATCCCTATCTATAAATTATGCATGTGTTGTAAACAAGTCGTGGATGGGCTTCATTTGTTCTCGCGATTGAAAAATAACAAATAAACAAAGTAGAAAAGAGGATGAACCAGAAGTCTTGTTCAGCAAGAAGGAAGGAGGAATGACGATATTTCCCATGTGATACTTGTAAATCATATGTGTAAACTTCGTGGGCGTGCTTGTAATTTCATACGAAGTTGTACCTCTCGTCTATAAATAGAGTAACAGTGTCATGCATAAATTCACCTTTCGAGAGCTCAAAGCTTTATTTAGCTCAGCCTTCGAAGTACCTTTGAGCTATCACTTGTATGAAGCCGAAGGTATGTTTGTAATTGTTTGTTATATTGCAAGGAGTGAAATAATAAGTGTGGAAGCATGAAGATGAGTAACATGTCTTGCTCGTAATTGTTTACATTTCATCCTTGTTAATATATAAGCATTTGTGCCCCTTCTTCTTCTCTCTTCAATTAACCTTCGAAGAAGGATTAATTGAAGGGAGAAGTTTATGATTTGATAACTTGTGTTGGCTTGTTTTTGATGTCCTGTAGCAATCAAAAGCAAGCGACCAACTGTGTCTATGGCCAGTGCCATCGGCCTGGACCCTATGTTTGTGCGTGTGAATCGCAGTAGTGCGATTGGGGAAGGAGGCTTGATGGTTGTAAGTGCAATCAACCCATTTGAGGTTTTTGGTGGTGATATGACAACAAATAAGGTATCTAATATGTTTGCTCCTAGTATATGTGTAACACCACAAAACCATCAACTAAAAATAATGCATTTAGATTATTAGTGGTAATAATATGGTAATGATTTTTTCTTTCAAGTGTTTGATTTTTATTTGCATTTACGGGGTGTTTGGATCCCTTCATTTTAGAGGAATTGGAATTCACTCAATATCCACCACTTTCCAAAGTTCAGATATAAGCTTATCCCAAATTCATGGGGTGGAGAATGGGAAATGATTTTATGCATTAGTAGAATTTGTTTCTACTCTATAACTTACATGACACTCTTCGTCTCACTCCTCTATAGTAAAAATATAGCACATAAATATCTCTGACATCTTGCTAATAATAGTATACAAATATATTTTGTATAAAACCAAATTAGCTTAATTGATATATGCCTAAATTACTATTATTAGTAAAAATATAGCACATAAATATCTCCGACATCTTTCAAGTGTTTGATTTTTATTTGCATTTAGAGTAATTTTGTTTGCTCATATTTGATTTATGGATGCTTAGTAGAATTTCTTTTATATTGAGAATCCAATCAATTAATATAGAAGTATTGGTCCAACAATAAATATTTTAGTTATAAATAATTTTGAAATAATTATTATGATTTTTTTGAATTATTTAAAAATATATTTACTTATATTTTTAAATAGAAAAGAAAACAAAAGAAAAAAAAACCGAAAACCCTAAACCTAACCGGCCATTTCGGCCCATCAGGCCCATCAACCACCGCTTCCCTATTCCCTCCTCCCCATCTCTCACCGACAAGTGGGGCCCACCCAGGGCCCCTCTCCTTTGTCTCCCTCCCGTGCCCGGCCGAGCCGCGCCGTGCGCCACGCCTGCGCCTCGACGTCCGCGCCAGTCCGTTTCCCCGAACCGGAAACCGCCCGCGCTGTTTCCCTCTCTCTCCCTCCCCCACTTCCCTCTCCTTCAAGCCGGTAACGGCCGAGTTATTAGCTGCTGCCATTGATGGCGTTCATGGCCGACCATCTATCTCTCTCCCCGCTCGGCTCTCCCTCTCATCCCCTCTCTCTATAAAACCCGCCCGAGCTCCCACCTCTCTCCCTACCCGAGCTCTCTCCCTCACTCATCGTGCTCTCTCACCCTCACCGAAACGCCGACCGCCTGAGCCTTACCGTCTGCGCCCGCTCGCTGTCGAGCCTTGCTGTCCACGCCTCGCCCCGCCTCGGACGCGCTCGTTCCCTACCCGACCGAGACCACGCGCGCCCTGCTCCCCTGCTCGCTGAGCTCCATCCCTACGCGTGAGCAAGAGCTCAAGGTAGAAGAAGCACATTTTTGCATTTTAGTCCCTACGTGTAAATAAAATTAATTCTGAGATTTTCAGTTTAGAAACTATTGAAAAGAGACCCGATGTATACGCTAAATCATGAACTAGCCCCTGCAACAATATTTTGACACGAGTATTATTTTATATTTCAAAAATAAAAAATTTCACTATTCACTAACTTGGTGATTTAAATATTAGAAATGTTGGTGCTTAGCAACCCTACTTGAAAGATGGGCAACAGGGGTGGCAATGGTTTGGTGGCAGCTCATGTTAACATGGGGTGGTAGTCTTGGCTAAGTTACCTCACCTAGAGGGCCATCAATACTGACGTGGAAACCTTAGCGGGTGGCTTTGTACTAAGGATATTTTGTGAAAGCCTCATAATGGATCCCTAGCTGTCACACCCGGTTTTGGAAGGTAAACCGAATGCGAACCATGTACGTGCCAGGATCAGAACTCATGTACACAGCGATTACATAATTGGACATCATCACACAATCCTTGAATTAAATAGCAAAGGTACTTAGTTACATCAAGATGTCTAAGACATCCACAGAGTCTATTACATAAACATAATGTTCAACATTAAATCAAAGCGTGGAGTATCGAAACATAGAAGATAAGCCTACACAGGCAACTAACTGGGGATTTTCCACTAAAGTAAACTAGAACTCGTCGTTTTCCTCGAACTCCTCAAAGTCATCCATGTTGCCAACTTCACCTCCTGAGCACTAAGAACAGTGGGGACAACCTGGGGTGGGGTGGTTTGTAAAGCAAGGGTGCGTACACATCAACGTACTCAGCAAATGTCTCGTTTGGCTAAGGTGGACTAGCGGTATGTGGAGTTAAGGTTAAACAGTTGCTTTTAGTAGGTCAAGTTTTATTATTATAAGTAGAGCCAAGTTTTAGTAATAACCTAGTTATTACCCAAAGGCACTCCCTCCAAGAGGAAATACCAGAGATCAGGATTATAATTATCATTGTTAATCATCATCATAAAAGTAACCATTGTTCTTCTAATCGAAGAGGATCCCAAGGCTGCTCATAACCGTGAGCACGACTAATATACCAGTTTCTAACACTCTGCAGAGGTTGCACACTTTACCCACAAGCTGTGATTCCCATTCTGCCTGGGGTTCTAGCCTCCCCATTGAACACTAACAAGGTGACCTAGCAGGGTCTCACTATGTAGCCTTTACAAAGATTTCCTAGAGGTCATAGCCGCCTGTTAGGTTTCTCCATTTTGATAAACACAGTACATCTCCCCAAAGGAAGGGTGACTAACAAAACCAAATCAAAGAACCTCTGCAACCAACCTCGGCAGAGAAAGTACTGTGCCTGGATCCCATTGACGGCCCTACGGTGAAGCCAACTACTCCTCTGGTTCCTCTAATTAATCAGCTAAGGGCGTCCCATTCCACCCTCATGGTTGCAGTGTTATCCCGGGTTGTCACTCCCCAAACAGGTCCTTACGGAGAGGTACTCAGAAAAGAGCCTAAGCCCCCTAAAGTAATCACAAGGACCCCATCGAGATAACATCATCGTATCATAAAAGATCACATCATGTTCATTGATTAAGTTTAAGCAATAGCATAAGCTAACCATGATTAACCCAAAAAGGTAAACAAGGGTAAGGGAAATACAAACTAGTCAATCCTTAGGTTTCAATAAAGTAATGCGGGATAGTGAATTATAAAGTAGAGTAGGACATGATAGGTCTGAGGACACTTGCCTTCACCAGGTTTTTGCTCAGAGGGATCTTCGGCAACACACTCACGAACCATGAGCTGCTCGTTGTCTAAGTAAAGCGAGCATACATTCAATACATTTGGTAGGTAAAAATGAACATCACATCACACATGAACAAATATTGGCACACAACTCAAGAAGGTACATTATTAAGTACAGAGGAATGAGGTCAAGTTATAAAAATGGACTAATCCTAATTGGGGAATTGATTACTCTCTAAATGTTTGGAACATAGCTCAAAAAGGTTAAGTAGTGATTAAAACAAATGAAAGCTAGAATTATAAGATAAACTACTCTCATTTAGAAATTTGATTATCTTTTAAGTATTATCCATAATTACATTCCTAATTCTATTTATGTCATTAAGGCCTAGAGGTTAAGACAAAAAATATCCAAGTAATGCATAACACTAATCTCACAAGATTGAATATACTTTATTCCTAGGGTTCTCCTTTTATTTATTTCATTAAATAAATAAATCAAAAGATACTTTAATTCTATATTCTAAGTGTAAAAATTAAAGTGTACATATTACAGTTGGTCATATTTTATTTGAACAGAGAATAATTTGGTGAACATTTTGTAATTTGAACCACTAAATTTGGAGTTCATATGAAAAAGATATGAAATAAACAAGTTTTGAAGTTTGAAATATGAAATTAGGGCTAAATCTGTGATTAAATAAAAGTCCAGGGGTCTAATTAAAACAAACCAGGGACCTATGCCCTTAAACAGAGGATGATGGGTTGATTTCCTAAAACCAGGGGGTTTCTTAAGCAAAACAGCCACGCGAAGGGGTATCGGGCTCCCCCAACCGTTGGATCAGAAACCGACGGCTGAGATTAGATCGCACAGGCGCGGGCGCGGGCGTGCAGGCGCGGATGACAAGCGGGGCTAGGGTCGTCAGCGGCAGAGGGGGAGGGCGCAATAATCAAGCGGGCCCAGCTCCAGAGGACTTGGGCGCTGACAGGCGAGCCAGGGCGTCAGGCACGCGTGCGCGAAGCGTTATCCGTGGTCCGAGCCGTTCGATCTGAATCGGACGGAGGGGACCAGACCAAGGGGAAACAGACGGCTGCTGGCGGCGCCGCTCCTCTCCGTGGCGTTGAGGTGAAAGGTAAATGTGCCCTTGGGCCATTTCTAAGTATTTTGGTGATTGAGTGCCAACACAAGTGCTTAAGTGTTAGAGTATCCCAAGTGATGGACAAAGTGCAAATCAAAAGTAAAGGTATGTTTCTAGACTTAGTACATTGTTTTATGGACTAATGTATTGTGTCTAAGTGCTGGAAACAGGAAAAATCAAGTTGGAAAAGAGATGGCTTTGTTCAGCCAAAGTCTGCTCAGTCTGGGTGCACCGGACTGTCCGGTGGTGCACCGGACAGTGTCCGGTGCACGAGGCTGGCTCTGGTGAACTTGCTGCTCTCGGGACTTCGACGGACAGTCCGGTGGTGCACCGGACTGTCCGGTGAGCCGTTCACAGGCGAAGTCGTCGCTCTCGGGAAGTGATTAACGGCGTACGGCTAAAAATCACCGGTCTGTCCGGTGGTGCACCGGACTGTCCGGTGAGCCAACGGTCAGCCGGGCCAACGGTCGGCCGAGGATTCCACGCATGACGCGTGGCCGAGCCAACGGTCACATTGGAGCACCGGACTGTCCGGTGTGCACCGGACAGTGTCTGGTGCGCCAACGGCTCTGAATCTGGAACGGTCGGCTTCGCCAAATAAGGAAAGAAATCCACACCGGACAGTGTCCGGTGGTGCACCGGACTGTCCGGTGTGCCAGGCGACAGAAGGCAAGATATGCCTTCCTGGAATGCTCTCAACGGCTCCTAGCTGCCTTGGGGCTATAAAAAGGACCCCTAGGCGCATGGAGGAGAACACCAAGCATTCCCCAAGCATTCTAAAGCACCAAGACCTCGATTTCGCGCATTTGATTCTTTGTGATAGCATCTAGAGCTCTATTTGAGTTGTGAACTCGTCGGGTTGTGTTGTGAGCCCTTGTTGCGACTTGTGTGCGTGTCGTCGCTTTGATTTTGTGTCTTGTGTGCGTTGCTCATCCCTCCCATACTCCGTGCTTCTTTGTGAACATCAAAGTGTAAGGGCGAGAGGCTCCAAGTTGTGGAGATTCCTCGCGATCGGGATATAGTAAAGCAAAGCAAAACACCGTGGTATTCAAGTGGGTCCTTGGACCGCTCGAGAGGGGTTGATTGCATCCCTCGTCCGTTGGGACGCCACAACGTGGAGTAGGCAAGCGTTGGTCTTGGCCGAACCACGGGATAAACCACTGTGCCATCTCTGTGTTGATCTTTTGTGGTTATTGTGTTTTGTTAAGACTCCTCTCTAGCCACTTGGCATTATTGTGCTAACACCTAACACTTAAACAAGTTTTTGTGGCTTTAAGTTTAAGTTTTTACAGGATCACCTATTCACCCCCCCTCTCTAGGTGCTCTCAATTGGTATCAGAGCCGTTCTCTTCAAGAAAGGGACTAATCGCCCGAAGAGATGGATCCTAAGGGGAAGGGAATTGTGATCAATGAAAAGGAGATGGAGTCCTTCGTCAATGAGCCGAAGGAGGACAAGCCTACCGACTCGGGCTCGGGCCACAAACGAGAAGATGGGAAGAAGAAGAAGACAAGGCGCATCAAGGAGATCGTCTACTACAACGACAGCGACGAGTCCACTTCTTCCCAAAAGGACGACGACAACGACTACGAGAGAAGGAAGACGGTTAATTCAAACTTTTCCTTTGATTATTCCCGTATTCCGCAAAGTACCAATGCTCATTTACTCTCCATTCCACTTGGCAAACCTCCACACTTTGATGGGGAGGACTACGGATTTTGGAGTCACAAAATGCGTAGTCACTTATTCTCTCTCCATCCAAGCATATGGGAGATTGTAGAGAGTGGAATGAAATTTGATAGCTCGGATAGTCCCATGTTTATAAATGAACAAATCCATAGAAATGCACAAGCTACTACTGTCCTTTTAGCATCATTGTGCAGGGAAGAGTACAATAAGGTGAGCGGCTTGGACAATGCCAAGCAGATCTGGGACACCCTCAGGATCTCACATGAGGGGAACGACGTCACCATGCTCACCAAAATGGAGTTGGTGGAGGGCGAGCTTGGAAGATTCGCAATGATAAGGGGAGAGGAGCCAACCCAAACATACAACCGGCTCAAGACCCTCATCAATAAAATAAGGAGCTACGGAAGCACGCGATGGACGGACCACGACGTCGTTCGCCTAATGCTAAGGTCCTTTACTGTACTTGATCCACATCTGGTGAACAATATTCGTGAAAATCCTAGGTACACCAAGATGTCGCCCGAAGAAGTTCTTAGGAAGTTCGTAAGCGGGCGAATGATGATCAAGGAGGCGAGATACATGGATGATGCGCTAAATGGCCCAATCCATGAGCCTCAAACCATCGCCCTCAAAGCAACGAGAAGCAAGGAGACGCTACCTAACAAGGTGGCGCAAGTTGAGGCGGTGGGACTAAATGAGGAAGAGATGGCCCTCATCATCAAGCGCTTCAAGACGGCGCTAAAGGGCCACAAGGAGCATCCCAAGAAGAACAAGATGAAGGGAAAGCGCTCCTACTTCAAGTGTGGTAAGATTGGTCATTTTATCGCTAGATGTCCCGATAATGATAGTGACCAGGAACAAGAGAAGAAAGGGGAAAAGAAGAAGAAGCACAAGAAGGCTAAGGGCGAGGCACATCTTGGCAAGGAGTGGGACTCGGATTGCTCTTCATCCGACGATGAAGGACTTGCCACCACCACCTTCAACAAATCGGCCCTCTTCCCCAACGAGCGTCACACATGCCTCATGGCGAAGGAAAAGAAGGTATGTACTCGAAATACTACTTATGCTTCTTCAAGTGAGGACGAGTCTAGTGATGATGATGAAATAGATTATTCATGTTTATTCAAAGGCCTAGATAGAACCAAGGTTGATAAAATTAATGAATTAATTGATGCCTTGAATGATAAGAATAATTATTAGAAAAGCAAGAGGATTTGTTGTATGAAGAACATGAAAAATTTGTAGAGGCACAAAAATCTCATGCTTTAGAAGTTAAAAGAAATGAAATGCTTTCTTGTGAACTATCTACTTGCCATGAGACAATTTCTAGCTTAAGAAGCATAAATGATGATTTGAATGCTAAGTTAGAAATAGCTAGTAAATCAACATCTGGTGTAGAAAATGTTGTAATTTGCAATAGGTGTAAAGATTTTAATATTGATGCATGTAGCAAACACCTAGCTTCAATTTCTAGATTGAATGATGAAGTGGCTAGTCTTAATGCCCAACTTAAGACTAGCAAAAGTGAATTCGATAAGCTAAAATTTGCAAGGGATGCCTACACGATTGGTAGACACCCCTCAATTAAGCATGGACTTGGCTTCAAGAGGGAAGCCAAGAACTTGACATGTCATAAGGCTCCCATCTCCATCAAGGAGAAAGGGAAGGCCCCTATGGCAAATAGTATTCAAAAGAACCATGCTTTATCATACCATGATAGGAAATATTCTAGGAATGTTCATCATGATAGAAATTGCAATAATGTTGTTTCACATGCTTATGATTCATATGCTATGACTGCTTCTAGTTCCCATGTTGTGCATGGTAGAGATATGCCTAGGAAAAATATTCATCATGTGCCTAGAAAGAATATTGTTCATGTTCCTAGGAAAGTAATACATGAACCTTCTACAATTTATTATGCTTGCAATACGTCCTTTGCTATTTGTAGAAAGGATAAGAAGGTAATTGCTAGGAAGTTAGGGGCAAGATGCAAGGGAGATAAAACTTGCATTTGGGTCCCTAAGACCATTGTGACTAACCTTGTAGGACCCAACAAGAGTTGGGTACCTAAAACCCAAGCCTAAATTTGCCTTACAGGTTTATGCATCTAGGGGTTCAAGCTGGATTATCGACAGCGGATGCACAAACCACATGACGGGGGAGAAGAAGATGTTCACCTCCTACGTCAAGAACAAGGATTCCCAAGATTCAATCATATTTGGTGATGGGAACCAAGGCAAGGTGAAAGGGTTAGGAAAAATTGCTATTTCATCCGAGCACTCTATTTCTAATGTGTTCTTAGTTGAGTCGCTTGGATATAACTTGTTGTCTATGAGTCAACTTTGTAATATGGGATATAATTGTTTATTCACAAATATAGATGTGTCTGTCTTTAGAAGATGTGATGGTTCACTAGCCTTTAAGGGTGTACTAGACGGCAAACTTATTTAGTTGATTTTGCAAAAGAGGAGGTCGGTCTAGATGCATGCTTAATTGCTAAGACTTGCATGGGCTGGCTGTGGCATCACCGTTTAGCGCATGTGGGGATGAAGAACCTTCACAAGCTTCTAAAGGGAGAACACGTGATAGGTCTAACTAATGTGCATTTCGAAAAAGATAGACCTTGTGCAGCTTGTCAAGCACGTAAACAAGTGGGAAGTACTCATCACATCAAGAATGTGATGACTACATCAAGACCCCTGGAGCTGCTGCATATGGACCTCTTCGGACCCGTCGCCTACCTAAGCATCGGGGGAAGTAAGTATGGTTTAGTAATTGTTGATGATTTTCCCGCTTCACTTGGGTATTCTTTTTGCAGGATAAATCTGAAACCCAAGGGACCCTCAAGCGCTTCCTAAAGAGAGCTCAAAATGAGTTTGAGCTCAAGGTGAAGAAGATAAGGAGCGACAACGGGTCCGAATTCAAGAACATTCAAGTGGAGGAGTACCTTGAGGAGGAAGGGATCAAGCACGAGTTCTCCGCTCCCTACACACCACAGCAAAATGGTGTGGTAGAGAGGAAGAACAGGACGCTCATCGATATGGCGAGGACAATGCTTGGAGAGTTCAAGACGCCCGAGTGCTTTTGGTCGGAAGCCGTGAACACGGCTTGTCACGCCATCAACCGGGTGTATCTTCATCGCCTCCTCAAGAAGACTTCGTATGAGCTTCTAACCGGTAACAAACCCAATGTGTCTTACTTTCGTGTATTTGGGAGCAAATGCTATATTCTAGTGAAGAAAGGTAGAAATTCTAAGTTTGCTCCCAAAGCTGTAGAAGGGTTTTTGTTAGGTTATGACTCAAATACAAAGGCGTATAGGGTCTTCAACAAATCATCGGGTTTGGTTGAAGTCTCTAGCGACGTTGTATTTGATGAGACTAATGGCTCTCCAAGAGAGCAAGTTGTTGATCTTGATGATGTAGATGAAGAAGACATTCCAACGACCGCGATTCGCACCATGGCGATTGGAGATGTGCGACCACAGGAACAAAATGAGCAAGATCAACCTTCTTCCTCAACAATGGTGCATCCCCCAACTCAAGACGATGAACAGGTTCATCAAAAGGAGGCGTGCGATTAAGGGGGAGCACAAGATGATCATGTGATGGAGGAAGAAGCACAACCGGCACCTCCAACCCAAGTTCGAGCGACGATTCAAAGGAATCATCCCGTCGACCAAATATTGGGTGATATTAGCAAGGGAGTAACTACTCGTTCTAGATTAGTTAATTTTTGTGAGCATTACTCCTTTGTCTCTTCTATTGAGCCTTTCAGGGTAGAAGAGGCCTTGCTAGATCTGGACTGGGTGTTGGCCATGCAGGAGGAGCTCAACAACTTCAAGCGTAATGAAGTTTGGACACTGGTGCCTCGTCCTAAGCAAAATGTTGTGGGGATCAAGTGGGTGTTCCGCAACAACCAAGATGAGCACGGGGTGGTGAGAAGGAACAAGGCTCGACTTGTGGCAAAAGGTTATGCCCAAGTCGCAGGTTTGGACTTTGAGGAGTCTTTTGCTCCTATGGCTAGGCTAGAGTCCACTCGTATTTTGCTAGCATATGCCGCTCACCATTCTTTCAGGTTGTTCCAAATGGATGTGAAGAGCGCCTTCCTCAACGGGCCAATCAAGGAGGAGGTGTACGTGGAGCAACCCCCTGGCTTCGAGGATGAACGGTACCCCGACCACGTGTGTAAGCTCTCTAAGGCGCTCTATGGACTTAAGCAAGCCCCAAGAGCATGGTATGAATGCCTTAGAGACTTTTTAATTGCTAATGCTTTCAAGGTTGGGAAAGCCGATCCAACTCTTTTCACTAAGACTTGCGATGGTGATCTTTTTGTGTGCCAAATTTATGTCGATGACATAATATTTGGTTCTACTAATCAAAAGTCTTGTGAAGAGTTTAGCAGGGTGATGACGCAGAAATTCGAGATGTCGATGATGGGCGAGTTGAACTACTTCCTTGGGTTCCAAGTGAAGCAACTCAAGGATGGCACCTTCATCTCCCAAACGAAGTACATGCAAGACTTGCTAAAGCGGTTTGGGATGAAGGACGCCAAGCCCGCCAAGACTCCAATGGGAACCGACGGACACACCGACCTCAACAAAGGAGGTAAGTCTGTTGATCAAAAGGCATACCGGTCAATGATAGGGTCTTTACTTTATTTATGTGCTAGTAGACCGGATATTATGCTTAGCATATGCATGTGTGCTAGATTTCAATCTGATCCAAGGGAGTGTCACTTAGTGGCCGTGAAGCGAATTCTTAGATATTTTGTCGCTACGCCTTGCTTCGGGTTCTGGTATCCAAAGGGGTCTAACTTTGACTTGATTGGATATTCTGACTCCGACTATGCTGGATGTAAGGTCGATAGGAAGAGTACATCGGGGACGTGCCAATTCTTAGGAAGGTCCCTGGTGTCATGGAATTCTAAGAAACAAACTTCTGTTGCCCTATCCATCGCTGAGGCCGAGTTCGTTGCCGCAGGACAATGTTGCGCGCAACTACTTTGGATGAGGCAAACCCTTCGGGACTTTGGCTACAATCTGAGCAAAGTCCCACTCCTATGTGACAATGAGAGTGCTATCCGCATAGCAGAAAATCCTGTTGAGCACAGCCGCACAAAGCACATTGACATCCGGCATCACTTTTTGAGAGACCACCAGCAAAAGGGAGATATCGAAGTGTTCTATATTAGCACCGAGAACCAGCTAGCCAATATCTTTACCAAGCCTTTAGATGAGAAGACCTTTTGCAGGCTGCGTAGTGAGCTAAATGTCTTAGATTCGCGGAACTTGGATTGATTTATAGCATACATGTGTTTATGCCTTTGATCATGTTCCTTATGCATTTTGTTGTTTATTTATGGTGCTCAAGTTGTACAAGCACTCCCCGGACCTCACAAGTCCTTTTGCAAGTGATGCACATATTTAGGGGGAGATGTGCTACAACTTGACTCTTTGAGACTAACCGTGTGCTTGAGTTTGCTTGATTTAGTCTCAAAGGAAGGTTGAAAGGGAAAAGATGGACTTGGACCATGAAAGACTTCCACTGCACTCCGATGAGAGGGTAACTTATTCCAAGTTCATCTAATGTACTCTTATTGCCCTTGTATACTTATTTGAAGATTTTGGTGAGGCAATGGGGTTCAAGGGCCAAGATTGATCCCGTTTTGGTGCTTGATGCCAAAGGGGGAGAAAATAAGGCCAAAGCAATAAATGGATCAGCTACCACTTGAGAAATTTTGAAAATAGTAGAATAGAGCTTTTGGTTTGTCAAAACTCTCTTGTTGTTTCTCTTTGCAAAAGTTGGTCTCCTGTGGGGAGAATGGTTGATTATGGGAAAAAGGGGGGAGTTTTTGAATCTTTGATCAATTTCTCCTGGAATACCTCTCTTTATGTCTCTACAAGTGAAGTTGACTTAGAGATAGGAAATTGAGTTTGATTTGCAAAAACAAACCAAGTGGTGGCAAAGAGTGATCCATATATGCCAAATTTGAATCAAAACAATTTTGAGTTTTCATTTGCATTGATATTGCACTTGTTCTAGTTGCTTTATGTTGTGTTGGCATAAATCACCAAAAAGGGGGAGATTGAAAGGGAAATGTGCCCTTGGGCCATTTCTAAGTATTTTGGTGATTGAGTGGCAACACAAGTGCTTAAGTGTTAGAGTATCCCAAGTGACGGACAAAGTGCAAATCAAAAGTAAAGGTATGTTTCTAGACTTAGTACATTGTTTTATGGACTAATGTATTGTGTCTAAGTGCTGGAAACAGGAAAAATCAAGTTGGAAAAGAGATGGCTTTGTTCAGCCAAAGTCTGCTCAGTCTGGCTGCACCGGACAGTGTCCGGTGGTGCACCGGACAGTGTCCGGTGCACCAGGCTGGCTCTGGTGAACTTGCTGCTCTCGGGACTTTGACGGTGGTGTACGGCTATAAATCACCGGACTGTCCGGTGGTGCACCGGACTATCCGGTGAGCCGTTCACAGGCGAAGTCGTCGCTCTCGGGAAGTGATTAACGGCGTACGGCTAAAAATCACCGGTCTGTCCGGTGGTGCACCAGACTGTCCGTTGAGCCAACGGTCAGCCGGGCCAACGGTCGGCTGAGGATTCCGCGCATGACGCGTGGCCGAGCCAACGGTCACATTGGAGCACCGGACAGTGTCCGGTGCGCCAACGGCTCTGAATCTGCGACGGTCGGCTTCGCCAAATAAGGAAAGAAATCCGCACCGGACAGTGTCCGGTGGTGCACCGGACTGTCTGGTGCGCCAGGCGATAGAAGGCAAGAATTGCCTTCCTGTAATGCTCTCAACGGCTCCTAGCTGCCTTGGGGCTATAAAAAGGACCCCTAGGCGCATGGAGGAGAACACCAAGCATTCCCCAAGCATTCTAAAGCACCAAGACCTCGATTCCGCGCATTTGATTCTTTGTGATAGCATCTAGAGCTCTATTTGAGTTGTGAACTCGTCAAGTTGTGTTGTGAGCTCTTGTTGCGACTTGTGTGCGTGTTGTCGCTTTGATTTTGTGTCTTGTGTGCGTTGCTCATCCCTCCCTTACTCTGTGCTTCTTTGTGAACATCAAAGTGTAAGGGCGAGAGGCTCCAAGTTGTGGAGATTCCTCGTGATCGGGATATAGTAAAGCAAATCAAAACACCGTGGTATTCAAGTGGGTCTTTGGACCGCTTGAGAGGGGTTGATTGCAACCCTCGTCCGTTGGGACGCCACAACGTGGAGTAGGCAAGCGTTGGTCTTGGCCGAACCACGGGATAAACCACTGTGCCATCTCTATGTTGATCTCTTGTGGTTATTGTGTTTTGTTAAGACTCCTCTCTAGCCACTTGGCATTATTGTGCTAACACCTAACACTTAAACAAGTTTTTGTGGCTTTAAGTTTAAGTTTTTACAGGATCACCTATTCACCCCCCCTCTAGGTGCTCTCATGAGGTCACCGGAGTTGAGGCTGGCGCGAGCTGGAGTGGCTACAGGGTCGCCGGAGTTGGGCAGAGAGGGAGAGGGCACCACGGCGAACTCAATGGCGGGGAAGAGGCCCTGAATCCACGGGCAGAGAAGGGAGAACGGCGGTGAGAAGGTCTCGGGCGAGCCGGAGTAACTCTGGTGAGCCATTCTGGCCACGGGGAGGGGACTTAAGGCGTGCTAAGGCCTGGGCTAGCTTCAGCAGAGGCAGGGTTGACATAGGGACCTACTCCGGGGAACTAGACCGGGCTAAATCGGCCGGCCACCGCGCGAGCATGGTGGACCGCCGCGGCCGAGCACTGGCGAAGGCGAAATTGGCCGAGCACAGGGCGCAATAAGGGAAATTGGGCACGGGGATGGGTGTCTCACCTCTGGGCAAAGCTTGGGGGAGGCTTGGAGCGGTCTCCGGCGAGCTGGATGGCTAGGAACGCGGGCGTGGGTCTTCGGCGGCGGCTGGCGGCGTGGGCAGAGCGTGAGAGAGGGCGAAGCTGCGCGAAATGAGGTGAGGGGTGTGCGCGGGGCATGGGCGGGGCTCTAAGAAGGGAGCTAGGCGCGTGGGCGGGCGTCGTGGCCGAGAAATCCGGCGACGTGCGCACGAGTCGGTCCACGACGAGCCTGGAGGGGGCGGAACTGACAGGTAGGGTCCATGGCGCAGAGAGAGGAGAAAGGGGCGTGCGGGGCAACGGCTCGGCGACTGGCGGACCGGGCCCGCGAGATAGAGAGACTGGTCCCACTAGGCAGCGAGCGAGGGAGGGAGCGCGTGCGCGAGGGAGAACTGCCGCTGAATTTTTCTCTGAATTTTCTAATTCCTTTTCCATTTATTTTTCTATAGGGTTTTTCAAATCCAAATTCAAACTAGGTTTCAAATTCAAATAAATTCAAACTTGTCCAACACTTCAAAGAATATTTTAAACTCAGCATGATGCAACATGTCAAGACTCATAAGGTTTTGACAAAAATAAATAATTAACCTCCACTAGTTTAGGCTATCTCTAATCAAAAAGGAAAAAGGAAGAGAGAGAAAACCTAGAGTGAGAAAAAGAAGAGTAACACATGATTTTGGGTGATAATTAGAAAGAAATTTTATACCCCCAAAATCAGGGTGTTACAGACCTATCCCCCTTAAAAGAATCTCGCCCTCGAGATTCAGGGCTGGCTAGAAAAGAGCTCAGGATACTTGGCTTTTAAATCATCTTCTCTTTCCCAGGTTGCTTCTTCTTCTGAGTGATGGCCCCATTTGACTTTGCACATTCTGATGGTGTTCCTCCGGGTGACCCGATCTGCTGTCTCCAGAATTTGAGTTGGCTTCTCAATATAAGTCAGATCTTCTTGAACTTCAAGATCCTCTGCTAGCAACTGCTCTTCTAGCACTCTTAAGCATTTCTTCAACTGAGACACATGGAACACATCGTGCACAGCTGACAGATTCTCTAGTAAGATGAGTTGATAAGCCACTTCTCCACGTGTTGCATGAATCTGATACGGGCCGATATAGCGAGGGGCTAGCTTGCCCTTGACTCCGAACCTCTTGGTTCCTCTGATAGGTGACACCTTCAAATAGACATAATCTCCCACTTCAAAACTGAGTTCTCTTCTTCTGGTGTCATCATAGCTTCGTTGTCTGGACTGTGCTGCCTTCAAATTCTCCCGGACCATTCTGATGTTCTCTTCGGCTTCAAGCAGAATATCTGGCCCGAACACCAGTCTTTCACCAGGTTGGGCCCAATGCAGTGCAGTTCTGCAATTCCTTCCATAAAGCGCTTCAAACGGTGACATCTTTAGGCTGGCTTGGTAGCTATTGTTGTAAGAGAATTCTGCATATGGTAATCTCTTGTCCCAACCTATGTTGTCTTGTAAGGCACAAGCCCTCAACATATCCTCCAAAATCTGATTAGTTATCTCTGTTTGACCATTTTGTCTGCGGGTGATAAGCTGAGCTGAATTTCAAATGCGTGCCTAAAGCTTCATGTAAGTACTGCCAAAAATGAGAGGTGAACTGGGTGCCTCTATCTGATACTATCTTCTTCGGAACGCCATGCAAGCACACAATCCGAGCCATGTATAGTTCGGCCAACACCGCACTGTTGTAGGTGGTCTTGACTGGTATGAAATGGGCCACCTTTGTCAAACGGTCCACTACTACCCAGATAGAGTCATAACCAGTACGAGTGCGGGGAAAACCGACTATAAAGTCCATTCCTATCTCATCCCATTTCCACTGAGGAATCTGCAACGGTTGCAACAAACCTGCAGGTCTCTGATGTTCTGCTTTAATCCTCTGACAATTGTTACATACAGCCACATACTCTGCTATCTCCCTTTCATATCGTACCACCAAAATATTTTCTTCAGGTCTTGGTACATCTTCTCACTACCAGGGTGTATAGAGTATGCTGTCTCATGAGCTTCCTTGAGAATCAGTTCCCGGATTGGTTTGATATCGAGAACACACAGTCTGTCCTTGAACCATACCACTCCTTCTGCATCTTCACGGAAATCCTTGCCTTATCCATCTATGATCAGCTGCCGGATCTCGTTGATTTTCTCATCATCCTTCTGACCCTTCCTGATGTCTTTCTCTAGAGTGGGTTCCAACTCAATTGTCACTCCTTGAGTGTTGTTCAGAAATCCGAGACTCAACCTGTCGAATTCCTTCGCTAGCTCATATGGCATCGGGTGAGCGGCCAACATATTGACTTGACTCTTCCTGCTAAGAGCATCTGCAACTACATTTGCTTTGCTTGGGTGATAATGAATCTCCAGCTCATAATCTTTGATCAACTCTAGCCATCTTCGCTGCCTCATGTTTAACTCTGACTGAGTGAATATGTACTTGACGCTCTTGTGGTCTGTGTAGATATCACACTTCTGCCCATAAAGATAATGCCTCCAGGTCTTCAATGCATGAACCACGACTGCTAACTCCAGATCATGAGTAGGATAGTTCTTCTCATGAATCTTCAACTGTCGGGACGAGTATGCCACTACTCTCCCTTCCTGCATCAACACACATCCCAGTCTGGTGTACTAAGCATCGCAATACACTGAGAATGGCTTGTGATCATCTGGCAGAATCAGTACTGGTGCCATTGTCAACTTCTCCTTCAATGTCTCAAAGGACTTATGGCATGCTGGGGTCCACTTGAACTCAACCTTCTTTGCCAGTAAGGCTATCAGTGGCCTGGCGATCTTGGAGAAACCTTCAATGAAACGCCGATAATAACCGGCCATTCTGATGAAACTCTTGATTCCTTGGACATCTTTTGGTGCTTTCCAGTCCAAGATAGCTGTTACCTTCTTCGGATC
Organism: Zea mays; assembly: GCF_902167145.1. Classification (NCBI taxonomy): domain Eukaryota; kingdom Viridiplantae; phylum Streptophyta; class Magnoliopsida; order Poales; family Poaceae; genus Zea; species Zea mays. Next base: position 151,947,371 of record NC_050100.1, read on the forward strand.
TACAGTCAATCCCTCTCGGTTTATAATGTGACCCAAGAACAGGACTTCACTAATCCAGAACTCGCACTTGCTAAGCTTGGCATACAGCTGACAATCTCGTAGCCTCTGAAGTACTTTCCTCAAATGCTCCTCATGCTCTTGCTCATTCTGGGAATATACAATAATATCATCAATGAACACCACTACGAACTTGTCGAGGTAGTCCATGAACACACTGTTCATCAGGTACATGAAGTAAGCTGGCGCAGTCGTCAATCCAAATGACATAACCATGAACTCATATAGTCCATACTTAGTGATGAATGTTGTCTTCGGTATATCTGCAGGTCGGATCCTGAGCTGATGGTAACCTGACCTCAGATCTATCTTTGAGAACATAGTGGCTCCTCTCAACTGATCAAATAGGTCTTCAATTCAAGGCAGAGGGTACTTGTTCTTGACACTGACTTCATTCAAAGCTCTGTAATTGATGCACATCCTCTTCGTGCCATCCTTCTTCTCCACAAATAACACTAGGGCTGCCCAAGGTGAGGTACTTGGTCTGATGTAGCCTTTCTCTAACAACTCATCAATCTGCTTCTTGAGTTCCACCAACTCTGGTCCGGACACTCGATAAGCTCTCTTGGAAATAGGGGCGGTGCCTGCGATAAGCTCTATGGCAAATTCAACTTTCCTTTCAGGTGGCATGCCTGGTAACTCTTCAGGGAATACATCTGGGAATTCTGACACAATCCTAATTGCCTCAATCGGATTGGACTCCTTGTCATCTACTGATAAATGGTGACAAGCTCCTTCTTCTAGTTTAGGTAAGTACAGCTTGGTTACTACTTCCTTTCTGGATGAGGGACACCAACTTAACTGTTCTCTTGTCACAACTGATAGTGGCTTGATTTCTATGTAGCCAATTCATCCCTAGGATGAGATCTAACCCTTGGGTTCCCATGACTACTAGGCTAGCGGGGAAGGCTATCCCCCTTATTTCAATCCTTAGATTTAGACAAATCCTATCGGACTGAACTTTTCCCCCAACTGAATTAACTCTCAAAGGTGGGATCATTAGTTCTATGGGGATGTTATGTGATTCTACCCAAGATGCAGAAACAAAAGAATGTGTGGCACCAGTATCAAATAGTACTTTGCTGGGTAGGATTTGACTGGAAACATACCTACTGCCATGTCTTGAGCATCCTGGATTGCTTCGGCCTCTAGGTGATTCGCCTTCCCACGGTTGTAGGCCTAACCACGGACTCCTGGTGCTTGCTGTGGTGCTCCTTGTCTTGCTGGGGCATTGACTGCTGGCGGTTGCTGGGCTGCTTTTTTGGACAATTCTTCGCCCAATGATTTTATTCTCCATAGTAGAAGCATGCATGACCTCCTACTTGTGCTGGGGCTACTTGGCCATTCTGGTTGGTTGTGGGGGGAGGAATTCGAGCTACCTGGTTGTTCTGACGTTGGTACTGATTTCCTCCTGGCTTAGTGTTCTGATGGTACTGCTGCTACTGTTGCTGAGGAAACTGCCTCTGGTACTGGTGCTGGTGCTGACGCTGATGCTGGTGCTGGTGCTAGTGGCCTTACTTGAATTGATGTGGCTAGTTGCCTGAGTAGTAGGGACGACTGCTACTCCCGGCCTAAGGTCCACCAATCTTGCGCTTCCTATCCTCCATCTCCCGACGCTTACTTTTAGTCATGATTGCTCTGTCGATCAAATGCTGGAAGGTGGGGAAAGTGTGGTTCATCAGCTGATAATGGAGGGGATCAACCAATCCTCTCAGAAAGCGGTACTGCCTCTTGGCATCTGTGTTGACGTCTTCTGGGGCGTAACGTGACAGATGTAAAAACTTATCCCTGTATTCATTGACGGACAAGGGACCTTGCTTCAGGGCGAGAAACTCCTACTTCCTCACTATCATCAGTCCCTCGGGCACATGATAGCGACGGAAGTTGTCCCTGAACTCCTCCCAAGTAATGGCTTCAAGGTTGGCATGGGTGGCGAGGTAAGACTCCCACCAAGATTGTGCTGCTCCCCTAAGCTGTCGGGGACCATACAACACCTTCTCACGGTCGTTGCACTGGGCAGTGTGCAACTCATGCTCCACGGTATGCAACCAATCTTCCACGTCCATGGGGTTAGCAGAGTGGGCAAAGACAGGGGGATGGCCCCTCATGAATTCTGCCCGCTTGTCTCTGGGCACTTGTGGCATCTGGACTTGCACTGGAGGCTGAGGTGGTGGTGGCTGCTGCTGAACTTGCTGCATCGCTACTAATGTCTGACCAATTGCCTGAACTGCCTGGGTGTGCATCAAGAACATCTTCTCAATGCTCATCGGAGGTGGTGGTGGCAAATGCTGCTGCGGAGCTGCCTCCTCTTAGGATGCCTGCTGCTCTGGCTGTGCACGCCTCACACCTCTGCGCCTGTTCTCAGACATCTGTAGGAATCACACACATATCAGATCTGACTCTGCAGTCTTTCAGCATAAGAAAAGATATACGGAAATCTTCACAACACTGAACAATTGATCATCTTCACTGACAACTTCTCAGATAAAGAGGAAAGTGGAAATAAATGGATTACCCAACTAAATAACTGACTTTATTAATAACTACACCAAGTTGCAGGAGATACCCACCCCTTGGTGACAATCATTACAAAGATCCAACTTCATTACATGTTCATCATGACAAACAATCCAACATATGATAAGCAAACTAACTCGAACTAAGACTAACTAGACTAAGGCACTGAATTCATTATTACAGACTCTGAATCCACGGATCTATGGATCTAAATCTATGCGGGTCCTATAGTTTGGGGTACCATAGTCGAAGCGACCACGGGGCGGTGAACGGTAAGGGTGCTAAATCCCTATAGGGGCGGGAGAACCACCATCAAGATAGTGGCATGCCACGCATTCAGCACTCAATTCCGCAACCTCCGCCCGAACCTTGCCCAACTCGTCAAGGGCGTGGTCCAACTCTGTGTGGAGCACGGCGGCCAAGTTGACCATGCTACTTAGCCTGGGATTGCCCTCATCGACTGGCGAGACAATCACACCTCCAGCACTGCCGATCGAACGACGAGGGTAGTACTTCAGGTCAAGGCCATCAGCTACCCCGCTGAACAACGAGCAATACTGAGAAAGTGCCCGTCGTGCTGCATCTTGCATGGCTGCCTCGGTAGTATCCCTCTCAGTGATAGAATAGTGCTCTGAGAAGTCCTCTGCACCCCGGAGATCATCGTCCGGACGACGCACCAAGCAAGTAGCCTCCCACTAGTTCGGGTATAGCCTGCGATGATGCTGGTAGACTACACAACGGTACTTGATAGACCAAGTGTGCCGGTCGAAAGCCCAACGCAACAAGGTATCGAGAGCGTCGTGGAAGTGACACCCGCGAGCAGCGTCACGAGTGATGGGTTTCGCGATCCGTCCCTCCAGCTCCGGCTCCTCCGAATGCTCCGTGCCATGGCTCGAACTGCCACCGGCGTCGTCGTCATCCTTGTCTCCGTTGGGGTCTCCTCCAGCAGCCGGGATGCCCTATGGTGGTGCAGGGGGCATCTCTGGCTGAGGTGCAGGGGAAGGCGGCCTCTCAGACTCCACCTCCCACTGAGGCAAGGGGGAAGAGTCCTACTGCTCCTGCTCCTACTCCTGGCATCGGCACTCCTGCTCCTCGTGTAGGTGACGATGCAGTCTCTCCAGCTGGCTGGACTGGCCTGACATCGTGCAACGCAGTGGACGCTTCGCCAGGTGAGAAGGCAAAAAGGGGATCACAGACTTATGTGCAGTGCACCTAATACAGGCCATCTACAAAAGACATCGTAAGCACAAGAGTAAGAGTAGAACTATGAGACTAGAAAGTAAGCAGAAAGAAAAGTGAGACGAAACTTTTTGAGATAAGCAAATAACATAGAGTTGGTCAAGATGACCAACTTTTGAAAAGACACTAAGGTCAAGGTAAGAGTAGGGGTCTATAGTCCTGAGGTCGACCATTCTAGTCTAGGTTAGCGGTCCTACAGTCAGCAAGGCTTTGATACCACTTATGTCACACCCGGTTTTGGAAGGTAAACCAAATGCGAACCATGTATGTGCCAGGATCAGAACTCACGTACACAACAATTACATAATTGGACATCATCACACAATGCTTGAATTAAATAGCGGAAAGGTACTTAGTTACATCAAGATGTCTGAGACATTCATAGAGTCTATTACATAAACATAGTGTTCAATATTAAATCAAAGCGCGGAGTATCGAAACGTAGAAGATAAGCCTACACAGGCAGCTAACTGGGGGTTTGCCACTAAAGTAAACTAGAACTCGTCGTATTCCTGGAACTCCTCGAAGTCATCCATGTTGCCAACTTCACCTCCTGAGCACTGAGAACAGTGGGGACAACCTAGGGTGGGGTGGTTTGTAAAGCAAGGGTGAGTACACATCAATGTACTCAGCAAATGTCCCGTTTGGCTAAGGTGGACTAGCGGTATGTGGAGTTAAGGTTAAGTAGTTGCTTTTAGTTGGTCAAGTTTTATTATTATAAGTAGAGCCAAATTTTAGTAATAACCCAGTTATTACCTAGAGGCACTCCCTCCAAGAGGAAATACCGGAGATCAGGATTATAATCACCATTGTTAATCATCATCATAAAAATAACCATTGTTCTTCTAATCGAAGAGGATCCCAAGGCTGCTCATAACTGTGAGCATGGCTGATTTACCAGTTTCTAACACTCTGCAGAGGTTGCACACTTTACCCACAAGCCGTGATTCCCATTCTGCCCGGGATTCTAGCCTCCCCATTGATCACTACCAAGGTGACCTAGCAGGGTCTCACTACGTAGCCTTTACAAAGATTTCCCAGAGGTCATAGCCGCCCGTTAGGTTTCTCCAGTTTGATAAACACAGTACATCTCCCCAAAGGAAGGGTGACTAACAAAACCAAATCAAAGAACCTTTGCAACCAACCTCGGCAGAGCAAGTACTGTGCCTGGACCCCATTGACGGCCCTACGGCGAAGCCAATTACTCATCTGGTTCCTCTAATTAATTGTAAAGCCCAAAATTTGTATAAAAAATAATACTAAATAAAGAAATAAAATAGTAATATCAACAGTTTGGTAGTTTAAAATTTAGATCCAAACCTTGAAACTATAGTTCCAGACGAAACTATGAACAATAATTAAAGGAAGCACTTTCAATCTATCTATTGCAGATTTATAACTAGAGCACTCCTTAAAAACAAATCTCGAATCAAAAATAAATCATGGTGAAGATTTTATATCAAAATTATCCTAACTAAATAAACAATATTTGTTTGAATAACTTTTTATTCGAGCACACATTCAAAAAAATGATATATTCCTAAAATGAATATAATGTGAATTATTCCTTATTACATGTTTTTGAGCATTTGCTTAAGAGAATATAATAATAATAGTAAAACAAAATATATATTTTGTATAATGTTGTATTTTAACGTGTGCATTGAAATATGTGAAGCTCAAATTAGATTTGAATTTAAAATGAAATAGAAAATAAAAGTGAAAGGAAAATAGAAAATAGAAATCAAAAGAAAAACAAGAAAGCTTACCTGGGCCCTTACCGCACCAATTCGGCCCACCAGGGGATTCCTTCTGCGCGTAGCCACTTCGCTAGTCACTGGCGTGTGAGCCCCACTTCGCCAGCCACACACACCGTCTCACTCGCCCTGGCCAGTGGGCCCCGATTTGCAGGTGCTCCACCGCTTGGTCGGATGCCGCGCATGCGCCTTTGACCGCGGATGCACACATGCGGGGCCCCTCTTGTCAGACAACCCTCGCGCACGCACCGTCGATGACGCGCGGGCCCCAGCAGCAGGCGTCTTCCCCAACTAGCCGCGGATCTCACGCGTGGAAGCTCCGGGCTTGACCGGATCCCACCGCCCCGCTTGCTTCGGCCGGCGTCGCGCTCACGTGCGCGGGATTCCTCCCTGGCTCCCTCTGTCATGTGGGCCCTAGTGGTCAGGTGCACCTCCGAGCTCGGTTCAACTCAACCTGATGCTGCCGCTTTGAATTTCTCCGAATCCGCCTGCGAAAAGTTCGCCGGTAGTTGCGTGATTGACTCCACTCCCTTGCGAATATAAAACCGGGCTCTCGTGGCCGATCCGTCCAAACCATCAAACAACCAGATGCTGCACCCGAAAACAGAGAGAGGGCATGGGAGAAGATTGCCGCCACCATGTCCGCGGATGAAGAAACAGGCCGCGCGTGGACAGCTCACCAGCGGCACTGCTCTGGGCTTGGTGTGCGGTCCAGGAAAGTCGACTGGTCCCCAGGAAGAAGTTCATGGCCACGTCGGGCGCGATTGGGTGGCGTCGACGCAGGAATTCCTCGTCGGAGTTTGGACATCGCCGCCGTCCGCTGCTCTTCGTAGACATCACCACTACAACCTCGGAGAGCCCGTAAGAACATCCTTATCGTATTTGCCAGCGTATAGGCTTCGTGTAGCACCTAGCTTTCAGTGGAATCGTGCACCAAGGGCCGATTTGGAGTTCTGGCCATGGCGCACCGTCGCGGGGACACCGCTCCGCCGCTGGTGTCCGGTCAGCTGGGGCAAACGGATCTCGGACGCTGGTTCGTAGTTGAACGGCCCAGATTAGATGCCGCATACCAGTTTGATTAGATAGGATTCGGACCGTTGGATCTGGCGCGTGCGGATCAGATTAGATCGGGATGCCGATTTGATCGCGTCCACCCATGACCGTCGATTGGCGATCCGATGGTGGGGAATCGGATCTGAACTTCATTAAACCTTGGCCGTTGATCTTGAATCGTGCGGATCCTGCTCCGTACTGGTTCGGGGGAAGCGCAGATGTAATCTGGACCGTCGGTTTCTAATCGGGCGGCCGTGGGCTTCTAATACCCTTTCGGCCTGACACATTTTCTTATGAGTCCCTACAGTTTGTTGATATCAACCCGCAATCCACCCTGTATAGTGCTTTGTGTCTCGGTTTCTTTTACGATTGAGCCCCTGCGCTTTCTGGAATTTGAGGCCCACTCCAGAGAATTATAAAACCAGGAAAATTATTTAGAAAGTAGTTTTTAGTACATATTTAGTTGCAGAAACTTGTTTAATTTGTAGAAAATCCATATGAACTCCAAATTAGTCAATTTCAGTTCCTAAATTTTTGTAATATTATTGTATATCCATTTGGGCCACAGTTTTGGCATGAAAGACACATTAGAATTATTCTAGTACTTAATCTTGTATTAAGCACATAAAACATTGGAAAATCCATAACTTAAAATCTCTAACTCCAAAATTAATAATTCCTGTTCCTGTGATCTTATTTCAATATGTAGATCATTATTATGTATTTTGCATATATGTTTGGTGTAATGTTAATTTTGCCTATACACTGTTTGTTTGTAATGCTACGACTAGCGTGAGGTTACGAGTCACCTGAAGACCATCCTGGTACCTGGAATCTCAAGTCCCAGGCAAGTTGTGCCCTTGATCACTTCTTTTTACCTACTCATGTTCTGATTAATCATAATGATCTGCATAGGTTAATTTTGATGGGACCCAATAGGTTACCCTAGTTTGATTATCTTTATACCTTATTTACCACTGAACTTTTTGGGTAGTACTTTCTAGTGCTTTATGTGGTTTTGGGTATGAAGATATATTATTCATGATCACACTTCTATTATCTGTTTATTATCACTGTTCATGATAAGATCATTATGATAATTGGAACATGGAGCGACCACCTGGGAAAACAGTGCTACCACAAGGGTTTATGGACGCCCTTGGCTGACTAATTAGGAAAGCTAGTGGAGGACTACCTTACCCGAAAGGGGCAAGGGCAGTAGGGGAGTGGTCAGTGTAGGGAGGTCCTTGGTTGATTTTGCTGCGATGGCGGTCAGGCAAGAACCCTGCATTGGAGCTTCCTATAAACTGTAGCGGGTTTTCTGAAGCTAGTGGAACTTTGTAAAGGCCTCGTAGTGTTACCCTGCCTCTCCTCCTCGGTAGAGGTGTATGGGAAGTCGCGATCCCTTGGCAGATGGGTAACATGACTTGTGGGTAAAGATGCGCAACCTCTGCAGAGTGTAAAACTGGTATACTAGCCGTGCTCACGGTCATGAGCAGCTCGGACCCTCACATGGTTAAATTATGGAACTAAATTCAATTTGTCATATGCATTGCATCGCATGTGAGGTTGTTACTTTTGTTCTACTACTTAATTGGGTTGGTATTTACTTATACTTAGTAACTGCTAATAAAATTTTGATCAACTTTAAAAGCAATGCTCAGCTCTAACCATCCTCTTTGGTAAGCCTTACACTTCACGTGAGCTCCCACCTTTGGCGACTTCATGCACATTATTCCCCACAACTTGTTGAGCGATGAACGTATGTGAGCTCACTCTTGCTGTCTCACACCCCCCCACAGGTCAAGAACAGGTACCGGAGGATGAGGCGCATGGAGGATGCTGCGACGAGTTCGTGAGAGATCTAGGTCGTCGTCTCCTAGTCAACTTTGGGTTGCTGGACCGTTGTCTCCATATAATGTAATTATTTATTTATTTTGTATAGAACTCCTGTTATGTAGTAAAGATGTGACATTCGATCATGTGCCATGATTCATCATATGTGTGAGACTTGGTCCCAGCACACCTGATGTTTATGTTCGCGCCCGGGTCTTGGTGCCCCGAAACCCGGGTGTGACAGAAGTGGTATCAGAGGAATGTTGACTGTAGGACGAAACCTAGATAGAACTGGACAACCATTGTCTACTTACCTCTGCTACTCTGATTCTTTCTAAACTTCCCTTAATCTTTTCTCATCTAATTCCGCTTACTCTGATTATTCTTATCTTTCTTTCTAAATGTTGGGGACTTGTTCTCAAATGCTATGAATTAAGAACAAGGCAACATAAAGTGTTAAATGTCAATGTCCTTCGTCCATGAAACATTATTCCCTTGAGGATAATGGGCCTTGGACGAAGGCTGATAAGAGCATCACTACGAAGCTTAAATCTTCGTAATAAAATTTTAGTAAAAATTATAAGATAGCATAAAACAAAAGATATAAAAGGGATAAATACATCATAGACAAATTACATCGTATCTACTTAATATATTGAATTATTGAATACAATAATACCTCTGCCTTGGCAAAAGGTTGGATTCCGGAAGATGCGATTGCAATTACTCGAACGCGTGAACAATAACGGAATACTGTTCACTATTTATAGGCACAGGACGCAGCCTATGAGGAATTACAAGTATGCCCCTTATAAAAGCTTACAACATTGACTCAGACCTTTATGGACTAAAAGGTCATTCTATCTTTAAGTCGGTTTGTAATACCGAAGCTTCCCGAAGAGGAACCTTCGGCTATCTTATACAAACAGCTTCGGCCGAGGACCACTTCTTCCTATAAGACCTTCGGCGACGAAGCATAGACCCAACAGTAGCCCCTTTCGCGGTGCTAGATCGTTTTTCGTAACGAGCTTGATCCATGAAAAAAGTCTCTTAAGCTTCGGAGCGCCGAAGGTCTAAAAAACACCTTCCCTGAGCTCGTTGTCGAGAAACGATTCAATCTCCCAGCGTGTAGCGGCCCCACCTTGCAGAGTTACTGTTCGGTCTCTGCGGTCCACCACGCAGCGAGTGCGAGCGAGTGTCCGCCTGGTGTAAAAATTCTGGTGCTTCGCCTTCTTACCTGCAGCACTATATAAACAGACGAGTAGGTGTGAAGTTACCACAGCATTCATTGCTATTTGCACTGTTTTTCTGCCAAAATTTTTAACCGTCGCCGAAGCTTGTCTGTCGGAATCGAACAAAGCTCCAGCTTGAAGCCTGCTTCGGAGGAAGAAAGTATTAAAGTTTCACAAGTTCATAATTAAATGGCCAGAGTCCGTTCTACCGCCAGGATTGAGCGTGAGGGGGACGAAACTGAAGCTTCGGAGACTGTCCCTATCTCCGAAGCCATGCAACGATCCGGGCTAGTGACTTCGGAAAAGATTCCTAGTGATGATGCAGAACAAGCAATCGCTGAAGCAGAGGAAGAAGATATTGAGGAAACTGATCCCGAAGATGATTATCGCATTGCCATGCCAAGCAAACCCAGCCACTTGGACTTCGGGAAATCTACTGTTTCGAAGGCTGATCTGTCCAAGATGGTAAAATCTGGCTTTTTTACTGAAAATCAGAAGAAGCTATTGCGCTTTGGGGGAGAAGAGACTACCCCAAAGCCGGAGAAAGATGAAATTGTTATTTTTAAAAGCTTTCTAAAGGCTGGATTAAGGTTCCCCCTACATGGGATTATTGCAGAGGTACTGAATAGGTTCGGTATCTATTTTCACCAGCTGACCCCTAACGCTATCGTTAGACTTATTGTTTATATCTGGGCACTCCGAAGCCAAGCAGTGGAACCATTTGCGGACAGCTTTTGCCGGGTTCACGAGTTGCATTATCAAACAAAGGCTAGAAAGGATGGATTGCACGACAATTTTGGTTGTTATAACTTCGCCTATCGGAAAACTACAAAGTTTCCTGTAATTAGCTACCGAAGCAAATGGGCAGCAGGCTGGAAATCTGAGTGGTTCTATGTCAAGGTTGATGACGACAAGGAAAAGCTTGTGCAAAGCCCGCTGGAACTAATCTTCGGAGAAACCCGACCTCGCTGCAACATGGCACCCGAAGGTCCAACACAACAAGCAATGAGTGAATTCAGAATTATTGCAGAGCATATCAGCACAAGGGACCTGGTTCAAGAGTTTTTAGCTTTCAAAGTTTTTCCCAGTTTGAAAGAATGGGAAATGCCGAAGCTACAGGGGGAAAAGAAAGAAGGTGAACTTGTACGTTTACCTTACTATTTCAAGTTTAAAAAGTACTTTAAAACACCTTGCCAAGAGTGGCTAGATACAATTGAAGTAATGTGCAATGAAATACTTGGCAATTATTCCAAAAAAGAAGATCAATTGATGACCGCAGCCTTCGGCACCCGTCCGAAGCGAAGGCTAAATCGAGTGTTGGACGCCTTGGGCTTTGATTACCCTGATTACGAAAATCTGAACAAAGGTGCTGGGGGCCAAAAAAGAAAAAGGATAACTGAGGCCATGAATGAAGAAAAAGAAGCATTAAAGATGAAAATTCCGAAGAAGAGGAAAACTTCTTCTCCGAAGCAACAAATATCCGAAGCAGAAGAAACCCCCGCATCACCTTCTGCTGCTGTCGTTGAGGAAATTCTGAAGGTAATGACTGAATCCTTACCTGCGAAGCTAAGTCCACTGGGCCCTCAACTGACAAAGTTTTTTCAGAAGGACAAGGAGCCCGAAAAATCGAAGAAAACAATCAAGGCAAAGAAACAAAGAATTATCACTGTGACAGAGGTAATTGACAAGACGCCGCCAAGAGCTTCAGCCCAGAAAACACCAGTGGTTGCAGAGGGGACAGATATTGAAATTGCACCTTCGGAGGCCGCAGCTGCCGAAGCTGCCTCAGCTGAAGATTTGAACCTGGAGAGCACAATTGAACACATTGACCAAATACTGCTAGACATGGCTACAGAAGAAGCTACCACCGCCGCCGAAGAGGCCGTGACCGCAGCGTCGGGGAAAGGAAAAGAAATTGCTGATGAAGCTTCAGAAAACGAAGCCTTCATGTTCCAGAATTTAGTTGGAGAACAACTATCAAAAGCTGAAATAGAAGAGCTTAGAGAGTATGCCAAATCCTGTGGATACAAACCTGGGGCACTCCTCTTCGGAGGCGTTGATGATGAAAAATTAGATTGTATCCGAGATCAAACAGGAGCCAAAGTTATCAGTACTCTGTCCAAGAGTATCGGCTTCCCGAAGCTAGAAACAGACATCAGCCGCTACCGACGACAACATGTCGTTGGTAGTTTATTTTATTCCAACTTCAAGGTGAACTACTTGTCCCTTAATTTTTATTGTTTCTAATAATAAAAACATGTCTGACGAAGGTTGTTTTCGTGCAGAGTATGCTGTTGAGCAAAGCCTTGCAAATGCAGCAAGATTTTGAAGATAAGAAGCACGAAGTTATAATTGAAAATTTGGAAAGCAGAATAAAGGAGCAATCAGATGCTTTCGAGAAAAAGAACTTTGAGCTCCAGGCAACCGAAGGTTTATTGGCGGAAGCTGAAGCAAAAATAACAGAACTGAACACGAAGCTTCTTCGCCAGTCTGAGCAGTTCAAACGAGAAAAACAAGATCTTAATGCAAAACTTGAAGCCGAAGCTCAACAAAATTCAGATTTGAGAAAACTACTGACAAGTCTTCAAGAAAAATGCTTGGAATTTAGCAACAAATGCATTCAACGATTAAGAAAGATTTTTTACTCAGTTGGAGCCAGTAGTGAAAAATTCACCCCCTCAGCCGAAGATCTACCGAAAACCTTCGAACATATTGAGGGGGAGATTGACGAGCTCGATGAAGTCATAGCCGGGCATGGTGACTTCTGTGCCTGGGTGGCTTCTCGAGGTACTGCTGCAGCTTTCCTGAAGGCTGGCTGCGATCATGGAAAGATTGTCAATAGGCCAAATTTCACTTTATCACCATCAATCCTGGATGACATTCCTGATCTCGCCCGAAGTATCTCGAATAGATTTGTAAAAATGATATGGACAAAAGGTGGGCGAGAAAAGGCTGGAGACGAAGCTCGTAGCCACCTTGAACCAGTAAGAAACCATACCTTGTGCTTACCTTTTCCTGTAAGCTTGATTTTGACTTACAACGACCTTATTCATGTAGGATGACGAAGCCGAAGCCGATGATCAAAAATGACGCCGAAGCCGAAGCTCCTTGGAGATTAGATAGTAGACTGTAGACAGTACTTGAGAAACTTTTGAGATAACTTTTGTAAATGTAACTAAAACTTGCCTTTAATGAATTCTGTTCATACCTTGTTATATACCCTTAACCTTCCATTGATGTATGAGAAATGCTTTGATGTGGACGAAATTTTCTTTTGAGCCGAAGGCGAAAAAACACCTTCCCTTCTTTTCGTACGCAGCGAAGCATAGAAAACAACATTTTCCTTTTTTCCGAAGCTCTACTTTTTGTACACGAAGCTCTTTCTTCCCCTTCTTTTTCCTCTTTTTGCCGAAGCAACCCTTTATGCCATGAAGATGATTATCCTACATATGCCTAGATGAATGTTTATGAATGCAAATGCTATGATGTAATGTGATGTGCAAATGAATGGCCAAACACGTATCCGAAGCCATATTCATAGCCATTATTTTCTTAAAAACAATCGCACCTCAGCTCTGCATTCCCTTAGGAACGACTTTGGAGCTTCTTCGCCTTTACTTTTGGCGGAATCAGCGTTGACTTTTCGCTGTAAGCTCTGCATTCCCTTAGGAACGACTTTGGAGCTTCTTCGCCTTTACTTTTGGCGGAATCAGCGTTGACTTTTCGCTGTAAGCTCTGCATTCCCTTAGGAACGACTTTGGAGCTTCTTCGCCTTTACTTTTGGCGGAATCAGCGTTGACTTTTCGCTGTAAGCTCTGCATTCCCTTAGGAACGACTTTGGAGCTTCTTCGCCTTTACTTTTGGCACTCGATGGTGCGTTCTCAGCTTTTACATTTACATTCCTTGGGGGATTTTGCTCTTATAGAACTAAAAAAGGAAATTACATGTGCTGGCCCCATTAAAAACCTTTCTCCCCCTTCGGAAAGGAAAAGGGTGCCATGAAAGAAAAATAAAAAATATGAAAAATTACATCGAGTTATACATAATATCGCCGAAGCTCATCCGCATTCCAAGACCTAGGAATGTCGTTGCCGTCCATATCCTTCAATCTGTATGAACCGGGTCTTGACGAAGATGCTACTAAGAAAGGTCCATCCCATTTCAATTGCAACTTGCCCACTGTTTCTGGGTTGGCCACTCTCCGAAGCACCAAGTGTCCTGGCTCAATATTCTTTAACCGAACCTTTCTATCTCGCCATTTAATTGTTTCGGCTTGATATTTATTGATGTTCTCCACGGCTTGCAGCCTGATCCCTTCTAAAGCATCTTTTTCCACAGAATAAGCAGCTTCGAAACCTGATTCTGTCGAAGCTATTACCCTTATTGATCCGGTTTTAGCTTCCTCCGGAGTTATTGCTTCGTCACCGAATAATAACTTGAATGGAGTAAAGCCTGTAGACCTTGATGTTGTTGTATTGTGGCTCCACACCACTTTGGTTAACTGATCTGGCCATTTTCCCCTGGGTTGATTGAAGATTAACTTCATTATTCCTGTCATTATAATGCCATTGGCTCTTTCAACGAGTCCATTTGACTCCGGATGTCTGACTGATGCAAAATGGATCTTCGTACCAATCTGATCACAGAAATCCCTAAAAGCTTCGGAATCAAACTGTGTTCCATTATCCATAGTAATAGCCTTTGGTACCCCGAAGCGACAAACAATATTCTGCCAGAAAAACTTTTGGACGGTGGCCGAAGTTATTGTGGCTAAAGGCCTTGCTTCAATCCATTTAGAAAAATATTCCACTGCCACTACAACATATCTTAGGTTCCCTTGGGCCGGTGGTAACGGACCTAACAAGTCAAGGCCCCACCTTTGCAATGGCCAAATGGGTTGTATGAGTTGTGTTAGGGACGAAGGTTGTTTTTGATCTCGTGCACATTTCTGACAACCTTCGCACTTTTGAACTAATTCCGCTGCATCCGAAGCTGCCTTCGGCCAATAAAATCCTTGGCGGAAAATTTTTCCAAGTAACGGCCTGGATCCAATGTGAGATCCACAGAGGCCTGCATGTATTTCTTTCATCAACTCTATACCTTCGGTTCTGGATAAACACTTGAGTAGCGGAGCACAAACTCCATGCTTGTACAACTCTCCTTCTATCATGACATATGGACGAGCTCTTGCCTCTATCCTCCTGTTATAAGCTTCGTCATCTGAAAGGAATTTTCCCTGAAGGTAAGAGATGATCTCAGTTCTCCAATCCTCGCTATAAACAGGAGATATGTTGAGGACTGCTCTTTCAAGAAGTTCCACCGAAGGTGCTTTTATTGTTTCGAAGAACACATCCGAAGGTAAGGGCAGCCCCTGCGCTGCTGACTTAGCTAGCAAATCAGCATGCTCATTTTGTCCTCGAGGGATATTTTTGACAGAAAACCCTTCGAAGGAAGCTTCAACTCTTCGAACCATATCCAGATATTTTTCAAGCTTCGGATCCTTAGCCTTGCAACTCTTGTCAATATGACCCGAAACAACCTGGGAATCAGTTTTAAGTATGGTCCTTCTGATTCCCATTGCTTTTAACTTCCGAAGACCTAGAAGCAATGCTTCGTACTCGGCAATGTTATTTGTGCAACTAAAATCAAGTTTTGCCGCATAACAAGTTTTGACTTTGGAAGGTGAAACCAACACAGCAGCCGCTCCCGCTCCGAAGGTTCCCCAAGATCCATCACAAAACACTGTCCATGCTTCGTTGTCTTTATTCGTTTCTTCCTCCTGAGCCCCTGGCGTCCAGTCAGCAATGAAGTCTGCCAACGCCTGGGACTGAATCGAAGATCTATGAACATATTCAATACAAAATTCATTGAGCTCTGCAGCCCATTTTCCAATCCTTCCAGTAGCTTCTCGGTTCCTCATAATATCCTTCAGAGGTTGTGAAGAAGGAACAATTATGTTGTAAGCTTGGAAATAGTGCCGAAGCTTCCTGGAGGCCATCAAGACAGCATACAGTACCTTCTCCAACTCTGTATAATTTTTCTTTGATAAACTAAGAACCTCGGATACAAAATATATTGGGGCCTGCCTCTTGACTTGACCATCAAGCTTCTCCTGGACAAGCGCTGCACTTACCGCTGAGTGCGAAGCTGCCACATATAATAACAAAGGAGCCCCTGGCATTGGTGGAGTCAATGTTGTTAGATCTATCAAATACTGTTTCAGCTCTTCAAAAGCCTTCTGCTGGACTGGTCCCCATTGAAAGACTTCGGCTGACTTCAGCACTTCGAAGAATGGTAAGTTTCTCTCTGCTGATCTGGATATGAATCTATTGAGAGATGCCAATCTTCCTGTCAATCTTTGAGCCCCCTTCTTTGTAGTTGGTGGCTCCATCCGAAGTATAGCTTCAATCTTACTTGGATTAGCTTCAATTCCCTTTGTTGAAACCAAGCATCCAAGAAATTTCCCCTTCTTTACTCCGAAGACACATTTTTCTGGATTTAACTTTAAGCCAGCTTGCCTGAAACTGGCGAAGGTCTCCTGCAGATCAGCAATATGATTCTCCTGTTTCGTGCTTTTTACAATGATGTCATCAACATAAGTTAGCACATTTCTGCCTATTTGAGATTGGAGAACCTTCGCAGTCATTCGGCTGAAACTTCCTCCAGCGTTTTTGAGCCCCTCAGGCATCCGAAGATAGCAATATGTGCCACTTGGAGTTATGAAGCTAGTCTTCGGCTCATCTTCCTTCTTCATCCAAATTTGGTGATAGCCTGAGTAACAGTCTAGCAGACTCATGAGCTCGGAAGAAGCTGCTGCATCTACTAAAGAGTCTATCCTTGGCAATGGAAACTCGTCCTTCGGACACGCCTTGTTGAGATCTGTAAAATCGATACACATTCGCCATTTGCTATTGGCCTTTTTTACCATAACAGTGTTAGCCAGCCATTCTGGGTACTTTACTTCTCTGATGACTCCTGCACTGAGGAGTCTTTTAACTTCGTTACGAGCACCTTCGGCCTTATCATCTGACATTTTCCGAAGCCTCTGCTTTCTGGCTCTGAAGGATGGATCAACATTGAGCGAGTGTTCAATAACATCCCTATTTACTCCGCAAAGATCATTAGTTGACCATGCAAAAACATCTTTGTTGTTGAACAAAAACCTTATCAAGGCTTTCTCCTGCTCTTCGGATAGTTGAGAGCCTAACAGCACCTTCTGCTCTGCTATGTCCTCACATAAGAGCATAGGCTTCGGCTGATCTGCTGAAGCTGCTTTCTCCCTTCTGAATTTGTACTGTTCACAAGCTTCAGCTCCATCTATGTTATGGATTGCTTTTGAGTCAGTCCAATTGCCTTCGGCCCTTCTTGCAGCTTCCTGACTTCCATGGATAGCAATGGGTCCTTGATCCGAAGGTATCTTCATGCAAAGATAGGCAGGATGAAGGATTGCTTCGAAGGCATTAAGGGTACCACGACCAATAATTGCATTGTAAGGGTATTCCATGTCAACAATGTCAAACACAACTTGCTCAGTTCTAGTGTTGTTGATGAACCCGAAGGTCACTGACATGGTGATCTTGCCCAGTGCTACAATCTGTCTTCCTCCGAAGCCACAGAGAGGATGTGTAGCATCATAAATCTTATCTTCTGGCTCTTGCATTTGCCTGAAGGCCTTAGCAAATATGATGTCGGCTGCACTGCCTGTGTCAACCAAGACATTGTGGACCAGAAATCCTTTGATAACACAAGAGATAACCATGGCATCGTTGTGTGGGTAATCTTTGAGCTGAAGGTCCTCTTGGGAGAAGGTAATAGGAATGTGAGACCATCTTGACTTGATGAAGGGTCCTTGCACCCCAACATGCTATACCCTTCTCTGTGCTTCCTTCTTTTGTTTCTTGTTAGCTGGCTCTGAGGACGAACCACCTGTGATCGGGAGCACCAGCTTCGGGTCCGAAGTAGCTCCAGCTTGGTCGTTGAACGAAGTCATTAGCTCAAAGAGTGGAAGTGAGTTCACCGGAGGTGGGCGCCAATGTTGGGGACTTGTTCTCAAATGCTATGAATTAAGAACAAGGCAACATAAAGTGTTAAATGTCAATGTCCTTCGTCCATGAAACATTATTCCCTTGAGGATAATGGGCCTTGGACGAAGGCTGATAAGAGCATAACTACGAAGCTTAAATCTTCGTAATAAAATTTTAGTAAAAATTATAAGATAGCATAAAACAAAAGATATAAAAGGGATAAATACATCATAGACAAATTACATCGTATCTACTTAATATATTGAATTATTGAATACAATAATACCTCTGCCTTGGCAAAAGGTTGGATTCCGGAAGATGCGATTGCAATTACTCGAACGCGTGAACAGTAACGGAATACTGTTCACTATTTATAGGCACAGGACGCAGCCTGTGAGGAATTACAAGTATGCCCCTTATAAAAGCTTACAACATTGACTCAGACCTTTATGGACTAAAAGGTCATTCTATCTTTAAGTCGGTTTGTAATACCGAAGCTTCCCGAAGAGGAACCTTCGGCTATCTTATACAAACAGCTTCGGCCGAGGACCACTTCTTCCTATAAGACCTTCGACGACGAAGCATAGACCCAACACTAAAGACAAATGTGGATTTCACACTTTGAAATCCAGTGCCTAAAGTGACTTTTAGGAATAGGAGACCTACTCTTAGGAACAAAAAAAACTATTTTTATAGATATCTATGAACTTGAATGTTTGTTCTTATGATACATGTCTGATTGGATCTTTGATTGAGTGTGATGAGTTGTGGAGTAATGTCCACAATTACATCTGCATATACATATAGACATAAATATAAATAAATAAGAATCATAAGATGACTGTTAAGAATACCACCACTAGAATATATCAAGCCTAATAGGTCCATGTTATCTTAAAAGATTCTCTTATCTTAATGGATCCATCTTACCTTAAAAAAAATTCTATCTTATCCTCACCACTTTGCTTATCTCACAATGGTATAACAAACATGATCTATTCCAAAATAAATTTAGTATATCCCTATCGAGTCTAATCTGGTTACACCAATTTAATTCTGATCTCATCTAATTTGATTAGATCTACTCTAATGGACAAACATGTTAGATAATACTGATAAAATAGATTAGACCCTACTAGCCAGATGTTAACCTAACTTAACACATTAGACCAACTTAACCATGAGCAGAAGACCTATCCCAACCATAGAGTCATGATGGATTGCATAATCTGCCTATCTCCATCTAGCGTCAAACAAACTTTTGATCTACATCATGTACTCTACCTCACCCATAACTATCTTAACCATATTTCCCAACTGCGATGATATACATTAACTTCGAATTAATGAGACCAGGAAGGAAAGATCAACATCAACAAGGAAGGATATAACAGTCAAAGCGAATCTCGAGATGAATCAAGACTTAAACTTTTTGGATCAAGTCTTTTCCTTGCCATAATCTTCCTTACCCCTATTTATTCTTGCCCTAACCTATCCATCTCTTTTTCCACATAATAAGTAGCTGGATACATATGCTCTCCTAATCACCCACTATGCCCACCACCAGCTCCACCAAGCTACATAAACATATATAAATTGCTACTATTTGTAAGATCTAGATATTACTATAGTGAGTAGATGGTATGGTACTATTTTAGGAGGAATAATAATAAGGTTTATTTGACCCCATGCGTTGCTAATAAATTATACATCATGCTGAGATTTTTGTTTGTGCATATGTTATGAGACAATATGGTTATGCACCATTTTCTTACAAATCTCGAGGACAAGATTTCTGTTAAGGGGGTAGGATTTGTAAAGCCCAAAATTTGTATAAAAAATAATACTAAATAAAGAAATAAAATAGTAATATCAACAGTTTGGTAGTTTAAAATTTAGATCCAAACCTTGAAACTATTGTTCCAGACGAAACTATGAACAATAATTAAAGGAAGCACTTTCAATCTATCTATTGCAGATTTATAACTAGAGCACTCCTTAAAAACAAATCTCGAATCAAAAATAAATCATGGTGAAGATTTTATATCAAAATTATCCTAACTAAATAAACAATATTTGTTTGAATAACTTTTTATTCGAGCACACTTTCAAAAAAATGATATATTCCTAAAATGAATATAATGTGAATTATTCCTTATTACATGTTTTTGAGCATTTGCTTAAGAGAATATAATAATAATAGTAAAACAAAATATATATTTTGTATAATGTTGTATTTTAACGTGTGCATTGAAATATGTGAAGCTCAAATTAGATTTGAATTTAAAATGAAATAGAAAAATAAAAGTGAAAGGAAAATAGAAAATATAAATCAAAAGAAAAACAAGAAAGCTTACCTGGGCCCTTACCGCACAAATTTGGCCCACCAGGGGATTCCTTCTGCGCGTAGCCACTTCGCTAGTCATTGGCGTGCGGGCCCCACTTCGCCAGCCACACACACCGTCTCACTCGCCCTGGCCAGTGGGCTCCGATTTGCAGGTGCTCCACCGCTTGGTCGGATGCCGCGCATGCGCCTTTGACCGCGGATGCACACATGCGGGGCCCCTCTTATCAGACAACCCTCGCGCACGCACCGTCGATGACGCGCGGGCCCCAGCAGCAGGCGTCTTCCCCAACTAGCCGCGGATCTCGCGCGCGGAAGCTCCGGGCTTGACCGGATCCCACCGCCCCGCTTGCTTCGGCCGGCGTCGCGCTCACGTGCGCGGGATTCCTCCCTGGCTCCCTCTGTCATGTGGGCCCTAGTGGTCAGGTTCACCTCCGAGCTCGGTTCAACTCAACTTGATGCTGCCGCTGGGAATTTCTCCGAATCCGCCTGCGAAAAGTTCGCCGGTAGTTGCGTGATTGACTCCACTCCCTTGCGAATATAAAACCGGGCTCTCGTGGCCGATCCATCCAAACCATCAAACAACCGGATGCTGCACCCGGAAACAGAGAGAGGGCATGGGAGAAGATTGCCGCCACCATGTCCGCGGATGAAGAAATAGGCTGCGCGTGGACAGCTCACCAGCGGCACTGCTCTGGGCTTGGTGTGCGGTCCAGGCAAATCGACTGGTCCCCAGGAAGAAGTTCATGGCCACGTCGGGCGCGATTGGGTGGCGTCGACGCAGGAATTCCTCGTCGGAGTCTGGACATCGCCGCCGTCCGCTGCTCTTCGTAGACATCACCACTACAACCTCGGAGAGCCGGTAAGAACATCCTTATCGTATTCGCCAGCGTATAGGCTTCGTGTAGCACCTAGCTTTCAGTGGAATCGTGCACTAAGGGCCGATTTGGAGTTCCGACCATGGCGCACCGCCGCGGGGACACCGCTCCGCCGCTGGTGTCCGGTCAGCTGGGGCAAACGGATCTCGGACGCTGGTTCGTAGTTGAACGGCCCAGATTAGATGCCGCATACCGGTTCGATTAGATAGGATTCGGACCGTTGGATCTGGCGCGTGCGGATCAGATTAGATCGGGATGCCGATTTGATCGCGTCCACCCATGACCGTCGATTGGCGATCCGATGGTGGGGAATCGGATCTGAACTTCATTAAACCTTGGCCGTTGATCTTGAATCGTGCGGATCCTGCTCCATACCGGTTCGGGGGAAGCGCAAATGTAATTATTTATTTATTTTGTATAGAACTCCTGTTATGTAGTAAAGATGTGACATTCGATCCTGTGCCATGATTCATCATATGTGTGAGACTTGGTCCCAGCACACCTGATGTTTATGTTCGCGCCCGGGTCTTGGTGCCCCGAAACCCGGGTGTGACATTAATCAGCTAAGGGCATCCCATTCCACCATCATGGTTGCACTGTTATCCCGGGTTGTCACTCCCCAAACAGGTCCTTACGGAGAGGTACTCAGAAAAGAGCCTGAGCCCCCTAAAGTAATCACAAGGACCCCATCGGTATAACATCATCGTATCATAAAAGATCACATCATGTTCATTGATTAAGTTTAAGCAAAAGCATAAGCTAACCATGATTAACCCAAAAAGGTAAACAAGAGTAAGGGAAATGCAAACTAGTCAATCCTTAGGTTTCAATAAAGTAATGTGGGACAGTGAATTATAAAGTAGAGTAGGACATGATAGGTCTGAGGACACTTGCCTTTACCAGGTTGTTGCTCAGAGGGATCTTCGGCAACACACTCACGATCCCTGAGCTGCTCGTTGTCTAAGTAAAGCGAGTATACATTCAATACATTTGGAAGGTAAAAATGAACATCACATCACACATGTACAAATATTGGCACACAACTCAAGAAGGTATAGTATTAAGTACAGAGGAATGAGGTCAAGTTATAAAAATGGACTAATCCTAATTGGGGAATTGATTACTCTCTAAATGTTTGGAACATAGCTCAAAAAGGTTAAGTAGTGATTAAAACAAATGAAAGCTAGAATTATAAGATAAACTACTCTCATTTAGAAATTTGATTATCTTTTAAGTATTATCCATAATTACATTCCAAATTCTATTTATGTCATTAAGGCCTAGAGGATAAGCCAAAAATAAATCCAAGTAATGCATAACACTAATCTCACAAGATTGAATATACTTTATTCATAGGGTTCTCCTTTTATTTATTTCATTAAATAAATAAATCAACATATACTTTAATTTTATATTCTAAGTGTAAATATTAAAGTGTACATATTATAGTTGGTCATATTTTATTTGTACAGAGAATAATTTGGTGAACATTTTGCAATTTGAACCCCTAAATTTGGAGTTCATATGAAAAAGATATGAAATAAACAAGTTTTGAAGTTTGAAATATGAAATTAGGGCTAAATCTGTGATTAAATAAAAGACTAGGGGTCTAATTAAAACAAACCAGGGACCTATGCGCTAAAACAGAGGACGGCGGGTTGATTTCCTAAAACTAGGGGGATTCTTAAGCAAAACAGCCACGCGAAGGGGTATCGGGCTCCCTCAACCATTGGATCAGAAACCGACGGCTGAGATTAGATTGCGTGGGCGCGCGCGAGGGTGCAGGCGCGCAGGCGTGGCTAACAAGCGAGGCTAGGGGCGTCAGCGGCAGAGGGGGAGGGCGCACTGACCGAGCGAGCCCAGCGCCAGAGGACTTGGGCGCTGACAGGCGGTCCAGGTCGTCAGGGCACGCGTGCACGAAGCGTTATCCGTGGTCCGAGCCATTCGATCTGAATCGGACAGAGGGGACCAGACCAGGGGGAAACAGACGGCTGCGGGCGGCGCCGGTCCTCTCCACGGCGGTGAGGCCGCCGGAGTTGAGCAGAGAGGGAGAGGGCACCACGGCGAACTGAATGGCGGGGAAGAGGCCATGAATCCACGGACAGAGAAGGGTGAACGGTGGTAAGAAGGTCTCGGGCAGGTCGGAGTAACTCCGGTGAGCCATTCCGGCCACGGGGAGGGGACTTAAGGCGCGCTAAGGCCTGGGCTAGCTTCAGCAGAGGCAGGGGTGACTGAAAGGGAAATGTGCCCTTGGGCCATTTCTAAGTATTTTGTGATTGAGTGCCAACACAAGTGCTTAATTGTTAATCTATGCCAATTGATGGACAAAGTGCAAATCAATAGTAAAGGTATGTTTCTAAGACTTAGTACATTGTTTTGAGAACTAATGTATTGTGTCTAAGTGCTGGAAACAGGAGAAATCAATTTGGAGATGACTTGGCTCTTTCAGCCAAAGTCTGCTCAGTCTGGGTGCACCGGACTGTCCGGTGCGCCAGGCTGGCTCTGGCGAACTTGCTGCTCTCGGGACTTCAACGGCGGTGTATGGCTATAAATCACCGGACTGTCCGGTGGTGCACCGGACTGTCCGGTGAGCCATTCACAGGCGAAGTCGTCGCTCTCAGGAAGTGATTAACGGAGTACGGCTATAAATCACCGGACTGTCCGGTGGTGCACCGGACTGTCCAGTGAGCCAACGGTCAGCCGGGCCAACAGTCGGTCGGGGATTCCGCGCGTGACGCGTGGCTGAGCCAACGGTCACAATGGGGCACCAGACTGTCTGGTGTGCACCGGACAGTGTCCGGTGCGCCAACGGCTCTACATCTGCAACGGTCGGCTTCGCCAAATATGGAAAGAAATCCGCACTAGACAGTGTCCGGTGGTGCACCGGACTGTCCGATGCGCCAGGCGACAGAAGGCAAGATTTTCCTTCCTGGAATGCTCTCAACGGCTCCTAGCTTCCTTGGGGCTATAAAAGGGACCCCTAGGCGCATGGAGGAGAAGACCAAGCATCCCTTGAGCATTGTTGATCACTCACACTTCATTCTTGCGCACTTGTTCGACATTCTTAGTGATTTAAGCTCCGTTCTAGTGAGAACCTCGTGATATTCTTTTGAGCTCAAGTCTGGGTCTTGTGTGTGCGTATTTGCTGTGATTTTGTGTCTCGTGTGCGTTGCTCATCCCTCCCTTACTCTGTGCTTCTTTGTGAACATCAAAGTGTAAGGGCGAGAGGCTCCAAGTTGTGGAGATTCCTCGCGAGCGGGATATAGTAAACAAAGCAAAACACTGTGGTATTCAAGTTGGTCTTTAGACCGCTTGAGAGGGGTTGATTGCAACCCTCGTCCGTTGGGACGCCACAACGTGGAGTAGGCAAGTTTTGTACTTGGCCGAACCACGGGATAAACCACTGTGTCTATCTGTGTTGATCCTCTTGTGGTTGTTGTGTTTTGCAAGAACTCCTCTCTAGCCACTTGGCCTTATTGTGCTAACGCTTAATCAAGTTTTTGTGGCTTTAAGTTTAAGTTTTTACAGGATCACCTATTCACCCCCCCTCTAGGTGCTCTCAATTGGTATCAGAGCCGTTCTCTTCACGAAGGGACTAATCGCCCGAAGAGATGGATCCTAAGGGCAAGGGGATTGTGATCAATGATAAGGAGAAGGAGTCCGTCGTCAACGAGCCGAAAGATGACAAGCCTACTGACTTGGGCTCGGGCCACAAAAGAAAAGACGGGAAGAAGAAGAAAACTAGGCGCATCAAGGAGATAGTCTACTACGACAGCGACGAATCTTCCTCTTCCCAAAAGGACGACAACAACGACTACGAGAAAAAGAAAACGGTCAATTCGAACTTTTCTTTCGATTACTCTCGTATTCCGCAAAGTACAAATGCTCATTTGCTCTCCATTCCACTTGGTAAACCTCCTCACTTTGATGGAGAGGACTACGGATTTTGGAGCCACAAAATGCGTAGTCACTTGTTCTCTCTCCATCCAAGCATATGGGAGATAGTCGAAAGTGGAATGAAATTTGATAGTACTGATAGTCCCATGTTTATAAATGAGCAAATTCACAAAAATGCACAAGATACTACTGTTCTTCTAGCCTCATTGTGCAGGGATGAATATCATAAAGTGAGCGGCTTGGACAACGCCAAGCAGATTTGGGACACCCTCAAGATCTCATATGAGGGAAATGACGTCACCATGCTCACCAAGATGGAGTTGGTGGAGGGCGAACTTGGGAGATTCGCGATGATCAGGGGCGAGGAGCCAACCCAAACATACAACCGGCTCAAGACCCTCATCAACAAAATAAGGAGCTATGGAAGCACGCAATGGACGGACCACGACGTCGTCCGCCTAATGCTAAGGTCTTTTACTGTCCTTGATCCACATCTTGTGAACAATATTCGTGAGAATCCTAGGTACACCAAGATGACGCCCGAGGAGGTACTTGGAAAGTTCGTAAGTGGGTGGATGATGATCAAGGAGGCTAGATATGTTGATGATGCGTTGAATGGCCCAATCCAAGAGCCTCAAACCATTGCTCTCAAAGCAACGAGGAGCAAGGAGGCGCTACCTAGCAAGGTGGCGCAAGTGGAGGTGGCCGGGGTTAATGATGAAGAAATGGCCCTCATCATCAAGCGTTTCAAGACGGCGCTAAAGGGTCGCAAGGAGCATCCCAACACGACCAAGACAAAGGGGAAGCGATCATGCTTCAAATGTGGTAAGATTGGTCATTTTATCGCTAATTGTCCCGATAATGTGAGTGACCAGGAACAAGGGAACAAGAGAGAAAAGAAGAAGGCATACAAGAAGGCTAAGGGCGAGGCACACCTTGGCAAGGAGTGGGACTCGGATTGTTCGTCGTCCGACTCCGACAACGAAGGACTCGCCACAACCGCCTTCAACAAGTCATCCCTCTTCCAAAACGAGCATCACACTTGCCTCATGGCAAGAGAAAAGAAGGTAAGCACTCGTGATACTAGTACTTACGCTTCCTCAAGTGATGAAGAATCTAGCGATGATGAAATAGACTATTCATGCTTATTCAAGGGCTTAGATAGAACTAAAGTTGATAAGATTAATGAATTGATTGATGCCTTGAATGATAAGAATAGATTATTAGAGAAGCAAGAGGACCTTTTATATGAAGAACATGATAAGTTTGTAGAGGCTCAAAAATCCCTTGCTTTAGAAATTAAACGGAATGAAATGCTTTCTTGTGAATTGTCTACATGCCATGACTCTATTTCTAGCTTAAAGAGCATAAATGATGATTTGAATGCTAAGTTAGAAATAGCTAATAAATCAACATCTTGTGTAGAACATGTTATAATTTGCAATAGGTGTAAAGATTTTAATGTTGATGCTTGTAGTGAACACTTAGTCTCAATTTCTAAATTGAACGATGAATTGGCTAGTCTTAATGCCCAACTTAAGACTAGCAAGAGTGAATTTGACAAACTAAAATTTGCAAGGGATGCCTACACGGTTGGTAGACACCCCTCAATTAAGGATGGTCTTGGCTTCAAGAGGGAAGTCAAGAACTTAACAAGCCATAAGGCTTCCATCTCCGCCAAGGAGAAAGGGAAGGCCCCTATGGCTAGTAGTGCTAAAAAGAATCATGCTTTCATGTACCATGATAGGAGACATTCTAGAAATGCGTATAGAAGTTATGATGTTGTTGATTCTCATGCCATGTTTGCTTCTAGTTCTTCTATTATGCATGATAGAAATTTAGCTAGGAAAATGCTATGCCTAGAAGAAATATTGTTCACGTTCCTAGGAAAGTAAATAATGAACCTTCTACAATTTTTCATACTTGCAATGCTTCCTTTGCTATTTGTAGAAAGGATAAGAAGGTAATTGCTAGGAAGTTAGGGGCAAGATGCAAGGGAGATAAAACTTGCATTTGGGTCCCTAAGACCATTGTGACTAACCTTGTAGGACCCAACAAGAGTTGGGTACCTAAAACCCAAGCCTAAATTTGCCTTGCAGGTTTATGCATCCGGGGGTACAAGCTGGATTATCGACAGCGGATGCACAAACCACATGATGGGGGAGAAGAAGATGTTCACCTCCTACGTCAAGAACAAGGATTCCCAAGATTCAATCATTTTCGGTGATGGGAACCAAGGCAAGGTGAAAGAGTTAGGAAAGATTGCTATTTCATCCGAGCACTTCATTTCTAATGTGTTATTAGTTGAGTCGCTTGGATATAATTTATTATCTGTAAGTCAACTTTGTAATATGGGATATAATTGCTTGTTCACAAATATAGATGTGTCTGTCTTTAGAAGATGTGATGGTTCACTAGCCTTTAAGGGTGTACTAGACGACAAACTTTATTTAGTTGATTTTGCAAAAGAGGAGGCCAATCTAGATGCATGCTTAATTGCTAAGACTTGCATGGGCTGGCTGTGGCATCGCCGTCTAGCACATGTGGGGATGAAGAACCTTCACAAACTTCTAAAGGGAGAACACGTCATAGGTCTAACTAATGTGCATTTCGAAAAAGATAGACCTTGTGCAGCTTGTCAAGCAGGTAAACAAGTGGGAAGTGCACATCACATCAAGAACGTGATGACTACATCAAGACCTCTGGAGCTGCTGCATATGGACCTCTTCGGACCCGTCGCCTACCTAAGCATCGGGGGAAGTAAGTATGGTTTAGTAATTGTTGATGATTTTTCTCGCTTCACTTGGGTATTCTTTTTGCAGGACAAATCTGAAACCCAAGGGACCCTCAAGCGCTTCCTAAGGAGAGCTCAAAATGAGTTTGAGCTCAAGGTGAAGAAGATAAGGAGCGACAGCGGGTCCGAGTTCAAGAACCTTCAAGTGGAGGAGTACCTTGAGGAGGAAGGGATCAAGCACGAGTTCTCCACTCCCTACACACCACAGCAAAATGGTGTGGTAGAGAGGAAGAACGGGACGCTCATAGACATGGCGAGGACGATGCTTGGAGAGTTCAAGACCCCCGAGCGATTTTGGTCGGAAGCCGTGAATACGGCTTGCCACGCCATCAACCGGGTCTACCTTCACCGCCTCCTCAAGAAGACTTCATATGAGCTTCTAACCGGTAACAAACCCAATGTGTCTTACTTTCGTGTATTTGGGAGAAAATGTTACATTCTAGTAAAGAAAGGTAGAAATTCTAAGTTTGCTCCCAAAGCTGTAGAAGGGTTTTTATTAGGTTATGACTCAAATACAAAGGCGTATAGAGTCTTCAACAAATCATCGGGTTTGGTTGAAGTCTCTAGCGACGTTGTATTTGATGAGACTAATGGCTCTCCAAGAGAGCAAGTTGTTGATCTTGATGATGTAGATGAAGGAGACGTTCCAGCGGCCGCAATACGCACCATGGCGATTGGCGATGTGCGACCACAGGAACTCGAGGAGCAAGATCAACCGTCTTCCTCAACAATGGTGCATCCCCCAACTCAAGACGATGAACAGGTTCATCAAGAAGAGGCGTGTGATCAAGGGGGAGCACAAGATGATCATGTGATGGAGGAAGAAGCACAACCAGCACCTCCAACCCAAGTTCGAGCGACGATTCAAAGGAATCATCCCGTCGACCAAATTTTGGGTGACATTAGCAAGGGAGTAACTACTCGTTCTAGATTAGTTAATTTTTGTGAGCATTACTCCTTTGTCTCTTCTATTGAGCCTTTCAGGGTAGAAGAGGCCTTGCTAGATCCGGACTGGGTGTTGGCCATGCAGGAAGAGCTCAACAATTTCAAAAGAAATGAAGTTTGGACACTGGTGCCGCGTCCCAAGCAAAATGTTGTGGGAACCAAGTGGGTGTTCCGCAACAAACAGGACGAGCACGGGGTGGTGACAAGGAACAAGGCTCGACTTGTGGCAAAAGGTTATGCCCAAGTCGCAGGTTTGGACTTTGAGGAGACTTTTGCTCCTGTGGCTAGGCTAGAGTCCATTCGTATTTTGCTAGCATATGCTGCTCACCATTCTTTCAGATTGTTCCAAATGGACGTGAAGAGCGCTTTCCTCAACGGGCCAATCAAGGAGGAGGTGTACGTGGAGCAACCCCCTGGCTTCGAGGATGAACGGTACCCCGACCACGTATGTAAGCTTTCTAAGGTGCTCTATGGACTTAAGCAAGCCCCAAGAGCATGGTATGAATGCCTTAGAGACTTTTTAATTGCTAATGCTTTCAAGGTTGGGAAAGCCGATCCGACTTTATTCACTAAGACTTGTGATGGTGACTTATTTGTGTGCCAAATTTATGTCGATGACATAATATTTGGCTCTACTAACCAAAAGTCTTGTGAAGAGTTTAGCAGGGTGATGACACAGAAATTCGAGATGTCGATGATGGGCGAGTTGAACTACTTCCTTGGGTTCCAAGTGAAGCAACTCAAGGACGGCACCTTCATCTCCCAAACGAAGTACACGTAAGACTTGCTAAAGCGGTTTGGGATGAAGGATGCCAAGCCCGCAAAGACTCCGATGGGAACTGACGGACACGTCGACCTCAACAAAGGAGGTAAGTCCGTTGATCAAAAAGCATACCGGTCCATGATAGGTTCTTTGCTTTATTTATGCGCTAGTAGACCGGATATTATGCTTAGTGTATGCATGTGTGCTAGATTTCAATCTGATCCAAGGGAGTGTCACTTAGTGGCTGTGAAGCGAATTCTTAGATATTTAGTCGCTACGCCTTGCTTCGGGATCTGGTATCCAAAGGGGTCTACCTTTGACTTAATTGGATATTCAGACTCTGACTATACTAGATGTAAGGTCGATAGGAAGAGTACATCAGGGACGTGCCAATTCTTAGAAAGGTACCTGGTGTCGTGGAGCTCTAAGAAACAAACCTCCATTGCCCTATCCACCGCTGAGGTCGAGTATGTTGCCGCAGGACAGTGTTGCGCGCAACTACTTTGGATGAGGCAAACCCTTCGGGACTTTGGCTACAATCAGAGCAAAGTCCCACTCCTTTGTGATAATGAGAGTGCTATCCGCATAGCGGATAATCCTGTTGAGCACAGCCGCACAAAGCACATTGACATCCGGCATCACTTTTTGAGAGACCACCAACAAAAGGGAGATATCGAAGTGTTTTATATTAGCACCGAGAACCAGCTAGCCGATATCTTTACCAAGCCGTTAGATGAGAAGACCTTTTGCAGGCTGCGTAGTGAGCTAAATGTCTTAGATTTGCGGAACTTGGATTGATTTAAAGCATACATGTGTTTATGCCTTTGATCATGTTCCTTATGCATTTTGTTGTTTACTTATGGTGCTCAAGTTGTACAAACACTCCCCGGACCTCACAAGTCCATTTGCAAGTGATGCACATATTTTAGGTGGAGACGTTCTACAACATGACCCTTTGAGACTAACCATGTGCTTGAGTTTTCTTAATTTAGTCTCAAAGGAGGTTTGAAAGGGAAAAGGTGGACTTGGACCATGCAAGACTTCCACTGCACTCCGATGAGAGGGTAGCTTATTCCAAGTTCATCTTCATGCTCTTATTGCCTTGGTACTCTTACTTGAAGATTTTGGTGAGGCAATGGGGTTTAAAGGGCCAAGATTGATCCCGTTTTGGTGCTTGATGCCAAAGGGGGAGAAAATAAGGCCAAAGCAATAAATGGATCAGCTACCACTTGAGAATTTTGAAAATAGTCGAATAGAGCTTTTGGTTTGTCAAAACTCTTTTGTTGTCTCTTTTGTCAAAAGTTGGCCTCTTGTGGGAAGAATAGTTGATTATGGGAAAAAGGGGGAGTTTTTGAAATCTTTGATCAATTTCTCTTGGAACAACTCTTTTTATGCCTCTACAATTGTGTTTGAATTAGAGATAGGAAATTGAGTTTGATTTGCAAAAACAAACCAAGTGGTGGCAAAGAATGATCCATATATGCCAATTTTGAATCAAAACAATTTTGAGTTCTCATTTGTATTGATGTTGCACTTCTTTTAGTTGCTTTTTGTTGTGTTGGCATAAATCACCAAAAAGGGGGAGATTGAAAGGGAAATGTGCCCTTGGGCCATTTCTAAGTATTTTGGTGATTGAGTGCCAACACAAGTGCTTAATTGTTAATCTATGACAATTGATGGACAAAGTGCAAATCAAGAGTAAAGGTATGTTTCTAAGACTTAGTACTTTGTTTTGAGAACTAATGTATTGTGTCTAAGTGCTGGAAACAGGAGAAATCAATTTGGAGATGACTTGGCTCTTTCAGCCAAAGTCTGCTCAGTCTGGGTGCACCGGACTGTCCGGTGGTGCACCGGAGTGTCCGGTGGTGCACCGGACAGTGTCCGGTGTGCCAGGCTGGCTCTGGCGAACTTGCTGCTCTCGGGACTTCGACGGTGGTGTACGGCTATAAATCACCGGACTGTCCGGTGAGCCATTCACAGGCGAAGTCGTCGCTCTCGGGAAGTGATAAACGGCGTACGACTATAAATCACCGGACTGTCCGGTGAGCCAACTATCAGCCGGGCCAATGGTCGGCCGGGGATTCTGCGCGTGGCCGAGCCAACGGTCACAATGGGGCACCGGACTGTCCGGTGTGCACCGGATAGTGTCCGGTGCGCCAACAGCTCTACATCTGCAACGGTCGGCTTCACCAAATAAGGAAAGAAATCCGCACCGGACAGTGTCCGGTGGTGCACCGGACTGTCTGGTGCGCCAGGCGACAGAAGGCAAGATTTGCCTTCCTGGAATGCTCTCAACGGCTCCTAGCTGCCTTGGGGCTATAAAAGGGACCCCTAGGCGCATGGAGGAGAAGACCAAGCATCCCTTGAGCATTGTTGATCACTCACACTTCATTCTTGCGCACTTGTTCGACATTCTTTGTGATTTGGGCTCCGTTCTAGTGAGAACCTCGTGATATTCTTTTGAGCTCAAGTTT
Organism: Zea mays; assembly: GCF_902167145.1. Classification (NCBI taxonomy): domain Eukaryota; kingdom Viridiplantae; phylum Streptophyta; class Magnoliopsida; order Poales; family Poaceae; genus Zea; species Zea mays. The sequence continues at coordinate 151,979,181 of NC_050100.1, forward strand.
GGGTCTTGTGTGTACGTATTTGCTGTGATTTTGTGTCTCGTGTGCGTTGCTCATCCCTCCCTTACTCCGTGCTTCTTTGTGAACATCAAAGTGTAAGGGCGAGAGGCTCCAAGTTATGGAGATTCCTCGCGAGCGGGATATAGTAAACAAAGCAAAACACTGTGGTATTCAAGTGGGTCTTTGGACCGCTTGAGAGGGGTTGATTGCAACCCTCGTCCGTTGGGACGCCACAACGTGGAGTAGGCAAGTTTTGTACTTGGCCGAACCACGGGATAAACCACTGTGTCTATCTGTGTTGATCCTCTTGTGGTTGTTGTGTTTTGCAAGAACTCCTCTCTAGCCATTTGGCCTTATTGTGCTAATGCTTAATCAAGTTTTTGTGGCTTTAAGTTTAAGTTTTTACAGGATCACCTATTCACCCCCCTCTAGGTGCTCTCAGTGACACAGGGACCTACTCTGGGGAACTAGACCGGGCTAAATCGGCCGGACACCGTGTGAGCACGGTGGACCACCGTGACCGAGCACCGACGAAGGCGCAATTGGCCGAGCACAGGGCACAATAAGGGAAATTGGGCACGGGGACGGGTGTCTCACCTCGGGGCGGAGCTCGGGGAGGCTTGGAGCAGTCTCCAGCGAGCTGGATGGCTGGGAACACGGGCGCGGGTCTCCGGCGGCGGCTAGCGGCGTGGGCAGAGCGCGAGAGAGGGTGAAGCTACACGAAATGAGGTGAGGGGTGTGCGCGGGGCACTTGTGGGGCTCTAAGAAGGGAGATGGGCGCGTGGGCGGGCGTCGTGGCCGAGAAATCTGGTGACGTGCGCGAGTGCGCACGCGCTGGTCCACGGCGAGTGCGGAGGGGGCGGAACAGACAGGTAGGGTCCACGGCGCAGAGAGAGAAGAAAGGGGCGTGCGGGGCAACGGCTCGGCGACTGGCGGACCAGGCCCGCGAGACAAAGAGAGAGAGGGAGCGCGGGGGGAAGAAAACTGGCGCCAACAGGCTGGCCCCACTGGGTAGCGAGCGAGGGAGGGAGGGCACGCGCGAGGGAGAACTGCCGCTGACAGGCGGGGTCCGCCTGTCAGACGGCGCGGGCGTGCGGCCTGGCTGGGCCGACTGGGCTGGTTTGGGCTGCTTTCTCCTTTTCTTTTTCTCTGAATTTTCTAATTCCTTTTTCATTTCTTTTTCTATTGGGTTTTTCAAATCCAAATTCAAATTAGGTTTTAAATTCAAATAAATTCAAACTTGTGCAACACTTCAAAGAATATTTTAAACTCAGCATGATGCAACATGTCATGACTCATAAGGTTTTGGCAAAAATAAATAATTAACCTCCACTAGTTTAGGCTATCTCTAACCAAAAAGAAAAAAAAGGGAGAATGAATCTAGAGAGAGAGAAAACCTAGAGTGAGAAAAAGAAGAGTAACCCATGATTTTGGGTGATAATTAGAAAGAAATTTTATACCCCCAAAATCAGGGTGTTACACTAGCCATTCACCTCGGCAGTGTTTATGGGTCTGATCAACCCAGACTAGATTGGATACATGGCTTGTGGGTAAAGTTGTACCACCTTTGCAGGGTGTAAAACTGATATGTCAGCCGTGCTCACGGTTAAGAGCAACCTGGACCCTCACATGATAATTGAACTTAAAGATGGAAAATAAATCATGATCTGAGGATCTACCAGTGGTTTGCTTAAGTGATTTCACTTAAGTGTTTTTGATACAATCTTATGCCTTTGATTAATTGTGAAATTTGGGATACACACTTATTAGTAAGACAGGTGTTGCTAGTAAAATATTGACCAACTAAAATGCTTACCGCTTATCTATAGCCTACCTTGTTAACTTGCATTAATTTCCCCCACTTGCTGAGCCCCAACCATAAGTGAGCTCACCCTTGCTAATATTTTGATCAGAGGGTGATGACGAAGACTTCACATATGATGTTGATGAGTTTTAAGTCTAATGATGCGCCAGTCACCTTCCTATGGAAGAGTGTCCATGTTTAGTTTCGTCATACTTTGATTATGATACTTGTTAAGATACAATGTTCTGGATGATGTAATAAAGTTACTCTACTCTCTTTACGCCTTTATTGCATTGTCTTTTGATATATTACACTTGTGACGTCAACATATGTGTGGAAAATGGATCCTGGCTCACAAATGCTATGCGTTCGGTTTTGCCCCTAGAACCGGGTGTGACAGAAGTGATATCAAAGCTATGTTGACTCTAGGTCGTTAGACTAGTTAGAAATAGAAAGCCTAGTCTGTTCAAAACATGCTAATTTTTTTCTTACAAAATTATTTTATTAACCTTACCTCTTTAAACATCAACTAAGTTGACATTTTCTCTTATAGATGGTTCGTACGATTCAAACCACTCGAATCAACACCAACTACATCCCTCCGCCACGACAAGTTCCTGTCTACCCAGTGGTAGTTGAGGAAATCCCTGTGAATCTCCCTCACATTCGTGTGGTGAACAGAGTCATTCTGGAGGACAACTCGGAGGAGTTTCTGCCTACGCCCACCCCGTTGGCAGAATCACTAGCCTTCGTAGCTGGATCGTCAGCTTCAGCACCGCCAGCACTAGCAGTCCAAGCCCCTGCTCCTGAAGGCGACGACCCGGACGACTCTGGTGACGACGATGATGACAAAGAAGAAGAAGTAGAAGAAGAAGAAGAGGAGAACATCAACGATGAAGCCAACGATGAATAGCAGGACTACTACGTGGGGTTATGGCCTGTCACTGAACATTACACATCAATGTCCGAGACAGGGCACTTCCCTAACCTGCTGCAGGATGTTCTGCACTCGTTGGGAACCAACGTCCGACTCCTGTATGAGACAAGGCGAGTGTATGAGCTTCCTCGGGCTTGCTACTATATCACTCGCATTCATGTCTGGGTGATGGATGCAGGTGATAGAGGGTTCAGGACTCTGTCAGCTCATGAGTCTCTGACGCCGCTATCCACTTACGCTGCTTCGGTCAGTGACGCTGCTCGGCGAACTCTATGGTCCCTCAGCCCACCTACCGGTAGCAGCTGTGAGAGCACCTACAGGGGGGTGAATAGGTGATCCTGTAAAACTTAAAAACTTATATCCACAAAAACTTGATTAGGAGTTAGCACAGTAATGCCAAGTGGCTAGAGAGGAGTCTTAACAAAACACAATAACCACAAGAGATCAACACAGAGATGGCACAGTGGTTTATCCCGTGGTTCAGCCAAGACCAACGCTTGCCTACTCCACGTTGTGGTGTCCCAACGGACGAGGATTGCAATCAACCCCTCTCAAGCGGTCCAAAGACCCACTTGAATACCACGGTGTTTTGCATTGCTTTTCTGTATCCCGTTTGCGAGGAATCTCCACAACATGGAGTCTCTCGCCCTTACACTTTGATGATCACAAAGAAGCACGGAGTAAGGGAGGGATGAGCAACTCACACAAGACACAAATATCACAGCAAATACGCACACACAAGACCCAGACTTGAGCTCAAGAGACTATCACGAGTTTCTCACTAGAATGGAGCTCAAATCACTAAGAATGCCGAACAAGTGCGCAAGAACGAAGTGTGAGTGATCAACTATGCTCAATGAATGCTTGGATGTCTTCTCCATGCGCCAAGGGGTCCCTTTTATAGCCCCAAGGCAGCTAGGAGCCGTTGAGAGCATTGTAGGAAGGCAATTCTTGCCTTCTGTCGACTGGCGCATCGGACAATCTGGTGCACCACCGGACACTGTCCGGTGCTGATTTCTTTCCTTCTTTGGTGAAGCCAACCGTTGCAGATCCAGAGCCGTTGGCGCACCGGACACTGTCCAGTGCACACCGGACAGTCCGGTGCACCAATGTGACCGTTGGCTCGGCCACGCGTCACGCGCGGAATCCTCGGCCGACCGTTGGCTCACCGGACAGTTCGGTGAATTATAGCCGTACGCCGTTGATGGCTTCCCGAGACCGACGACTTCGCCTGTGAACGGCTCACCGGACAGTCCGGTGATTTATACCGTACACCGCCGTCGAAGTCCCGAGAGCAGCAAGTTCTCCAAAGCCAGCCTGGCGCACCGGACACTGTCCGGTGCACCACCGGACAATCCGGTGCACCCAGACTGCGCAGACTTTGGCTGAACAAAGCCATCTCTTTTCCAATTAGATTTCTCCTGTTTCCAGCACTTAGACACAATACATTAGTCCATAAAACAATGTACTAAGTCTAGAAACATACCTTTTGACTTGATTTGCACTTTGTCCACCACTTTGCATAGATTAACACAAAAGCACTTGTGTTGGCACTCAATCACCAAAATACTTAGAAATGGTCAAGGGCACATTTCCCTTTCAATCTCCCCCTTTTTCGTGATTTATGCCAACACAACATAAAGCAACTAGAACAAGTGCAATATCAATGCAAATGAAAACTCAAAATTGTTTTGATTCAAATTTGGCATATATGGATCACTCTTTGCCACCACTTGGTTTGTTTTTGCAAATCAAACTCAATTTCCTATCTCTAAGTCAAACACACTTGTAGAGACATAAAGAGAGTTGTTCCAATAGAAATTGATCACATGTATCAAAAACTCCCCCTATTTCCCGTAATCAACCATTCTCCCCACAAGAGACCAACTTTTGACAAAAAGAGCCAATAAGAGTATTTTGACAAAACAAAAGCTCTATTCTATTATTTTCAAAATTCTCAAGTGGTAGCTGATCCATTTATTGCTTTGGCCTTATTTTCTTCCCCTTTGGCATCAAGCACCAAAACGGGATCAATCTTGGCCCTCGAACCCCATTGCCTCACCAAAGTCTTCAAATAAGAATACAAAGGCAATAAGAGTACATGAGATGAACTTGGAATAAGTTACCCTCTCATCGGAGTGCAGTGGAAGTCTTTCATGGTCCAAGTCCACCTTTTCCCTTTCAAACCTCCTTTGAGACTAAATTAAGAAAACTCAAACACATGGTTAGTCTCAAAGGGCCAAGTTGTAGCACATCTCCCCCTAAATATGTGCATCACTTGCAAATGGACTTGTGAGGTCCGGGGAGTACTTGTACAACTTGAGCACCATAAATAAACAACAAAATGCATAAGGAACATGATCAAAGGCATAAACACATGTATGCTATAAATCAATCCAAGTTCCGCGAATCTAAGACATTTAGTTCACTACGCAGCCTGCAAAAGGTCTTCTCATCTAAAGGCTTAGCGAAGATATTGGCTAGCTGGTTCTCGGTGCTAACATAAAACACTTCGATATCTCCCTTTTGCTGGTGGTCTCTCAAAAAGTGATGCCGGATGTCAATGTGCTTTGTGCGGCTGTGCTCAACAGGATTGTCCGCTATGCGGATAGCACTCTCATTGTCACATAGGAGTGGGACCTTGCTCAGATTGTAGCCAAAGTCCCGGAGGGTTTGCCTCATCCAAAGTTGTTGCGCGCAACACTGTCCTGCGGCAACATACTCGGCCTCAGCGGTGGATATGGCAACGGAAGTTTGTTTCTTAGAGTTCCATGACACCAGGGACCTTTCTAAGAATTGGCACGTCCCCGATGTACTCTTCCTATCGACCTTACATCCAGCATAGTCGGAATCTGAATATCCAATCAAGTCAAAGTTAGACCCCTTTGGATACCAGATCCCGAAGAAAGGCGTAGCGACTAAATATCTAAGGATTCGCTTCACAGCCACTAAGTGACACTCCCTTGGATCGGATTGAAATCTAGCACACATGCATACGCTAAGCATAATATCCAGTCTACTAGCACATAAATAAAGTAAAGACCCTATCATGGACCGGTATGCTTTTTGATCAACGGACTTACCTCCTTTGTTGAGGTCGGTGTGTCCGTCAGTTCCCATCGGCGTCTTTGCGGGCTTGGCGTCCTTCATCCCAAACCGCTTTAGCAAGTCTTGCGTGTACTTCGTTTGGGAGATGAAGGTGCCATCCTTGAGTTGCTTCACTTGGAACCCAAGGAAGTAGTTCAACTCGCCCATCATCGACATCTTGAATTTCTGCGTCATCACCCTGCTGAACTCTTCACAAGACTTTTGGTTAGTAGAACCAAATATTATGTCATCGACATAAATTTGGCACACAAAAAGATCACCATCGCAAGTCTTAGTGAAAAGAGTTGGATCGGCTTTCCCAACCTTGAAAGCATTAGCAATTAAAAAGTCTCTAAGGCATTCATACCATGCTCTTGGGGCTTGCTTAAGTCCATAGAGCGCCTTAGAGAGCTTACACACGTGGTCGGGATATTGTTCATCCTCGAAGCCAGGGGGTTGCTCCATGTACACCTCCTCCTTGATCGGCCCGTTGAGGAAAGCGCTCTTCACATCCATTTGGAACAACCTGAAAGAATGGTGAGCGGCATATGCTAGCAAAATACGAATTGATTCTAGCCTAGCCACAGGAGCGAAAGTCTCCTCAAAGTCCAAACCTGTGATTTGGGCATAACCTTTTGCCACAAGTCGAGCCTTGTTCCTCGTCACCACCCTGTGCTCGTCCTGTTTGTTGCGGAACACCCACTTGGTTCCCATAACGTTTTGCTTGGGACGAGGCACCAGTGTCCAAACTTCATTCCTCTTGAAATTATTGAGCTCCTCTTGCATGGCCAATACCCAGTCCGGATCTAGCAAGGCCTCTTCTACCCTAAAAGGCTCAATAGAAGAGACAATAGAGTAATGCTCACAAAAATCCACCAATCTAGAGCGAGTAGTTACTCCCTTGCTAATATCACCCAATATTTGGTTGACGGGATGATTCCTTTGAATCGTCGCTCGAACATGGGTTGGAGGTGCCTCAGGTGTTTCTTCCTCTTCGACTTGGACATCCTGTGCTCCCCCTTGATCACGCGCCTCCACTTGAGGTACCTGTTCGTCATCTTGGGTTGGGGGATTCACCATCGTTGAGGAAGAATGTTGATCTTGCTCTTTTTGTTCCTGAGGCCGCACATCTCCAATCGCCATGGTGCGTATCGCGGCCGTTGGAACATCTTCTTCATCTACATCATCAAGATCAACAACTTGCTCTCTTGGAGAGCCATTAGTCTCATCAAATACAATGTCGCTAGAGACTTCAACCAAACCCAATGATTTGTTGAAGACTCTATACGCCTTTGTATTTGAGTCATAACCTAACAAAAACCCTTCTACAGCTTTGGGAGCAAACTTAGAATTTCTACTTTTCTTCACTAGAATGTAGCATTTGCTCCCAAATACACGAAAGTAAGATACATTGGGTTTGTTACCGGTTAGCAGCTCATACGAAGTCTTCTTGAGGAGGAGGTGAAGGTAGACCCGGTTAATGGCGTGGCAAGCCGTGTTCATGGCTTCCGACCAAAAGCGCTCGGGGGTCTTGAACTCTCCAAGCATCGTCCTCGCCATATCGATGAGCGTCCTGTTCTTCCTCTCTACCACACCATTTTGTTGTGGTGTGTAGGGAGCGGAGAACTCGTGCTTGATCCCTTCCTCCTCAATATACTCCTCCACTTGAAGGTTCTTGAATTCGGACCCGTTGTCGCTCCTTATCTTTTTCACCTTGAGCTCAAACTCATTTTGAGCTCTCCTTAGGAAGCGCTTGAGGGTCCTTTGGGTTTCAGATTTATCCTGCAAAAAGAATACCCAAGTGAAGCGGGAAAAATCATCAACTATAACAAGACCATACTTACTTCCTCCTATACTTAGATAGGCGACGGGTCCGAAGAGGTCCATATGAAGCATCTCCAAGGGTCTTGATGTGGTCATCACATTTTTGGTGTGATGAGAGCTTCCCACCTGTTTGCCTGCTTGACAAGCTGCACAAGGTCTATCTTTTTTGAAATGCACGTTAGTTAGACCTATCACGTGTTCTCCCTTTAGAAGCTTGTGAAGGTTCTTCATCCCCACATGTGCTAAACGGCGATGCCACAGCCAGCCCATGCAAGTCTTAGCAATTAGGCATGCATCTAGACCGGCCTCCTCTTTTGCAAAATCAACTAAATAAAGTTTGTCGTCTAGTACACCCTTAAAAGCTAGTGAACCATCACACCTTCTAAAGACAGACACATCTACATTTGTGAATAAACAATTATATCCCATTTTACAAAGTTGACTAACGGATAACAGATTATATCCAAGCGACTCAACTAAAAACACATTAGAAATAGAGTGCTTGGATGAAATAGCAATCTTCCCTAACCCTTTTACCTTGCCTTGGTTCCCATCACCGAATATGATTGAATCTTGGGAATCCTTGTTCTTGACGTAGGAGGTGAACATCTTCTTCTCCCCCGTCATGTGGTTTGTGCATCCGCTGTCGATAATCCAGCTTGAACCCCCGGATGCATAAACCCGCAAGGCAAATTTAGGCTTGGGTCTTAGGTACCCAACTCTTGTTGGGTCCTACAAGGTTAGTCACAATGGTCTTAGGGACCCAAATGCAAGTTTTATCTCCCTTGCATCTTGCCCCTAATTTCCTAGCAATTACCTTCTTATCCTTTCTACAAATGGCAAATGAAGCATTGCAAGCATGATATATTGTTGAAGGTTCATTGATTTTCCTAGGAACATTAACAACATTTCTCCTAGGCATATGATGAACAACATTTCTCCTAGACAAATCTCTACCATGCATATAGGCAGAACTAGAAGCAAACATGACATGAGAATCAAAAGCATCATAACTTCTATAGGCATTCCTAGAATGTCTCCTATCATGATACATGAAAGCATGGTTCTTTTTAGCACTACTAGCCATAGGGGCCTTCCCTTTCTCCTTGGCGGAGATGGGAGCCTTATGGCTTGTTAAGTTCTTGGCTTCCCTCTTGAAGCCAAGTCCATCCTTAATTGAGGGGTGTCTACCAATCGTGTAGGCATCCCTTGCAAATTTTAACTTATCAAATTCACTCTTGCTAGTCTTAAGTTGGGCATTAAGACTAGCTAGTTCATCATTTAACTTTGCAATAGACACTAGGTGTTCACTACAAGCATCAACATTAAAATCTTTACACCTAGTGCAAATCACAACATGTTCTACACAAGAGTTAGATCTATTTGCTACTTCTAGTTTAGCATTTAAATCATTGTTAACATCTTTCAAACTAGAAATTGTCTCATGGCAAGTAGATAGTTCACAAGAAAGCATTTCATTCCTCTTGATTTCTAAAGCAAGGGATTTTTGAGCCTCTACAAACTTATCATGTTCTTCATATAAAAGATCCTCTTGCTTTTCTAATAATCTATTCTTATCATTCAAGGCATCAATTAATTCGTTAATCTTATTAACCTTGGTTCTATCTAGACCCTTGAATAAACAAGAATAATCTATTTCATCATCATCACTAGACTCATCCTCACTTGAAGAAGCATAAGTAGTATTGTCTCGAGTACATACCTTCTTCTCCTTCGCCATGAGGCATGTGTGACGCTCGTTGGGGAAGAGGGATGACTTGTTGAAGGCGGTGGCGGCGAGTCCTTCATTGTCGGAGTCGGATGACGAACAATCCGAGTCCCATTCCTTGCCAAGGTGTGCCTCGCCGGCTAACATAATGGGTAACCGATAACATTAAATCATGTTTGTTTAAGTCTAACCGTAATCTATACCACACTATAAATGGATACCGCCTTATTCAAATTTGTTACCACCGATATTCAAGTGTGAATCATTACCATTACCATTTACGTTACATTTTGTGAACCAAATGGCACCTAATACTTTACCATTTATTAAAGTTAAAACAATCAAAGGAGGACCAATAAGTCGACTTACAAATTTCATCCAAGTCATTTCATCCGCTAGAATTACCACACACCATTAACAACGCCTTCACCACAATAATCATACCCGATATATATGTATATAGATGCACTCTTCACACAGTAATTTTGCATTTTTACTTAGACATCACATGAACACTACTACTTTTCACCTGCGACTATAACCATGCGCCTTTAGACTACACCAAGCAAATCATCGTGACCACGAGCTTAACCAAAGCCATCTAACAAGTCGGCTAACCAGAGCAACGACATAGTCCGCTATACAACATACATGTCGGCTTGTCTATTATTATCAAAATCTGAGACACAACATACACTACAACATTTTTATAAACATACATATTCACACATATATTCTCACATCGACCAAATCATACGAACTGTAAACCACCAATCTCCAACTCGCAACCACCATGCACTTACTTCCCAAATCATGAACACATACATGTTTATCATATTAATAGAGCATTTCAATAATTATCCCAAAATAGCTAACTCCATTACACAACTTGTATCATGAACTGTTGGGGGCCTTCGGCTTCCGAAGGTCCTCAAAAACATGATTTAACAATGTTTCTGGAAGTATAATGCATGAACAGGTACCTTCGAACATGGACTCTTCGGACAAGTCAAAATCGTTGTATGAAGAAACACAAAGAGAAATAATGTCTTTAACATGATTTAACAATTTATTTATGTCATTTTTCATACTTTATATGAATCTCTTTTTCATCATTTATTATACTGATAAAGGTACATTCTTCATAACCTTCGTCCGAAACCCATTATGTCCTAAGGGAAATAATGCTTTGAGGGACGAAGGACTTTAACGTTTAACGATTTCTGTGTTGCCTTGTTCTTAATTCATAGCATTTAAGGACAAGTCCCTAACATTGGCGCCCACCTCCGGTGAACTCACTTCCACTTTTTTGAACTTCGACCACCTTCGGCAAGCATCGACCTTCGTCATGCCGCCAAAGAAAGCTTCAGCGACAGGGGCTGGTGCTCTGCAGCCACTGGACCCAAACCAAGATACTCTTCTCTTCGAGAGGCCCGAAGCCAGAAGAAGAAGGCCACTAGTCCAACACCCCAAGAGGATGACTTGGACCAAGAAATCAGAAATATGGAGATGCTGCATCAACAGGTGCAAAGGAAGAAAGAAAAGATGGCCCGGCTAGCTGACCTACAAAGGCAGATAGACGAAGCCTCTGAAGAGGTTTGTCATCTCACTCAAGATGAACAGAACCGAAGGCCCCAGTACATAGAGCTTCACCAAGAGGGCTTCGTCAACGAGGATGACTGGTATGATGATTTCCATCATGGAAATTTTGCTTTTGATGATGCTTCTCCTCTGTCAGCTGAGCTGCAGGCTACACCTTGGCCACCACCTTACAAACCACCCCAGCTCCCAATGTATGATGGACACTCAGATACGAAGCAATTTCTGATGAGTTACGAAGCAACAATATCTTTGTATGGTGGCAACACTGCAGTCATGGAAAAATCCTTCGTCATGGCAGTCAAAAATGTTGCACAAACCTGGTACTCCTCTCTTCGGCCAGGAACAATCATGTCATGGCAGAAATTGAAGGACATGTTAATTACCAGTTTCCAAGGATTTCAGACGAAGTCGGTCACTGCTCAAGCCTTGTTCCAGGGCATGCAAGACCAGGAAGAATACCTCCAGGCGTATGTCCGAAGGTTCTTGCGACTAAGGGCACAAGCGCCAACAGTGCCCAATGAGATTGTCATCGAGGCCATGATCAAGGGGCTTCGGCCAGGACCTTCGGCCCAATACTTCGCCAGGAAACCCCCTTAGACCCTGGAGAAACTGCTTCAAAAGATGGACGAGTACATTCGCGCTGACAATGACTTCCGGCAGAGAAGGGAGGAAGCTTACAGGTTCTCCGAGATGACCAGGGGCTTTGAAGGAAGAATTCACCCCAGACATGTAAGGTCAATCCATTCCACTCAGAATGACGACAGAGGAAGTCAACAACAGAGGCCACAATATTCTTCTCAGGCTTCGGGGCAACAACAGAGCTATCTTCGGCCGCCAGCTCCAAGGGGCAGAGGCGCCAGGGGCTTCGGAGGAAGATTCAGGGACCTGCCTAGGAAAATTTATTTCTTATTCTGTGGTGAGGACAAGGGCCATACTACCAGGATGTGCCATGTCACCATCCAGAAACAGAAAGAGATAGCAGAAGCTGCGGCCCAACAGAGCCAGCCAAAGCAAGTTATGCATACTGCTTCGTATCACTCACCATACATTCCAGAGTATGTGGATAACCATCCTGCAGCTTCAGTTGCTTCGGCAAGCCAACCCCAGGCGTCTTGCCAACAGCCTCCACCTCCACCACCAATGCAACGAGGCTAGCAGCCAGAAGGGAGCCAGTACACTCATCAGCAACGAGACTTCAGAGAGGAGTCCGAAGCTCGCACAGTCAACAGTACTGTGCCAGAGTCGAAGCAAATTTACTAGAAAATATCCTACCTCGGCAACAGTTCTTGCATTCGTTATCATTTCTTGTTTAAATAAGGAACAATCATCAAAGCCTAAGTTTTTCTTGTCATTTTCAATTTCTTGTAACAGCTTCGTTTTTTACCATAGTGAAAATATGTCTTCTCTATAGACTTACGGAGTCAGAGAAAGTTGCCGAAGCATGAAAGCTCTCGTGATTATAGAAAGTATCTCCGAAGTTACAGAAAAGTCGTTCCTAAGGGGACGCAGCGTAAGTTTTCTGCTCAAAAGTCGTTCCAAAGGGAATGCAGAGCTTACAACAAAAAATAAACGCTGATTATGCTGAAGTAAAAGGCGAAGAAGCTCCTAAGGGAGGCTTACAGCGTAAAAGGCGAAGAAGCTCCTAAGGGAGGCTTACAGCGAAAAATAAACGTTGATTCCGCTGAAGTAAAAGGCGAAGAAGCTCCTAAGGGAGGCTTACAGCAAAAAATAAACGCTGATTCCGCTGAAGTAAAAGGCGAAGAAGCTCTTAAGGGAGGCTTACAGCGAAAAATAAACGCTGATACCGCCGAAATAGAAGGCGAAGAAGCTCCTAAGGGAGGCTTACAGCGAAAAGTCAGCACTGATCTTCGGCACAAATATCATTTTGCATAACATCACATCATCACATCATTTGCATAGCATAACATCATACATCATATTGCATCAATGACGCAAGAAGGGGGTTCAATGTTGATCTTAGGAGATTGTTTCGAAGAAGCAGTGCCAAGGCACAAAATAATTATTGAAGAAGCATACCTTTGCCAAACTCTAAAAGTGGAAAGACCTATTGCTTACAAGGCATAATATTTTTACGAGGATTGGATGTTTTTACGAAAGTATGAATATTCTTCACGAAGCATGAAAAGAAGGGAAGGTGTTTTTTCGCCGAAGGCTCAAAAACGGTATGTACGTAAAGTTTCATGCATCATAAAGAGTTGAATCATAAAAAACTTATATATTACATTCAAAATTACAAAATATTACACATATTGTCCAGCAAGTACTACATTCCAAATGTCTTTACAATAACAGCTAATCTTCTCTTAAGACTACTTCTGCAGCTTCGTTTAGTAGTTGATCAACAACTTTATCCATAATCGCTTCGACCATTTTTCTAATTTCATCATCTCTCTTCGGTTTGGGGTTCGCCAAAGGCTCGGTGGGCTCTGGGGGAGGAGATAGTGCGGTCGTGTTACAAGGTGCAAACAAGTTCAAAATCATAAAGTTACAACATAAAGTCAAAAGCTAGTAGTCAATACCTATTCGCCCCTCGAGATCCGCACTTTTCTCAGCGGCCTCTGCTACTTTTCTAGCGTCATGAATACCTTTTTCGCTTTTCCTTATAATTTCTTGAGCCATCTCCCGGCCACCATTTTCCCAGATGTCGGTGAAAAATTTTCCACCAACCAAGCTTGCTTCGGCCGAGGGGTCTTTTATGTCTTCAGAAGATAAAGCGGTTTCGATTTGTGCCAAGGATTTCACATGATCGCAGCCTTTCCTCTCCAAAATAGTGGCAATCCCCCTAGCACCTGAAAAGGCACATATGTCTCCGCGGCCACTCAAAACTTCTTCAAAAGCTTCAGCTTCGTGGCCGATCCATTCAATTGGGCCCTCGGGGTCGTCCTTTATGAAATTTTCTTCACTTGAGAACGCGCCAACACTGGCGAAGCTAGTTTTTATTTTCTTAACACATTCTATAGACTTTTCATAACACCTTTCCTTGGATGCACGAAGTTCTTCAACGTTTTTCTCTAAATGATTTGCCCATTGTTCACTGATTTCTCGTTTAGCTTCTGCAACTGTGCATTTTTCTTTAGCTTCGGCTAGCTGTTTCTGAAGATCCTCAATTTTGCGCTTCTGGGCCTCAGCTTGAGCTTTGGAAGCAGTTTCGTCTTCTTTTATTTTATTCACCAACGAATGTAATATTTTATCTTTTTCGAGACCTTCGTTCCTTAGTTCAATTACTTCGGAATGAAGGTTGTTCAAGGCTATGGTACACCCTTCATCTTCGACATCTTTTTGTGCCCTGAGGGCATTGCTAAGTATAAGGCCCTGCAAAAGAATGTGATAATAAGTTTAAGCAAATGAAAAATTTTGGCTTCAAAAAATAGTACAAAGATCTCATTTTCTCACCTTTAAACTATTGTATGCTAAGCTGTCGGCCAGCTCGTCTTTTGACAACACCGAAAGCCCGTCTTCTAATGTCGGGAATCCGAAGCTCTTGCTCATCTCCCGACAGACAGAAATCTCCTTGCTGTCAGGGAGACAATACAAGAAGTCTTCTTCTCCGCTGCCGTTGAATATCCGCGCCCCTTTTGGATATTTCAATTTTTGCGCATAAAACTGAGCTTCTCGCTTCTCTTTTTCAGTCAGATTTTTACCCGAAGCATGACGTAAGACATAGTTGGGAGCTTTGGAAGATGCTTGTTGGAGCGAAGGCAGAAACGCCACCCTTCGCTCGAAGTCTCCGCTGCTTAGCCGCTGCTCTGACAGAGACAAAGCAGGCAGGGACACCCTTCGCTTGATCGGCACCAGACGAAGACCGGCGACGAAGGCATCCCACAGTGCGGCCTCGTCCAGCTCTGAGGCCCACGTGCGATCCGGCCCATTGTAACGGGCCCTGCGTGGCCGCCGCGTGTTACAGGCCTAATTTGTAAAGGCATCCCTGTAATTACAGTCTGTAACCCTGCTTTATGGGAATATTCTGGGGATAACCTAGGTAGCTGAGGGCACATGCGTCCTTAACACAAGGCGCTGGGCGTTCAGGTACCTATAAATACCCCCGCACAGTGCCTGTGAGAGGCCTGGTTAACAGAGCTATTTGCCATCTCACGCGTAACCCTACTGTCTACACTGTTCACCCCGGTTGGCTTTCTTGCGATTGATAGCAAGTTCCAACATTTGGCGCCCACCGTTCGTGCTACGACAAAACCACCCGCAATGGCACCCAAGAGAGCTAACCCGAAGGCTGACGAGGCTGCGAAGGCAGCACTGCTAGCCGCAAGAAAGGGCAAGGCCCTCGCCCTCACCCAATCCACCCACCAAGAGCCCACTGAAGACAACATCCCCCAAACCTGCGAAGACGACACCTTCCACACCTGCAGGCCCGAAGGACCCACTGGAAGGCGCGGACCTCACCGAGGACGGTGAGGTCCTCGGCGTCTCAACAGAAGAACAGCTACAGCTGCGCGCCCTGCGCCTCAAGAACCGCAATCTCCAGAGGCAGAAAGAAATACTGGAAGCCAAGCGCCAGCGTGTGTCCGCACTAGCCAAAGTGCGACAAATGATACGCGACGAGGAGCAGAAGGCCCAAGACCTCGAGCGCGAGATCGCGCTGATGCAGCGCGAAGGCCACCTCGGCCAGCACCAAGAGCCACCCCTCCAGCAGCGCGCACAACCGGAAGACACGCGCGAAGGCCACCTCGGCCTGCAGCATGGGCCACCCCTGCAACACCGAGCACAGCCGGAGAACCCGCGTTTCCCCCAGCGTGACTACACCTTCCAGCACGCCGCGCCATTCCAAGGGGTCAACTACCTCGACGAGCGAAGTCCCCTGGCGCCACACCTGCAAGTGACGCCTTGGCCAGCTAACTTCCGAGCAGGGACCTATCCCAAGTACAACGGCTGCACCGACCCGGCGCAATACATAATGAGTTATCAGGTCGCCGTTGCATCCGCCGGAGGGGACGACGCCACAATGGCGAAGTCTTTCATCATCGCCCTAGAGGGCCCAGCACTCACCGGGTTCACCAGGTTGCCTCCGCTGTCCATTGATTCATGGAGAAGTCTCAGGGACAAGTTCCTGCTCAACTTCCAAGGGTACCGCCCAGACACTGACGCCTTGGCCGAGCTCTCGCTTTGCAAGCAGCTGGAAAAGGAGACCCTGCGGGAGTATTACCGCAAATTCTTAACACTCAAGTCACAGCTGCCCTCCGTCGATGATCAGATCGCTATCCACTACGCCATCAGTGGCCTTCGTGCCGGCGTCCTCTACAGTCATTGTATCAGAGATCCACCCAAGAACCTCCAGGAGCTATAACAGCTCTTTGAAAAATATGCCAAATCCGAAGAGCTCCACCAGCGCAAGGTTGAGTCACAGCGGAAGCCCAAAGATGCCCCGCAGTCCAGCCGCACATGGACGAGGACTCCGCAGCCAGACTCCGGTCGAGACGGCCGCAGTCAGCAGCAAGTGCACAACATCGCCAACCAGCATCCCGCTGCTGACCCCCCTCGCCGCCAGGAATATCCCCCCCCATGGCTGCGGAAACGGAACTCGTGGCAGGGGCCGAGGGCGCGCACAGCCGCCGCGCCGATTCTACTGCCTTTTTCACGGCGAAGACTGCGCCCACCAAACCAAAGACTGCCCCGAAACGAAGGCCACCAGAGACAGAATGGCACGGGCGCAGCCAGCCGACAACCCCAGAATTGTCGCGCACAACTACCAGCAACCCCCTCCAGCATATATCCACGCCCCCGCTCCGCATCCACCGCACCACGCTTACCAACACCATCAGGAAGTACAAATCGTACCTCCTCCACCCCCACCTCCACACCAGCAACATCAAAACATCCCCCATGCCCCAAAGCAGGAAGACTTCACCGATCAACCATATCGCGGAGTCATTCACATGATAACCGGGGGGTCAAGCACGGACTTCGACACCAAGCGGCACAAGCGGGACCACTACCGCAGCATCAACCATGTCGCCGTCACTGGCCCAGTCGTGCAGACAAAGTGGTCCCACATACCGCTAACCTTCGACGCACGAGACGTCGACCTGCGCAGCGCCCCCCACATCGACGCCATGGTCATCAATTGCAGCGTGGCAGGCTGGGACTTACACAAAGTCCTAGTCGACAACGGCAGTCAGGCGGACATCATCTTCCTCCACGCCTTCGACCGCATGGGTATAAGCCACAGTCTGCTCAAGCCTTCGGACAACCCGTTGTATGGCTTCGGCGGCAAGGGCACCTTTCCCGTTGGCAAGATAGAGTTGGCCCTCTCCTTCGGTGTAGCACCCAATGCCCGAAGTGAGCAAGTAACCTTTGATATCGTGGACATGGTATATCCATACAACGCCATCATGGGCCGGGGCTCCATCAATAAGTTCGAAGCTGCCATCCACGGGTTGTACCTATGTATGAAGATACCAGGTCCGCTAGGTGCTATTACGGTCTACGGCAACCAGCAGACGGCGCGCAACATAGAGCGGGACTTCGTGCCTGGTCAGAGGAACGTGCACTGTCTCACGACCCAGCGCGAGGTCCCTGCGCCCGCCAGCCCAACCGATAAACAGCACGACAAGGCACAGCTGCAGAGCCAAGACGGGACCAAGACTGTCCCCCTCGATCAGGCCACGCCCAAGCAGACTGTCACTATCAGCGAAGACCTTACCTCACATGAAGAAGAGAAGCTTCTCTGCTGCCTGGCCAAGAATAAAGATGTCTTCGCCTGGTCCGCCCTCGACCTGGTCGGAGTCAGCCGATCCATAATTGAGCACAGTTTGGGAATTGACCCTTCGGTGCGACCAAAAAAGCAAAGGCTTCGCAAAATGTCCGACGAAAAGACAGAGGCCGCCAAGGCGGAGGTGCACCACCCCAATGTTGTAATGGTGCAGAAAAAAAGTGGGAAATGACGAATGTGCATAGACTTCACCAGTCTCAATAAGGCCTGCCCAAAGGACAATTTCCCGTTGCCACGGATCGACAAAATAGTCGATAGCGCGGCCGGATGCGAGGTCATGTCACTCCTCGACTGCTTCTCCGGCTATCACCAGATATACATGAAGGAGGAAGACAAGGCCAGCACCAGCTTCATAACACCCTTCGGCACTTATTGCTTCATCAGAATGCCGGAGGGACTCAAGAATGCCGGGTCCACCTTCTCCAGACTCACCAAAACAGTACTCGAAGGGCAGGTTGGCAGAAATATATTTACATATGTGGACGACATCGTCGTCGCCAGCAATAATAAGGAGGACCATCTCGCCGACCTCGCCGAGACATTCGCGAACATGCGAGACGCACGACTCCGCCTAAACCCGGAAAAGTGCGTCTTCGGTGTTCGCCAGGGCAAGATATTGGGCTACCTGGTATCACATCGCGGCATTGAGGCCAACCCAACCAAGATCCAGGCCATCATAAACATGACGCCTCCGCAGTCCGCCAGGGAGGTCCAGCGTCTGACAGGCAGATTGGCCGCTCTCAACAGGTTCATCTCCAGGTCCGCCGAGCGAAGTCTCCCCTTCCTCAAAACACTCCGCGGTTCAAAAGACTTCGCCTGGGGACCGGAGCAGGCAGCGGCCTTCGCCTCACTGAAACAGTACCTGTCGGAGCTGGCAATCCTCACGAGCCCCGACTCCTCGCTCCCCCTATTGCTCTATGTCGCGGCTTCGCCGCACGCGGTCAGCGCGGCACTAGTGCAAGAGCAGACGGTTGAGGGTGCGGTCAGACAGTGCCCTGTTTACTATGTCTCCGAAGTGCTGACACCGTCCAAGTGCAACATGACAGAGCTGGAGAAGATCGCCTACGCAGTCGTTATGTCTTCGCGCAAGCTGCGCCATTACTTTGAAGCATTCAAGGTCCGAGTCACCTCAGACAGGGGACTCGGCGAACTATTCAGAAACCCGGAGGCATCGGTGAGGATTGCCAAGTGGGCAGCCGAACTATCCAGCTACCACATCAGCTTCGAGCCCAGGACAGCCATCAAGTCACAGGTCCTGGCAGACTTCGTCGTCGACTGGACTGGGCCAATAACGTATCCAGACCCGTCCACAGAGAAGGTTTGGACTATCCACTGCGACGGCGCATGGTGCCATGCGGGGGTAGGCGTCGCTGCAGTCGTCACCTCACCAGCCGGAGTCAAACACAGATATGCAGCACGCCTCAGCTTCGCTCTGGAATCCGACAGATGCACAAACAATATAGCAGAGTATGAAGCGGTTATCCTCGGCCTCCGCAAGCTAAGGGCCCTCGGAGTCATCACATGTATCATCAAAACAGACTCCAAGATAGTTGTCGGCCAGGTCGAGAAAGACTATGCAGCAAAAGACCCCGCGCTCATGCAATACCTCGCAGCCATCCGAAGTCTCGAGAGACAGTTCAAGGGATTCACCTTGCAGCATGTGGATAGGGCCAAGAACGAGGAGGCCGATGCATTGGCCAAGGCTGCCGCCAGGGGCGAGCCCTTGCCCTCCGACGTGTTCTTTCACACCATCGGCACGCCAGCCGTCCGAAGCCTCGAAGGGCTCCAAATAACTAATGATAGCGAGGGCCACCGCATAGTCAACCTAATCATGACCGAAGACTGGCGGGCACCAATAACCCTGTTCCTACAGGGGTACTATCATCCAACCGACGTTAGTGAGGCCAAGCGCCTCAGACATCGAAGCCGGGACTTCGCACTGATTGAGGGCCAACTCTACAAGAAAGGGGTCAGTCAGCCAATGCTTAAGTGCGTCACCGAAACCGAAGGCATGCAGATCCTACGTGAAGTCCACAGTGGCACGTGCGGCTCGCACGCAGGGCCAAGGGCCCTGGCTGCCAAGGTGATCCGCCAAGGGTTTTACTGGCCCGCAATGATCTGCGCCGCAAATCGGGTCACAAGGTCCTGCGAAGCCTGCCAGAAGTTTTCTCCTCGGTCAGGCAGCCCCTCGCAGTATACAAAGCTGATTGCCCATACATGGCCTCTCCAGCGCTGGGGCCTGGACATTGTCGGGCCCCTGCCCACCGCTCAGGGGAACCTCAAGTTCGCCTTCGTAGCCGTCGAATACTTCACCAAATGGATCGAAGCGAGGGCTGTTTCTACAATAACATCAAAGACTGCCCAAAAATTCTTCTGGCAAAACATTGTTTGCCGCTTCGGAGTACCGTCCGAGCTAACAGTTGACAACGACAAGCAGTTTGACAGCCAAGATTTCAAGGATTTTTGTTTCTCCATCGGCACCAAGCTTGCCTTCGCTTCAGTCTATCACCCGCAGTCCAACGGGGTCGTGGAGCGCGCCAATGGGAAAATCTTCACAGCTGTCAAGAAGATGCTCCTCGATGAAAAAAAGGCAGATGGACCGATTTGTTACCGGAGGCAGTCTGGGCGCTAAACACAACTGAGTGCAGGGCGACTGGGTTCACTCCTTTCCGCCTTCTATACGGGTCGGAGGCCATGACCCCGCAAGAAATAAAGCATGGGTCCCCGCGTACAGTTCCGTCAGCCGTCCCCGACGTGGACGAGCCAACTTCAAAAGATCTCATTGACGGAGACCGGGTCTTCGCCCTACAGGCCCTAAACAAATACCAAGCCCAGACCAAAGCATGGCGCGACCACGCAGTCATCCCGAGGGAGTTCAGCGAAGGGGACCTCGTACTCGTCCGAACAGCTCGGACGGAGTCCAGGGGCAAGCTGGAGCCCAAGTGGGAGGGCCCCTTTATAGTCAAGACAAAAGCTTCCCCCAGCGCCTACAGGCTCACAACGCCAAACGGCGAGGACCTGGAGCACTCCTGGAACATCGACAACCTTCGCAAATTTTTTGTTTGACTCATCGGGGCTGATTCTGCCCTTGTAATTCGCCAAAAACAATCTTGTACCGGCCCGCACTCTTTTCCTCCCGGGGGGTGAGGTTTTTAACGAGGCGGAGCCATGTAATATATGTGTGAAAAATCCCCCGCAAAAACATGCGTCGAAAAAAGACCGCGACGACGGTCTTCGACATTCGACCAATTCGAGGTCACCGCGAGGCTAAGCGCTAGCCACCCTCGCGTGCGACAAATCCGCGCAGAAGTCGCCTAAGGGTGCAGCCGGACTAGCACAACAAGTGCGAAAAAACACGAAGTCTACCGCGAAGACTATCCGCGCAGAAGTCACCTAAGGGTGCAGCCAAACTAGCACAACAAGTGCGAAAAAACACGAAGTCTACCGTGAAGACTATCCGCGCAGAAGTCGCCTAAGGGTGCAGCCGGACTAGCACAACAAGTGCGAAAAAACACGAAGTCTACCGCGAAGACTATCCGCGTAGAAGTCGCCTAAGGGTGCAGCCGGACTAGCACAACAAGTGCGAAAAAACCGAAGTCTACCGCGAAGACTATCCGCGTAGAAGTCGCCTAAGGGTGCAGCCGGACTAGCACACCAAGTGCGAAAAAAACCCGAAGTCTATCGCAAAGACTCCGCGCAGAAGTCGCCTAAGGGTGCAGCCGGACTAGCACAACAAGTGCGAAAAAAGTGCGAAAAAACCGAAGTTTACCGCGAAGACTATCCGCGCAGAAGCCGCCTAAGGGCGCAGCCGAACTAGTACAACAAAAGCAGAAACGACAGCATCAAACCATCCGCGCTAAGACCGACTATAATCACACCAGCACAGCATAACCAACCATACCAGACAAAGTACACAACGCCCTCGCAGGCACAGGCACGCGAGGGCACACAACTTCATCGTACAAGCCTTTACACATATACAAGCGAGGGCGCCACACTCTACATCGGCTCAACCTTAGGAATAATTCCCATCTCCCTATAATTAAATAACATTATCCTAAGCTCCTCGCCCGCAAAAAGACTTCGCAGTTCCCCTTCCCTTGTACTCGCGGCGGCCGGCAAAGACAACAGTTCCTGCCGACCAGCCCTACTCACACGAAGCCGAGCCCCTTCCTCCGCGCTAACCCTACGCTTTGCAACCGCCCTTCGTCGTCGGCGCCCGGTGCTAGGACCTGACACGTCTGGCGCGTCCGCGGCATGTGGCGTAGCCTCCGCTGCAGCCACGTCCAAGGCCGCAAAATAATCCAAGTCCTCCTCCGACGACTCCTCAGTCCACTCAACCGAGCTCCCAGAGTCAGTAAAATCAAAAAACTCAGATGCAGATTCACCATATCCATTACCACCTTCCGCGGTCGAAGCCGCCAAAAATTCAGTAGTAGCGGTTGCGTGCGCAGGCCCAAAATCTTGAACCTGCGAAGGCCCTGACGCTGCGGGAGCCTCTGCCGCTAGCTCCGCCGCCGCTTCTGTCGTTGTTTCCGCCACCTCCGCCGCGGGATCTTCAGCACTCGGCATAGCAGCTGCGGGGGCATCAGGGGCGCCTTCGGCCACCTTTGGGGGCAGGTCTTCGCCGGCCGCAGCAGATGTGGGGGCAGCCGTCGCGATCGCCGCGGTCTCCGGGGTTGGCTCCAGGGCGACCCCGGACACGGCCTCCGCAGGGGTCGGCTCCGGGTCAGGCGGCACGCTGTTCAACGCCCCGAGGTCGGCCACCCGCTCGCCACGCAACGCCTAAGACAAAACACGCAAGATTCAGCAAACACACGCCCACCCCACATCCAACAAACGCCAAACAAACGAAAATGTTACCTGAGCCATCGCCGTCTCCGCCCTCTCCCTGACCACCTCGCGACCGTGCGGACCCCACATCCGGTCGTAGAGGGCCCCGGCAGAATCCTTCACCACGAGGTCTTCAACCTTATAGACATCTCGATCAAAATCTTCATCCGCCTGGTCGAAGACCTCGAAGTGCCGGCACCCTTCGCGGGAGAGCGCGTTCATCGCCCCCTCGCAGGTAACTAGGGAGGCGTACGACATAAACCCCCCCACGACAGCGGGGAGTTCCTGCAGCTCCTCCTGCACCCATTGCAGGCAACCAAGCCCGGGCTCTCGGTCCGGCACCTCGAAGTCACCGGTCCGCGCACCCAGCTCACGATACGTATCCATAAGCTGCGTGCGCGTCCGTTCGGCCTCCGCACGCATCACGGCCTCGGCCCCCTTCGCGCGGCTCTCCAGGGCGGTGAGCCGCTCCTGCAGATGTTCGGCGAGCTCCTTGGCAAGATTGCCCTCCGCCCGCGCCAGTTTGGCCTCCGCCTGCGCAGCCTGCTCCTTGGCGATGGCCTCGTTGGCCTCCCTCCTCTCCGCCGCCAGTTGGCGCCGGAGGTCAGCTTTCTCCCTCTCCAGGGCGGTGATTTTTCACGGACAGCGTCAGCATGTTGTGTCCGAAGTCTCTCGACTTCGGCAGACACAGCTGCCGTGAGGGCCCCCGACGCAGTACGGCTGGCGAAGTCAGCCACCTGCATAGCACATGTAAGGCCGTTGCCCAAAAAAAAAGAAGGGGGGGGGGAGACTATAGCTCAGCAGACCTGACTCAGCGCCTCCGTCACCTCCTTCAGCCGGTGGGTCGCTGCGCCCGCCTCGTCCCTGACAACTGCGAGGGCCGACACCTCGCCTCCAGAGCCAAGAGCCTCGCCCCTCGCCTTCGGCACTATGGCAGCCGTCGCGATCGCCGCGGCGGGCGCAGCTATAGCAAGCTGGCCCTCGTCCGACCCTGCAACGCATCAACGAATTAAAAAAAAAGCCAGTGACTTACCACCAAGATAGTCCTCCACACAAATGTCGGTGGCGAAGTCGGCGACATGCTTGCCTGCCGACGGCAACGCTCGGGCCGCCTTCGCGGCCTCCGCCACCCTGCTGGGCGGCGGCACAGCCTTCGCCGGTTTGGAGCCTCCGGCGCCCGCCGCTGCCTCTGGCGCCTTGCTAGATGCAGGGACACCTGACTTCGCCGCCAGCCGCTTTTGCCTCTTTGGCCTGGCTTCAACAATCCTGATAGCCGCCTGCCGCTTTTGTGCAGCCCCCTGGCGATCCTTGTCCATCACTGCCGACACAACAGCAGCAATATTCCACCCGTAAGGAAAAACTCTCCATTTGCGAACCATGCGAGATGTAAAAACGTCCCCGCTGGCCGCGCGGGGGATAGGAACATTCCTAGGCCAGCGGCCCCCGGTAACCTTCAGCATCCGAGCCGAAGACTCCCGGAGCTCGGGCGAAGACATCCTTTCCCCCGGGGCCGCGCATGTCCTCATCAACTCTCTAGCAAACCCATCGGAAACCCCAAGTCCTCCCATGGCAGTACCTAGTTTCCTCTTCTTAGAGGATGGGGCGGCCGCCGGCGCAGGGTCGTCTTTAGTCTCCACCACCGGTTTCTTCCCCCGGCGGTCCGCGTCGTCTTGACCAGGATAGCCGTCATATGGCAGTTGGTTCAATTCGAAGACCCTATTCAGACGGTCATTCGACCCGCGGATCTCCCAGCTGCGCTGGCCCTCGGTCCTCGGCACATAACGCCCAACAAGCCGCACCGCCTCATCCTCAGCTTCACGCACAAAGGCGGCCGGATCACGGTTTCGCAGATTTAGCGTGAAGGCGGGACTCCGCACCATCTCTCCACCACGGAAAGGCATCTGGCGAGGACATACTTCGCCCAACGCCCAACCATGCGCCAAGGGCCATACCCCGTACGCCACAAACTCTTCAACCAAGTCGCGCCCACTGCTCTGGCCGGCGGCACACCGAAGGGCCCCTTCGTCCACATCATCCTCCGCCACTTCAAAGGGCGGGTACGCCGAGTAAAAATGAGAGCACATCTCGGACACGGGAAGTCCCTCATGGCCTTCGACGGTACCCTCAGCAACGTAAAACCAAAATTCATTCCAGTTGCCCCACTTGTTGCGGGCGCAAGGGACCAACTCGACTACTGGCATCGTGGTCTTGCCGGTCTTCGGCGTGAATGTGCAGGACCCAAACTGAGCAACTTCGTCCCCGATCATCCTCTTCTGCCAGTGTAAACAATAATGCTTCGCAAAAACTTCGACCGATGGCTGTCCGCCGTACGAAGTCGTCGCCCAGACATACTTCGACAGGGCCACCACGGCATTCGGCGTCAGCTGATGTATTTGCACGTTAAACCTGCGCAGGACTTCGCCAACAAACCGATGTGCAGGCAAGCGGAGACCGGCGGCGAAAAACGCCTCGAAAACAACCAACTCGCCCTCCGGCTCGGGGACTTTCTCCGTCCCCGGGGCACGGGCAACTCTGCCGCCGAAGTAGCCCAACCGCTGCATATCCTCCACGCGGGCCGACGACATTCGCGACACGCCGAAATCAACAGAATCGCCGGCGCGCAACTCCTCCGGCATCAAACTGCTCAGCGTCTCCTCCGACGAGGCGGTGGCTGGCGGCGAGGAACCGGCCGGCGGCGTAGCGGCAGCGGAAGAAGAGGAAGACGGCATCGCTACGTACCGTCGGTGGCGGCGGGCAGTCTGCTTCACTCGTGCCAGATCTCTGGCGAACAAAAGCACGGCGGGCAGACGAGCAGCAAGACGGCGGGTGGCTAGGGTTTTCGCGGAGCGCGGAAAGTAAAGTTCAAAAAGCGCCGGCCCCCGCCCCCTTTTATAGGCAGGGCGCGGCTCTTCGGGAAACCCGTAATCCAACAGAGCGCGGCGCTTCGGGAAACCCACAATCCAACAGTATGCGGTCAATCAACGGTCACATCAAAAACCCCCGCGGAACCACTTCGAGCGAGGGCAGCGTCTCCGCCATCTAGCGACGTCTTCGGCACCAGGTGACTTTGTCGAACTGGTCCCTCGGAGGGCAGATGTTGGAGCGAAGGCAGAAACGCCACCCTTCGCTCAAAGTCTTCGCTGCTTAGCCGCTGCTCTGACAGAGACAAAGCAGGCAGGGACACCCTTCGCTTGATCGGCACCAGACGAAGACCGGCAACGAAGGCATCCCACAGTGCGGCCTCGTCCAGCTCAGAGGCCCACGTGCAATACCATTGTAACGGGCCCCGCGTGGCCGCCGCGTGTTACGGGCCTAATTTGTAAAGGCATCCCTGTAATTACATTCTGTAACCCTGCTTTATGGGAATATTCTGGGGATAACCTAGGTAGCTGAGGGCACATGCGTCCTTAACACAAGGCGCTGGGCGTTCAGGTACCTATAAATACCCCCGCACAGTGCCCATGAGAGGCCTGGTTAACAGAGCTATTTGCCATCTCACGCGTAACCCTACTGTCTACACTGTTCACCCCGGTTGGCTTTCTTGCGATTGATAGCAAGTTCCAACAATGCTTCAGGAATAGGGATGGCGGTTTTCTCAGATAAAATTTCTTCTGTAGATTCTTTTTTCGTTTCTTTTCCAATTTCCAAGAATTCCCTTTTGGCAGGCTCTGAAAGCCCAGTTTCGGTTTCCACTTGGTTTTTGGCAGCTTCGGCCTCAATTTGTGTTTTTGGAGCTTCGACAGCTATCTTCGAAGTAGAGCTTGAAGATTTTATTGTTTCCAGCACATCTAGCACATTAACCATTCTCTTTCTCCTGGGAGTTGTTGTAAGGTCCTTTTGTGCCTTCGGCATTGGTATTGGCACCTCAACTCTTGTTGAAGGACTTAAAACTTCCGATGTCTTTGTCTCTTCAGCCCTTGGTTCTTCCATTTTTTCCATCTCCGGCATTGCAGCCCGCTCTTCAATATTCTGCAGAAGAGTAGGCTCTTTGGCTTCAGTAGCCGAAGAGGTCTCACCAACAAACTCAGGCACTATGGCCGGCTCAATATAGCGTGGCCGGTGCGTAAGAACTCTCATCTTTCTTCTCTTCGTGCTGGCTCACTAGGAGCGGCCGAAGCAACTTCCTTCATAGAAGCTGTGCCTTTTCTTTTATGACCCCGTAACGGGTACCGGTAGTTAGGATAGACAAACCCAATAGCATCAAACACTCGGTTGAATCTTTTCTTCTTTCGGCCTCCGAAGGCCGCAGATAACGCATTATCTTCCGACTTGGAGTACGCCCCAAGTAATTCATCACTTGTAGCTTCGACACTTTCCAGCCAATCATCGTCTGGCTCGACAAACTGGTCTACAAATCTGAAGGTATACTTTAGTCGAACTAGACCACCTTCTAGGGGGTTGCTGATAGTTTCCTTCGGCATCTCCCAGTTGGCTACTAGTGGCCATATTCTGTAGGCCACGTGTTCTTGCACTAAGTCCCTTGTCCCGATGAACGAGCAGACTACGCCGAAAGCCTTTCGGCATTCTTCGGCTGCTTCATCAATTTCCACCTTCGGCTTCCGGAGGCTAAAACGCTGCCAGATAGGACGCATGATAATATCCTTAATATCCTCTCGTACCTTTAAATCATTTTTCACATAGAACCATTCCTTCATCCAATCTCCGGGCCATCTCTTTCGAAATGTCGGCACAGGGCAGCTTGACCCAGAGCGGGCTCCGAAGCTATAACAACCAAAATTGTTGTGATACTGCTCTTTGCCCCAAGCTTTGGTCTCATATACCAGTTCGTGCATGCTGCAGAAACTTTTTGCATTTGGCTCCAAGCCCTGGCTCCTCACGGCCCAGACGAAGATTCCCATTCTCACGATTGCTTCAGGAGTAATTTGATGAAGGTAGATTTCATATGTCTTTAAAACTTCAACCACAAAACTGCTTAGGGGGAACCGAAGCCCAGCTTTGAAGAAACTTCGGAAGATCACTACTTCATTTTCTTCAGGAGTAGGAGAAGTCTTCTCTCCGTTGTCAGCCCTCACAATAGACACATCTCGAAAATACCTTCCCCTCATATTGTCAAGATGACACCGCTTAATAGTTGATTTTCCGAAAATTGTATGGCTCGGTCGCCAGGGTCGATCTTCGGAGTCTTCTCCGCCGCTTTCCACATCATAGCTATCACTATCACCAGTGCCTTCAGATAAACCCTCCAGAATCTCCCTAGTAATCTTCTTCGTATTTGTCTTTGCTATTGACTCAAGAAAGCCAAGATTCATTTCCTCAGAAAGGCTCAGCTTCGATTCAACGACAACTTTTTTTATCTTGAGACATCTTCAGAAATACTAAAACTGCTCTCGAACACTAGTACACACAGCCTCTATAGTGGTGGTTCTAGAGACGTTTTCACTGGCGCTTTTCAGTGCCGCCAGTGCTAGGGGCCAGTGGAAATCGTCATTTTCCACTGGCGGTTATTCTAGAACCGCCAGTGGAAATGCTATTTTCACTGGCGGTTTTCTTAAGCAACCGCCAGTGGAAATGCTATTATCACTGGCGGTTTTATAAAGAAAACCGCCAGTGAAAATAGCATTTCCACTGGCGGTTTGTTTTATTTAGCCGCCAGTGGAAAGTTTTCCCGCCTTTTTTAAAATTTTCAATCAGTACTGAAATTTATATATATTTACACACACAAAACATATATATATATATTGATATTAAAAGCAACATGGAATTAAATTCTATCATACATTTATATACATCAAAGTCTTGTTTACAACCATGTATGCATCACACATTATATACATCAAAGTTTTCACTTAAGCTCTAATAACTATCTCGGCTAAGAGATAGTCTACTGATTTCTGTTAGTATTCTAAACTCTGGCAAAGCTAATGTTCCGGAAGCATCGTGATATTTCCCTTCTGCGGGAATGACCTCTTTCAATATGAATGTGCACAGGTCCTCAACTATGCCATACAATGCACCTTCAGTCAAGTTCTCCGGGCTTCCTTGTTGAAATTGTTGTAAAGGAAGTTTATAAACATCATCTATTTATACTCAATAATAACACATTTGCATCTTTAATGACATAAATACATACGTGACTATTACTAATAATACCTTGCCAGGGTTCGTGATGTATCGTCCGTTCATTCTCATGAACTCGCACACGTAGAACCCACATAAGACCGATCCGGGTGGTTGCTTGTGGCACTACATAACGGGAGATTGGTTATTTAGTTGCAACATTGTCCTATGTACGTACATGTATGATATGTATTCATAAATTCACATACTTACCGGCCAGTTATAATGGATGTCTAGTGGCACGCCTTTTTTGGACGTGTCGTACTTTCCACCTTGAAACTTATAAAACCGAAATGCCCTGTGATCTCAAATAGAATCACCATGTTATTCTACAATTCTCATCGATATAAGTATGCATGCATAGAAAAGGCTTACAGTTCTAAGATGCTGAGGAATTTTGAATAGGCCGAAGGCTCGGTGTGCAAGGAGTCGAGCACCAGCACCTTTCCAACCTTAGGATAAATGAAGAAGCATATCCAGTGGTCCCTGTACGAATCAAACTTGTGATACATGTGTATTGAAATTATTAATTTTATTTATGCAAAATCACACTTACTTAAAGTTGTACGGGGCCACTATGGATTCCCTGTCTTGAAATTGAAGCATTGCGTGTCCTATGTAGGTGGCGTATCTTGCTTCAAAATCCTTCTTCAGATCCTGGATACACACCTCAATTTCTTTGTCTGTTAGCCCCTGTAATGCTTCATTGCCTTTTCCGATTCTAAAAGTGTGGTTATCCTCGCATATCTTTATTGGGTTGAGATACCCAACCCTTTTACTGGCACTAGCATTGGGATTGGTACCATAAAGGATCTCCTGCTGACCATGTTGCATTCTGCAACGCACACGTGCATGTCAGATATTGAAAATTTATACAACTCACTAATAATAACACATATATATGGAGTATGAGTGACACTTACAATGCAAATATGGTTACAAGTTGCACATCGAGTCTCTGAAGGTTCATCATTAACCACATGTCCTCGAATGTAACAACGGCTTTTTGATTTGAACCAATAAAAGCATGGGCTGGTATATTAACACTGATGGTGTCCATGCCAACTGAAGATGCCCGCATGTACCAATCATGCAACCTTTTAATATTAGCCGGGACCTTCCTTAGTTTCTCAAAAGTGAGTAGTGGTCTGCCCGGCACATATTTTTTAGGCACGTTTTTATAATCTGCCTTAGTTGGCTTCTTTATCTTTGCGGCCATTGCCTCAGCCTTTTTTGCGGACTCCTCGAGATCGGCCAAATCAACATTGTCTGACGTGAGGCTCCGTCCAATCCCTTTCAAAAAACGAACAGTGCCAGCAGTGGATTTACTCTTCTTTTTCTTATCATACGGGGACACTACTTTTGGTATAGAAACTTTAGATGGTCGTGGAGATGGCTGTGGAGAAGGTGGATCCCTGAAGGGCGATGTATGTGGCGGAGACGGTGGGCCACCATGAGGATGAGGAGAAGGAGGGTCAGAAAGAGGATGAGGAGCAGCATGTGAAGTTTGAGGAGGTGATGATGGATGTACAATAGGAACAACAATTTGAGAAGGCGGAGACGGTTGGGCCTGCGACGAATTCGACCAATCAAGCAATTCGACATCCCTTCGAGGCCAAAGGATAAAATTCTTGATAGCTTGTCCAAGTGTCTCGATACCTTCAGGCCCAGGGATGTCTAGCATGTCGTCCTCGTATCCTTGGATGACTGTCGTCACTTCTACCCTGCAATATTCTTCTGGAATGTCGTTTCCATGGAACTTGCGTCCTGGGATCGCAAGGCCTGTGGCTACTTTCCTTGTACGCTGATTGTTAATACCATATCTTATAACTAGTGTGCATGCCACAGGCCTTGTGATGTCATCAACTGGATAGCGGACCTTATTTCTCGTTGACGCGATAGAGCATGGGATGGTCGTACCCTCGGTGGCAGCCGGCGTTTGAGCTGCTGGAATTATTTGCATCTGTGGAGTGGTCATTTGTTGAACAGACATCGCACTCGCCATCGCCAATTGCTGCATCAATTCTGGAGGAGGATTCGATAGCATTTCAGACATCAGGTCTTTGAACTCTTTCTTGGCCTCCTCCTTAAAATAATTTGCCATCTCTTCCCTGTATCGATCACGTTTCTTGTACAGACCTTCCCATTGTGGTCCGAATCCTTCCTTCCATCCTTCCTTAGATGATATTCCTCGTACACGACCAGGATGCTCAGGGTTACCGAGACCAGCCGTAGAATGTCTTTCTCCCTTTGCGGCTTAAATGTTCCTTCGCTCTGCTTAGCTGCAATTGCATATATGTTTTTTGCCGCTTCTTCGACATTGGGATCATCAAAAGATACACCAGACTCAGTTTCCCTTGGTTTTCTAGCACGGATCCAATTAGCTGTCCTTTCACCGAGTTGCTCGGACAGCGTCGGCAACCCTGCAGCCTTCTTCTCGGCGTCTTCTTGTCTCCATTTAGGAACCTGACGCTTGTAACCACCTGTGCCAAGGTGGTCGAGGTATTTGTTCTTCTTAGACAGTTCTGAATTTGCCTCACTTAGTGATATGAAATCAGGGCTGCTCCTCTACTCTAGAAATACTGCCCACTGACCTGCTGAGATTTTATATTTTCGTCGGGTCTAGGCCTTTCTTTGCAAACTTTGTATTCATCTCAGACCTCCAGTTTCGGAAATTTATTGCAAACTGCTTCATCGTGTATTTTTTCACGAGTTCTTCTGAACCCCCAGGAAAAACGAACCTCGTTACTAGCTTATTCCACATTTGATTCTTGACATCATCTGATACATCTCTCCACTGTCGGATTGTGATGTCAAGATTATCTCTAACTAAGAACCCAAGTGCATTCCGAAACTTAGGCAGTGCCTCTTCTGGAGCTAGGGGCTGACCATTCGGGCTCACGTTTGTGATTTTATATGTCTTGTCAGGAAACTTGTTTAGCCCCCTGTCACCTCTGTTCCGATCGCTCTGCTTCCTTTTCCTTGACCTCTCGGTGGTTGTCTCGGTCGATTCCGGTGCGCCTTAGGTCGGTTCCGGT
Source organism: Zea mays (assembly GCF_902167145.1). NCBI lineage: Eukaryota > Viridiplantae > Streptophyta > Magnoliopsida > Poales > Poaceae > Zea > Zea mays. Next base: position 152,010,855 of record NC_050100.1, read on the forward strand.
GCGCCTTGGATCGGTTCCGGTGCGTCTTGGTATTGTGCCGCAGCTTTTTCGAGCATCGCACGAAATTCAGACAAGACCTCCTATTCATGTAATAAAATGCACAAGAAATCATGCATGTGTAATAGACATTGTGAAATCAGCTAATTAATTAGGTACACACACGAAATTAAGGATGTGTAATTTACCTCATGTTCTTGTGGATCATAAGTAGGGTCACGTTGCAACTCACGCGCAGCGGCCCTATCTATCCTAGTGGTAGGAAAAGGGTCGCTAGGCGTTTCATATCCTTCACTGCTGGATTCTTCTTGAGCAACACGCTTGTCCATGTGGTCGGGCCCTAATCCTTGGTCCTTGGTTGGAGAACTCATTGAGCTACATATTAACATAAGCAATAATTAAATTCGTATTAACAAATACCCTAACCCTTATCGAGGAGTCATATATAACATATAGAGAGAGAGAGAGAGGGAGAGAGGAGGAGTCGTATAGGACGTATAGAGAGGGAGAGAGGGAGATGGAGAGTCGTATAGAACGTATAGAGAGAGAGAGAGGAGGAGTCGTATAGAACGTATAGAGATAGAGAGGAAGAGAGGAGGAGTCGTATAGGACGTATAGAGTCGTATATAACGTATAGAGAGAGAGAGAGAGGAGGAGTCGTATAGAACGTATAGAGAGAGAGGGAGAGAGGAGGAGTCGTATAGGACGTATAGAGAGGGAGAGAGGGAGATGGAGAGTCGTATAGAACGTATAGAGAGAGAGAGGGAGAGAGAACTCGCTCTGGTCAAGTGGGGTTCAGATGAGTTCCTCTTAATCGAAACAACGCAAGTGTGTCGTACGTCGTCTTCTAATTTCACTAGCTAATAGTACTACAATGGAATACGTAGTTTACTAGTGAATCTAGTCTACATTTTACAATGGAATACGTTGTTTACAATGAAATACGTTGTTTACAATAGAATACAATAGAATATGTTGTTTACAATTGAATACGATGGAAAAAACATGCTTTTCGTTGCTCTCTCCTCTCTCTCTCTCTAATCTCCCTCCCTTTCCTCTCTCTTCCCTCCCTCCCTCTCCCTCTCTTTCCTCTCTCTTCCCTTTCCCCCTCTCTCCTCTCTCTCCCCTTACACTCTCTTTCCTATATATACACTCCCTCTCCCTCCTCTCTCTTCTCTCTCTCTCCCTCCCTCCACTCTCTTTCCTCTCTCTCTTCCCTTTCCCTCTCTCTCCTCTCTCTCTCTCCCTCCACTCTCTTTCCTATATATACACTCCCTCTCCCTCCTCTCTCTTCTCTCTCTCTCCCTCCCTCCACTCTCTTTCCTCTCCTCTCTCTTCCCTCTCCCTCCTCTATCTTCTCTCCCTCTCTCTCTCTCTCTCTGCAGAGACGCGCGCAGGGTCTCCCTCTCTTCCCTCTTCCTCCTCTCTCTTCCCTCTAACTCTCTCACTCTTCCTAGTCTTAGGGTTTAGCCGCGGCACGTGCACGACGGCGGCGCTTGCACAGCGGCGGCGCTTGCACGGCGGCGGCGGTGGCGGCGCGCATGCCCGAGCGATCATAGTCGAAGAAAGGGAGAGAGAGAGAGAGAGAAGAACATACCTACGGCGCGGGGACGACGGCGTGGACGACGGCGTGAACGACGGCGGCGCACGGTGGAGAAAATCGCCGGGCGAATTTTTGGCAGCCTGACGGCGGGAAGATGGAAAGACAGGGCGCCAGACTTAGCGAAAATTTTTCGGCCCCGCGCGCGCTCCTTTATATAGGAGATATTTCTACTGGCGGTTCTCTATGACAACCGCCAGTAGAAATCATTTATACTGGCGGTTTTCATAGAGAACCGCCAGTAGAAATGCCATCCACAGACTGTGGAGGCCATTTCTACTAGCGGTTCTCTATGACAACCGCCAGTAGAAATCATTTATACTGGCGGTTTTCGTTGAGAACCGCCAGTAGTAATGTTTTTAGTATATTATTTTTTATTATATATTCATACATTAATTATATATATTTTTATACATATTAAATATATAAATATATATATATATATATTTAGTATACATAATATATATATTTACCTCTATCTCTCTCCTCTCTCTCTCCCTCCTCTCTCTTCCCTCTCTCTCTCCTCTATCTCTCCTCTCTCTCTCTCTCCTCTATCTCTCCTCTATCTCTCCTCTCTCTCCTCTATCTCTTCCCTCTCTCTCTCTCTCCTCTGTCTCTCCTCTCTCTCTCTCCTCTCTATCTCCTCTCTCTAGCTCCTCTCTCTCCCCTCTCCCTCTCTGTCTCTCTCTCCTCTATCTCTCCTCTATCTCTCTCTCTCTCCTCTATCTCTCCTCTCTCTCTCTCTCTCTCCTCTCTCTCTCCTTTCCCTAGCTCCTCTCTCTCCCCTCTCCCTCTCTCTCTCCAAGTCCTCCCTGCTTTTATTTTACCTCGCGTTCTAGGTGATAAACCATGACCGGGAAAAAGACCACGACTTCCTCTGACGGCGGCACTCCAAAGAAAGCCAAGGTGGTGGTGGAGGATGAGGAAGAGGCGGGGTTGGAGGATGAGGAAGAGGCGACTGTGACACTATCCGTGGAGAAGGACGCGCTGGAGTGCGACATCTGCTGCCTACCCTTCCAGTCTGAAGTTTTCATGGCAAGTCAGATTACCATGCATGTATATATACAGTACATATTGATCGGTAGGCTCCAACATGATGTTCTGCTCTGTGTAAAATCAGTGCAAGAACGGGCATTCTGGATGTGCAAAGTGCTGCATCCGCACGGACGGTAAGTGCTGGACCTGCTCCGAGCGCATTGGCAACAATAGCTCTGTCTCCCTCTCCCTCTCCTCTCTAGAAAGTCGTGTAAAATTACATGACATGTCCTAACAATAATCAATTACATGACAACTATATAATCTAGGGAGCTATTGTTCTGCCTTGTCCATCCTGGCGTACCCAGGGCATCGAATTGCGTGGGATGCTTCGCTCAACGTTCCTTATCTTGGTTGGATGGTCTATGAAAAGAGACATGTCGTTGAACTGGTTAAAATCCTTTAAATCAGATACACCATCAACTCCTATAGCTTGTTGTTTTCTAGGAAAAACTACATGCTTCGGTTTATCGGTGCTTTTCTTCTCATTGTTAGAAATGATCTGTTCAGCATAGAAGACCTGTGCAGCACGATTAGCAAGGATCCATGGGTCATCTTTGTAACCTACCTTACTTAGATCAAGAACTCTGACCCCATAGTTGTCTACCGTGACATGTTTGTCTTCAACCCATTGACATCGGAAAACCGATATCTGAAATGTACCATAGTCTAGTTCCCATATGTCCTCAATAAAGCCAAAATATGTAATAATCTCACCAGTTCATCATCTATGGCCTCGCATCGAACACCACTGTTTTGTGACATGCTCTTTTTGTCCTTGGACTTTGTACAAAATGTGAATCCACTAATGTCATAGGTTTGCCATGTTGTGACCTGGCGTGAAGGTCCAGATGCCAACCCCTTGATGGTTTTTTCTTCTATTGTTTCTCCACGTGGAATGTCCTTCACCATTAGCCATGTGTTGAACCGCTGCTTATGTTGCTTCATTACCCAATCAGCCGTATGCCCAGGATTTTGCTCGTGAAGCTCATTGATGTGTTGTTGGATAAATGGCTCTATTATCGCTAGCTGATGTAGGATGCTGTGATGTGCCTCAAGTACTGTATTGTAATCTGGTGGAATGAAAGATTTCCGTCCCATCCTCCCGCTTCCATACAATCTACCCTCGTGTCGTGACGGAGGCAGACCTATTGCAACCTGATCTTTTAGGATATTATTGCAGAATGGACCTCCCGACTCAATGGCCTCTTCAGTACAGTACCCCTCTATCATGGATGCCTCGGGACGAGCACGGGTTGATACATAGCCATTCAGTATTGACATGAAACGCTCGTACGTCCACATTTCATGTAAGTACATAGGACCCAATGCCTCTATTTGTGGCACCAAGTGCACCACAAGGTGCACCATAATATCAAAGAACGATGGAGGGAAACACATCTCAAACTGTGTTATTGTCTCCACTGCGAATTCCTGAAGAGATGCCAACTCATCACGGTCAATTACCTTTTGTGAAATTCTGTTGAAAAAGTAGCACAACCGTGTGATTGCCATCTTTAAAAACAAAGGATTTATAGCCCTGATGGCAATAGGTAGGAATGTAGTCAGCATGACATGACAATCATGTGAGTTGTAGTTGGTGACTATCAGGTCTTTCATTGACACAATACTTCGTATGCTAGAGCAGAATCCGGATGGGACTTTCAAATTCTTAAGCCAAACACACATCGTATGTTTCTCATCTACATTGAGATTGTAGCTTGCTGCTGGGAGATGATACTTCCCATTTTCTTGAAGAACAGGATGTAGTTCCTTTTTTATGCCTAAATTTACCAAGTCCATGCGTGAATTGAGCCCTTCTTTTGTTTTGCCCTTTATGTCTAGCAAGGTGCCAATTATGCTTTCAAACACGTTCTTCTGAACGTGCATACCATCGATCGCATGCCGCACATCTAACTCTTTCCAGTAAGGCAAGTACTCGAAGAAAATAGACTTTTTCTTGAATATAGCCCCCGGAGCTGGTTTGACATCTTTCCTTGTTTTCCGTCTTTTGTCTTCTTCCCGAAAACAAACTTGATATTCTTGACTATTTCAAAAACTCTATGACCTTTATTGTTACCCGATGGAGCAGTGAAATGTAGTTCACCATTATTGTCAAAGTACTTATCCATCTTTCGCATGCGGTACCTGTGTCCTTCCAATAAAAAGCGTCTGTGCCTCATGTACACTATCTTCTTAGATGCAGTAAGGGACACGTAAGCAGTTTCATCAATGCATACTGTGCAGCCAACCTTTCCCTTAAACTGGCCTGATAATGTGAAGAGTGCAGGGTAATCGTTGATCGTAACAAAAATAATTGCTCTCAGCATGAATGAATCTTTACGATACTCATCCAACATTTGAACACCCGTTACCCACAATATTTTCATATCCTCCATTAAGGGCTCTAAAAATACATCCATATCAACTCCAGGTTGTGTAGGTCCAGAAATAAGCATGGTTAGCAAAATGTACTTCCGTTTCTGCATCAACCATGAAGGAAGGTTGTATATGGTGAGGATCACTGGCCATGTGCTATGCTTGCTGCTCATTTCAGGAAATGGATTCATTCCATCAGTACTCAGTGCGAACCTAACATTTCTTGGTTCATCGATAAAGTCTCGGTGGTTCTCATTGAAATCTTGCCACTGCTTCCCATCGGCTGGATGTTGAAGCTTCCCATCGTTTTTGTGCTCATTAGAAGCATGCCAGCTCATAAGTTTGGCATCCTCAGGGTTAGCGAACAAACACCTCAATCGATCGACGACGGGGAGGTACCACATCACCAAAGCAGGAATCTTTTTGAGCGCATAATAGTCTACTTCTTCTTTTTCTTTGCTCGTGGATTTTGAAGTCTTCTTTTTGGCTTTCTTTCGCTTCTTCCCTTTAGACACAGATGCAACACACTCTTCCTCTCGATAGTCTTTATTTGTCTTGTACCTACTTGCACCACACTTTGGGCAGCTCTCTAAGTCTTTATAATCATCACCTCGATAAAGGATACAGTGATTTCTACACGCGTGGATCTTCTCCACGCCCATAGTGAGTGGACTAATTAGTTTCTTTGCATAGTACGTGTTAGCAGGCACTTTGTTCTCCTTTGGAAGCATGTCTGCGACAATACTCAAGTACGCATCGAAGCCAGCATCAGACAGACCAGATCTAGCTTTTAACATCAACAACTTTAACACAGATCGGAGCGTCATGAACTCTTTGGTACAGCCCTTAGACTCGTCGTACAAAGGCTCTTCTGCTGCCTTCTTCAGGGACTCCATACCTTTCATGAAGAACATCGATGGATCTGTATGACGATGCAACATTGCCTCTAACAACTCTGCATCTTCCTCGTCCATAACATTTGGCAGAACATGGGTTCTTTCACGTTCATTTCCTCCGGCGTAACCATGATCAGTAACATTTGGCACTACATGTTCGCTCTGTGGAAGAGGTTGTTGTGTCTCGTGAATGAACTGAAAGCTGTCGTCGATGTTCGTAGGGTTTCCAGCTGTATAAGGCGAAGAGCTACCCTCTCCATGCTTTGTCCAAATTATGTAATCGTTCACAAATCCTCGGCATACCAGATGAGATATGATTTGTTCTGTGTCATCAAATACAACAGCATTTTTGCAGTCCATGCATGGACAATATATGTGCTTTGTCTTTGTTCTCCAAGCATGGTTCTTAGCGACAACAATAAACTTATGGACCTCAGATATGTATGATGGATCTAGCCTTGATAAGTTATACATCCAGGATATCCTCTCCATCATCACCTGTAAAAAAGTAACATAAAACACATGGTGAAACCCTATATCCAAAAATGTGGCTAAAATGTGAAACTCTCTCTCTCTCTCCTCTCTTTTAGTCGAATAGTCCTTCCTGCTTTTATTTTACCTCGCGTTCTAAGTGATAAACCATGACCGGGAAAAAGACCACGACTTCTCTATGGAGGATGAGGAAGAGGCGGGCTTCTCTACGGCGGCACTCCAAAGAAAGCCAAGGTGGTGGTGGAGGATGAGGAAGAGGCGGGGTTGGAGGATGAGGAAGAGGCGACTGTGACACTATCCATGGAGAATGACGCGCTGGAGTGCGACATCTGCTGCCTACCCTTCCAGTCCAAAGTTTTCATGGCAAGTCAGATTACCATGCATGTATATATACAGTACATATTGATCGGTAGGCTCCAGCATGATGCTCTGCTCTATGTAAAATCAGTGCAAGAACGGGCATTCTGGATGTGCAAAGTGCTGCAACCAAAATGTGCCTAAAATGGAGGAAAAATGAACAAAATTTGGCAAAATAAACATAAGCCAAACTTTCCTAACTACTAATAAACAAAAAAATTTAATACCCAAACCTATCTCTAACACATGGTGAAAGCCTAGTTTCAAAATGTAGTTAAAATTGAAACATAATTAAACAACCTTCCATACAACACATTCACCATTCATTAAGCAATTAAATATGTGTTATGGATAAACTTAATTGAGAACTAAACATGAAAAAGGAGAGGGAATAGACAAAAACTGACCATCTTAAACAACCTCATTTGAGGAAATAGAGAAAATAACCTAACTATACTCTTCTCTCTCTCATGTAAAACCCTAGATCCAAAATGTGGCTAAAATTGAGCAAGAATGAACAAAAATTGACAAAGAAACATAAACCAACCTTTCTTATCCACCTTCTTCCAAGAAATGAAGACCAAAACCTCCCCCCTTATATTTTTGTGAAATCTGGACCTCCAAAATCGCCTCCAATGGAAGTTGGCTGCGAGCATACAGTTCACTGTCGGGGGGAAGAAGAGGGGTATTTATAACAGACAGTTCACTAGCGGTTGGCTTTAAAAACCGCCAGTGGAAACCTATTTCCACTGGCGGTTATCTTAACACAACCGCCAGTGGAAATAGGGTATTTCCACTGGCGGTTCTCTTACACCAACCGCCAGTGGAAATTGGTTTCCACTGGCGGTTATCTTAACACAACCGCCAGTGGAAACATCCTATTTCCACTGGCGGTTATCTTAAGATAACCGCCAGTGGAAATAGGTTTCCACTGGCGGTTCCCAAGACGGGCCCACCTCGTTTTTTTACTGGCGCACGATAACTGAAACCGTCAGTGATAATTTATGGGTGCCGCAGGCTATGAGCTCTTTTCTACTAGTGGAAGCCGAAGCTTAAAAATTTAAAAAGCCAAGCAAGTGTTGGTGCGCAAGAGCTAAAAATTGAGTAAGCAGGAGCAGATGGCAAAAAAAAGCATACCAAATCAGTTTGCGGTGTGCTCTTATTTATACGCCTGATGCGTTGCATACTGGAGGGCCCGCTTGTCGGTGACTATTGCTATTCTAGCAAAGGGAAGGTGTTTTTTTGGACCTTCGGCTCAGAGCCTTCGTCCTTATTGCAATCTGAATTTATCATTCTAACAAATTAATATTGCAAGGGGCTAGTGTTGGGGGCCTTCGGCTTCCGAATGTCCTCAAAAACATGATTTAACAATGTTTCTGGAAGTATAATGCATGAACAGGTACCTTCGAACATGGACTCTTTGGACAAGTCAAAATCTTTGTATGAAGAAACACAAAGAGAACGAAGGATGGAACAGAGCCGAAGTTGTGCGTAAGGAAGCTTCGGCATGATGGCAGAAAAGAGGAAACCGACTTAAAGAGGAAAAGACTATCTAGACCTCGATGGATTACTATAGAGTTATTATCAAAAGCAAAGGACCTGGATGTAATTTTACATGGGCTGCGACCCGTGCATATAAATAGGTGAATAGTACTCCCGTACTATTCACGCTGACTTGGCATTCACTTTTGCGTCACACCTGTATTTTTTCCTTCAAGCCGAAGGTATATTTGCAATCTGTTGTCATTTCTATAATAATAAAAATAAAAAGGAGTTAATAATATTTGAATATTTATTTATGTCATTTTTCATACTTTATATGAATCTTTTTTTCATCATTTGTTATACTGATAAAGGTACGTTCTTCATAACCTTCGTCCGAAACCCATTATGTCCTAAGGGAAATAATGCTTTGAGGGACGAAGGACTTTAACATTTAACGATTTTTGTGTTGCCTTGTTCTTAATTCATAGCATTTAAGGACAAGTCCCCAACATGAACCTACTTGATTACTTGAAGCGTTTACTCGGCATCTTGAACACAACCCTACACTAGGTGCGAAGTGTATCTCGATGAACACATAATGTGCATTGACTCGACTTATAAACATAGAGAAAGCGATGACTACTTTAGCATGTCGCCACCTCTCTATCTAAGCCAAAACAATTTCTACCTACACCGACCGAACTTTCGTGTTGAGCACACCTTATATTACCTTGTCTCGCATACAACCATGTTGCGGCGTGTACTCGAGACACTTCTGTTCAATTCAACGCAATCACTACTACAACACACTTCGGCGCACATGCTTGACAACATTTATCAACCAGACGAGTGAAACACCAAACTAATTATTCGCAGCTCTCGACCTCAAAACCCCAATCATAGGTCACATAATTTACATTTTCAACCCAATCTAACCTACATCAACGATGAATACATAAAATATAATTATCAAAGACTAGACTTATTAGCCGACTGCGGAAGCCACCAAGCATGCCTTGTGCTTTATTAAATTTTCCACAACTAACACACTACCTAACGACGACACCTTTTAATAATCCATCAATACATTCGCGACCTATCCTTGCAACACACAAAAGAACTATCATAGCCACACATCCATCCAATCCAACAACAAAATAACATATCAGCTCACCATATCAAACCCCGGTCGTGGTCGCTGCTCAGATGGCGTGAAGACGAACGCGCCGTCGAGCACGGGAGACCGAAGTGAAGTCGGAGGAGCACGACGGGCAACGTGGGCGTGGCTAGAGGGAGCACAAGCCACGGAGGGGCTACTGTGGCTGCCGGTTGGTGCGGCAAAACAGCAAGAACAACGACGTCACGAACATAGCTTGAGCATGGTGCAGAGGGGGGCTGCGCCAGCGAGGTTGACGACCAGTTAGGTAGCTCGTCGAGCACCTAGCGGAGCGCGTCACTGTGCGGGACAGCAGGGGAAAACTCGGCTGTGAGGGCCGGCTATGGAATGGACAAGGAGATGGAGCTTGATGATGCGTGCATAGCGAAGTTTGCCGAGCGCGTGCTACAGGGAACGACGACGTCCAGATGGGGCTGCGCAACACATCGAGCACCCGGCGGGCATCACGGCGTGCTGTCCATTGCGCAGCACCCCACCTAGACATTTCGCCGAATGCTTGGCACGCGCGCAGTGGTGGCAATGAGACGAAGCAAGGGAAAGTCCCCGGGGCTGCAAGGGAATCTCCGCGGCGAGGGGATGCGCTGTCCCGGCTTGCTGCACCCTTGGGACATTTTGTCGAACGACTTACAAGCACGGCGGCTTATGGGCTTCACGTAGCAGCATAAGGAGGAAGGGGGCGAGCTGCTACAATGGAGGAAGGTTGTCGACCATGGGGAAGATGCAGGGGTGAGCTCACCAGCTGCTGCTGCTCTATGGTTTGGGCAGAGACGAGGAAGAGAGGAGGGGAGCAGTGGGCATTTGCTGCTGCAACAGGGAGAAAGGAGGGAGGGAGGGGGCGAGCACCACCATTGGAGAGGGAGGGAGCTCGGCCACCATTGTTGTGCTTGAGGATGAAGAAGGGGGAGGAGGGGAGGGCGCCATGGACAGGAAAGAAGTTTCCCGCGCCATGAACAGAGAGGTGGGAGAGTTGTGTGTGAGAGGAAAAATGGGAGAGGAGAGAGTGGCGGCTAGGGGTGGGAAATGGAAAATTTCCAAGCTGAAACATATTTATAGCAGGTAATTAGGGTTAGCTTTTTAGTGGGCTGGGCTGGGCTGGCACAAAACACTTAATCGGGCTGCGCTAATTATTTCCATTTTATTTTATGTCGTTCGATTAAACACGGATTATCTGAACACTAATTATTACCCTCGTACGTAATTTAGTCTGATAACACGCACAACCTGGGTTATGAACTTCAAGCGCATTCTAAATATGACATTATATTTTTATTTTTCGATGAGAGTTCAATTTAGATAGCGATCAAATCGGCTTTGGTTTTTTTTGCGGAGAAGCGAATCGTGACATTTTAAAATCGCTGCCGGAGTGGGTTTTGAATTTGGTTCAGACACAAAGATACTAGGATGAGTCGAGTAAGAATTAATTAGAGGACGACATACTGAGTATTCTGTTTGAGAGTACGGATCCGGATAAAATAGTCAAACATAGATCAAAGTTCGAGGAATTGGACTGGGGCTCAGATCAAATAACAGCCGTCGAGAGTTTGATTAAATGAGCTTTGGATGAGATTTACAAGTCAAGAATGATTTTCGAGTTTGCATTCGTCTCGAGAAATAAAAGTTTTAACAGGCTCCAAATTTGGCCTCACTCTCTCGCGATCGAATAAAATCAGAGATCGGTGAAACCTTCACACGTAACTTGATAAAAGGAGATAGATACGATCGAGAAATAGAAATTTTTACTAAGCATCCGAGATTAGGATAAATCTCCTGACATAACACGAAATAGACACCTGGGGTGTCACATTTAAAAATATATTTATTTATATTTTTAAATAGAAAAGAAAAGAAAAAAACCGAAAACCCTAAACCTAACAGGCCATTTCGGCCCATCAGGCCCATCAGCCGCTGTTGCCCCTATTGCCTCCCCCTCTCTCACCGACCAGTGGGGCCCACCCGTGGCCCCTCTCCTTCGTCTCCCTCCCGCGCCCGGCCGAGCCACGCCACGCCAGCTCCTCGATGTCTGCGCCCGTCCGTTTCCCCGAACCGGAATCTGCCAGCCTCGTTTCCCTCTCTCCCTCCCCCACTTCCCTCTCCTTCAAGCCGGTAACGGCCGAGTTATTGGCCGCCTCCATTGATGGCGTTGATGGCCGACCGTCTCTCTCTCCCCCTCGGCTCTCCCTCTCCTCCCCTCTCTCTATAAAAACCGCTCGAGCTGCCTCCTCTCTCCCTACCCGAGCTCTCTGCCTCACTCCTCGCGCTCTCTCTCCCTCGCCGAACCGCCGACCACCGGAGCCTCGCCGTCCGCGCCCGCTCGCTGTCGAGCCTCGCCATACGCGCCTCGCCCCGCCTAGGCCACGCTCATTCCCTACCCGACCAAGACCACCGTGCCCTGCTACCCTGCTCGCCGAGCTCCATCCGTGCGTGTGAGCAAGAGCTCATGTTAGAAGAAGCACATTTTGCATTTTAGTCCCTGCATGTAAATAAAATTAATTCCGAGATTTTCAGTTCAGAAACTATTGAAAAGAGACCCCGATGTATATGCTAAATCGTGAACTAGCCCCTGCAACAATATTTTGACAAGAGTATTATTTTATTTTTCAAAAACAAATAATGTCACTATTCACTAACTTGGTGATTTAAATATTAGAAACGTTCACGATTAACTTCGCTTTAGCACATGGAACAATATTTGTTAGTAGTAATTTAAGTATTTTATTGATATAAGAATGTAGAAGAAATACTAGGCCACGTATTTTTGGTCAGATTAAAAATATAGGTTTTACTAGTCATGATTAATGTATTCATATGTATAGCACTTAATTACTTAGAATTAGTAAAATATTTCTTTATGTCAAAATCATCATGATTATATTACTAAAGTCCAATTAGTAGTCTACATTAACTCTTGGAATATTAATGTTAGGTGATTTAGAAATAAACATTTTTAGCTATACGTAAAATTTCTATCTAGAAAGAAAAGGATAAAACCCAAAAGTCTATTATTAGTAATAAAAACAATTATTTTCCGTAAAGTTTGTTAAGTCATTTTTATTTACATTATACTAGATAAACTAGCGTCATAGTCACCTACTCATATTTCCACCAATGATAACTCAAAGTAGAAGCCATAGTGGATTAATAAGTATTTATGCTTTGGACGTATTTATGAGTATAGTTGTGTGATGTATGAATGTATATGTAATGGTGAATGATTACCCATGTAATGGTGTATGTTTATTTATTTGGCGTACGTATTCTTTTGTATGTACGATACGCAAATCGATGCTAGAAGTTGACTATGAGGTAGACGAACCAAACACGTTCGATGACGACCCATAGGACACTTTCGAGCAAGGCAAGTGGATTCTCCCTCTGCATTTCTATTTGTACCTAAATAATGCATACAATAATGTTTACTTTTGGATATATATTGCATAATTTGATGGGATTTTCCTAAATAAGGATTTCCTAGAATTACCAACCCTATTCCTTGAATTACCCTGGGATAAATGCTATGCTTAGCAATTTTTGCTATTGCTCAACTTGATAAATATGTTGTCACTCTTTTAAATGATATTATGTTTCGGAAATGAAGTTTTATTATGAGGTTAACCCGATGGTTAAACAAGAACATTTTTTGTTAAATGGAACATGGAGTGACCACCTAGGATAACAGTGTAACCACGAGTGCTATAATGGCTCTGGCTTTGGTAATTAGCTCTATAGACTTAGTGCTTAGCAACCCTACCTAAAAGATGGGCAAGAGGGGGTGGCAGTGGTTTGGTGGTAGCTCATGTTAACATGGGGTGGTAGTCTTGGCTAAGTTACCTCACCCAAAGAGCCATCAATACTGACGTGGAAACCTTAGCAGGTGGCTTTGTACTAAGTATATTTTGTGAAGGCCTCATAATGGATCCCTAGCCATTCACCTCGGCAATGTTTATGGGTCCGATCAACCTAGGCTAGATGGGATACATGGCTTGTGGGTAAAGTTGTACCACCTCTGCACAGTGTAAAACTGATATGTCAACCGTGCTCACGGTTAAGAGCAACCTGGACCCTCACATGATAATTGAACTTAAAGATGGAAAATAAATCGTGATATGAGGATCTACCAGTGGTTTGATTAAGTGATTACACTTAAGTGTTTTTGATACAATCTTATGCCTTTGATTAATTGGGATATTTGGGATACACACTTATTAGTAAGACAGGTGTTGCTAATAAAATATTGACCAACTAAAATGCTTACCACTTATCCATAGCCTACCTTGTTAACATGCATTAATTTCCCCCACTTGCTGAGCCCCGACCATAAGTGAGATCACCCTTGCTAATATTTTGATTAGATGGTGATGACGGAGACTTCGCAGATGATGTTGATGAGTTTTGAGTGTAACGATGCGCCAGTCACCTTCCTGTGGAAGAGTGTCCATGTTTAGTTCTGCCGTACTTTGATTATGATACTTGTTAAGATACAATGTTTTGGATGATGTAATAAAGTTACTCTACTCTCTTTACGCCTTTATTGCATTGTATTTTGATATATTACACTAGCGACATCAACATATGTGTGGAAAATGGATCCTGGCCCACATATTCTATGCATTCGGTTTTGCCCCCAGAACTAGGTGTGGCAATATGTTGAGTTATTTCAAAGATAGAAGCAGTACAAACGTTAATTTCAAACAAAAATGGAACACGAATTGGATAAGTACTTCAAATCATATGGCGTGTTTCCTGTGATTCCATGCAACGACTGATTCAAATTCCATATTTCTTGAGTTGTAGGAATCATTGTACAACTAAGAGGGATCCACAAAGGTAACGGTGTTGGCAAAGCTCAAGTTTCTCTGTTTCAAAAGCTTATTTCAAAAAAAAAACAAATCTTTGGACCTTTCGTGCGAGTCCAACTGGTTCGAGGTTTTGTTGTTGGACTTCCTCTCTGGTCAAAGGCACTTGAACCTACCCTCAGGCGTAGGTCAACTCGCCCAAGCCAATGGAGCTCTCTGCTCAAAACGGGTTGAACTGACCCAAGGGTGGTTCAACCGAGTTTTCACCATAGACCTCTTTGCTCAAACCCAGTTGAGTCGGCCCCTTTGGAGTTGTTCAACCACTATCTCAGTAGTTGGTCGTTTTGCCAAACCTTGTAGCACAGTCTGGCAGCTGTATTGTAAAGGAGGTTGAACCGGCCAGCTAGTGGCGGCTCAACTATCCCTCGGTCAGAGGACCATTCTGCAAAGTCCTGCTAAATAGGCAGTTGAATGGGCCCTTAGGGGCGGTTCAACCAGGGTAGGATGATTGAACTCCCCAATTGAGTTGGCTTGTTGAACCAAGTTTAGTTTTGCTAAAAACTAGTTCAATTGGCTTTGGGGTGTAGTTCAACCGCATTTCACGCAAAAAGTTCGAACAGTCAACCCCATTTGAGAGGCCCCTATATATACACTCTCCTCTCTCTCTCCCCCCTCATTTACTCCGGCTAACCAACACATTCATTGTTCACCAAACTTGAGACAAAAAGCTCTAACTTTTTCTCTCACACCCCAACTCTCTCCCTCGTCGATGTTTGAGGCTAAAACCAGTTCAATTGATTGAAGGAGCCTTGGTGTGAGGTTTGAGTTCTTTGATTTCAGACATGGTTTTTGATCTCCCTCCTCTTTATCCATCCCTTGAGCTTGTTGCAAACACTCTCTTGTGTGGGTTTGTTACTCTTTGAACCTCGTGTTCCATGACGGTTGAGGTTGCTTAGGAGTCTCTGAATTTGTGGACGACCCGAAGAAGTTTGTATCACATGCTCTTTGAGCAAGTTTGAGAAAGTGGTTGCATTGACCTTGGTGGTCAGCCTGTGAAGGGCTAGGGCTGGAAAAGACCGGGCCGTATGTGGGCTGCTCAACAGGGATTAGGGCACCTTTGTGGTGTGGCCGAACCTTGGCATAAATCTCGTGTATTTGTGTTGTTGCTTTGTTCATGCGCTGCACTTTATCTTTGTTAAGAAAGACATCGAGCAATTCGTTGTGTGTGTGGATTTTCACTTAGATTATGCCCTATGTTTTTCGATTCAAAGAATCTCTCATTATACTTCATGTTGTTCTTAGCTAGATCTATTCTCTCAACTGGACTAGTTCAACAGCCCCTAGTAGCGTTTCAACCGGCCTACACTAAACTATTGATTTGACATCATTTCCAAGTTTTTGGTGAATTTTTTAGGTGTAGCCTATTTACCCCCTTCTGGGCTACTTTCAATGGTGAAAATAGTGAAGTTTTATATGGAGCTCATCGGGTGTTCACTGTAATGTCTGAATCAAAATCGCCACATTCTATCACAAGCCATTCCCACCAAGAAATCCATGAGATAATATTTGTAAAATAGCATCATTTAGTCCAATGTTGGTTATGGAACCAATTCCTATAATTATGAAACCCATGTGAGATGCAGAGGAGTAGGCTATTCTTTTTTTAAAAAAATCAATGACCAAGAGAGGTTAAAACTGCATAGATTATTTGCACTGCTCCTATTATTACCAACCAAGGGGAAAATAAACAATGAGCATGTGGTAACAATTCCATATTGAACCTTATCAATCCATATCCTCCCATTTTAATAGAATGCTGGCTAAAAGCATACATGTACTGTAATGTGCTTCCCGATGGGTATCTGGTAACCAAGTATGTTAAGCTATTATCGTGAATTTGATACCATAAGCAATAAGGAAACCAAAATACAAAGCCGTTTTCGTGGATTTTGACTTAGATTTATTATTGCACAGACTTAGAGTAGCTCATAGAAAAAGTTTGATTCTATTTAGAACATGTTCAATTAGTTAACAATGTTTTGCTTAATTTGAAGTACTTTTTCCTTTAACAAAGAAATAACATAATAGAAGTAATAAAATAATTAATTTGTTGTGCTGGTTTTGGGATTGTATGAATTCCATTGATCCCAAACACCTAAGTTGATCCATGGCATATGCATAATGTTGTCTAGAACCCTACTTAACTTGATTAGCGAAATAATTAGGTTTTTATCGGAAATCAAATGCAACTTTACTGTGAAGGAAAGTTGTACTCAAGGTTTTGTCGTTTTAGATTATTTATCTTGCACCTATGTTCATTCCATCATCACATCATGATCATATCATGCAACTTTACTTTACACGTAGATTATGTTACGACGAATCGGTCATATTGTGAAGTAATTCCCAGAGCCTTGTCTTCACTCAATGGAACTATTGGGTTTTCTTGGTCATCTACTCTACACTACAACTAATGCAAGCCCTAGTGCATTCAACCCTGTTCCTTGTGTTTTATAAAACTTTTACCCTAAATATAATGCTTGATGCATTTAAGTTAGTAGGAATTGGTTGAATACTCGTTGTTGCATGACTACCCTAGAATTTCAATACCTGTTCTTGTTACCGCTTTTGAAAATGTTGTAATCTAGAGGTGTAGCCTTGCATAGCTCTAGAAGATAGGGTTAACTTTGAATTCTATAAAGGCTCCCCATTCTCCAACCCCTCATAAATCACTTCTCATACTATTTGCCAAACAATTTTTGTTAGATAGGTTCACTTCTGTTAGAGAATCCCTCAGAATCGCTCTATTAGAGAATCAACTCTCTAAGCTACAGAATCATGGAGTAGAGCTCTATCAAACGAGGACTTTTGAAACAAAAACCTAAACTCATTTGTTGTAATAGTATTTTGAAATATAACTTTGAAAATTTGGTTTTGAAAAAAGAGAAAAAGCCTTTTGGAGATTTAGTTGATGTTTTTGAAACTCTTTCTCCACATAGTGAAATTAATGAAAAGGCAAGAAATCCAAAAACATATATGTTTCAAATTATAGGAATTCTACAAAATTCCATATAATTCTCAAACAAACTAGCTAAACAAATGTATAAAACCTTTTATAAAAACAATAGAAATTTAGTTAGTGTTGTCTATTGAAATTGCAAGATGATAACATTGGTTCTACTAGGATTATGCGCAAAGGTAGCGAC
Organism: Zea mays; assembly: GCF_902167145.1. Classification (NCBI taxonomy): domain Eukaryota; kingdom Viridiplantae; phylum Streptophyta; class Magnoliopsida; order Poales; family Poaceae; genus Zea; species Zea mays. Next base: position 152,028,272 of record NC_050100.1, read on the forward strand.
TTATTCAATCCATGAGAACTTTATTTAGCATATATCATCTATATATAGGAGTCGCGCGGTTGGACGTTATATGAATCACCTTGGATCGAATAAAACCAATTATTTGTTTTATTTTTCCATCGCTTATATATATATATGCACCAGAGATTTTTGTGTTACCCTTGCATATATGCATGCATGCATGTGGAATGAATCCAAGTCTAAAATTAGGCGCCTAATGGTGACCTTCCATATATTAGACACCTTAATTATTTGAATTGGATTTTGGATGCAAACTAGCTTATTAGCTATCTATATATAACAAGATTAAAGAAGAAGACAGACAACCTAATTAAAGAATTTGAGGAGAGAAAGAAAGAAAGAGTGATCGTCATGGAGAGCAGGAGGAAGAATCAACAGAAGACGAGCTACATTGTAATTTCCATCCAGCTCCTAGCGGCCCTCCTACTCTTGGAGCTTGTGTCGCTAGTGCCGGGGGCGTCATGCGAGGAGTTGCCCTTGGATTTTTGGGTGAGTGCACTACGCGGGGTCGGGGCAAAGGACGTTTCAACAGCCGATGGATGCACCAAGAAGAATAAGGACACCGTGCTCTGCTCTGCCCAGGCTAACACGGTAACCAATTTCATCAACCCTACCAACTCTGAGGAACAAGGCTATAGGACCATCGGGGAGTCCATCGCTAACATCCCTGATGATAGCACCAAACGGTACATCCTCATCCTCAGCGGTGGCACCGTGTACCGAGAGAAGGTATTGGTGAGCAAAAGCAAGCCATTCGTCACCATAAGATCAGATGACCCCATCAACCCTGCCATCATTGTGTGGAACGACACTGCCGCCACCCTGGGGAAGGATAGCAAGCCCCTTGGAGTAGATGGTAGTAGCACCATGACCGTAGAGTCCGACTACTTCATTGCCTATGGTGTCGTCTTTAGGAATGATGCTGCAGCAGCAGCGAAGAAGAAGAAGGCAGAAGGCGAGGCGCCAGCGTTGCGGGTGCTAGGAACATGTAATACTCAAATTTGTATACACAGAATACAGAGTAAATTCCTCAATTTCATGTGCCATATTTGCATCCTAGGAAAAGAGCACACACACAACTTAGAGATTTATTTAAACAAATGAGAAAAAAAAAATGCATCATGCTGGTTTTCATTTTGTGTGCATTTTGTGACAATATAACAATAATGTAAAAAAAATATGTTAATACCCAAATTAGGATTTAAATCCTAAAGAAGATTCTAATGTTGAAACAAGAGAAGAAAATACCTTCATATAAGATCAAATAAATATATAACTTAACCAAACCAGGTTCATATTGGTATTTGGAATTATAGAGTGGATTAAGGATGAACTTCACACCTACAAATTCAAAATTTGGAATTTAATTTGAATTTGAAGAAAATAAGTAAAGGAATAGGAAAAATAAAATAGAAAAGAATAAAATGGCGCATTGGGCTCCCTGCTATGAATTTGGCCCACTAAGGAATAACCCCTCGCGCGGCCCAACTACGACGCCTTGAGTGCGCCACGCCCCAGCGGACACCGACGGGCGGGCCCGGCCGCCAGCCGCTGTGCGGTCACGCTCCCCCGTCCCTGTGTCGCTGCCAGGTAGGCCCCTGCTGTCAGCGCTTTCTCCTCAACCGAAAGCTATACTCCTCGCGATCTCGGCGTGGAGCTCGCCCACCTCCGGGGTTTACGCCGACGACAAGTCCCAGCACCGCGGTATAAAGTGTACCATGCCCCGTGCTGACTTTTCCTCCTCCCCTGTGCTGCGCGCTCCCGTGAACCTTCCACATACCCGCGCCGCGGAATCCACACCGTCGGTAGAAACATCGCCGCGCCACTCCTCGGGTTGCCGGCTCGGGCCACATTTTCACCGTTTGGGTACGCTGTGGTGGTCCTCCCTGGTGTAGCGGGTCGGTTCGTCGCGAAGCCAGGCGGAATCCCTGACTGTGGCGCCGGGAATTCGACGCCGCCATTGCAAATCCGCGGATCGTCGTGGGCGGACCTGGTGACGACAGGAATCGTGGTGAGAACACATGTCCCAAGTTCGCTACCTTCCCAATTTCGTTTTGCATCCGGGTTACGAGGGGGTCGGGTACCAGGGAACGCTGTTGGCATTCCGGCCATGGCCGCCGCCGCGCTGGCCTTGCGCGCCGCTGCGCTGGGTGGTCAGGCGGGGACGATGCCCATCCACCGTCGGATCGCGCACGGGCGATCGAGATTAGACGAGGGAATACCGGTTGCTGGCTTTGGTCGGAACCGTTGATCGCCTGGTGCGCGGTCCAGATTTAATGGCAGATGTCGTCTGGTCTGAAGTAGCGTGGCCGTCCGATTCAGATCGGACATGCGAGGATCGGTTTAGAGATTTTAAATCCGGGGCGTCGGGATCAGATCGGAGGGTGTATAGCGCATACCGGTTCACGTGAGTGGTGAGTCAATCTGGGCGGTTGGTTTCTAATCCAACGGCCATAATCGACCGATACCCCTTCGCCATGCCATTTTGCAGAAAAGACCTTATAAATTTAGAGAATCAACCCGCCATCCACGCCAGGGACTCTCTGAGTCTTAGAAACACTTACACCGAGACCCCTGCGCTTTGCAGATTTTGACGCCCAGTCCAGAGACTTAGAAAATCAGAGAAATAAATACATAAATTGATTTTTAATATATAAATAGGTGTTAGAATTTGTATAAATCATAGAAAATGCATATGAACTCCAAATTGGTCCATTCCAGTTCCTAAATTTTTGTAATAATATTGCCTACCCATTAGTGCCTTTGTTCTGGCATGACAAACACATTAAAATTATTCTTTCACTTAATCTTATATTAAGTGCATAAAACATTAGAAAATCCATAACTTAAGATCTATAACTCCAAATTTAATGATTCCAGTTCCTATGATCTTATTTTAATGTCTAGTTTATTACTGTATATTTTATTTGAATGTTTGATGTGATGTTAATTTGTGCTATACTATGTATGTATTGTGTTGATGCGAATAGACGAGCAAGCCACTGTGGAAACTGAGGTTCAGCAAGTAGAAACTGCTGAGCAGGAGCTCGTGGAAGGCAAGTTGTGCCCTTGATCACTTCTTTTACCCATTCATGTTCTTATTATTCATAATGATCTGCATAGGATAATTTTGCTGGGACCCAATAGGATGCCCTAGATTTTGACTATCTTTATACCTTGTTTCACCACTGGTTTTACTACTAAATTTTTGGGTAGTACATGCTATTGCTTTATGTGGCTTTGGGTATAAAGATATTCATCACTCATTGTTATTCTTTTTATTATCTGTTTATTATTATTATTCATGATAAGATCATTATGTTAATGGGAACATGGAGAACCACCCGGGAAAACAGTGCTACCACAAGGGTATAATGGGACGCCCTTGGCTGATTAACTAGGAAAGCTAGTGGAGGGCTGCCTTACCCGAAAGGGGCAAGGGCAGTAGGGGAGTGGTCAGTGTAGGGAGGTCCCTGGTTGATTTTGCTGCGATGGCAGTCAGTCAGGAACCCTGCATTGGAACTTTCTATAAACTGTAGCGGGTAGTCTGAAGCTAGTGGAACTTTGTAAAGGCCTCGTAGTGGTACCCTGCCTCGCTTCCTAGGTAGAGGTGTATGGAGTCTGATCAACTCCGTGGCAAATGGGTAACACGACTTGTGGGTAAAGATGCGCAACCTCTGCAGAGTGTAAAACTGGTATACTAGCCGTGCTCACGGTCATGAGCGGCTCGGACACTCACATGATTAAATTATGGAACTTAAACTTAATCTGTCATTTCATTGCATGTGGGATTATTTTATTATTACTTTTATTTATATTTACTATGGTTTGGTATTCACTTACACTTAGTAACTGCTAATAAAATTTTGACCAACTTCTAAAAGCAATGCTCAGCTTCAGCCTTTATTTCATTGATCAGCCTTACACTTCATGAACTCCCACCTTTGGTGAGTTCATGTCACATTATTCCCCACAACTTGTTGAGCGATGAACGTATGTGAACTCACTCTTGCTGTCTCACACCCCCCCACAGGAGAAGAACAGGTGGTTCAGGAGGAGCCACAAGGCGAGGAGTATGATCTGTTCTAGGTGGCGTTTCTCAGTCGACATTTGCGCCGACGATCCTTAGTTCGTTTTATGTTTATTCTTTTATTTTGTATTAAGTCTTCCGCTATGTAATAAATACTCTGATGTTTTATGACATTTATCTCTATACACTCTGTTATTATATATGTTGTCTTCTTTGGCGCATGTATGAGATGCACCCGGCTTTGTTCCTTAAAACCGGGTGTTACAGAAGTGGTATCAGAGGAAATGTTGACTGTAGGACGAAACCTAGATAGAAATGGACAAACCCTTACCTACTTATCTTATTCTGATTCATTCTATACTTACCTTACTCTGATTCTTTCTATACTTATCTCATCTTGATCCTATCTCACCTTTTGCTACTCTACTCTGATTAATCTTTTCTTTTCTACTCTAAGACAAGATGGATTTCACACCTTGGAATCCTACCACTATGATCTTTTTAAGAGATAGGGAACCCAAGACAAAAATTAAAACTATTTTCTTTAAAATGTTGTTTGATTGTTCTGATGACAAATGCCTGATTTGCTTCTTTGATTGATTGAAACATTATAGTTGGGCATCTTAGCATGTACCACCATAAGGTAATGTATTAGCTTTAGTGGATAACACACTACTCTACTTAGCCAATAAATCACCCGCAGTAACATTTATCGTAAATAATCGCCTTGTCTACAATTCTTCCTTTCTTACCCTATATTCCTAACCCAAATGTGCTACCCCTATACTGTTAGAAGAGAGCAGTATAGATTTGATCCTTGGTATGTCATGGTTAAGAAAGGCAAAGACAGTTTATACACTGTGCTAAAGGAACCGTAGAACTCACCAGTTCCAAAGGACAAAGATTTGAAGTTGAAGTTGCAGTAACCATCACCATCGGACTAGTGACATTCTTAGTAGATGAGAAGTTGGTGGGTGACAACATCCGTACAGTTAGAGATTTTCCGGATGTCTTTCCAGAGGAGTTACCAGGGATGCCACCTGATAGAGAAGTTGAGTTTGTTATTGATCTCTTACCTGGAACCGCCCCTATTTCTAAACGGCCATATAGAATGTCCGTAGAGGAGTTGAAGGAACTGAAGAAGCAGTTGACGGAGTTACAAGAGGCTGGTTACATTCGTCCGAGTTCCTCACCTTGGGGAGCACCGGTTTTGTTTGTACAGAAGAAGGATGGATCTCAGCGGATGTGTGTGGACTATAGATCACTTAATGATGTTACAGTGAAGAACAAGTATCCGTTACCCCGTATAGAGGATTTGTTTGATCAAATGCGAGGTGCTAGAGTGTTCTCGAAGAATTGATCTCCGATCGGGTTACCATCAGATGAGGATTAGGCCATCGGATATTCCCAAGACAATTTTATCGACCCGATATGGTTTATATGAGTTCACTGTTATGTTATTTGGATTAACTAATGCACCAGCCTATTTTATGGATATGAAGAATAAGGTGTTCATGATCTGGACAGATTCGTCGTGGTTTTCATTGATGATGTTCTTATTTATTCCAAGAGTGATAGTGATCATATGGAACATCTGATATTGGTGCTACAGAAGCTACGAGATAATCAACTCTACGCTAAGTTCAGTAAGTGCGAGTTTTGGATTGATAAGGTGCCATTTTTGGGACATATTATTTCTAATGGAGGAATAGCAGTGGATCCTGCTAAAGTGAAGGAGATAATGGAGTGGAGAGTGCCCAATACAGTTACTGAGATTCGGAGTTTCTTGGGACTCGCAGGATATTATCGGAGATTTATTGAAGGATTTTCTAAGGTTGCTAAGCCTATGACTTCGCTTTTGGAGAAAGGGAGAGAATTCAAGTGGGATGAGAAGTGCCAAGAAAGCTTTGAACAACTAAAGGAGAGATTGATGTCTCCACCGGTGTTGGTTATGCCAGATCTACATAAAGGATTTGATGTTTATTGTGATGCATGTGGCCAAGGACTTGGATGTGTGCTCATGCAAGAAGGACATGTGATTGCCTATGCATCTCGTCAGTTGCGGAAACATGAATTGAACTACCCCACTCATGACTTGGAGCTGGCTGCCGTTGTGCATACACTTAAGATTTGGAGACACTACATTATGGGAACTAAGTGCCAAGTATACACAGATCATAAGAGCTTGAAGTACATATTCACTCAGAAGGATCTCAACCTTAGGCAACGCCGTTGGTTGGAGCTCATTAAGGATTATGATTTGGAGATTCACTATCATCCAGGCAAGGCGAATTTGGTTGCAGATGCCTTGAGTCGGAAGGAGCACGTTCATTCTGCCTTCGTTGTCCAACTACCCGATGAATTGGCAAAAGATTTTGAGAGACTCAACCTGGGAATTGTTACACATACAGAAGGAGTGACTATTGAATTGGAACCTACCTTGGAGCAAGAGATTCGCAAAGGTCAGGTTGGTGATGCTAAGATTCAAGAGATTAAGGATCTGATCACGGATGGTCGAGTTCCGGAATTCACGGAGGATGAGCAAGGTACTATATGGTTCAAAGATCGGATATGTGTTCCAGAGATTGATAGCCTCCGTGAGACTATATTGAAAGAAGCTCATGATTCTGATTACTCAATCCACCCTGGTAGCACTAAGATGTATCAGGATTTGAAGCAAAAGTATTGGTGGTATGGACTGAAAAGAGATGTTGCTGCTCATGTGGCTAAGTGTGATGTGTGTCAAAGAGTTAAGGCCGAACATCGAAGACCAGTTGGACTATTGCACCCGTTGAAGATACCCGAGTGGAAATGGGAAGAGATTGGTATGGATTTTATTGTTGGACTACCCCGCACCCCTGCTGGGTATGACTCTATTTGGGTGATTGTAGACAGATTGACAAAAGTGGCTCATTTTATACCTGTGAGGACTAATTATACGGGAGCCAAGCTAGCAGAATTGTATATGACTCGGATAGTTTGCCTACATGGAGTACCTAAGAAGATCGTGTCTGATCGAGGATCACAGTTTACTTCTCGATTTTGGAAGAAGTTGCATGAGAGCTTGGATACAAAGTTGAATTTTAGTTCGGCCTACCATCCTCGGACTGATGGATAGACTAAAAGGACTAATCAAGTACTGGAGGATATGTTAAGAGCTTGTGCTCTCAAGCATGGTGGCAGTTGGGAGAAGAGCTTACCATATGCTGAGTTTTCTTATAATAATAGCTACCAGGCCAGTTTGAAGATGTCACCATTTGAGGCTCTATATGGCAGAAAGTGCAGGACTCCACTGTATTGGGATCAGACTGGTGAAAGACAGATCTTTGGGCCTGAACTTATTTAAGAGGCAGAAGAACAAGTCCGTATAATTCGAGAGAATTTGAAGGTAGCTCGGACCAGGCAAAAGAGCTACGCTGATAATAGAAGAAGACCACTCGAATTGAGGAAAGTGATCATGTGTACCTCAAGGTGTCACCACTTCGTGGAATGAGGAGATTTAAAGTCAAGGACAAATTGTCCCCTCGCTTTATTGGACCCTTCTTAATCTTAAAGCGAGTGGGAGAGGTTGATACCAATTGGAGTTACCGGATCATCTTGCGGATGTTCATGATGTATTTCACGTATCTCAGCTGAAGAAATGTCTCAGGGTACCTGAGGAACAACTACCAATGGAAGACCTTAGTGTTCAAGAGGATCTAACTTATGCTGAGTACCCCATCAAGATTTTGGATACTTTGACTCGAGTCACGAGGAATAAGGTTATAAAGATGTGCAAAGTGCAATGGAGCCACCACAGTGAAGATGAAGCAACTTGGGAAAGAGAAGAAGAGCTTCGTATAGATTTTCCCCACCTTTTCCCTAGATCTTCTTAAATCTCGAGGACGAGATTATTTTTAAGGGGGGTAGGATTTGTAATACTCAAATTTGTATACACAGAATACAGAGTAAATTCCTCAATTTCATGTGCCATATTTGCATCCTAGGAAAAGAGCACACACACAACTTAGAGATTTATTTAAACAAATGAGAAAAAAAAATGCATCATGCTGGTTTTCATTTTGTGTGCATTTTGTGACAATATAACAATAATGTAAAAAAAATATGTTAATACCCAAATTAGGATTTAAATCCTAAAGAAGATTCTAATGTTGAAACAAGAGAAGAAAATACCTTCATATAAGATCAAATAAATATATAACTTAACCAAACCAGGTTCATATTGGTATTTGGAATTATAGAGTGGATTAAGGATGAACTTCACACCTACAAATTCAAAATTTGGAATTTAATTTGAATTTGAAGAAAATAAGTAAAGGAATAGGAAAAATAAAATAGAAAAGAATAAAATGGCGCATTGGGCTCCCTGCTATGAATTTGGCCCACTAAGGAATAACCCCTCGCGCGGCCCAACTACGACGCCTTGAGTGCGCCACGCCCCAGCGGACACCGACGGGCGGGCCCGGCCGCCAGCCGCTGTGCGGTCACGCTCCCCCGTCCCTGTGTCGCTGCCAGGTAGGCCCCTGCTGTCAGCGCTTTCTCCTCAACCGAAAGCTATACTCCTCGCGATCTCGGCGTGGAGCTCGCCCACCTCCGGGGTTTACGCCGACGACAAGTCCCAGCACCGCGGTATAAAGTGTACCATGCCCCGTGCTGACTTTTCCTCCTCCCCTGTGCTGCGCGCTCCCGTGAACCTTCCACATACCCGCGCCGCGGAATCCACACCGTCGGTAGAAACATCGCCGCGCCACTCCTCGGGTTGCCGGCTCGGGCCACATTTTCACCGTTTGGGTACGCTGTGGTGGTCCTCCCTGGTGTAGCGGGTCGGTTCGTCGCGAAGCCAGGCGGAATCCCTGACTGTGGCGCCGGGAATTCGACGCCGCCATTGCAAATCCGCGGATCGTCGTGGGCGGACCTGGTGACGACAGGAATCGTGGTGAGAACACATGTCCCAAGTTCGCTACCTTCCCAATTTCGTTTTGCATCCGGGTTACGAGGGGGTCGGGTACCAGGGAACACTGTTGGCATTCCGGCCATGGCCGCCGCCGCGCTGGCCTTGCGCGCCGCTGCGCTGGGTGGTCAGGCGGGGACGATGCCCATCCACCGTCGGATCGCGCACGGGCGATCGAGATTAGACGAGGGAATACCGGTTGCTGGCTTTGGTCGGAACCGTTGATCGCCTGGTGCGCGGTCCAGATTTAATGGCAGATGTCGTCTGGTCTGAAGTAGCGTGGCCGTCCGATTCAGATCGGACATGCGAGGATCGGTTTAGAGATTTTAAATCCGGGGCGTCGGGATCAGATCGGAGGGTGTATAGCGCATACCGGTTCGCGTGAGTGGTGAGTCAATCTGGGCGGTTGGTTTCTAATCCAACGGCCATAATCGACCGATACCCCTTCGCCATGCCATTTTGCAGAAAAGACCTTATAAATTTAGAGAATCAACCCGCCGTCCACGCCAGGGACTCTCTGAGTCTTAGAAACACTTACACCGAGACCCCTGCGCTTTGCAGATTTTGACGCCCAGTCCAGAGACTTAGAAAATCAGAGAAATAAATACATAAATTGATTTTTAATATATAAATAGGTGTTAGAATTTGTATAAATCATAGAAAATGCATATGAACTCCAAATTGGTCCATTCCAGTTCCTAAATTTTTGTAATAATATTGCCTACCCATTAGTGCCTTTGTTCTGGCATGACAAACACATTAAAATTATTCTTTCACTTAATCTTATATTAAGTGCATAAAACATTAGAAAATCCATAACTTAAGATCTATAACTCCAAATTTAATGATTCCAGTTCCTATGATCTTATTTTAATGTCTAGTTTATTACTGTATATTTTATTTGAATGTTTGATGTGATGTTAATTTGTGCTATACTATGTATGTATTGTGTTGATGCGAATAGACGAGCAAGCCACTGTGGAAACTGAGGTTCAGCAAGTAGAAACTGCTGAGCAGGAGCTCGTGGAAGGCAAGTTGTGCCCTTGATCACTTCTTTTACCCATTCATGTTCTTATTATTCATAATGATCTGCATAGGATAATTTTGCTGGGACCCAATAGGATGCCCTAGATTTTGACTATCTTTATACCTTGTTTCACCACTGGTTTTACTACTAAATTTTTGGGTAGTACATGCTATTGCTTTATGTGGCTTTGGGTATAAAGATATTCATCACTCATTGTTATTCTTTTTATTATCTGTTTATTATTATTATTCATGATAAGATCATTATGTTAATGGGAACATGGAGAACCACCCGGGAAAACAGTGCTACCACAAGGGTATAATGGGACGCCCTTGGCTGATTAACTAGGAAAGCTAGTGGAGGGCTGCCTTACCCGAAAGGGGCAAGGGCAGTAGGGGAGTGGTCAGTGTAGGGAGGTCCCTGGTTGATTTTGCTGCGATGGCAGTCAGTCAGGAACCCTGCATTGGAACTTTCTATAAACTGTAGCGGGTAGTCTGAAGCTAGTGGAACTTTGTAAAGGCCTCGTAGTGGTACCCTGCCTCGCTTCCTAGGTAGAGGTGTATGGAGTCTGATCAACTCCGTGGCAAATGGGTAACACGACTTGTGGGTAAAGATGCGCAACCTCTGCAGAGTGTAAAACTGGTATACTAGCCGTGCTCACGGTCATGAGCGGCTCGGACACTCACATGATTAAATTATGGAACTTAAACTTAATCTGTCATTTCATTGCATGTGGGATTATTTTATTATTACTTTTATTTATATTTACTATGGTTTGGTATTCACTTACACTTAGTAACTGCTAATAAAATTTTGACCAACTTCTAAAAGCAATGCTCAGCTTCAGCCTTTATTTCATTGATCAGCCTTACACTTCATGAACTCCCACCTTTGGTGAGTTCATGTCACATTATTCCCCACAACTTGTTGAGCGATGAACGTATGTGAGCTCACTCTTGCTGTCTCACACCCCCCCACAGGAGAAGAACAGGTGGTTCAGGAGGAGCCACAAGGCGAGGAGTATGATCTGTTCTAGGTGGCGTTTCTCAGTCGACATTTGCGCCGACGATCCTTAGTTCGTTTTATGTTTATTCTTTTATTTTGTATTAAGTCTTCCGCTATGTAATAAATACTCTGATGTTTTATGACATTTATCTCTATACACTCTGTTATTATATATGTTGTCTTCTTTGGCGCATGTATGAGATGCACCCGGCTTTGTTCCTTAAAACCGGGTGTTACAGAACAAAGGCAACCTTCTACAACTGCACAATTGAAGGTGGACAAGGCGCCCTGTATGACCAGATGGGGCTGCACTACTTCAAGTCCTGCACCATCAGGGGCACCATCGACTTCATCTTTGGCTCTGCCAAGTCCTTTTACGAGGACTGCGCCATTGTTTCCGTGAACAACATGGAGGAGATCATGACCTTGCCTGTGGCACCACCTCAACTTGACATTCACGACAATCCAATCAAGGTTGCCCCAGGGAAGGGAGGCTTCTCCTTCAAGACATGTACCATCACCGGGGAAGGGCAACAAATCTTCCTCGGAAGGATGGGCACGCCTTCCATCTACTCCTACACCCAGATTGCTAAGGAGGTTGTGCCCATAATCTACGACAAAGGGAACATCTTCATGCCCAGTAATATGTATGCCGACCCATGCATGCAGCAAAATCTCTCTCTCTCTCTCTTTATATATATATATACACTTGTTATCTCATATCTATATCTATGCAGGACTGGTAGACGATGTGCCACTTTCAAGTGCTATGGACCTGGGTTAGAGAAAATATGGCACGTCAAACTTAGATACGCTGAAGCCATATACTTTCTTGGGACAGATTTTATCAACGGAGATTCATGGATCCTGTCCATACCACCTACTGATGCTGAAACATTGCTATCAGTTTGAATATATAGAATCCTCAGAGGTCATCAAAGATCATCATCTACCACTAATTAATAATGAGCCAAATTAAATAAGTTTTGCGTATATATTTTATCCCTATCTATAAATTATGCATGTGTTGTAAACAAGTCGTGGATGGGCTTCATTTGTTCTCGCGATTGAAAAATAACAAATAAACAAAGTAGAAAAGAGGATGAACCAGAAGTCTTGTTCAGCAAGAAGGAAGGAGGAATGACGATATTTCCCATGTGATACTTGTAAATCATATGTGTAAACTTCGTGGGCGTGCTTGTAATTTCATACGAAGTTGTACCTCTCGTCTATAAATAGAGTAACAGTGTCATGCATAAATTCACCTTTCGAGAGCTCAAAGCTTTATTTAGCTCAGCCTTCGAAGTACCTTTGAGCTATCACTTGTATGAAGCCGAAGGTATGTTTGTAATTGTTTGTTATATTGCAAGGAGTGAAATAATAAGTGTGGAAGCATGAAGATGAGTAACATGTCTTGCTCGTAATTGTTTACATTTCATCCTTGTTAATATATAAGCATTTGTGCCCCTTCTTCTTCTCTCTTCAATTAACCTTCGAAGAAGGATTAATTGAAGGGAGAAGTTTATGATTTGATAACTTGTGTTGGCTTGTTTTTGATGTCCTGTAGCAATCAAAAGCAAGCGACCAACTGTGTCTATGGCCAGTGCCATCGGCCTGGACCCTATGTTTGTGCGTGTGAATCGCAGTAGTGCGATTGGGGAAGGAGGCTTGATGGTTGTAAGTGCAATCAACCCATTTGAGGGTTTTGGTGGTGATATGACAACAAATAAGGTATCTAATATGTTTGCTCCTAGTATATGTGTAACACCACAAAAACCATCAACTAAAAATAATGCATTTAGATTATTAGTGGTAATAATATGGTAATGATTTTTTCTTTCAAGTGTTTGATTTTTATTTGCATTTACGGGGTGTTTGGATCCCTTCATTTTAGAGGAATTGGAATTCACTCAATATCCACCACTTTCCAAAGTTCAGATATAAGCTTATCCCAAATTCATGGGGTGGAGAATGGGAAATGATTTTATGCATTAGTAGAATTTGTTTCTACTCTATAACTTACATGACACTCTTCGTCTCACTCCTCTATAGTAAAAATATAGCACATAAATATCTCTGACATCTTGCTAATAATAGTATACAAATATATTTTGTATAAAACCAAATTAGCTTAATTGATATATGCCTAAATTACTATTATTAGTAAAAATATAGCACATAAATATCTCCGACATCTTTCAAGTGTTTGATTTTTATTTGCATTTAGAGTAATTTTGTTTGCTCATATTTGATTTATGGATGCTTAGTAGAATTTCTTTTATATTGAGAATCCAATCAATTAATATAGAAGTATTGGTCCAACAATAAATATTTTAGTTATAAATAATTTTGAAATAATTATTATGATTTTTTTGAATTATTTAAAAATATATTTACTTATATTTTTAAATAGAAAAGAAAACAAAAGAAAAAAAATCGAAAACCCTAAACCTAACCGGCCATTTCGGCCCATCAGGCCCATCAGCCACCGCTTCCCTATTCCCTCCTCCCCATCTCTCACCGACCAGTGGGGCCCACCCAGGGCCCCTCTCCTTTGTCTTCCTCCCGTGCCCGGCCGAGCCGTGCCGTGCACCACGCCTGCGCCTCGACGTCCGCGCCAGTCCGTTTCCCCGAACCGGTAACCGCCCGCGCTGTTTCCCTCTCTCTCCCTCCCCCACTTCCCTCTCCTTCAAGCCGGTAACGGCCGAGTTATTAGCTGCTGCCATTGATGGCGTTCATGGCCGACCATCTATCTCTCTCCCCGCTCGGCTCTCCCTCTCATCCCCTCTCTCTATAAAACCCGCCCGAGCTCCCACCTCTCTCCCTACCCGAGCTCTCTCCCTCACTCATCGTGCTCTCTCACCCTCACCGAAACGCCGACCGCCTGAGCCTTACCGTCTGCGCCCGCTCGATGTCGAGCCTTGCTGTCCACGCCTCGCCCCGCCTCGGACGCGCTCGTTCCCTACCCGACCGAGACCACGCGCGCCCTGCTCCCCTGCTCGCCGAGCTCCATCCCTACGCGTGAGCAAGAGCTCAAGGTAGAAGAAGCACATTTTGCATTTTAGTCCCTACGTGTAAATAAAATTAATTCTGAGATTTTCAGTTTAGAAACTATTGAGAAGAGACCCGATGTATACGCTAAATCATGAACTAGCCCCTGCAACAATATTTTGACACGAGTATTATTTTATATTTCAAAAATAAATAATTTCACTATTCACTAACTTGGTGATTTAAATATTAGAAATGTTGGTGCTTAGCAACCCTACTTGAAAGATGGGCAACAGGGGTGGCAATGGTTTGGTGGCAGCTCATGTTAACATGGGGTGGTAGTCTTGGCTAAGTTACCTCACCTAGAGGGCCATCAATACTGACGTGGAAACCTTAGCGGGTGGCTTTGTACTAAGGATATTTTGTGAAAGCCTCATAATGGATCCCTAGCTGTCACACCCGGTTTTGGAAGGTAAACCGAATGCGAACCATGTACGTGCCAGGATCAGAACTCATGTACACAGCGATTACATAATTGGACATCATCACACAATCCTTGAATTAAATAGCAAAGGTACTTAGTTACATCAAGATGTCTAAGACATCCACAGAGTCTATTACATAAACATAATGTTCAACATTAAATCAAAGCGTGGAGTATCGAAACATAGAAGATAAGCCTACACAGGCAACTAACTGGGGGTTTTCCACTAAAGTAAACTAGAACTCGTCATTTTCCTGGAACTCCTCAAAGTCATCCATGTTGCCAACTTCACCTCCTGAGCACTGAGAACAGTGGGGACAACCTGGGGTGGGGTGGTTTGTAAAGCAAGGGTGCGTACACATCAACGTACTCAGCAAATGTCACGTTTGGCTAAGGTGGACTAGCGGTATGTGGAGTTAAGGTTAAACAGTTGCTTTTAGTAGGTCAAGTTTTATTATTATAAGTAGAGCCAAGTTTTAGTAATAACCCAGTTATTACCCAAAGGCACTCCCTCCAAGAGGAAATACCAGAGATCAGGATTATAATTATCATTGTTAATCATCATCATAAAAGTAACCATTGTTCTTCTAATCGAAGAGGATCCCAAGGCTGCTCATAACCGTGAGCACGACTAATATACCAGTTTCTAACACTCTGCAGAGGTTGCACACTTTACCCACAAGCTGTGATTCCCATTCTGCCCGGGGTTCTAGCCTCCCCATTGAACACTAACAAGGTGACCTAGCAGGGTCTCACTATGTAGCCTTTACAAAGATTTCCTAGAGGTCATAGCCGCCTGTTAGGTTTCTCCATTTTGATAAACACAGTACATCTCCCCAAAGGAAGGGTGACTAACAAAACCAAATCAAAGAACCTCTGCAACCAACCTCGGCAGAGAAAGTACTGTGCCTGGATCCCATTGACGGCCCTACGGTGAAGCCAACTACTCCTCTGGTTCCTCTAATTAATCAGCTAAGGGCGTCCCATTCCACCCTCATGGTTGCAGTGTTATCCCGGGTTGTCACTCCCCAAACAGGTCCTTACGGAGAGGTACTCAGAAAAGAGCCTAAGCCCCCTAAAGTAATCACAAGGACCCCATCGAGATAACATCATCGTATCATAAAAGATCACATCATGTTCATTGATTAAGTTTAAGCAATAGCATAAGCTAACCATGATTAACCCAAAAAGGTAAACAAGGGTAAGGGAAATACAAACTAGTCAATCCTTAGGTTTCAATAAAGTAATGCGGGACAGTGAATTATAAAGTAGAGTAGGACATGATAGGTCTGAGGACACTTGCCTTCACCAGGTTTTTGCTCAGAGGGATCTTCGGCAACACACTCACGAACCATGAGCTGCTCGTTGTCTAAGTAAAGCGAGCATACATTCAATACATTTGGTAGGTAAAAATGAACATCACATCACACATGAACAAATATTGGCACACAACTCAAGAAGGTACATTATTAAGTACAGAGGAATGAGGTCAAGTTATAAAAATGGACTAATCCTAATTGGGGAATTGATTACTCTCTAAATGTTTGGAACATAGATCAAAAAGGTTAAGTAGTGATTAAAACAAATGAAAGCTAGAATTATAAGATAAACTACTCTCATTTAGAAATTTGATTATCTTTTAAGTATTATCCATAATTACATTCCTAATTCTATTTATGTCATTAAGGCCTAGAGGTTAAGACAAAAAAATATCCAAGTAATGCATAACACTAATCTCACAAGATTGAATATACTTTATTCCTAGGGTTCTCCTTTTATTTATTTCATTAAATAAATAAATCAAAAGATACTTTAATTCTATATTCTAAGTGTAAAAATTAAAGTGTACATATTACAGTTGGTCATATTTTATTTGAACAGAGAATAATTTGGTGAACATTTTGTAATTTGAACCACTAAATTTGGAGTTCATATGAAAAAGATATGAAATAAACAAGTTTTGAAGTTTGAAATATGAAATTAGGGCTAAATCTGTGATTAAATAAAAGTCCAGGGGTCTAATTAAAACAAACCAGGGACCTATGCCCTTAAACAGAGGATGATGGATTGATTTCCTAAAACCAGGGGGTTTCTTAAGCAAAACAGCCACGCGAAGGGGTATCGGGCTCTCCCAACCGTTGGATCAGAAACCGACGGCTGAGATTAGATCGCGCAGGCACGGGCGCGGGCGCGCAGGCGCGGATGACAAGCGGGGCTAGGGTCGTCAGCGGTAGAGGGGGAGGGCGCAATAATCAAGCGGGCCCAGCTCCAGAGGACTTGGGCGCTGACAGGCGAGCCAGGGCGTCAGGCACGCGTGCGCGAAGCGTTATCCGTGGTACGAGCCGTTCGATCTGAATCGGACGGAGGGGACCAGACCAGGGGGAAACAGACGGCTGCTGGCGGCGCCGCTCCTCTCCGTGGCGTTGAGGTGAAAGGTAAATGTGCCCTTGGGCCATTTCTAAGTATTTTGGTGATTGAGTGCCAACACAAGTGCTTAAGTGTTAGAGTATCCCAAGTGATGGACAAAGTGCAAATCAAAAGTAAAGGTATGTTTCTAGACTTAGTACATTGTTTTATGGACTAATGTATTGTGTCTAAGTGCTGGAAACAGGAAAAATCAAGTTGGAAAAGAGATGGCTTTGTTCAGCCAAAGTCTGCTCAGTCTGGGTGCACCGGACTGTCCGGTGGTGCACCGGACAGTGTCCGGTGCACGAGGCTGGCTCTGGTGAACTTGCTGCTCTCGGGACTTCGACGGACAGTCCGGTGGTGCATCGGACTGTCCGGTGAGCCGTTCACAGGCGAAGTCATCGCTCTCGGGAAGTGATTAACGGCGTACGGCTAAAAATCACCGGTCTGTCCGGTGGTGCACCGGACTGTCCGGTGAGCCAACGGTCAGCCGGGCCAACGGTCGGCCGAGGATTCCGCGCATGACGCGTGGCCAAGCCAACGGTCACATTGGAGCACCGGACTGTCCGGTGTGCACCGGACAGTGTCTGGTGCGCCAACGGCTCTGAATCTGCAACGGTCGGCTTCGCCAAATAAGGAAAGAAATCCGCACCGGACAGTGTCCGGTGGTGCACCGGACTGTCCGGTGCGCCAGGCGACAGAAGGCAAGAATTGCCTTCCTGGAATGCTCTCAACGGCTCCTAGCTGCCTTGGGGCTATAAAAAGGACCCCTAGGCGCATGGAGGAGAACACCAAGCATTCCACAAGCATTCTAAAGCACCAAGACCTCGATTCCGCGCATTTGATTCTTTGTGATAGCATCTAGAGCTCTATTTGATTTGTGAACTCGTCGGGTTGTGTTGTGAGCTCTTGTTGCGACTTGTGTGCGTGTTGTCGCTTTGATTTTGTGTCTTGTGTGCGTTGCTCATCCCTCCCTTACTCCGTGCTTCTTTGTGAACATCAAAGTGTAAGGGCGAGAGGCTCCAAGTTGTGGAGATTCCTCACGATCGGGATATAGTAAAGCAAAGCAAAACACCGTGGTATTCAAGTGGGTCCTTGGACCGCTCGAGAGGGGTTGATTGCAACCCTCGTCCGTTGGGACGCCACAACGTGGAGTAGGCAAGTGTTGGTCTTGGCCGAACCACGGGATAAACCACTGTGCCATCTCTGTGTTGATCTTTTGTGGTTATTGTGTTTTGTTAAGACTCCTCTCTAGCCACTTGGCATTATTGTGCTAACACCTAACACTTAAACAAGTTTTTGTGGCTTTAAGTTTAAGTTTTTACAGGATCACCTATTCACCCCCCCTCTCTAGGTGCTCTCAATTGGTATCAGAGCCGTTCTCTTCAAGAAAGGGACTAATCGCCCGAAGAGATGGATCCTAAGGGGAAGGGAATTGTGATCAATGAAAAGGAGATGGAGTCCTTCGTCAACGGGCCGAAGGAGGACAAGCCTACCGACTCGGGCTCGGGCCACAAACGAGAAGATGGGAAGAAGAAGAAGACAAGGCACATCAAGGAGATCGTCTACTACGACGACAGCGACGAGTCCACTTCTTCCCAAAAGGACGACGACAACGACTACGAGAGAAGGAAGACGGTTAATTCAAACTTTTCCTTTGATTATTCCCGTATTCCGCAAAGTACCAATGCTCATTTACTCTCCATTCCACTTGGCAAACCTCCACACTTTGATGGGGAGGACTACGGATTTTGGAGTCACAAAATGCGCAGTCACTTATTCTCTCTCCATCCAAGCATATGGGAGATTGTAGAGAGTGGAATGAAATTTGATAGCTCGGATAGTCCCATGTTTATAAATGAACAAATCCATAGAAATGCACAAGCTACTACTGTCCTTTTAGCATCTTTGTGCAGGGAAGAGTACAATAAGGTGAGCGGCTTGGACAATGCCAAGCAGATCTGGGACACCCTCAGGATCTCACATGAGGGGAACGACGTCACCATGCTCACCAAAATGGAGTTGGTGGAGGGCGAGCTTGGAAGATTCACAATGATAAGGGGAGAGGAGCCAACCCAAACATACAACCGGCTCAAGACCCTCATCAATAAAATAAGGAGCTACGGAAGCACGCGATGGACGGACCACGACGTCATTCGCCTAATGCTAAGGTCCTTTACTGTACTTGATCCACATCTGGTGAACAATATTCGTGAAAATCCTAGGTACACCAAGATGTCGCCCGAAGAAGTTCTTAGGAAGTTCGTAAGCGGGCGAATGATGATCAAGGAGGCGAGATACGTGGATGATGCGCTAAATGGCCCAATCCATGAGCCTCAAACCATCGCCCTCAAAGCAACGAGAAGCAAGGAGACGCTACCTAACAAGGTGGCGCAAGTTGAGGCGGTGGGACTAAATGAGGAAGAGATGGCCCTCATCATCAAGCGCTTCAAGACGGCGCTAAAGGGCCACAAGGAGCATCCCAAGAAGAACAAGATGAAGGGAAAGCGCTCCTACTTCAAGTGTGGTAAGATTGGTCATTTTATCGCTAGATGTCCCGATAATGATAGTGACCAGGAACAAGAGAAGAAAGGGGAAAAGAAGAAGAAGCACAAGAAGGCTAAGGGCGAGGCACATCTTGGCAAGGAGTGGGACTCGGATTGCTCTTCATCCGACGATGAAGGACTTGCCACCACCACCTTCAACAAATCGGCCCTCTTCCCCAACGAGCGTCACACATGCCTCATGGCGAAGGAGAAGAAGGTATGTACTCGAAATACTACTTATGCTTCTTCAAGTGAGGACGAGTCTAGTGATGATGATGAAATAGATTATTCATGTTTATTCAAAGGCCTAGATAGAACCAAGGTTGATAAATTTAATGAATTAATTGATGCCTTGAATGATAAGAATAGATTATTAGAAAAGCAAGAGGATTTGTTGTATGAAGAACATGAAAAATTTGTAGAGGCACAAAAATCTCATGCTTTAGAAGTTAAAAGAAATGAAATGCTTTCTTGTGAACTATCTACTTGCCATGAGACAATTTCTAGCTTAAGAAGCATAAATGATGATTTGAATGCTAAGTTAGAAATAGCTAGTAAATCAACATCTGGTGTAGAAAATGTTGTAATTTGCAATAGGTGTAAAGATTTTAATATTGATGCATGTAGCAAACACCTAGCTTCAATTTCTAGATTGAATGATGAAGTGGCTAGTCTTAATGCCCAACTTAAGACTAGCAAAAGTGAATTCGATAAGCTAAAATTTGCAAGGGATGCCTACACGATTGGTAGACACCCCTCAATTAAGCATGGACTTGGCTTCAAGAGGGAAGCCAAGAACTTGACATGTCATAAGGCTCCCATCTCCATCAAGGAGAAAGGGAAGGCCCCTATGGCAAATAGTATTCAAAAGAACCATGCTTTATCATACCATGATAGGAAATATTCTAGGAATGTTCATCATGATAGAAATTGCAATAATGTTGTTTCACATGCTTATGATTCATATGCTATGACTGCTTCTAGTTCCCATGTTGTGCATGGTAGAGATATGCCTGGGAAAAATATTCATCATGTGCCTAGAAAGAATATTGTTCATGTTCCTAGGAAAGTAATACATGAACCTTCTACAATTTATTATGCTTGCAATACGTCCTTTGCTATTTGTAGAAAGGATAAGAAGGTAATTGCTAGGAAGTTAGGGGCAAGATGCAAGGGAGATAAAACTTGCATTTGGGTCCCTAAGACCATTGTGACTAACCTTGTAGGACCCAACAAGAGTTGGGTACCTAAAACCCAAGCCTAAATTTGCCTTACAGGTTTATGCATCTAGGGGTTCAAGCTGGATTATCGACAGCGGATGCACAAACCACATGACGGGGGAGAAGAAGATGTTCACCTCCTACGTCAAGAACAAGGATTCCCAAGATTCAATCATATTTGGTGATGGGAACCAAGGCAAGGTGAAAGGGTTAGGAAAAATTGCTATTTCATCCGAGCACTCTATTTCTAATGTGTTCTTAGTTGAGTCGCTTGGATATAACTTGTTGTTTGTGAGTCAACTTTGTAATATGGGATATAATTGTTTATTCACAAATATAGATGTGTCTGTCTTTAGAAGATGTGATGGTTCACTAGCCTTTAAGGGTGTACTAGACGGCAAACTTATTTAGTTGATTTTGCAAAAGAGGAGGTCGGTCTAGATGCATGCTTAATTGCTAAGACTTGCATGGGCTGGCTGTGGCATCACCGTTTAGCGCATGTGGGGATGAAGAACCTTCACAAGCTTCTAAAGGGAGAACACGTGATAGGTCTAACTAATGTGCATTTCGAAAAAGATAGACCTTGTGCAGCTTGTCAAGCAGGTAAACAAGTGGGAAGTAGTCATCACATCAAGAATGTGATGACTACATCAAGACCCCTGGAGCTGCTGCATATGGACCTCTTCGGACCCGTCGCCTACCTAAGCATCGGGGGAAGTAAGTATGGTTTAGTAATTGTTGATGATTTTTCCCGCTTCACTTGGGTATTCTTTTTGCAGGATAAATCTGAAACCCAAGGGACCCTCAAGCGCTTCCTAAGGAGAGCTCAAAATGAGTTTGAGCTCAAGGTGAAGAAGATAAGGAGCGACAACGGGTCCGAATTCAAGAACATTCAAGTGGAGGAGTACCTTGAGGAGGAAGGGATCAAGCACGAGTTCTCCGCTCCCTACACACCACAGCAAAATGGTGTGGTAGAGAGGAAGAACAGGACGCTCATCGATATGGCGAGGACAATGCTTGGAGAGTTCAAGATGCCCGAGTGCTTTTGGTCGGAAGCCGTGAACATGGCTTGTCACGCCATCAACCGGGTGTATCTTATCGCCTCCTCAAGAAGACTTCGTATGAGCTTCTAACCGGTAACAAACCCAATGTGTCTTACTTTCGTGTATTTGGGAGCAAATGCTATATTCTAGTGAAGAAAGGTAGAAATTCTAAGTTTGCTCCCAAAGCTGTAGAAGGGTTTTTGTTAGGTTATGACTCAAATACAAAGGCGTATAGGGTCTTCAACAAATCATCGGGTTTGGTTGAAGTCTCTAGCGACGTTGTATTTGATGAGACTAATGGCTCTCCAAGAGAGCAAGTTGTTGATCTTGATGATGTAGATGAAGAAGACATTCCAACGACCGCGATTCGCACCATGGCGATTGGAGATGTGCGACCACAGGAACAAAATGAGCAAGATCAACCTTCTTCCTCAACAATGGTCCATCCCCCAACTCAAGACGATGAACAGGTTCATCAAAAGGAGGCGTGCGATTAAGGGGGAGCACAAGATGATCATGTGATGGAGGAAGAAGCACAACCGGCACCTCCAACCCAAGTTCGAGCGACGATTCAAAGGAATCATCCCGTCGACCAAATATTGGGTGATATTAGCAAGGGAGTAACTACTCGTTCTAGATTAGTTAATTTTTGTGAGCATTACTCCTTTGTCTCTTCTATTGAGCCTTTCAGGGTAGAAGAGGCCTTGCTAGATCTGGACTGGGTGTTGGCCATGCAGGAGGAGCTCAACAACTTCAAGCGTAATGAAGTTTGGACACTGGTGCCTCGTCCTAAGCAAAATGTTGTGGGGATCAAGTGGGTGTTCCGCAACAACCAAGATGAGCACGGGGTGGTGAGAAGGAACAAGGCTCGACTTGTGGCAAAAGGTTATGCCCAAGTCGCAGGTTTGGACTTTGAGGAGTCTTTTGTGTGGCGGAACTGCCCGAATTATTCCAACTTAAGTGTCCAAGTCCCGCCTTAGAGGCTAGACCACACTTAAGTGGGAATAACTCGTCAATCCCTCGGATCTAGTCCGACACGGCCACTGACAGGATCAAGTACCACAATCTCACTCGAAGGTGAGTCACAGAGCAAATACAATAAAGCATAAAACCATACAGGTCAGAAGGTTAAATTATTACATCACCATCATCATCATTGGAGTTTTTGCAAAAGTATCCATCATTGTTCGAAGTGCAGCGGGATGAAACTAACGGTAAATAAAACAGAGAGATGGGGAAGCCTGTCCCATCACTCCTCATGCTCTTCCTCAGCCGAGGCAGGGTCCCACTCGACAGTCCAACCCGGTGGCAGGGTGGTCGGCCAAGTTATCCCAGCAACCATCTCCTCCAGAGAACCTGTAAAAAATTATGCCACAAGCAAGGCTGAGTATACTAATACTCAGCTAGACTTACCCGGTGTGAGGAGTCTACTCCTCTACCTCTAGACATGCAGCTGTTTGGCTGTGGGGTTTGGTTGCCAAAAGCACTAGCTGAGTTTCTAAATCAAGATTTTAACTTAATCAAAGTTAAGTGTGACTCTCTTAAGGCTAAAAGTGGACTATCTACTCATACATGGTAGCAAGCATCATTAACAGTCAACATCTTATCTCAACGCATCATACTTCCACTTATTACTCAATGTAGCAGCATGGATCAAGCAGTCTCATTAACTGCGAGAAGCAGACGATTCGAATCGAGTTTTTATCCTTGCAAGGTAAACCTAAACACACGACATGTAGGGGCACTCCGTCCCCACACACATCAACCGTCCCCATCGATTCCCTGTCAGCAGAGAGGGGCTCACCGCCTTGGCGTACAATGCCTCACTGACCCCGACTGGCCGTCGTGCAGTGACCGCACTTGTACCCACCATAACCGGAATGGGAGACCTCGTCTCAGGTCGCGTGAGGAGGGCAATCTGCTGCCAGGTTCAATCAGGTACAAGGCTTACCGATTTACCATATTTCTCGGCATGTGTTTAGTACGTTCAAACGCTTGACTCACGGTACCACACCATAATCCTTATTCAATTTTTTTTATCCCGTAGACAACCAATCCCCATGGATTGTTGCCCACAACCAACATCAGTACGATATGAAAGTGGGTACAATCAATGTCCTGACCTCGCGCGAGTGCTAGAAAAATCACTCGACTTCTACCGAGATCCCTAATTAGTAAAGCAGCTACTCGACTTAGCATACTAGTATTCATCTCAATAGGATTCCTGAGATCATGCAACTAGGGTTTCAAGAAATTCCTACACTTAAGTGCACAATCAATCCTACAATCAATAAGTGAAGTAAAATAGCATAAATAACAGGTTATGCATAAAACCGGGGCTTGCCTTCCAAAGTAGCGGCAGGCAGGTCCTCTGGTGCTGGCTCTGGTGCTGGATCTGGGGCTACCTCCTGAGCAGCTCCTTGCTCCGGCACGAGGATGTACTCTCCGTCAGCAAGATTACAGTCTAGCGAATGCAATGAACATGTATGTCATGATTATGCATGATTTAATAACATTATGCAAAAAGAGACTAAGTCAAGAAGTAACTTAGGGTTTTCTAGGGTAGGTTTGAACTACAACAGGGTTTTAATAATTTCCAAAAATTCTGTAAAAATTACAGTGGGTTGTCACTGGCTATTTTAGCTTGTTTTAAGAATTTGAGGCTTAAGGTATAAAAGTTAGGCCTTAAACAAAAATAACAAAAGTTTAGGCAAAAAGGGGCACTTTACACTACACCTCCTAGTTAGGTGTAGGTTCTGTCCTAAAGGTTATTTTTGCTGGCATCCTCTGGTGATAATAGGTCTTTGTGCTAAAAATCACAGGAAACTAAGGGGTGGTTATTTAGTTATGCTTTTCTTAAGTTTCATGTCAAAAAGGCTCTTTCTACTACATTACTATTTGAAAAATGTCAAACAGCAGATTTCATATTTTTCCTAAGTTCTTTCTAATAAAACAATAGTTATCCCAAGGGTGGGGGTGTTTTTACCTTGGGGTTATTTTTGTAGAATTTTTCTAAGTTTCACTTGTTTTATTAAAATAAAAGAGATCTTAATTATTTTACACTAAAACAGGGTATGATATATTTTTTTTAGTGAACTACATTAAACAAGTATCTCAACAAAAATAGGAGTGCTCTCTGGTTCATTAATTAAGTTGTATTTTCTATTTTCCTCATCTTTAAGCATATTTTAGGATAAAGGGTAAAACTAACTTAAATGAAATGGACAGAGGTGTTTAACATTTTTAACTAGGTCAGTAGGTAGATAATAACTTTTCTAAATTTTTCCAACCTTAGTCAAATAGCCTAACTATTTTTCTTACTATTATTTAGCTTTTGGCCAAAGTTAACATTAAAACAGAACTCTTAAGTTTTCCACAGCACCAAGGGGTTTTATATTTTTCCTAAATAGGTTACATGATTTAGAGTCTGGCAAAATTGGTTTGACCAAAATTGGATAAACCAAACAGAAGTTATGGGTTTTTAAAGTTTCTGTTTGAATTTAAATTAGGTTTTAGTTAAGTTTTCCTGGAAAAACAGTTTGCGCCGAGGCCCCTGGGTTTAAAACAATTCAAACCTCGCAGATCTACCCTTAAGGCACTATTCACTTGAGTCTCTGACCTTTCACTTAACCCCCTGGGTTTCTCTCCCTCTCACCCGCAGTCCCTCCCTCAACTGAAACAGTGGCCGCGGGAAAGAAAAGGGTGGCGCGGCTTACCGGCGGCGAGGGAGGTCCGGCGAAGGGTAGGGTTGGCTCGGGGAGGGTCTGGCGATCACGTCGAGGTACGGCTCGTCGTCGGAGATGGCCGGAATCGCCCGGTCCACGTGAGCAGGCGGGCGAGCTCGTCGGCGGCGTGTGCTCCGGCCTATCCACGGCGGCATAGTTCAATCCAAGGGCATAGGGAACTTCGTGGAGGTCTAAGGAGTCTAACCGTGCAAGGAATCGAAGAGAGGTGCACGGTGTACCTCGGTCCACGGTTGCCGGCGGTCGGTTGAAGTCCGGTGACCTTGGGCCGGCCTCTCCGGTGAAGCAGAGCCCGATTCCTCGCTCGGGGAGCTTCACGGAGACGTGCACAGTCTCCTCCGAGGGCTGGACGGGGCTGGGAATGGCTGGGCTGGCCGGTCTACGGTGGCAGGGGGCTCGGGTGGCCGCGGGCGCGTCGCGTATGGGCAAACGGCGGCGAACTGAGCTCCGGTGAGGCTTGAGCGCGTGCGGAGGGGTACGGCCAAGGCTCCTGGGCGATTTATAGTCGCGGACGCGGACCAGGGCACTGGCTTGGCTTGGGCGCGGCGCGGGCGCGCGCGCGGGCGTGCTCTGGCGCGGCAGACGGCGTCGAACACGTGGCGGTTTGTTTCTTCCAGTGTTCAAATGTCGCCAGAGGTCGCATACGTGCGAATCTTTGCAAAAGTCCGCCACAGA
The DNA here is from genome assembly GCF_902167145.1 of Zea mays. NCBI lineage: Eukaryota > Viridiplantae > Streptophyta > Magnoliopsida > Poales > Poaceae > Zea > Zea mays. The sequence continues at coordinate 152,054,414 of NC_050100.1, forward strand.
CCTCTTCCTGGCACCTAGGGCTGTCACTCAACTGTGAGACGCCGGGGCAGATACGGCCTAGGGAGGAAGATCTTCGGGTGCCAAAACAGGTGTGTCATACTGAGCATAACACGACAAAAGCCATGCCATGGCATGTCAAACGTCCGAGTCTCGAGCTCAACTTTTTCCAGTGGGTGCCCTAAGTGGTATTGCACATTTTTGGTATAGAACCCAAGTGGTTTTGGCGCCATTTTTGAAGTGAACATGGTTGATCTTTGATTTAGGGCTAAAATGGGACTTAGAGGGAATTAGAGAGCTCTAGCTCTCTCTCCACTTGGAGATTTGAAATGGGGTTTCCCTAGGGGCCTTTTTGTAATATTTCCCACCCCTAAATGATGGTTACCATGTTGCTAGGGTTTGGGTAAGGATTACCCATGTTTTGCACAATTGCTCACTCTCTTTCCCTTCTTATCCATGGTTTTGGGAGGTAGGGTTTAAGAGAGGCCTAGGGTTCTTCCCCCCTCTCCCAAGGTGGTAGTTGCACACAATTAGGGCAATGCCTTTGGTCATTCCCAACTCTTGGTAAAAACTTAGTTTCCAAAGCCCCTTATACTTTTGCTCCCTAAGTTCTTCCACATGTGATCATAGTCTTGAGTGCCAAGGTGTGCTCCAGCCCTGGCAACACCTGGGGTGTTACAGCCCTCCCCCCTTAAAGGAATCTCGTCCCGAGATTTTAGGTAGAGTCCCTTGGAGGGTGCTGGAAGGTGTGTTGGGGCTATTCTTTCTTTATACTCAAGTTTTTCTTGTTAACTGCTCTTCGAATGTCATTCTCTTTGCAACTTCAGAAGGAAGCCCTTCTTAAGTTAAATCCACTACTTAGGCTATCCTTGTTATCTAAGTTTTTCTTATAATTGGATTCAAAGGGCAGGTGGGGGTTTCTGGGGTTACATACCGACTCCTTTAGGTAGAAAGTCGGGGAAGCGAGAGCGTAGAAAATCCTCAGTCTCCCATGTAGCTTCTTCTGTTGAATGGTGACTCCACTGAACCTTATACATTCTTACTGTCCTTGCCCGAGTTGATCTCTCCTTTTGATCTAATACCTTGACGGGGTACTCTTGATAGGACAAGTCTGGTTCTATCTCAATGTCTGGTTCCGGGAGTACTTCAGTGGGTAGACGAACGCATTTCCGCAGTTGAGCTACATGGAACACATTATGAACTGCTGACATGTGAGGTGGCAATTCCACTTGATAGGCCACGGGTCAACAACTTGCCTCAATCTTATAGGGTCCAATGTAGCGAGGGGCTAACTTGCTCTTGATTCCGAATCTCTGAACACCCTTGGTGGGTGATACCTTAAGATAGACATGATCTCCCACCTCAAACTGTAGAGGCTTCCGCCTCTTATCGTGATAGCTCCTTTGCCTAGCCTGAGCAGCTTCCAAGTTCTTGGTAATAACCCTGACCTTTGCCTCTGCTTCGAGTACTAAGTCTGGCCCAAAAATTTCCCTTTCTCCTGCTTGAGACCAATTTAGTGGGGTTCTACACCTTCTCCCATATAATGCCTCAAAAGGTGCCATCTTCAAACTGGATTGATAGCTATTGTTGTAAGAGAACTCTGCCAAAGACAGACACTTATCCCAATCCTTTCCATAATGTAGTGCACAGGCTCGCAACATATCTTCCAAAATCTGATTCACCCTTTCTGTCTGGCCATCTGTTTGGGGGTGATATGCTGAGCTTCGGATGACATGGGTCCCAAGTGACTCTTGCAATTGTTCCCAAAATCGTGCCACAAAAGGTGCTCCTCTGTTAGATACAATGGTCTTGGGAATACCATGCAGCCTTACTATCTGATCAATATAAATTTCAGCGTACTTCTCTGCCCTGTGGGTGGTATGCACTGGCAAGAAATGAGCAGTCTTGGTCAACCTGTCCACAATAACCCAAATAGAATCATGGTGCCTGGAGGTATTGGGTAATCCCACTATAAAGTCCATGCAAATGTCCTCCCATTTCCAAGATGGTATGGGAAGGGGTTGCAGAGGGCCTGCTGCCTTCAAGTGACTAGCCTTTATCCTCTGACAAGTATCACACTCGGATATGTACTTGGCAATTTCTCTTTTCATTCTAGTCCACCAATATAGAGATCTGAGATCATGATACATCTTGTTGCTACCAGGGTGCATGGAGAATTTGGAAAGGTGAGCTTAGTCCAGTATCTTCTTTCTAAGCTCAGGGTCCTTGGGAACAACCAATCGATCTCCAAACCATAGAATTCCCTTGCTATCCTGTCTGAAACACTTGTATTTTTCTGCCTTTTGCTTGATCATATCTTTGATAACCTGAACACCCTTATCCTCAACCTGTGCCCTTATGATCTGCTCTTGCAACGTGGGCTCTACCGAGATATAGCTTAGGTCACCCGCAGAAACAACTTCCAGGTTCAATCTGCACAACTCATCACACAGGGTGGTCACTCCTACATCCATGCTCATACAATTACACTGGGCCTTTCTGCTCAAGGCATCTGCCACAACATTGGCCTTACCTGGGTGGTAATGCACCTCCAAATCATAATCCTTGATCAACTCTAACCATCTCCTTTGCCTCATGTTCAGATCTACCTGAGTGAAGATGTATTTGAGGCTCTTGTGATCAGTATATATGTTACAGTGAGCTCCCATCAGGTAGTGCCTCCAAATCTTAAGAGCATGAACTACAGCTGCCAACTCTAGATCATGTGTAGGGTAGTTCTGCTCATGGGGCCTGAGTGCCCGGGAAGCATAAGCAATCACTCTGTTCTCTTGCATCAAGACACATCCCAAACCAGTACCAGAAGCATCACAATAAACTTCAAATGGCTTGGTGTTTTCAGGCTGAGCTAACACTGGGGCTGTTGTCAAATACTGTCTCAAGGTATGAAAGGCATCTTCACACTTTTGGCTCCACTCAAATTTGACTCCCTTCTTCAACAGTTCAGTCATTGGTTTGGCAATTCTGGAGAAATCTGGAATAAATCGTCGATAATACCCTGCCAATCCCAGAAAACTCCGAATCTGCTTCACTGTAGTCGGGGGTTTCCAATTCATTACCTCTTGTACCTTTTCAGGGTCAACTGATATTCCATCCTGAGAGATTGTGTGACCCAAGAATTTAATCTCCTTCAACCAGAACTCACACTTAGACAACTTAGCATAAAGATGATGATCGCGCAGTCGTTGAAGCACAATGTGCAGGTGCTCAGTATGTTCGTCTTCATTCTTGGAATAGACTAGAATATCATCAATGAAGACGACCACGAACTTATCCAATTCTGGCATAAACACTGAGTTCATCAGGTACATGAAATATGCCGGGGCATTGGTCAGTCCAAAAGACATCACCAGAAACTCATACAGTCCATATCTGGTAGAGAAAGCTGTCTTGGGAATATCGCTAGCGCGGATATTGATCTGATGGTATCCTGAGCGAAGGTCTATCTTGGAGAATACCTTGGCTCCGACCAACTGATCAAACAGAACATCAATGCGAGGCAACGGGTATTTGTTCTTTATGGTTACCGCATTGAGAGGGCGGTAGTCAACACACATCCTCAAGCTCTCATCCTTTTTCTTCACAAATAATGCTGGACATCCCCATGGTGAAGTGCTTGGACGAATAAACCCCTTGTCCAACAATTCTTGCAATTGCTTCTTCAATTCTGCCAATTCCGCGGGAGGCATCCGATAGGGTCTCTTGGAGATCGGAGCAGTCCCGGGTTGCAACTCAATTGCGAACTCAACGTCTCGGTCAGGTGGCATTCCTGGCAATTCATCCGGAAAAACATCTGGATAATCACAGACCACTGGGATCTTTTCCACTGGGGATTCTATCATAGCAAAAGCACAAGAACGGGTGCATCCCTGGTCGGGTAAATATAAAACAGTCTCGCCATAAGCAGGGGAATGGATTTCAATGGCTCTGGCTGCAATGTCCAATACTGCCTGATGCCTGGTCAACCAGTCAGCTCCCAAAATAATATCCACGCTATCCAATCCTAAGATGAGAAGGGTGGTTCTAATTACCAGACTACCAAATTTTATAGGCACTTGCCTGTTGATTTGATAAGTGGCAACTCTGCCTCCTGGTGTTGAAATTGTAATGCCCCCATCGGTATGGTGAAAGGGCAACTGGCACTTGGCACTAAATTTGGCACTGATAAAACTATGCGATGCACCAGAATCAAATAGAATAATAGCAGGATAATTCAAAACTGTAAAGATACCAGTCATGACGGGTGCTCCCTCTGGAATGTCAGCCATCGTGGTGAAATTCAGCCTGCCCTGCCTCACTTGCACCTTCTGCCTTTTGCCTTGGTTCTGATTTGCATTCTGCCCCTGCCTCTGCTGGTTCCTGGGGCAATTCTTGGCATAATGCCCAGTGTTGCCACAAGTGAAGCACCTGTTGTCATTTGCTTGGCGGTACTGCTGCTGCTGATTATTCCGCTGTGCTGAAAACTGGTTGCGGTTGGGTGCCTGCTGCGGCTGTTGCTGAGGTCGGATTACCCATCGCCCTTGCTGCTGCTGGGGTCCCCTGCCCTGGGTGTCGGACACAATCCGGAAACGTTGTGGCTGAGTTGAGGGTCCTGCCACAGGGGTCTTCCTCTTTTTCTCTGCCTGCCTGGCGGTAATGTAGTCCTCTTGGGAGATGGCCATGTTTACCAACTCATTGTAGCTGTTGGCCCTGACGGTGTTGAGACGATCCCGGAGCTTAGTGCTGAGCCCCCTTCTGAATCTGTCCCTCTTCTTCTCGTCTGTATCCGCATGATATCCCGCATACTGGCACAAGTCATTAAAGGCCTGGGCATACTGCAACACTGTCCTGTTGCCCTGAGTGAGTGCCAAGAACTCATTGAGCTTCCTGTCCATGATCCCAGCTGGTATATGATGCCCTCTAAAAGCTGCCTTAAACTCCCTCCACTCCACCTCTCGGTCCTCTGGCTGCATAGCAAGAAAGTGATCCCACCAAGTCCTTGCAGGCCCGCGAAGCTGCTGGGTGGCGAACCTGACCTTGGTGACCTCTGAGCAAACTCCATGGAGCAGTGGAAATTTGGATTCCACCACTCGCAGCCATACATCTGCGTCAAGTGGGTCCTCCGCCCTTGTGAACAGTGGAGGCTGGGTGCTGAGGAATTCCTGATAGGTGGCCGCCGCGGGGTGACGCTGGTGGTCTCCACCACCATAATGCTGGGGTGGTGGCTGACGTTGAGCCAGCTGCCTCAGAATCTCATTCTGCTGAGCCATGAGCTCCTGCAGAGTGGGAGGTGGGGGTGGTGGTGGAACGTGCTCGTTCTGGCCACGACGCTGCCTCCCGGCCATCTGAAAAATCACATACTCACTTAACACCACAGTTCCAATTTCAAGATTTCAACACGGGGAAAAGTTAAAAACAGCATGAAAAATCTAACGTCAACAAAAGGGATTTCTTAAGAGGCATAAATTCTTCCTTCCAAGATTAAGCTAATAATAGCAATCCATCCATCAAGCTCCCAAGAGGGGTTAATACGATTACATCAAATTGTTCCAAAATGACTCAACTCTACCTAGCCTAGTACCCTAAGGGTGCAAAAGCTAAGCTAGTGGCGAGGATTCCGACTGCCCAACTTCTAAACCTGCCCTGGACACCTAGTGAGCGAACGAAGCGACACTTGACTCGGGGGAAGGTGGTCTTCCCGAGCCAGCAGTGTCCACACTGGAGGCAGGCTCATCTCCTCCCTCAATGTCGACGTCCTCGTCGTCCTCCTGGTCCTGGATCTCCTGGTGGTGCATGTCCAGGTGCTCATTTGCTTCTGCCAACTGCTGCTGAGTGTTGAGGAGCTGATCCTCTAGGACCTCAATGGTGTTCTCCCGGGTGCCCACTAGCTCCTCCAACTCATGAATCTCACCAGACAGCTGCTCCACTTGCAAATCTTTCTCTACCATTTCTTGAGACAAGTCGACCACAAGCTCCTCTCGGTTATCCAACGTGATCTTGGTGGCCTCCAGCAGTGCCATCAGATGGGACATGGCCTCACCGCGCATCACCTGCAGACGGTACAGAGCATTCATGCACCGTACTGTCAAGTGCGCAGTCTGTCCTGGGTAGATGGCCCAGATATCCTTAGCATGCTCCACCCGATCCTTCCACATTGGGTCGTCCTCCTTCTCCGCGGGGAACAAGCCAATGGGATGGGTAGCCAGCTCCAAGGGATGGAATCCGCAGAAGGTAGTCAATCCATGCAGAGCGATCGCCTTGATCGTGTCCTCTGCCCGGTACCCGAAAGACTCTGAGTCCAAGGAGCGCCAGCCTGGCTGCAGGGGATGAGGCTCCAGAGTCATCCTCACCCTACAGCGGGGCACTCGGTGCTTCTCGAACTGCTGCACCGCGTACTGAGGGGGTGTCGTGTATCCAGCCCCTTGAAGTACCTCCCACAGAATGCGGGGAAAGCCCTCTCGTGCAAGTCCGTCAGTGTGGGTCAGGGCATTTCCGTCATCGGAGGATCCGTGGGAAGTCATCTGTGTACGGTTAAGCGTAAGTAAAAGAAAAAGAATGTAAAAAGAACAAGGAAAATAAAACTCAGCCCTCCTCTAGTTAAGTAAAAAGGCACTAGGGACCTAGTTGGTTGTTATCTTGTCTTTAAGTCTTTTACTCAGTTATCCATTTGCTTAATTAGGAATGCATGCATGCTCGTCCTGAACGGCCTCACAACAAGATAGAAGGAATAGGGAGGAACTCCCATCCTGTAAAAGTGGCCTGTAGGGCCTAGTTACTTAGCCACCTAGCTATCCTTCTATTAACCTAAGGCTTCACGTCCTAGGTCTATCCTGCTCGTCCTACTATCTATCCAACTTGTTTCTATCAAGTTTTATTTAGAAAATTGATGGTATTTACATTTTATTGATTCCTCTGTGGTGGTACAAGCTCCGATACCAGCTGTGGCGGAACTGCCCGAATTATTCCAACTTAAGTGTCCAAGTCCCGCCTTAGAGGCTAGACCACACTTAAGTGGGAATAACTCGTCAATCCCTCGGATCTAGTCCGACACGGCCACTGACAGGATCAAGTACCACAATCTCACTCGAAGGTGAGTCACAGAGCAAATACAATAAAGCATAAAACCATACAGGTCAGAAGGTTAAATTATTACATCACCATCATCATCATCGGAGTTTTTGCAAAAGTATCCATCATTGTTCGAAGTGCAGCGGGATGAAACTAACGGTAAATAAAACAGAGAGATGGGGAAGCCTGTCCCATCACTCCTCATGCTCTTCCTCAGCCGAGGCAGGGTCCCACTCGACAGTCCAACCCGGTGGCAGGGTGGTCGGCCAAGTTATCCCAGCAACCATCTCCTCCAGAGAACCTGTAAAAAATTATGCCACAAGCAAGGCTAAGTATACTAATACTCAGCTAGACTTACCCGGTGTGAGGAGTCTACTCCTCTACCTCTAGACATGCAGCTGTTTGGCTGTGGGGTTTGGTTGCCAAAAGCACTAGCTGAGTTTCTAAATCAAGATTTTAACTTAATCAAAGTTAAGTGTGATTCTCTTAAGGCTAAAAGTGGACTATCTACTCATACATGGTAGCAAGCATCATTAACAGTCAACATCTTATCTCAACGCATCATACTTCCACTTATTACTCAATGTAGCAGCATGGATCAAGCAGTCTCATTAACTGCGAGAAGCAGACGATTCGAATCGAGTTTTTATCCTTGCAAGGTAAACCTAAACACACGACATGTAGGGGCACTCCGTCCCCACACACATCAACCGTCCCCATCGATTCCCTGTCAGCAGAGAGGGGCTCACCGCCTTGGCGTACAATGCCTCACTGACCCCGACTGGCCGTCGTGCAGTGACCGCACTTGTACCCACCATAACCGGAATGGGAGACCTCGTCTCAGGTCGCGTGAGGAGGGCAATCTGCTGCCAGGTTCAATCAGGTACTAGGCTTACCGATTTACCATATTTCTCGGCATGTGTTTAGTACGTTCAAACGCTTGACTCACGGTACCACACCATAATCCTTATTCAATTTTTTTATCCCGTAGACAACCAATCCCCATGGATTGTTGCCCACAACCAACATCAGTACGATATGAAAGTGGGTACAATCAATGTCCTGACCTCGCGCGAGTGCTAGAAAAATCACTCGACTTCTACCGAGATCCCTAATTAGTAAAGCAGCTACTCGACTTAGCATACTAGTATTCATCTCAATAGGATTCCTGAGATCATGCAACTAGGGTTTCAAGAAATTCCTACACTTAAGTGCACAATCAATCCTACAATCAATAAGTGAAGTAAAATAGCATAAATAACAGGTTATGCATAAAACCGGGGCTTGCCTTCCAAAGCAGCGGCAGGCAGGTCCTCTGGTGCTGGCTCTGGTGCTGGATCTAGGGCTACCTCCTGAGCAACTCCTTGCTCCGGCACGAGGATGTACTCTCCGTCAGCAAGATTACAGTCTAGCGAATGCAATGAACATGTATGTCATGATTATGCATGATTTAATAACATTATGCAAAAAGAGACTAAGTCAAGAAGTAACTTAGGGTTTTCTAGGGTAGGTTTGAACTACAACAGGGTTTTAATAATTTCCAAAAATTCTGTAAAAATTACAGTGGGTTGTCACTGGCTATTTTAGCTTGTTTTAAGAATTTGAGGCTTAAGGTATAAAAGTTAGGCCTTAAACAAAAATAACAAAAGTTTAGGCAAAAAGGGGCACTTTACACTACACCTCCTAGTTAGGTGTAGGTTCTGTCCTAAAGGTTATTTTTGCTGGCATCCTCTGGTGATAATAGGTCTTTGTGCTAAAAATCACAGGAAACTAAGGGGTGGTTATTTAGTTATGCTTTTCTTAAGTTTCATGTCAAAAAGGCTCTTTCTACTACATTACTATTTGAAAAATGTCAAACAGCAGATTTCATATTTTCCTAAGTTCTTTCTAATAAAACAATAGTTATCCCAAGGGTGGGGGTGTTTTTACCTTGGGGTTATTTTTGTAGAATTTTTCTAAGTTTCACTTGTTTTATTAAAATAAAAGAGATCTTAATTATTTTACACTAAAACAGGGTATGATATATTTTTTTTAGTGAACTACATTAAACAAGTATCTCAACAAAAATAGGAGTGCTCTCTGGTTCATTAATTAAGTTGTATTTTCTATTTTCCTCATCTTTAAGCATATTTTAGGATAAAGGGTAAAACTAACTTAAATGAAATGGACAGAGGTGTTTAACATTTTTAACTAGGTCAGTAGGTAGATAATAACTTTTCTAAATTTTTCCAACCTTAGTCAAATAGCCTAACTATTTTTCTTACTATTATTTAGCTTTTGGCCAAAGTTAACATTAAAACAGAACTCTTAAGTTTTCCACAGCACCAAGGGGTTTTATATTTTTCCTAAATAGGTTACATGATTTAGAGTCTGGCAAAATTGGTTTGACCAAAATTGGATAAACCAAACAGAAGTTATGGGTTTTTAAAGTTTCTGTTTGAATTTAAATTAGGTTTTAGTTAAGTTTTCCTGGAAAAACAGTTTGCGCCGAGGCCCCTGGGTTTAAAACAATTCAAACCTCGCAGATCTACCCTTAAGGCACTATTCACTTGAGTCTCTGACCTTTCACTTAACCCCCTGGGTTTCTCTCCCTCTCACCCGCAGTCCCTCCCTCAACTGAAACAGTGGCCGCGGGAAAGAAAAGGGTGGCGCGGCTTACCGGCGGCGAGGGAGGTCCGGCGAAGGGTAGGGTTGGCTCGGGGAGGGTCTGGCGATCACGTCGAGGTACGGCTCGTCGTCGGAGATGGCCGGAATCGCCCGGTCCACGTGAGCAGGCGGGCGAGCTCGTCGGCGGCGTGTGCTCCGGCCTATCCACGGTGGCATAGTTCAATCCAAGGGCATAGGGAACTTCGTGGAGGTCTAAGGAGTCTAACCGTGCAAGGAATCGAAGAGAGGTGCACGGTGTACCTCGGTCCACGGTTGCCGGCGGTCGGTTGAAGTCCGGTGACCTTGGGCCGGCCTCTCCGGTGAAGCAGAGCCCGATTCCTCGCTCGGGGAGCTTCACGGAGACGTGCACAGTCTCCTCCGAGGGCTGGACGGGGCTGGGAATGGCTGGGCTAGCCGGTCTACGGTGGCAGGGGGCTCGGGTGGCCGCGGGCGCGTCGCGTATGGGCAAACGGCGGCGAACTGAGCTCCGGTGAGGCTTGAGCACGTGCGGAGGGGTACGGCCAAGGCTCCTGGGCGATTTATAGTCGCGGACGCGGACCAGGGCACTGGCTTGGCTTGGGCGCGGCGCGGGCGCGCGCGCGGGCGTGCTCTGGCGCGGCAGACGGCGTCGAACACGTGGCGGTTTGTTTCTTCCAGTGTTCAAATGTCGCCAGAGGTCGCATACGTGCGAATCTTTGCAAAAGTCCGCCGCAGACCTCTTCCTGGCACCTAGGGCTGTCACTCAACTGTGAGACGCCGGGGCAGATATGGCCTAGGGAGGAAGATCTTCGGGTGCCAAAACAGGTGTGTCATACTGAGCATAACACGACAAAAGCCATGCCATGGCATGTCAAACGTCCAAGTCTCGAGCTCAACTTTTTCCAGTGGGTGCCCTAAGTGGTATTGCACATTTTTGGTATAGAACCCAAGTGGTTTTGGCGCCATTTTTGAAGTGAACACGGTTGATCTTTGATTTAGGGCTAAAATGGGACTTAGAGGGAATTAGAGAGCTCTAGCTCTCTCTCCACTTGGAGATTTGAAATGGGGTTTCCCTAGGGGCCTTTTTGTAATATTTCCCACCCCTAAATGATGGTTACCATGTTGCTAGGGTTTGGGTAAGGATTACCCATGTTTTGCACAATTGCTCACTCTCTTTCCCTTCTTATCCATGGTTTTGGGAGGTAGGGTTTAAGAGAGGCCTAGGGTTCTTCCCCCCTCTCCCAAGGTGGTAGTTGCACACAATTAGGGCAATGCCTTTGGTCATTCCCAACTCTTGGTAAAAACTTAGTTTCCAAAGCCCCTTATACTTTTGCTCCCTAAGTTCTTCCACATGTGATCATAGTCTTGAGTGCCAAGGTGTGCTCCAGCCCTGGCAACACCTGGGGTGTTACATTTTGCTCCTATGGCTAGGCTAGAGTCCACTCGTATTTTGCTAGCATATGCCGCTCACCATTCTTTGAGGTTGTTCCAAATGGATGTGAAGAGCGCCTTCCTCAATGGGCCAATCAAGGAGGAGGTGTACGTGGAGCAACCCCCTGGCTTCGAGGATGAACGGTACCCCGACCACGTGTGTAAGCTCTCTAAGGCGCTCTAAGGCGCTCTATGGACTTAAGCAAGCCCCAAGAGCATGGTATGAATGCCTTAGAGACTTTTTAATTGCTAATGCTTTCAAGGTTGGGAAAGCCGATCCAACTCTTTTCACTAAGACTTGCGATGGTGATCTTTTTGTGTGCCAAATTTATGTCGATGACATAATATTTGGTTCTACTAATCAAAAGTCTTGTGAAGAGTTTAGCAGGGTGATGACGCAGAAATTCGAGATGTCGATGATGGGCGAGTTGAACTACTTCCTTGGGTTCCAAGTGAAGCAACTCAAGGATGGCACCTTCATCTCCCAAACGAAGTACATGCAAGACTTGCTAAAGCGGTTTGGGATGAAGGACGCCAAGCCCGCCAAGACTCCAATGGGAACCGACGGACACACCGACCTCAACAAAGGAGGTAAGTCTGTTGATCAAAAGGCATACCGGTCAATGATAGGGTCTTTACTTTATTTATGTGCTAGTAGACCGGATATTATGCTTAGCATATGCATGTGTGCTAGATTTCAATCCGATCCAAGGGAGTGTCACTTAGTGGCCATGAAGCGAATTCTTAGATATTTTGTCGCTACGCCTTGCTTCGGGTTCTGGTATCCAAAGGGGTCTAACTTTGACTTGATTGGATATTCAGACTCCGACTATGCTGGATGTAAGGTCGATAGGAAGAGTACATCGGGGACGTGCCAATTCTTAGGAAGGTCCCCAGTGTCATGGAATTCTAAGAAACAAACTTCTGTTGCCCTATCCACCGCTGAGGCCGAGTTCGTTGCCGCAGGACAATGTTGCGCGCAACTACTTTGGATGAGGCAAACCCTCCGGGACTTTGGCTACAATCTGAGCAAAGTCCCACTCCTATGTGACAATGAGAGTGCTATCCGCATAGCAGAAAATCCTGTTGAGCACAGCCGCACAAAGCACATTGACATCCGGCATCACTTTTTGAGAGACCACCAGCAAAAGGGAGATATCGAAGTGTTCTATATTAGCACCGAGAACCAGCTAGCCAATATCTTTACCAAGCCTTTAGATGAGAAGACCTTTTGCAGGCTGCGTAGTGAGCTAAATGTCTTAGATTCGCGGAACTTGGATTGATTTATAGCATACATGTGTTTATGCCTTTGATCATGTTCCTTATGCATTTTGTTGTTTATTTATGGTGCTCAAGTTGTACAAGCACTCCCCGGACCTCACAAGTCCTTTTGCAAGTGATGCACATATTTAGGGGGAGATGTGCTACAACTTGACTCTTTGAGACTAACCGTGTGCTTGAGTTTGCTTGATTTAGTCTCAAAGGAAGGTTGAAAGGGAAAAGATGGACTTGGACCATGAAAGACTTCCACTGCACTCCGATGAGAGGGTAACTTATTCCAAGTTCATCTAATGTACTCTTATTGCCCTTGTATACTTATTTGAAGATTTTGGTGAGGCAATGGGGTTCAAGGGCCAAGATTGATCCCGTTTTGGTGCTTGATGCCAAAGGGGGAGAAAATAACGTCAAAGCAATAAATGGATCAGCTACCACTTGAGAAATTTTGAAAATAGTAGAATAGAGCTTTTGGTTTGTCAAAACTCTCTTGTTGTTTCTCTTTGCAAAAGTTGGTCTCCTGTGGGGAGAATGGTTGATTATGGGAAAAAGGGGGGAGTTTTTGAATCTTTGATCAATTTCTCCTGGAATACCTCTCTTTATGTCTCTACAAGTGAAGTTGACTTAGAGATAGGAAATTGAGTTTGATTTGCAAAAACAAACCAAGTGGTGGCAAAGAGTGATCCATATATGCCAAATTTGAATCAAAACAATTTTGAGTTTTCATTTGCATTGATATTGCACTTGTTCTAGTTGCTTTATGTTGTGTTGGCATAAATCACCAAAAAGGGGGAGATTGAAAGGGAAATGTGCCCTTGGGCCATTTCTAAGTATTTTGGTGATTGAGTGGCAACACAAGTGCTTAAGTGTTAGAGTATCCCAAGTGACGGACAAAGTGCAAATCAAAAGTAAAGGTATGTTTCTAGACTTAGTACATTGTTTTATGGACTAATGTATTGTGTCTAAGTGCTGGAAACAGGAAAAATCAAGTTGGAAAAGAGATGGCTTTGTTCAGCCAAAGTCTGCTCAGTCTGGCTGCACCGGACAGTGTCCGGTGCACCAGGCTGGCTCTGGTGAACTTGCTGCTCTCGGGACTTCGACGGCGGTGTACGGCTATAAATCACCGGACTGTCCGGTGGTGCACCGGACTATCCGGTGAGCCGTTCACAGGCGAAGTCGTCGCTCTCGGGAAGTGATTAACGGCGTACGGCTAAAAATCACCGGTCTGTCCGGTGGTGCACTAGACTGTCCGTTGAGCCAACGGTCAGCCGGGCCAACGGTCGGCTGAGGATTCCGCGCATGACGCGTGGCCGAGCCAACGGTCACATTGGAGCACCGGACTGTCCGGTGTGCACCGGACAGTGTCCGGTGCGCCAACGGCTCTGAATCTGCGACGGTCGGCTTCGCCAAATAAGGAAAGAAATCCGCACCGGACAGTGTCCGGTGGTGCACCGGACTGTCTGGTGCGCCAGGCAATAGAAGGCAAGAATTGCCTTCCTGTAATGCTCTCAACGGCTCCTAGCTGCCTTGGGGCTATAAAAAGGACCCCTAGGCGCATGGAGGAGAACACCAAGCATTCCCCAAGCATTCTAAAGCACCAAGACCTCGATTCCGCGCATTTGATTCTTTGTGATAGCATCTAGAGCTCTATTTGAGTTGTGAACTCGTCGAGTTGTGTTGTGAGCTCTTGTTGCGACTTGTGTGCGTGTTGTCGCTTTGATTTTGTGTCTTGTGTGCGTTGCTCATCCCTCCCTTACTCTGTGCTTCTTTGTGAACATCAAAGTGTAAGGGCGAGAGGCTCCAAGTTGTGGAGATTCCTCGCGATCGGGATATAGTAAAGCAAATCAAAACACCGTGGTATTCAAGTGGGTCTTTGGACCGCTTGAGAGGGGTTGATTGCAACCCTCGTCCGTTGGGACGCCACAACGTGGAGTAGGCAAGCGTTGGTCTTGGCCGAACCACGGGATAAACCACTGTGCCATCTCTATGTTGATCTCTTGTGGTTATTGTGTTTTGTTAAGACTCCTCTCTAGCCACTTGGCATTATTGTGCTAACACCTAACACTTAAACAAGTTTTTGTGGCTTTAAGTTTAAGTTTTTACAGGATCACCTATTCACCCCCCCTCTAGGTGCTCTCATGAGGTCACCGGAGTTGAGGCTGGCGCGAGCTGGAGTGGCTACAGGGTCGCCGGAGTTGGGCAGAGAGGGAGAGGGCACCACGGCGAACTCAATGGTGGGGAAGAGGCCCTGAATCCACGGGCAGAGAAGGGAGAACGGCGGTGAGAAGGTCTCAGGCGAGCCGGAGTAACTCTTGTGAGCCATTCTGGCCACGGGGAGGGGACTTAAGGCGTGCTAAGGCCTGGGCTAGCTTCAGCAGAGGCAGGGTTGACATAGGGACCTACTCCGGGGAACTAGACCGGGCTAAATCGGCCGGCCACCGCGCGAGCATGGTGGACCGCCGCGGCCGAGCACTGGCGAAGGCGAAATTGGCCGAGCACAGGGCGCAATAAGGGAAATTGGGCACGGGGATGGGTGTCTCACCTCTGGGCGAAGCTTGGGGAGGCTTGGAGCGGTCTCCGGCGAGCTGGATGGCTAGGAACGCGGGCGTGGGTCTTCGGCGGCGGCTGGCGGCGTGGGCAGAGCGTGAGAGAGGGCGAAGCTGCGCGAAATGAGGTGAGGGGTGTGCGCGGGGCATGGGCGGGGCTCTAAGAAGGGAGCTGGGCGCGTGGGCGGGCGTCGTGGCCGAGAAATCCGGCGACGTGCGCACGAGTCGGTCCACGACGAGCCTGGAGGGGGCGGAACTGACAGGTAGGGTCCATGGCGCAGAGAGAGGAGAAAGGGGCGTGCGGGGCAACGGCTCGGCGACTGGCGGACCGGGCCCGCGAGATAGAGAGACTGGTCCCACTAGGCAGCGAGCGAGGAAGGGAGCGCGTGCGCGAGGGAGAACTGCCGCTGACAGGCGGGGTCCGCCTGTCAGACGGCGCGGGCGCGCGGCCTGGCTGGGCCGACTGGGCTGGTTTGGGCTGCTTTCTCCTTTTCTTTTTCTCTGAATTTTCTAATTCCTTTTCCATTTCTTTTTCTATAGGGTTTTTCAAATCCAAATTCAAACTAGGTTTCAAATTCAAATAAATTCAAACTTTTCCAACACTTCAAAGAATATTTTAAACTCAGCATGATGCAACATGTCAAGACTCATAAGGTTTTGACAAAAATAAATAATTAACCTCCACTAGTTCAGGCTATCTCTAATCAAAAAGGAAAAAGGGAGAGAGAGAAAACCTAGAGTGAGAAAAAGAAGAGTAACACATGATTTTGGGTGATAATTAGAAAGAAATTTTATACCCCCAAAATCAGGGTGTTACAGACCTATCCCCCTTAAAAGAATCTCGCCCTCGAGATTCAGGGCTGGCTAGAAAAGAGCTCAGGGTACTTGGCTTTTAAATCATCTTCTCTTTCCCAGGTTGCTTCTTCTTCTGAGTGATGGCCCCATTTGACTTTGCACATTCTGATGGTGTTCCTCCGGGTGACCCGATCTGCTGTCTCCAGAATTTGAGTTGGCTTCTCAATATAAGTCAGATCTTCTTGAACTTCAAGATCCTCTGCTAGCAACTGCTCTTCTAGCACTCTTAAGCATTTCTTCAACTGAGACACATGGAACACATCGTGCACAGCTGACAGATTCTCTAGTAAGCTGAGTTGATAAGCCACTTCTCCACGTGTTGCATGAATCTGATACGGGCCGATATAGCGAGGGGCTAGCTTGCCCTTGACTCCGAACCTCTTGGTTCCTCTGATAGGTGACACCTTCAAATAGACATAATCTCCCACTTCAAAACTGAGTTCTCTTCTTCTGGTGTCATCATAGCTTCGTTGTCTGGACTGTGCTGCCTTCAAATTCTCCCGGACCATTCTGATGTTCTCTTCGGCTTCAAGCAGAATATCTGGCCCGAACACAAGTCTTTCACCAGGTTGGTCCCAATGCAGTGCAGTTCTGCAATTCCTTCCATAAAGCGCTTCAAACGGTGACATCTTTAGGCTGGCTTGGTAGCTATTGTTGTAAGAGAATTCTGCATATGGTAATCTCTTGTCCCAACCTATGTTGTCTTGTAAGGCACAAGCCCTCAACATATCCTCCAAAATCTGATTAGTTATCTCTGTTTGACCATTTTGTCTGCGGGTGATAAGCTGAGCTGAATTTCAAATGCGTGCCTAAAGCTTCATGTAAGTACTGCCAAAAATGAGAGGTGAACTGGGTGCCTCTATCTGATACTATCTTCTTCGGAACGCCATGCAAGCACACAATCCGAGCCATGTATAGTTTGGCCAACACCGCACTGTTGTAGGTGGTCTTGACTGGTATGAAATGGGCCGCCTTTGTCAAACGGT
Organism: Zea mays; assembly: GCF_902167145.1. Lineage (NCBI taxonomy): Eukaryota > Viridiplantae > Streptophyta > Magnoliopsida > Poales > Poaceae > Zea > Zea mays. The sequence continues at coordinate 152,071,194 of NC_050100.1, forward strand.
CCACTACTACCCAGATAGAGTCATAACTAGTACGAGTGCGGGGAAAACCGACTATAAAGTCCATTCCTATCTCATCCCATTTCCACTGAGGAATCTGCAACGGTTGCAACAAAGCTGCAGGTCTCTGATGTTCTGCTTTAATCCTCTGACAATTGTTACATACAGCCACATACTCTGCTATCTCCCTTTCATACCGTACCACCAAAATATTTTCTTCAGGTCTTGGTACATCTTCTCACTACCAGGGTGTATAGAGTATGCTGTCTCATGAGCTTCCTTGAGAATCAGTTCCCGGATTGGTTTGATATCGAGAACACACAGTCTGTCCTTGAACCATACCACTCCTTCTGCATCTTCACGGAAATCCTTGCCTTATCCATCTATGATCAGCTGCCGGATCTCGTTGATTTTCTCATCATCCTTCTGACCCTTCCTAATGTCTTTCTCTAGAGTGGGTTCCAACTCAATTGTCACTCCTTGAGTGTTGTTCAGAAATCCGAGACTCAACCTGTCGAATTCCTTCGCTAGCTCATATGGCATCGGGTGAGCGGCCAACATATTGACTTGACTCTTCCTGCTAAGAGCATCTGCAACTACATTTGCTTTGCTTGGGTGATAATGAATCTCCAGCTCATAATCTTTGATCAACTCTAGCCATCTTCGCTGCCTCATGTTTAACTCTGACTGAGTGAATATGTACTTGACGCTCTTGTGGTCTGTGTAGATATCACACTTCTGCCCATAAAGATAATGCCTCCAGGTCTTCAATGCATGAACCACGACTGCTAACTCCAGATCATGAGTAGGATAGTTCTTCTCATGAATCTTCAACTGTCGGGACGAGTATGCCACTACTCTCCCTTCCTGCATCAACACACATCCCAGTCTGGTGTACTAAGCATCGCAATACACTGAGAATGGCTTGTGATCATCTGGCAGAATCAGTACTGGTGCCATTGTCAACTTCTCCTTCAATGTCTCAAAGGACTTATGGCATGCTGGGGTCCACTTGAACTCAACCTTCTTTGCCAGCAAGGCTATCAGTGGCCTGGCGATCTTGGAGAAACCTTCAATGAAACGCCGATAATAACCGGCCATTCTGATGAAACTCTTGATTCCTTGGACATCTTTTGGTGCTTTCCAGTCCAAGATAGCTGTTACCTTCTTCGGATCTACAGTCAATCCCTCTTGGTTTATAATGTGACCCAAGAACAGGACTTCACTAATCCAGAACTCGCACTTGCTAAGCTTGGCATACAGCTGACAATCTCGTAGCCTCTGAAGTACTTTCCTCAAATGCTCCTCATGCTCTTGCTCATTCTGGGAATATACAATAATATCATCAATGAACACCACTACGAACTTGTCGAGGTAGTCCATGAACACACTGTTCATCAGGTACATGAAGTAAGCTGGCGCAGTCGTCAATCCAAATGACATAACCATGAACTCATATAGTCCATACTTAGTGATGAATGTTGTCTTCGGTATATCTGCAGGTCGGATCCTGAGCTGATGGTAACCTGACCTCAGATCTATCTTTGAGAACATAGTGGCTCCTCTCAACTGATCAAATAGGTCTTCAATTCAAGGCAGAGGGTACTTGTTCTTGACACTGACTTCATTCAAAGCTCTGTAATTGATGCACATCCTCTTCGTGCCATCCTTCTTCTCCACAAATAACACTAGGGCTGCCCAAGGTGAGGTACTTGGTCTGATGTAGCCTTTCTCTAACAACTCATCAATCTGCTTCTTGAGTTCCACCAACTCTGGTCCGAACACTCGATAAGCTCTCTTGGAAATAGGGGCCGTGCCTGCGATAAGCTCTATGGCAAATTCAACTTTCCTTTCAGGTGGCATGCCTGGTAACTCTTCAGGGAATACATCTGGGAATTCTGACACAATCCTAATTGCCTCAATCGGATTGGACTCCTTGTCATCTACTGATAAATGGTGACAAGCTCCTTCTTCTAGTTTAGGTAAGTACAGCTTGGTTACTACTTCCTTTCTGGATGGGGACACCAACTTAACTGTTCTCTTGTCACAACTGATAGTGGCTTGATTTCTATGTAGCCAATTCATCCCTAGGATGAGATCTAACCCTTGGGTTCCCATGACTACTAGGCTAGCGGGGAAGGCTATCCCCCTTATTTCAATCCTTAGATTTAGACAAATCCTATCGGACTGAACTTTTCCCCCAACTGAATTAACTCTCAAAGGTGGGATCATTAGTTCTATGGGGATGTTATGTGATTCTACCCAAGATGCAGAAACAAAAGAATGTGTGGCACCAGTATCAAATAGTACTTTGCTGGGTAGGATTTGACTGGAAACATACCTACTGCCATGTCCTGAGCATCCTGGATTGCTTTGGCCTCTAGGTGATTCACCTTCCCACGGTTGTAGGCCTAACCACGGACTCCTGGTGCTTGCTGTGGTGCTCCTTGTCTTGCTGGGGCATTGACTGCTGGCGGTTGCTGGGCTGCTTTTTTTGGACAATTCTTCGCCCAATGATTTTATTCTCCATAGTAGAAGCATGCATGACCTCCTACTTGTGCTGGGGCTACTTGGCCATTCTGGTTGGTTGTGGGGGCAGGAATTCGAGCTGCCTGGTTGTTCTGACGTTGGTACTGATTTCCTCCTGGCTTAGTGTTCTGATGGTACTGCTGCTCCTGTTGCTGAGGAAACTGCCTATGGTACTGGTGCTGGTGCTGACGCTGATGCTGGTGCTGGTGCTAGTGGCCTTACTTGAATTGATGTGGCTAGTTGCCTGAGTAGTAGGGACGACTGCTACTCCCGGCCTAAGGTCCACCAATCTTGCGCTTCCTATCCTCCATCTCCCGACGCTTACTTTTAGTCATGATTGCTCTGTCGATCAAATGCTGGAAGGTGGGGAAAGTGTGGTTCATCAGCTGATAATGGAGGGAATCAACCAATCCTCTCAGAAAGCGGTACTGCCTCTTGGCATCTGTGTTGACGTCTTCTGGGGCGTAACGTGACAGCTGTAAAAACTTATCCCTGTATTCACTAACGGACAAGGGACCTTGCTTCAGGGCGAGAAACTCCTACTTCCTCACTATCATCAGTCCCTCGGGCACATGATAGCGACGGAAGTTGTCCCTGAACTCCTCCCAAGTAATGGCTTCAAGGTTGGCATGGGTGGCGAGGTAAGACTCCCACCAAGATTGTGCTGCTCCCCTAAGCTGTCGGGGACCATACAACACCTTCTCACGGTCGTTGCACTAGGCAGTGTGCAACTCATGCTCCACGGTACGCAGCCAATCTTCCACGTCCATGGGGTTAGCAGAGTGGGCAAAGACAGGGGGATGGCCCCTCATGAATTCTGCCCGCTTGTCTCTGGGCACTTGTGGCATCTGGACTTGCACTGGAGGCTGAGGTGGTGGTGGCTGCTGCTGAACTTGCTGCATCGCTACTAATGTCTGACCAATTGCCTGAACTGCCTGGGTGTGCATCAAGAACATCTTCTCAATGGTCATCGGGGGTGGCGGTGGCAAATGCTGCTGCGGAGCTGCCTCCTCTTAGGATGCCTGCTGCTCTGGCTGTGCACGCCTCACACCTCTGCGCCTGTTCTCAGACATCTGTAGGAATCACACACATATCAGATCTGACTCTGCAGTCTTTCAGCATAAGAAAAGATATACAGAAATCTTCACAACACTGAACAATTGATCATCTTCACTGACAACTTCTCAGATAAAGAGGAAAGTGGAAATAAATGGATTACCCAACTAAATAACTGACTTTATTAATAACTACACCAAGTTGCAGGAGATACCCACCCCTTGGTGACAATCATTACAAAGATCCAACTTCATTACATGTTCATCATGACAAACAATCCAACATATGATAAGCAAACTAACTCGAACTAAGACTAACTAGACTAAGGCACTGAATTCATTATTACAGACTCTGAATCCACGGATCTATGGATCTAAATCTATGCGGGTCCTATAGTTTGGGGTACCATAGTCGAAGCGACCACGGGGCGGTGAACGGTAAGGGTGCTAAATCCCTATAGGGGCGGGAGAACCACCATCAAGATAGTGGCATGCCGTGCATTCAGCACTCAATCCCGCAACCTCCGCCCGAACCTTGCCCAACTCGTCAAGGGCGTGGTCCAACTCTGTGTGGAGCACGGCGGCCAAGTTGACCATGCTACTTAGCCTGGGATTGCCCTCATCGACTGGCGAGACAATCACACCTCCAGCACTGCCGATCGAACGACGAGGGTAGTACTTCAGGTCAAGGCCATCAGCTACCCCGCTGAACAACGAGCAATACTGAGAAAGTGCCCGTCGTGCTGCATCTTGCATGGCTGCCTCGGTAGTATCCCTCTTAGTGATAGAATAGTGCTCTGAGAAGTCCTCTGCACCCCGGAGATCATCGTCCGGACGACGCACCAAGCAAGTAGCCTCCCACTAGTTCGGGTATAGCCTGCGATGATGCTGGTAGACTACACAACGGTACTTGATAGACCAAGTGTGCCGGTCGAAAGCCCAACGCAACAAGGTATCGAGAGCGTCGTGGAAGTGACACCCGCGAGCAGCGTCACGAGTGATGGGTCTCGCGATCCGTCCCTCCAGCTCCGGCTCCTCCGAATGCTCCGTGCCATGGCTCGAACTGCCACCGGCGTCGTCGTCATCCTTGTCTCCGTTGGGGTCTCCTCCAGCAGCCGGGATGCCCTATGGTGGTGCAGGGGGCATCTCTGGCTGAGGTGCAGGGGAAGGCGGCCTCTCAGACTCCACCTCCCACTGAGGCAAGGGGGAAGAGTCCTACTGCTCCTGCTCCTACTCCTGGCGTCGGCACTCCTGCTCCTCGTGTAGGTGACGATGCAGTCTCTTCAGCTGGCTGGACTGGCCTGACATCGTGCAACGCAGTGGACGCTTCGCCAGGTGAGAAGGCAAAAAGGGGATCACAGACTTATGTGCAGTGCACCTAATATAGGCCATCTACAAAAGACATCGTAAGCACAAGAGTAAGAGTAGAACTATGAGACTAGAAAGTAAGCAGAAAGAAAAGTGAGACGAAACTTTTTGAGATAAGCAAATAACATAGAGTTGGTCAAGATGACCAACTTTTGAAAAGACACTAAGGTCAAGGTAAGAGTAGGGGTCTATAGTCCTTAGGTCGACCATTCTAGTCTAGGTTAGCGGTCCTACAGTCAGCAAGGCTTTGATACCACTTATGTCACACCCGGTTTTGGAAGGTAAACCGAATGCGAACCATGTATGTGCCAGGATCAGAACTCACGTACACAACAATTACATAATTGGACATCATCACACAATGCTTGAATTAAATAGCGGAAAGGTACTTAGTTACATCAAGATGTCTGAGACATTCATAGAGTCTATTACATAAACATAGTGTTCAATATTAAATCAAAGCGCGGAGTATCGAAACGTAGAAGATAAGCCTACACAGGCAGCTAACTGGGGGTTTGCCACTAAAGTAAACTAGAACTCGTCGTATTCCTGGAACTCCTCGAAGTCATCCATGTTGCCAACTTCACCTCCTGAGCACTGAGAACAGTGGGGACAACCTAGGGTGGGGTGGTTTGTAAAGCAAGGGTGAGTACACATCAATGTACTCAGCAAATGTCCCGTTTGGCTAAGGTGGACTAGCGGTATGTGGAGTTAAGGTTAAGTAGTTGCTTTTAGTTGGTCAAGTTTTATTATTATAAGTAGAGCCAAATTTTAGTAATAACCTAGTTATTACCTAGAGGCACTCCCTCCAAGAGGAAATACCGGAGATCAGGATTATAATCACCATTGTTAATCATCATCATAAAAGTAACCATTGTTCTTCTAATCGAAGAGGATCCCAAGGCTGCTCATAACTGTGAGCATGGCTGATTTACCAGTTTCTAACACTCTGCAGAGGTTGCACACTTTACCCACAAGCCGTGATTCCCATTCTGCCCGGGATTCTAGCCTCCCCATTGATCACTACCAAGGTGACCTAGCAGGGTCTCACTACGTAGCCTTTACAAAGATTTCCCAGAGGTCATAGCCGCCCGTTAGGTTTCTCCAGTTTGATAAACACAGTACATCTCCCCAAAGGAAGGGTGACTAACAAAACCAAATCAAAGAACCTTTGCAACCAACCTTGGCAGAGCAAGTACTGTGCCTGGACCCCATTGATGGCCCTACGGCGAAGCCAACTACTCATCTGGTTCCTCTAATTAATTGTAAAGCCCAAAATTTGTATAAAAATAATACTAAATAAAGAAATAAAATAGTAATATCAACAGTTTGGTAGTTTAAAATTTAGATCCAAACCTTGAAACTATAGTTCCAGACGAAACTATGAACAATAATTAAAGGAAGCACTTTCAATCTATCTATTGCAGATTTATAACTAGAGCACTCCTTAAAAACAAATCTCGAATCAAAAATAAATCATGGTGAAGATTTTATATCAAAATTATCCTAACTAAATAAACAATATTTGTTTGAATAACTTTTTATTCGAGCACACATTCAAAAAAATGATATATTCCTAAAATGAATATAATGTGAATTATTCCTTATTACATGTTTTTGAGCATTTGCTTAAGAGAATATAATAATAATAGTAAAACAAAATATATATTTTGTATAATGTTGTATTTTAACGTGTGCATTGAAATATGTGAAGCTCAAATTAGATTTGAATTTAAAATGAAATAGAAAATAAAAGTGAAAGGAAAATAGAAAATAGAAATCAAAAGAAAAACAAGAAAGCTTACCTGGGCCCTTACCGCACCAATTCGGCCCACCAGGGGATTCCTTCTGCGCGTAGCCACTTCGCTAGTCACTGGCGTGTGAGCCCCACTTCGCCAGCCACACACACCGTCTCACTCGCCCTGGCCAGTGGGCCCCGATTTGCAGGTGCTCCACCGCTTGGTCGGATGCCGCGCATGCGCCTTTGACCGCGGATGCACACATGGGGGGCCCCTCTTGTCAGACAACCCTCGCGCACGCACCGTCGATGACGCGCGGGCCCCAGCAGCAGGCGTCTTCCCCAACTAGCCGCGGATCTCACGCGTGGAAGCTCCGGGCTTGACCGGATCCCACCACCCCGCTTGCTTCGGCCGGCGTCGCGCTCACGTGCACGGGATTCCTCCCTGGCTCCCTCTGTCATGTGGGCCCTAGTGGTCAGGTTCACCTCCGAGCTCGGTTCAACTCAACCTGATGCTGCCGCTTTGAATTTCTCCGAATCCGCCTGCGAAAAGTTCGCCGGTAGTTGCGTGATTGACTCCACTCCCTTGCGAATATAAAACCGGGCTCTCGTGGCCGATCCGTCCAAACCATCAAACAACCAGATGCTGCACCCGGAAACAGAGAGAGGGCATGGGAGAAGATTGCCGCCACCATGTCCGCGGATGAAGAAACAGGCCGCGCGTGGACAGCTCACCAGCGGCACTGCTCTGGGCTTGGTGTGCGGTCCAGGAAAGTCGACTGGTCCCCAGGAAGAAGTTCATGGCCACGTCGGGCGCGATTGGGTGGCGTCGATGCAGGAATTCCTCGTCGGAGTCTGGACATCGCCGCCGTCCGCTGCTCTTCGTAGACATCACCACTACAACCTCGGAGAGTCGGTAAGAACATCCTTATCGTATTCTCCAGCGTATAGGCTTCGTGTAGCACCTAGCTTTCAGTGGAATCGTGCACCAAGGGCCGATTTGGAGTTCCGGCCATGGCGCACCGCCGCGGGGACACCGCTCCGCCGCTGGTGTCCGGTCAGCTGGGGCAAACGGATCTCGGACGCTGGTTCGTAGTTGAACGACCCAGATTAGATGCCGCATACCGGTTTGATTAGATAGGATTCGGACCGTTGGATCTGGCGCGTGCGGATCAGATTAGATCGGGATGCCGATTTGATCGCGTCCACCCATGACCGTCGATTGGCGATCCGATGGTGGGGAATCGGATCTGAACTTCATTAAACCTTGGCCGTTGATCTTGAATCGTGCGGATCCTGCTCCGTACTGGTTCGGGGGAAGCGCAGATGTAATCTGGACCGTCGGTTTCTAATCGGGCGGCTGTGGGCTTCTAATACCCTTTCGGCCTGACACATTTTCTTATGAGTCCCTACAGTTTGTTGATATCAACCCGCAATCCACCCTGTATAGTGCTTTGTGTCTCGGTTTCTTTTACGATTGAGCCCCTGCGCTTTCTGGAATTTGAGGCCCACTCCAGAGAATTATAAAACCAGGAAAATTATTTAGAAAGTAGTTTTTAGTACATATTTAGTTGCCGAAACTTGTTTAATTTGTAGAAAATCCATATGAACTCCAAATTAGTCAATTTCAGTTCCTAAATTTTTGTAATATTATTGTATATCCATTTGGGCCACAGTTTTGGCATGAAAGACACATTAGAATTATTCTTGTACTTAATCTTGTATTAAGCACATAAAACATTGGAAAATCCATAACTTAAAATCTCTAACTCCAAAATTAATAATTCCTGTTCCTGTGATCTTATTTCAATATGTAGATCATTATTATGTATTTTGCATATATGTTTGGTGTAATGATAATTTTGCCTATACACTGTTTGTTTGTAATGCTACGACTAGCGTGAGGTTACGAGTCACCTGAAGATCATCCTGGTACCTGGAATCTCAAGTCCCAGGCAAGTTGTGCCCTTGATCACTTCTTTTTACCTACTCATGTTCTGATTAATCATAATGATCTGCATAGGTTAATTTTGATGGGACCCAATAGGTTACCCTAGTTTGATTATCTTTATACCTTGTTTACCACTGAACTTTTTGGGTAGTACTTGCTAGTGCTTTATGTGGTTTTGGGTATGAAGATATATTATTCATGATCACACTTCTATTATCTGTTTATTATCACTGTTCATGATAAGATCATTATGTTAATTGGAACATGGAGTGACCACCCGGGAAAACAGTGCTACCACAAGGGTTTATGGACGCCCTTGGCTGACTAATTAGGAAAGCTAGTGGAGGACTACCTTACCCGAAAGGGGCAAGGGCAGTAGGGGAGTGGTCAGTGTAGGGAGGTCCTTGGTTGATTTTGCTGCGATGGCGGTCAGGCAAGAACCCTACATTGGAGCTTCCTATAAACTGTAGCGGGTTTTCTGAAGCTAGTGGAACTTTGTAAAGGCCTCGTAGTGTTACCCTGCCTCTCCTCCTCGGTAGAGGTGTATGGGAAGTCGCGATCCCTTGGCAGATGGGTAACATGACTTGTGGGTAAAGATGCGCAACCTCTACAGAGTGTAAAACTGGTATACTAGCCGTGCTCACGGTCATGAGCAGCTCGGACCCTCACATGATTAAATTATGGAACTAAATTCAATTTGTCATATGCATTGCATCGCAGGTGAGGTTGTTACTTTTGTTCTACTACTTAATTGGGTTGGTATTTACTTATACTTAGTAACTGCTAATAAAATTTTGATCAACTTTAAAAGCAATGCTCAGCTCTAACCATCCTCTTTGGTAAGCCTTACACTTCACGTGAGCTCCCACCTTTGGCGACTTCATGCACATTATTCCCCACAACTTGTTGAGCGATGAACGTATGTGAGCTCACTCTTGCTGTCTCACACCCCCCACAGGTCAAGAACAGGTACCGCAGGATGAGGCGCATGGAGGATGCTGCGACGAGTTCGTGAGAGATCTAGGTCGTCGTCTCCCAGTCAACTTTGGGTTGCTGGACCGTTGTCTCCATATAATGTAATTATTTATTTATTTTGTATAGAACTCCTGTTATGTAGTAAAGATGTGACATTCGATCCTGTGCCATGATTCATCATATGTGTGAGACTTGGTCCCAGCACACCTGATGTTTATGTTCGCGCCCGGGTCTTGGTGCCCCGAAACCCGGGTGTGACAGAAGTGGTATCAGAGGAATGTTGACTGTAGGACGAAACCTAGATAGAACTGGACAACCATTGTCTACTTACCTCTGCTACTCTGATTCTTTCTAAACTTCCCTTAATCTTTTCTCATCTAATTCTGCTTACTCTGATTATTCTTATCTTTCTTTCTAAAGACAAATGTGGATTTCACACTTTGAAATCCAGTGCCTAAAGTGACTTTTAGGAATAGGAGACCTACTCTTAGGAACAAAAAAAACTATTTTTATAGATATCTATGAACTTGAATGTTTGTTCTTATGATACATGTCTGATTTGGATCTTTGATTGAGTGTGATGAGTTGTGGAGTAATGTCCACAATTACATCTACATATACATATAGACATAAATATAAATAAATAAGAATCATAAGATGACTGTACAAATTAAGAATACCACCACTAGAATATATCAAGCCTAATAGGTCCATGTTATCTTAAAAGATTCTCTTATCTTAATGGATCCATCTTACCTTAAAAAAATTCTATCTTATCCTCACCACTTTGCTTATCTCACAATGGTATAACAAACATGATCTATTCCAAAATAAATTTAGTATATCCCTATCGAGTCTAATCTGGTTACACCAATTTAATTCTGATCTCATCTAATTTGATTAGATCTACTCTAATGGACAAACATGTTAGATAATACTGATAAAATAGATTAGACCCTACTAGCCAGATGTTAACCTAACTTAACACATTAGACCAACTTAACCATGAGCAGAAGACCCATCCCAACCATAGAGTCATGATGGATTGCATAATCTGCCTATCTCCATCTAGCGTCAAACAAACTTTTGATCTACATCATGTACTCTACCTCACCCATAACTATCTTAACCATATTTCCCAACTCCGATGATATACATTAACTTTGAATTAATGAGACCAGGAAGGAAAGATCAACATCAACAAGGAAGGATATAACAGTCAAAGCGAATCTCGAGATGAATCAAGACTTAAACTTTTCGGATCAAGTCTTTTCCTTGCCATAATCTTACTTACCCCTATTTATTCTTGCCCTAACCTATCCATCTCTTTTTCCACATAATAAGTAGCTGGATACATATGCTCTCCTAATCACCCACTATGCCCACCACCAGCTCCACCAAGCTACATAAACATATATAAATTGCTACTATTTGTAAGATCTAGATATTACTATAGTGAGTAGATGGTATGGTACTATTTTAGGAGGAATAATAATAAGGTTTATTTGACCCCATGTTGGGGACTTGTTCTCAAATGCTATGAGTTAAGAACAAGGCAACACAGAAAATGTTAAACGATAAAGTCCTTCGTCCTTTGAAGCATTATTTCCCTTAGGATATAACGATCTCCGGACGAAGGTCATGAAGGACGAACCTTCATCATCACAGTATACAAAAGACGAAGCATATAAAACATAAAAAATAACATGAATATTTATATAATATTATTCATTTAACTTTGTTATATTATCATAGAGAAATAGAAACAATATTGTATTATAAGTGTACCTTCGGCTTGGAAGGAGATGAAAGTACAAGTGTGACGCAAAGAGCGAATGCCAAGTCAGCGTGAACAGTACGGGGTACTGTTCACCTATTTATAGGCACGGGATACAACCCATACAAAATTACATACATGCCCTTTACATTTGGTGATAATTCCATAGCAATCTATCGAGGTCTAAATGGCCTTTTCATCTTTAAGTCGGTTCCCTTTTCTGCGAACATGCCGAAGCTTTCCTGCTTCACAGCTTCGGCACTGCCAACCTTCGTATCTTTTGAGGTTCTCCCTCTTTGATATAAGTCCGAAGGTACCTGTTCACACATTACACTCTAGAAACACTGTTAAATCATGTTTTTGAGGACCTTCGGAAGCCGAAGGCCCCCAACAGTAGCCCCTCGCAATATTAATTTGTTTGAAATAATAAATTCAGATTGCGATATGAACGAAGGCTTTATGCCGAAGGTCCGAAAAAACACCTTCCCTTTGCTAGAATAGCAACATTCAATGACAAGTGGGGTCTTTCAACTTTCAACGCATCAAGCGTATAAATACGGCCATACCGCAAACTTATTTTGCACGCTTTCTGGCCAACCACTCCTGCTCACTCATTTTTTAGCTCTTGTGCACTGTGATCTGCTAAGTTTTTAGCTTTGAAGCTTCGGCTTTTAAAAACAGTTTTTTAGTGTTTCCGAAGATGTCTGAAGCTGCTAAGAAGGCTGCTGCTGAGATGAAGCTGAGTCTTGATGAAGAGAAGAACTTAGGGTTTCTTATAGCAATGTCGAAGACCAACACAGAAAAGATCACCAGGGAAATTCTGGAAGGGCTGTCTGAAGATACTGGTGACAGTGAAAGTTATGATGTGGACAGCGGTGGCGAAGACTCCGAAGATCGCCCCTGGCGACCAAGCCATTCAGTTTATGGTAAATCAACTATCAAAGAGAATCATCTTGTTAATATGAGAGGAAGGTATTTCCGGGACCTGTCCATTGTGAGGGCGGACGAAGGGGAAAAAACTTGTCCACACCCTGAAGAAAATGAAGTTGTGGTGTATCGAAGCTTTTTGAAAGCTGGATTGCGATTCCCCTTGAGCAGCTTCGTCGTGGAGGTGTTGAAAATCTTCGAAGTCTATCTTCATCAACTTACTCCCGAGGCAATTATAAGGCTAAATATCTTCGTGTGGGCCGCGAGAAGCCAAGGTCTGAAGCCTGACGCAAGAAGCTTCTGTAATGTTCATGAATTATTATATGAAACAAAGCCTTGGGGCAAAGAACAGTACCATAACAACTTTGGCTGCTACAGCTTCGTCTCTCGGTCCGGGGCAAGCTGTCCCGTACCAACCTTTCGGAAGAGATGGCCCGGGGATTGGATGACAGAATGGTTTTATGTGAAGAATGACTTATCAGCACGAGAAGACATCAAAGGTATAATTATGCGTCCCATTTGGCAAAGAAAAAAAAAATTCTCCGAAGCTATACTTCGAAGATGAAGATTGTGTCTCCTTGTGACCACGATTTTCACTCTTTCAGATCATACTTCCGAAGATCAATATTGTGTCCCCTTCTTGTGACCACGATTTTCACTCTTTCAAATCATACTTCCGAAGATCAATATTGTGTCCCCTTCTTATGACCCCGATTTTCACTCTTTCAAATCATACTTCCGAAGATCAATATTGTGTCCCCTTCTTGTGCCATATGCAACATGATGTATGATGCTTATGCTATGCAAAATGATGTGATGATGTTATGCTACGTAGATGACATTTGTTCCGAAAGATACACACATATCCCCACACAATATTTTTGTATCAGCACTGATTCTTCGCTGTAAGCTCTGCATTCCCTTAGGAACGTCTTTGGAGCTTCTTCGCCTTTTACTTAGGCGGTATAAGCTCTGCATTCCCTTAGGAACGTCTTTGGAGCTTCTTCGCCTTTTACTTAGGCGGTATCAGCGTTGACTTTTTGCTGTATGCTCTGCATTCCTTTTGGAACGACTTTGGAGCAGAAAACTTACACTGCGCTCCCTTCGGAACGACTTTTTGTGACTTCGTCAGGCTTACTCTGCGTTCCTTAGAACGACTTTTTGTTACTTCGAAGGATTTTCGGTAGTCCGAAGGTCCTTTTTATTATCACAAACCTGTGAAGAAAACATATTTTTCTTGTAGGAATCAACGAAACTAATTACATGAAAACCTGAACAATGTCCTTTATTGCAGAAAATAAAACTGAATGAAAAAGATTGCTATTAAGGTAGGATATTTGTCAATAGATGTGCTTTGATTCTGGCACGGTGCTGTTGACCGTGCGAGCTTCGGACTGTTCTCTGAAGTCCCTTTGGTGTGGAGCATATTGGCTCCCTTCTGGCTGCTGACCTTGTTGCAACGGAGGTGGAGGCGGAGGCTGTTGCCAGGAAGCTGAAGGCTGACTTGCCGAAGCAGCAGAGACTGCAGGATGGTTGCCCACATATTCTGGGATGTAGGGCGAATGATACGAAGCTGTATGCATGACCTGCTTCGGCTGGGCTTGTTGTGCTGCTGCTTCAGCTATTTCCTTTTGCTTCTGTATAGTAACATGGCACATCCTGGTAGTATGGCCTTTGTTCTCACCGCAGAATAAGCAAAAGATTCTTCTTGGTTGATCGCCAAATCTTCCTCCGAAGCCCCTGGCGCCTCTGCCTCTTGGAGCTGGTGGCCGGAAGGAGCTTTGCTGTTGTCCAGAAGCCTGCGAGGAGCATTGTGGCCTTTGCTGTTGGCTTCCTCTGTCATCATTTTGCGTAGAATTGTGAATTGATCTCACATGCCTCGGGTAAAACCTCCCTCCGAAGCCCCTGGTCATTTCAGAAAATCTGAAAGCCTCCTCCCTTCTTTGGCGAAAGTCATTGTCGGCCCGAATGTATTCATCCATTTTCTGGAGAAGCTTCTCCAAAGTTTGAGGAGGCTTTCTGGCGAAGTACTGAGCTGACGGACCTGGCCGAAGCCCCTTGATCATGGCCTCAATGACAATTTCATTGGGCACCGTTGATGCCTGTGCCCTCAAATGCAAGAACCTTCGGACATATGCCTGAAGGTATTCTTCGTGGTCCTGAGTGCACTGGAACAGAGCCTGAGCAGTGACCGGCTTCGTCTGAAATCCTTGAAAACTGGTTAACAACAAATCCTTCAGCTTCTGCCATGAAGTGATCGTTCCTGGTCGAAGGGAGGAATACCAGGTTTGAGCAACACTTCTGACAGCCATAACGAAAGATTTGGCCATGACTGAAGCATTGCCACCGTACGAAGACACTGTTGCTTCGTAGCTCATCAAGAACTGCTTCGGGTCTGAATGGCCATCAAATACGGGGAGCTGAGGCGGCTTGTAGGACGGAGGCCAAGGTGTAGCCTGTAACTCAGCGGACAGGGGAGAAGCATCATCAAAAACAAAATTCCCACGATGGAAATTGTCATACCAGTCGTCTTCGTTGTGAAAGCCCTCCTGATGAAGGTCTTGATGCTGAGGCCTTCGGTGTTGCTCATCCTGAGCAAGATGACGAACTTCTTCAGAGGCTTCATCTATCTGCCTCTGCAGTTCAGCTAGCCTGGCCATCTTCTCCTTCCTGCGTTGAACCTGCTGCTGAAGGATTTCCAGATTCTGAATCTCCTGATCTAGATCATCCTCCGGATGTGTTGGACTGGTAGCCTTCCTCTTCTGGCTTCGTGCCTCTCTGAGAGAAAGGACGTCTTGATTGGGGTCCAGCGGCTGCAGCGTGCCAGCCCCTGGTGCTGAAGCCTTCTTCGGCGGCATGACGAAGCTGATGCTTGCCGAAGGTGTCGAAAAGCTCAGGAAATGGAAGTGAGTTCACCGGAGGTGGGCGCCAATGTTGGGGACTTGTTCTCAAATGCTATGAGTTAAGAACAAGGCAACACAGAAAATGTTAAACGATAAAGTCCTTCGTCCTTTGAAGCATTATTTCCCTTAGGATATAACGATCTCCGGACGAAGGTCATGAAGGACGAACCTTCATCATCACAGTATACAAAAGACGAAGCATATAAAACATAAAAAATAACATGAATATTTATATAATATTATTCATTTAACTTTGTTATATTATCATAGAGAAATAGAAACAATATTGTATTATAAGTGTACCTTCGGCTTGGAAGGAGATGAAAGTACAAGTGTGACGCAAAGAGCGAATGCCAAGTCAGCGTGAACAGTACGGGGGTACTGTTCACCTATTTATAGGCACGGGATACAACCCATACAAAATTACATACATGCCCTTTACATTTGGTGATAATTCCATAGCAATCTATCGAGGTCTAAATGGCCTTTTCATCTTTAAGTCGGTTCCCTTTTCTGCGAACATGCCGAAGCTTTCCTGCTTCACAGCTTCGGCACTGCCAACCTTCGTATCTTTTGAGGTTCTCCCTCTTTGATATAAGTCCGAAGGTACCTGTTCACACATTACACTCTAGAAACACTGTTAAATCATGTTTTTGAGGACCTTCGGAAGCCGAAGGCCCCCAACACCCCATGCGTTGCTAATAAATTATACATCATGCTGAGATTTTTGTTTGTGCATATGTTATGAGACAATATGGTTATGCACCATTTTCTTACAAATCTCGAGGACAAGATTTCTGTTAAGGGGGTAGGATTTGTAAAGCCCAAAATTTGTATAAAAAAATAATACTAAATAAAGAAATAAAATAGTAATATCAACAGTTTGGTAGTTTAAAATTTAGATCCAAACCTTGAAACTATAGTTCCAGACGAAACTATGAACAATAATTAAAGGAAGCACTTTCAATCTATCTATTGCAGATTTATAACTAGAGCACTCCTTAAAAACAAATCTCGAATCAAAAATAAATCATGGTGAAGATTTTATATCAAAATTATCCTAACTAAATAAACAATATTTGTTTGAATAACTTTTTATTCGAGCACACTTTCAAAAAAATGATATATTCCTAAAATGAATATAATGTGAATTATTCCTTATTACATGTTTTTGAGCATTTGCTTAAGAGAATATAATAATAATAGTAAAACAAAATATATATTTTGTATAATGTTGTATTTTAACGTGTGCATTGAAATATGTGAAGCTCAAATTAGATTTGAATTTAAAATGAAATAGAAAAATAAAAGTGAAAGGAAAATAGAAAATAGAAATCAAAAGAAAAACAAGAAAGCTTACCTGGGCCCTTACCGCACCAATTTGGCCCACCAGGGGATTCCTTCTGCGCGTAGCCACTTCGCTAGTCACTGGCGTGCGGGCCCCACTTCGCCAGCCACACACACCGTCTCACTCGCCCTGGCCAGTGGGCTCCGATTTGCAGGTGCTCCACCGCTTGGTCGGATGCCGCGCATGCGCCTTTGACAGCGGATGCACACATGCGGGGCCCCTCTTATCAGACAACCCTCGCGCACGCACCGTCGATGACGCGCGGGCCCCAGCAGCAGGCGTCTTCCCCAACTAGCCGCGGATCTCGCGCGCGGAAGCTCCGGGCTTGACCGGATCCCACCGCCCCGCTTGCTTCGGCCGGCGTCGCGCTCACGTGCGCGGGATTCCTCCCTGGCTCCCTCTGTCATGTGGGCCCTAGTGGTCAGGTTCACCTCTGAGCTCGGTTCAACTCAACCTGATGCTGCCGCTGGGAATTTCTCCGAATCCGCCTGCGAAAAGTTCGCCGGTAGTTGCGTGATTGACTCCACTCCCTTGCGAATATAAAACCGGGCTCTCGTGGCCGATCCGTCCAAACCATCAAACAACCGGATGCTGCACCCAGAAACAGAGAGAGGGCATGGGAGAAGATTGCCGCCACCATGTCCGCGGATGAAGAAATAGGCTGCGCGTGGACAGCTCACCAGCGGCACTGCTCTGGGCTTGGTGTGCGGTCCAGGCAAATCGACTGGTCCCCAGGAAGAAGTTCATGGCCACGTCGGGCGCGATTGGGTGGCGTCGACGCAGGAATTCCTCGTCGGAGTCTGGACATCGCCGCCGTCCGCTGCTCTTCGTAGACATCACCACTACAACCTCGGAGAGCCGGTAAGAACATCCTTATCGTATTCGCCAGCGTATAGGCTTCGTGTAGCACCTAGCTTTCAGTGGAATCGTGCACCAAGGGCCGATTTGGAGTTCCGGCCATGGCGCACCGCCGCGGGGACACCGCTCCGCCGCTGGTGTCCGGTCAGCTGGGGCAAACGGATCTCGGACGCTGGTTCGTAGTTGAACGGCCCAGATTAGATGCCGCATACCGGTTCGATTAGATAGGATTCGGACCGTTGGATCTGGCGCGTGCGGATCAGATTAGATCGGGATGCCGATTTGATCGCGTCCACCCATGACCGTCGATTGGCGATTCGATGGTGGGGAATCGGATCTGAACTTCATTAAACCTTGGCCGTTGATCTTGAATCGTGCGGATCCTGCTCCGTACCGGTTCGGGGGAAGCGCAGATGTAATCTGGACCGCCGGTTTCTAATCGGGCGGCTGTGGGCTTCTAATACCCTTTCGGCCTGACACATTTTCTTATGAGTCCCTACAGTTTGTTGATATCAACCCGCAATCCACCCTGTATAGTGCTTTGTGTCTCGGTTTCTTTTACGATTGAGCCCCTGCGCTTTCTGGAATTTGAGGCCCACTACAGAGAATTATAAAACCAGGAAAATTATTTAGAAAGTAGTTTTTAGTACATATTTAGTTGCAGAAACTTGTTTAATTTGTAGAAAATCCATATGAACTCCAAATTAGTCAATTTCAGTTCCTAAATTTTTGTAATATTATTGTATATCCATTTGGGCCACAGTTTTGGCATGAAAGACACATTAGAATTATTCTAGTACTTAATCTTGTATTAAGCACATAAAACATTGGAAAATCCATAACTTAAAATCTCTAACTCCAAAATTAATAATTCATGTTCCTGTGATCTTATTTCAATATGTAGATCATTATTATGTATTTTGCATATATGTTTGGTGTAATGTTAATTTTGCATATACACTGTTTGTTTGTAATGCTACGACTAGCGTGAGGTTACGAGTCACCTGAAGATCACCCTGTATAGTGCATATATGTTTGGTGTAATGTTAATTTTGCATATACACTTCTTTTTACCTACTCATGTTCTGATTAATCATAATGATCTGCATAGGTTAATTTTGATGGGACCCAATAGGTTACCCTAGTTTGATTATCTTTATACCTTGTTTACCACTGAACTTTTTGGGTAGTACTTGCTAGTGCTTTATGTGGTTTTGGGTATGAAGATATATTATTCATGATCACACTTCTATTATCTGTTTATTATCACTGTTCATGATAAGATCATTATGTTAATTGGAACATGGAGCGACCACCCGGGAAAACAGTGCTACCACAAGGGTTTATGGATGCCCTTGGCTGACTAATTAGGAAAGCTAGTGGAGGACTACCTTACTCGAAAGGGGCAAGGGCAGTAGGGGAGTGGTCAGTGTAGGGAGGTCCTTGGTTGATTTTGCTGCGATGGCGGTCAGGCAAGAACCCTGCATTGGAGCTTCCTATAAACTGTAGCGGGTTTTCTGAAGCTAGTGGAACTTTGTAAAGGCCTCGTAGTGTTACCCTGCCTCGCCTCCTCGGTAGAGGTGTATGGGAAGTCACGGTCCCTTGGCAGATGGGTAACATGACTTGTGGGTAAAGATGCGCAACCTCTGCAGAGTGTAAAACTGGTATACTAGATGTGCTCACGGTTATGAGCAGCTCGGACCCTCACATGATTAAATTATGGAACTAAATTCAATTTGTCATATGCATTGCATCACAGGTGAGGTTGTTACTTTTGTTCTACTACTTAATTGGGTTGGTATTTACTTATACTTAGTAACTGCTAATAAAATTTTGATCAACTTTAAAAGCAATGCTCAGCTCTAACCATCCTCTTTGGTAAGCCTTACACTTCACGTGAGCTCCCACCTTTGGCGAGTTCATGCACATTATTCCCCACAACTTGTTGAGCGATGAACGTATGTGAGCTCACTCTTGCTGTCTCACACCCCCCACAGGTCAAGAACAGGTACCGCAGGATGAGGCACATGGAGGATGCTGCGACGAGTTCGTGAGAGATCTAGGTCGTCGTCTCCCAGTCAACTTTGGGTTGCTGGACCGTTGTCTCCATATAATGTAATTATTTATTTATTTTGTATATAACTCCTGTTATGTAGTAAAGATGTGACATTCGATCCTGTGCCATGATTCATCATATGTGTGAGACTTGGTCCCAGCACACCTGATGTTTATGTTCGCGCCCGGGTCTTGGTGCCCCGAAACCCGGGTGTGACATTAATCAGCTAAGGGCATCCCATTCCACCATCATGGTTGCACTGTTATCCCGGGTTGTCACTCCCCAAACAGGTCCTTACGGAGAGGTACTCAGAAAAGAGCCTGAGCCCCCTAAAGTAATCACAAGGACCCCATCGGTATGACATCATCGTATCATAAAAGATCACATCATGTTCATTGATTAAGTTTAAGCAAAAGCATAAGCTAACCATGATTAACCCAAAAAGGTAAACAAGAGTAAGGGAAATGCAAACTAGTCAATCCTTAGGTTTCAATAAAGTAATGCGGGACAGGGAATTATAAAGTAGAGTAGGACATGATAGGTCTGAGGACACTTGCCTTTACCAGGTTGTTGCTCAGAGGGATCTTCGGCAACACACTCACGAACCCTGAGCTGCTCGTTGTCTAAGTAAAGCGAGCATACATTCAATACATTTGGAAGGTAAAAATGAACATCACATCACACATGTACAAATATTGGCACACAACTCAAGAAGGTATAGTATTAAGTACAGAGGAATGAGGTCAAGTTATAAAAATGGACTAATCCTAATTGGGGAATTGATTACTCTCTAAATGTTTGGAACATAGCTCAAAAAGGTTAAGTAGTGATTAAAACAAATGAAAGCTAGAATTATAAGATAAACTACTCTCATTTAGAAATTTGATTATCTTTTAAGTATTATCCATAATTACATTCCAAATTCTATTTATATCATTAAGGCCTAGAGGATAAGCCAAAAATAAATCCAAGTAATGCATAACACTAATCTCACAAGATTGAATATACTTTATTCATAGGGTTCTCCTTTTATTTATTTCATTAAATAAATAAATCAACATATACTTTAATTTTATATTCTAAGTGTAAATATTAAAGTGTACATATTATAGTTGGTCATATTTTATTTGTACAGAGAATAATTTGGTGAACATTTTGCAATTTGAACCCCTAAATTTGGAGTTCATATGAAAAAGATATGAAATAAACAAGTTTTGAAGTTTGAAATATGAAATTAGGGCTAAATCTGTGATTAAATAAAAGTCTAGGGGTCTAATTAAAACAAACCAAGGACCTATGCGCTAAAACAGAGGACGGCGGGTTGATTTCCTAAAACTAGGGGGATTCTTAAGCAAAACAGCCACGCGAAGGGGTATCGGGCTCCCTCAACCGTTGGATCAGAAACCGACGGCTGAGATTAGATCGCGTGGGCGCGCGCGAGGGCGCAGGCGCGCAGGCGTGGCTAACAAGCGAGGCCAGGGGCGTCAGCGGCGGAGGGGGAGGGCGCACTGACCGAGCGAGCCCAGCGCCAGAGGACTTGGGCGCTGACAGGCGGTCCAGGTCGTCAGGGCACGCGTGCACGAAGCGTTATCCGTGGTCCGAGCCATTCGATCTGAATCGGACAGAGGGGACCAGACCAGGGGGAAACAGACGGCTGCGGGCGGCGCCGGTCCTCTCTACGGCGATGAGGCCACCGGAGTTGAGCAGAGAGGGAGAGGGCACCACGGCGAACTGAATGGCGGGGAAGAGGCCATGAATCCACGAACAGAGAAGGGTGAACGGTGGTGAGAAGGTCTCGGGCAGGTCGTAGTAACTCCGGTGAGCCATTCCGGCCACGGGGAGGGGACTTAAGGCGCGCTAAGCCCTGGGCTAGCTTCAGCAGAGGCAGGGGTGACTGAAAGGGAAATGTGCCCTTGGGCCATTTCTAAGTATTTTGTGATTGAGTGCCAACACAAGTGCTTAATTGTTAATCTATGCCAATTGATGGACAAAGTGCAAATCAAGAGTAAAGGTATGTTTCTAAGACTTAGTACATTGTTTTGAGAACTAATGTATTGTGTCTAAGTGCTGGAAACAGGAGAAATCAATTTGGAGATGACTTGGCTCTTTCAGCCAAAGTCTGCTCAGTCTGGGTGCACCGGACTGTCCGGTGGTGCACCGGACAGTGTCCGGTGCGCCAGGCTGGCTCTGGCGAACTTGCTGCTCTCGGGACTTCGACGGCGGTGTATGGCTATAAATCACCGGACTGTCCGGTGGTGCACCGGACTGTCCGGTGAGCCATTCACAGGCGAAGTCGTCGCTCTCGGGAAGTGATTAACGGCGTACGGCTATAAATCACCGGACTGTCCGGTGGTGCACCGGACTGTCCAGTGAGCCAACGGTCAGCCGGGCCAACAGTCGGCCGGGGATTCCGCGCGTGACGCGTGGCCGAGCCAACGGTCACAATGGGGCACCAGACTGTCTGGTGTGCACCGGAAAGTGTCCGGTGCGCCAACGGCTCTACATCTGCAACGGTCGGCTTCGCCAAATATGGAAAGAAATCCGCACTGGACAGTGTCCGGTGGTGCACCGGACTGTCCGATGCGCCAGGCGACAGAAGGCAAGATTTTCCTTCCTGGAATGCTCTCAACGGCTCCTAGCTTCCTTGGGGCTATAAAAGGGACCCCTAGGCGCATGGAGGAGAAGACCAAGCATCCCTTGAGCATTGTTGATCACTCACACTTCATTCTTGCGCACTTGTTCGACATTCTTAGTGATTTAAGCTCCGTTCTAGTGAGAACCTTGTGATATTCTTTTGAGCTCAAGTCTGGGTCTTGTGTGTGCGTATTTGCTGTGATTTTGTGTCTCGTGTGCGTTGCTCATCCCTCCCTTACTTTGTGCTTCTTTGTGAACATCAAAGTGTAAGGGCGAGAGGCTCCAAGTTGTGGAGATTCCTCGCGAGCGGGATATAGTAAACAAAGCAAAACACTGTGGTATTCAAGTTGGTCTTTAGACCGCTTGAGAGGGGTTGATTGCAACCCTCGTCCGTTGGGACGCCACAACGTGGAGTAGGCAAGTTTTGTACTTGGCCGAACCACGGGATAAACCACTGTGTCTATCTGTGTTTTTGCAAGAACTCCTCTCTAGCCACTTGGCCTTATTGTGCTAACGCTTAATCAAGTTTTTGTGGCTTTAAGTTTAAGTTTTTACAGGATCACCTATTCACCCCCCCCTCTAGGTGCTCTCAATTGGTATCAGAGCCGTTCTCTTCACGAAGGGACTAATCGCCCGAAGAGATGGATCCTAATGGCAAGGGGATTATGATCAATGATAAGGAGAAGGAGTCCGTCATCAATGAGCCGAAAGATGACAAGCCTACTGACTTGGGCTCGGGCCACAAAGAAAAGACGGGAAGAAGAAGAAAACTAGGCGCATCAAGGAGATAGTCTACTACGACAGCGACGAATCTTCCTCTTCCCAAAAGGACGACAACAACGACTACGAAAAAAAGAAAACGGTCAATTCGAACTTTTCTTTCGATTACTCTCGTATTCCGCAAAGTACAAATGCTCATTTGCTCTCCATTCCACTTGGTAAACCTCCTCACTTTGATGGAGAGGACTACGGATTTTGGAGCCACAAAATGTGTAGTCACTTGTTCTCTCTCCATCCAAGCATATGGGAGATAGTCGAAAGTGGAATGAAATTTGATAGTACTGATAGTCCCATGTTTATAAATGAGCAAATTCACAAAAATGCACAAGATACTACTGTTCTTCTAGCCTCATTGTGCAGGGATGAATATCATAAAGTGAGCGGCTTGGACAACGCCAAGCAGATTTGGGACACCCTCAAGATCTCATATGAGGGAAATGACGTCACCATGCTCACCAAGATGGAGTTGGTGGAGGGCGAACTTGGGAGATTCGCGATGATCAGGGGCGAGGAGCCAACCCAAACATACAACCGGCTCAAGACCCTCATGAACAAAATAAGGAGCTATGGAAGCACGCAATGGACGGACCACGACGTCGTCCGCCTAATGCTAAGGTCTTTTACTGTCCTTGATCCACATCTTGTGAACAATATTCGTGAGAATCCTAGGTACACCAAGATGACGCCCGAGGAGGTACTTGGAAAGTTCGTAAGCGGGCGGATGATGATCAAGGAGGCTAGATATGTTGATGATGCGTTGAATGGCCCAATCCAAGAGCCTCAAACCATTGCTCTCAAAGCAACGAGGAGCAAGGAGGCGCTACCTAGCAAGGTGGCGCAAGTGGAGGTGGCCGGGGTTAATGATGAAGAAATGGCCCTCATCATCAAGCGTTTCAAGACGACGCTAAAGGGTCGCAAGGAGCATCCCAACAAGACCAAGACAAAGGGGAAGCGATCATGCTTCAAATGTGGTAAGATTGGTCATTTTATCGCTAATTGTCCCGATAATGTGAGTGACCAGGAACAAGGGAACAAGAGAGAAAAGAAGAAGGCATACAAGAAGGCTAAGGGCGAGGCACACCTTGGCAAGGAGTGGGACTCGGATTGTTCGTCGTCCGACTCCGACAACGAAGGACTCGCCGCAACCGCCTTCAACAAGTCATCCCTCTTCCAAAACGAGCATCACACTTGCCTCATGGCAAGAGAAAAGAAGGTAAGCACTCGTGATACTAGTACTTACACTTCCTCAAGTGATGAAGAATCTAGCGATGATGAAATAGACTATTCATGCTTATTCAAGGGCTTAGATAGAACTAAAGTTGATAAGATTAATGAATTGATTGATGCCTTGAATGATAAGAATAGATTATTAGAGAAGCAAGAGGACCTTTTATATGAAGAACATGATAAGTTTGTAGAGGCTCAAAAATCCCTTGCTTTAGAAATTAAACGGAATGAAATGCTTTCTTGTGAATTGTCTACATGCCATGACTCTATTTCTAGCTTAAAGAGCATAAATGATGATTTGAATGCTAAGTTAGAAATAGCTAATAAATCAACATCTTGTGTAGAACATGTTATAATTTGCAATAGGTGTAAAGATTTTAATGTTGATGCTTGTAGTGAACACTTAGTCTCAATTTCTAAATTGAACGATGAATTGGCTAGTCTTAATGCCCAACTTAAGACTAGCAAGAGTGAATTTGACAAACTAAAATTTGCAAGGGATGCCTACACGGTTGGTAGACACCCCTCAATTAAGGATGGTCTTGGCTTCAAGAGGGAAGTCAAG
This sequence comes from Zea mays, assembly GCF_902167145.1. Lineage (NCBI taxonomy): Eukaryota > Viridiplantae > Streptophyta > Magnoliopsida > Poales > Poaceae > Zea > Zea mays. The sequence continues at coordinate 152,095,882 of NC_050100.1, forward strand.
AACTTAACAAGCCATAAGGCTTCCATCTCCGCCAAGGAGAAAGGGAAGGCCCCTATGGCTAGTAGTGCTAAAAAGAATCATGCTTTCATGTACCATGATAGGAGACATTCTAGAAATGCGTATAGAAGTTATGATGTTGTTGATTCTCATGCCATGTTTGCTTCTAGTTCTTCTATTATGCATGATAGAAATTTAGCTAGGAAAATGCTATGCCTAGAAGAAATATTGTTCACGTTCCTAGGAAAGTAAATAATGAACCTTCTACAATTTTTCATACTTGCAATGCTTCCTTTGCTATTTGTAGAAAGGATAAGAAGGTAATTGCTAGGAAGTTAGGGGCAAGATGCAAGGGAGATAAAACTTGCATTTGGGTCCCTAAGACCATTGTGACTAACCTTGTAGGACCCAACAAGAGTTGGGTACCTAAAACCCAAGCCTAAATTTGCCTTGCAGGTTTATGCATCCGGGGGTACAAGCTGGATTATCGACAGTGGATGCACAAACCACATGATGGGGGAGAAGAAGATGTTCACCTCCTACGTCAAGAACAAGGATTCCCAAGATTCAATCATTTTCGGTGATGGGAACCAAGGCAAGGTGAAAGAGTTAGGAAAGATTGCTATTTCATCCGAGTACTTCATTTCTAATGTGTTATTAGTTGAGTCGCTTGGATATAATTTATTATCTGTAAGTCAACTTTGTAATATGGGATATAATTGCTTGTTCACAAATATAGATGTGTCTGTCTTTAGAAGATGTGATGGTTCACTAGCCTTTAAGGGTGTACTAGACGACAAACTTTATTTAGTTGATTTTGCAAAAGAGGAGGCCAATCTAGATGCATGCTTAATTGCTAAGACTTGCATGGGCTGGCTGTGGCATCGCCGTCTAGCACATGTCGGGATGAAGAACCTTCACAAACTTCTAAAGGGAGAACACGTCATAGGTCTAACTAATGTGCATTTCGAAAAAGATAGACCTTGTGCAGCTTGTCAAGCAGGTAAACAAGTGGGAAGTGCACATCACATCAAGAACGTGATGACTACATCAAGACCTCTGGAGCTGCTGCATATGGACCTCTTCGGACCCGTCGCCTACCTAAGCATCGGGGGAAGTAAGTATGGTTTAGTAATTGTTGATGATTTTTCTCGCTTCACTTGGGTATTCTTTTTGCAAGACAAATCTGAAACCCAAGGGACCCTCAAGCGCTTCCTAAGGAGAGCTCAAAATGAGTTTGAGCTCAAGGTGAAGAAGATAAGGAGCGACAACGGGTCCGAGTTCAAGAACCTTCAAGTGGAGGAGTACCTTGAGGAGGAAGGGATCAAGCACGAGTTCTCCACTCCCTACACACCACAGCAAAATGGTGTGGTAGAGAGGAAGAACGGGACGCTCATAGACATGGCGAGGACGATGCTTGGAGAGTTCAAGACCCCCGAGCGATTTTTGTCGGAAGCCGTGAATACGGCTTGCCACGCCATCAACCGGGTCTACCTTCACCGCCTCCTCAAGAAGACTTCATATGAGCTTCTAACCGGTAACAAACCCAATGTGTCTTACTTTCGTGTATTTGGGAGAAAATGTTACATTCTAGTAAAGAAAGGTAGAAATTCTAAGTTTGCTCCCAAAGTTGTAGAAGGGTTTTTATTAGGTTATGACTCAAATACAAAGGCGTATAGAGTCTTCAACAAATCATCGGGTTTGGTTGAAGTCTCTAGCGACGTTGTATTTGATGAGACTAATGGCTCTCCAAGAGAGCAAGTTGTTGATCTTGATGATGTAGATGAAGGAGACGTTCCAGCGGCCGCAATACGCACCATGGCGATTGGCGATGTGCGACCACAGGAACTCGAGGAGCAAGATCAACCGTCTTCCTCAACAATGGTGCATCCCCCAACTCAAGACGATGAACAGGTTCATCAAGAAGAGGCGTGTGATCAAGGGGGAGCACAAGATGATCATGTGATGGAGGAAGAAGCACAACCAGCACCTCCAACCCAAGTTCGAGCGACGATTCAAAGGAATCATCCCGTCGACCAAATTTTGGGTGACATTAGCAAGGGAGTAACTACTCGTTCTAGATTAGTTAATTTTTGTGAGCATTACTCCTTTGTCTCTTCTATTGAGCCTTTCAGGGTAGAAGAGGCCTTGCTAGATCCGGACTGGGTGTTGGCCATGCAGGAAGAGCTCAACAATTTCAAAAGAAATGAAGTTTGGACACTGGTGCCGCGTCCCAAGCAAAATGTTGTGGGAACCAAGTGGGTGTTCCGCAACAAACAGGACGAGCACGGGGTGGTGACAAGGAACAAGGCTCGACTTGTGGCAAAAGGTTATGCCCAAGTCGCAGGTTTGGACTTTGAGGAGACTTTTGCTCCTGTGGCTAGGCTAGAGTCCATTCGTATTTTGCTAGCATATGCTGCTCACCATTCTTTCAGATTGTTCCAAATGGACGTGAAGAGCGCTTTCCTCAACGGGCCAATCAAGGAGGAGGTGTACGTGGAGCAACCCCCTGGCTTCGAGGATGAACGGTACCCCGACCACGTATGTAAGCTTTCTAAGGTGCTCTATGGACTTAAGCAAGCCCCAAGAGCATGGTATGAATGCCTTAGAGACTTTTTAATTGCTAATGCTTTCAAGGTTGGGAAAGCCGATCCGACTTTATTCACTAAGACTTGTGATGGTGACTTATTTGTGTGCTAAATTTATGTCGATGACATAATATTTGGCTCTACTAACCAAAAGTCTTGTGAAGAGTTTAGCAGGGTGATGACACAGAAATTCGAGATGTCGATGATGGGCGAGTTGAACTACTTCCTTGGGTTCCAAGTGAAGCAACTCAAGGACGGCACCTTCATCTCCCAAACGAAGTACACGTAAGACTTGCTAAAGCGGTTTGGGATGAAGGATGCCAAGCCCGCAAAGACTCCGATGGGAACTGACGGACACGTCGACCTCAACAAAGGAGGTAAGTCCATTGATCAAAAAGCATACCGGTCCATAATAGATTCTTTGCTTTATTTATGCGCTAGTAGACCGGATATTATGCTTATTGTATGCATGTGTGCTAGATTTCAATCTGATCCAAGGGAGTGTCACTTAGTGGCTGTGAAGCGAATTCTTAGATATTTAGTCGCTACGCCTTGCTTCGGGATCTGGTATCCAAAGGGGTCTACCTTTGACTTAATTGGATATTCAGACTCCGACTATACTAGATGTAAGGTCGATAGGAAGAGTACATCAGGGACGTGCCAATTCTTAGGAAGGTCCCTGGTGTCGTGGAGCTCTAAGAAACAAACCTCCATTGCCCTATCCACCGCTGAGGTCGAGTATGTTGCCGCAGGACAGTGTTGCGCGCAACTACTTTGGATGAGGCAAACCCTTTGGGACTTTGGCTACAATCAGAGCAAAGTCCCACTCCTTTGTGATAATGAGAGTGCTATCCGCATAGCGGATAATCCTGTTGAGCACAGCCGCACAAAGCACATTGACATCCGGCATCACTTTTTGAGAGACCACCAACAAAAGGGAGATATCGAAGTGTTTTATATTAGCACCGAGAACCAGCTAGCCGATATCTTTACCAAGCCGTTAGATGAGAAGACCTTTTGCAGGCTGCGTAGTGAGCTAAATGTCTTAGATTTGCGGAACTTGGATTGATTTATAGCATACATGTGTTTATGCCTTTGATCATGTTCCTTATGCATTTTGTTGTTTACTTATGGTGCTCAAGTTGTACAAACACTCCCCGGACCTCACAAGTCCATTTGCAAGTGATGCACATATTTTAGGTGGAGACGTGCTACAACATGACCCTTTGAGACTAACCATGTGCTTGAGTTTTCTTAATTTAGTCTCAAAGGAGGTTTGAAAGGGAAAAGGTGGACTTGGACCTTGCAAGACTTCCACTGCACTCCGATGATAGGGTAGCTTATTCCAAGTTCATCTTCATGCTCTTATTGCCTTGGTACTCTTACTTGAAGATTTTGGTGAGGCAATGGGGTTTAAAGGGCCAAGATTGATCCCGTTTTGGTGCTTGATGCCAAAGGGGGAGAAAATAAGGCCAAAGCAATAAATGGATCAGCTACCACTTGAGAATTTTGAAAATAGTCAAATAGAGCTTTTGGTTTGTCAAAACTCTTTTGTTGTCTCTTTTGTCAAAAGTTGGCCTCTTGTGGGAAGAATAGTTGATTATGGGAAAAAGGGGGAGTTTTTGAAATCTTTGATCAATTTCTCTTGGAACAACTCTCTTTATGCCTCTACAATTGTGTTTGAATTAGAGATAGGAAATTGAGTTTGATTTGCAAAAACAAACCAAGTGGTGGCAAAGAATGATCCATATATGCCAATTTTGAATCAAAACAATTTTGAGTTCTCATTTGTATTGATGTTGCACTTCTTTTAGTTGCTTTTTGTTGTGTTGGCATAAATCACCAAAAAGGGGGAGATTGAAAGGGAAATGTGCCCTTGGGCCATTTCTAAGTATTTTGGTGATTGAGTGCCAACACAAGTGCTTAATTGTTAATCTATGACAATTGATGGACAAAGTGCAAATCAAGAGTAAAGGTATGTTTCTAAGACTTAGTACTTTGTTTTGAGAACTAATGTATTGTGTCTAAGTGCTGGAAACAGGAGAAATCAATTTGGAGATGACTTGGCTCTTTCAGCCAAAGTCTGCTCAGTCTGGGTGCACCGGACTGTCCGGTGGTGCACCGGAGTGTCCAGTGGTGCACCGGACAGTGTCCGGTGTGCCAGGCTGGCTCTGGCGAACTTGCTGCTCTCGGGACTTCGACGGCGGTGTACGGCTATAAATCACCGGACTGTCCGGTGGTGCACCGGACTGTCCGGTGAGCCATTCACAGGCGAAGTCGTCGCTCTCGGGAAGTGATAAACGGCGTACGGCTATAAATCACCAGACTGTCCGGTGGTGCACCGGACTGTCCGGTGAGCCAACTGTCAGCCGGGCCAACGGTCGGCCGGGGATTCCGCGCGTGACGCGTGGCCGAGCCAACGGTCACAATGGGGCACCGGACTGTCCGGTGTGCACCGGATAGTGTCCGGTGCGCCAACGGCTCTACATCTGCAACGGTCGGCTTCACCAAATAAGGAAAGAAATCCGCACCGGACAGTGTCCGGTGGTGCACCGGACTGTCTGGTGCGCCAGGCGACAGAAGGCAAGATTTGCCTTCCTGGAATGCTCTCAACGGCTCCTAGCTGCCTTGGGGCTATAAAAGGGACCCCTAGGCGCATGGAGGAGAAGACCAAGCATCCCTTGAGCATTGTTGATCACTCACACTTCATTCTTGCGCACTTGTTCGACATTCTTTGTGATTTGGGCTCCGTTCTAGTGAGAACCTCGTGATATTCTTTTGAGCTCAAGTTTGGGTCTTGTGTGTGCGTATTTGCTGTGATTTTGTGTCTCGTGTGCGTTGCTCATCCCTCCCTTACTTCGTGCTTCTTTGTGAACATCAAAGTGTAAGGGCGAGAGGCTCCAAGTTATGGAGATTCCTCGCGAGCGGGATATAGTAAACAAAGCAAAACACTGTGGTATTCAAGTGGGTCTTTGGACCGCTTGAGAGGGGTTGATTGCAACCCTCGTCCGTTGGGACGCCACAACGTGGAGTAGGCAAGTTTTGTACTTGGCCGAACCACGGGATAAACCACTATGTCTATCTGTGTTGATCCTCTTGTGGTTGTTGTGTTTTGCAAGAACTCCTCTCTAGCCACTTGGCCTTATTGTGCTAATGCTTAATCAAGTTTTTGTGGCTTTAAGTTTAAGTTTTTACAGGATCACCTATTCACCCCCCCTCTAGGTGCTCTCAGTGACACAGGGACCTACTCTGAGGAACTAGACCGGGCTAAATCGGCCGGACACCGTGTGAGCACGGTGGACCACCGTGACCGAGCACCGGCGAAGGCGCAATTGGCCGAGCACAGGGCGCAATAAGGGAAATTGGGCACGGGGACGGGTGTCTCACCTCGGGGCGGAGCTCGGGGAGGCTTGGAGCAGTCTCCAGCGAGCTGGATGGCCGGGAACACGGGCGCGGGTCTCCGGCGGCGGCTGGCGGCGTGGGCAGAGCGCGAGAGAGGGTGAAGCTACACGAAATGAGGTGAGGGGTGTGCGCGGGGCACTTGCGGGGCTCTAAGAAGGGAGATGGGCGCGTGGGCTGGCGTCGTGGCCGAGAAATCTGGTGACGTGCGCGAGTGCGCACGCACTGGTCCACGGTGAGTGCGGAGGGGGCGGAATGGACAGGTAGGGTCCACGGCGCAGAGAGAGAAGAAAGGGGCGTGCGGGGCAACGGCTCGGCGACTGGCGGACCAGGCCCGCGAGACAAAGAGAGAGAGGGAGCGCGGGGGGAAGAAAACTGGCGCCAACAGGCTGGCCCCACTGGGTAGCGAGCGAGGGAGGGAGGGCACGCGCGAGGGAGAACTGCCGCTGACAGGCGGGGTCCGCCTGTCAGACGGCGCGGGCGTGCGGCCTGGCTGGGCCGACTGGGCTGGTTTGGGCTGCTTTCTCCTTTTCTTTTTCTCTGAATTTTCTAATTCCTTTTTCATTTCTTTTTTCTATTGGGTTTTTCAAATCCAAATTCAAATTAGGTTTTAAATTCAAATAAATTCAAACTTGTGCAACACTTCAAAGAATATTTTAAACTCAGCATGATGCAACATGTCATGACTCATAAGGTTTTGGCAAAAATAAATAATTAACCTCCACTAGTTTAGGCTATCTCTAATCAAAAAGAAAAAAAAGGGAGAATGAATCTAGAGAGAGAGAAAACCTAGAGTGAGAAAAAGAAGAGTAACCCATGATTTTGGGTGATAATTAGAAAGAAATTTTATACCCCCAAAATCAGGGTGTTACACTAGCCATTCACCTCGGCAGTGTTTATGGGTCTGATCAACCCAGACTAGATTGGATACATGGCTTGTGGGTAAAGTTGTACCACCTTTGCAGGGTGTAAAACTGATATGTCAGCCGTGCTCACGGTTAAGAGCAACCTGGACCCTCACATGATAATTGAACTTAAAGATGGAAAATAAATCATGATCTGAGGATCTACCAGTGGTTTGCTTAAGTGATTTCACTTAAGTGTTTTTGATACAATCTTATGCCTTTGATTAATTGTGAAATTTGGGATACACACTTATTAGTAAGACAGGTGTTGCTAGTAAAATATTGACCAACTAAAATGATTACCGCTTATCTATAGCCTACCTTGTTAACTTGTATTAATTTCCCCCACTTGCTGAGCCCCAACCATAAGTGAGCTCACCCTTGCTAATATTTTGATCAGAGGGTGATGACGAAGACTTCGCATATGACGTTGATGAGTTTTAAGTCTAATGATGCGCCAGTCACCTTCCTATGGAAGAGTGTCCATGTTTAGTTTCGTCATACTTTGATTATGATACTTGTTAAGATACAATGTTCTGGATGATGTAATAAAGTTACTCTACTCTCTTTACACCTTTATTGCATTGTCTTTTGATATATTACACTTGTGACGTCAACATATGTGTGGAAAATGGATCCTGGCTCACAAATGCTATGCGTTCGGTTTTGCCCCTAGAACCGGGTGTGACAGAAGTGATATCAAACTTATGCTGACTCTAGGTCGTTAGACTAGTTAGAAATAGAAAGCCTAGTCTGTTCAAAACATGCTAATTTTGTTCTTACAAAATTATTTTATTAACCTTACCTCTTTAAACATCAACTAAGTTGACATTTTCTTTTATAGATGGTTCGTACGATTCAAACCACTCGAATCAACACCAACTACATCCCTCCGCCACGACAAGTTCCTGTCTACCCAGTGGTAGTTGAGGAAATCCCTGTGAATCTCCCTCACATTCGTGTGGTGAACAGAGTCATTCTGGAGGACAGCTCGGAGGAGTTTCTGCCTACGCCCACCCCGTTGGCAGAATCACTAGCCTTCGTAGCTGGATCGTCAGCTTCAGCACCGCCAGCACTAGCAGTCCAAGCCCCTGCTCCTGAAGGCGACGACCCGGACGACTCTGGTGACGACGATGATGACAAAGAAGAAGAAGTAGAAGAAGAAGAAGAGGAGAACATCAACGATGAAGCCAACGATGAATAGCAGGACTACTACGTGGGGTTATGGCCTGTCACTGAACATTACACATCAATGTCTGAGACAGGGCACTTCCCTAACCTGCTGCAGGATGTTCTGCACTCGTTGGGAACCGACGTCCGACTCCTGTATGAGACAAGGCGACTGTACGAGCTTCCTCGGGCTTGCTACTATATCACTCGCATTCATGTCTGGGTGATGGATGCAGGTGATAGAGGGTTCAGGACTCTGTCAGCTCATGAGTCTCTGACGCCGCTATCCACTTACGCTGCTTCGGTCAGTGACGCTGCTCGGCGAACTCTATGGTCCCTCAGCCCACCTACCGGTAGCAGCTGTGAGAGCACCTAGAGCGGGGTGAATAGGTGATCCTGTAAAACTTAAAAACTTATATCCACAAAAACTTGATTAGGAGTTAGCACAGTAATGCCAAGTGGCTAGAGAGGAGTCTTAACAAAACACAATAACCACAAGAGATCAACACAGAGATGGCACAGTGGTTTATCCCGTGGTTCAGCCAAGACCAACGCTTGCCTACTCCACGTTGTGGTGTCCCAACGGACGAGGATTGCAATCAACCCCTCTCAAGCGGTCCAAAGACCCACTTGAATACCACGGTGTTTTGCATTGCTTTTCTATATCCCGTTTGCGAGGAATCTCCACAACATGGAGTCTCTCGCCCTTACACTTTGATGATCACAAAGAAGCACGGAGTAAGGGAGGGATGAGCAACTCACACAAGACACAAATATCACAGCAAATACGCACACACAAGACCCAGACTTGAGCTCAAGAGACTATCACGAGTTTCTCACTAGAACGGAGCTCAAATCACTAAGAATGCCGAACAAGTGCGCAAGAACGAAGTGTGAGTGATCAACTATGCTCAATGAATGCTTGGATGTCTTCTCCATGCGCCAAGGGGTCCCTTTTATAGCCCCAAGGCAGCTAGGAGCCGTTGAGAGCATTGTAGGAAGGCAATTCTTGCCTTCTGTCGACTGGCGCACCGGACAATCCGGTGCACCACCGGATACTGTCCGGTGCTGATTTCTTTCCTTCTTTGGTGAAGCCAACCGTTGCAGATCCAGAGCCGTTGGCACACCGGACACTGTCCGGTGCACACCGGACAGTCCGGTGCACCAATGTGACCGTTGGCTCGGCCACGCGTCACGCGCGGAATCCTCGGCCGACCGTTGGCTCACCGCACAGTTCGGTGAATTATAGCCGTACGCCGTTGATGGCTTCCCGAGACCGACGACTTCCCCTGTGAACGGCTCACCGGACAGTCCGGTGATTTATACCGTACACCACCGTCGAAGTCCCGAGAGCAGCAAGTTCTCCAGAGCCAGCCTGGCGCACCGGACAATCCGGTGCACCCAGACTGCGCAGACTTTGGCTGAACAAAGCCATCTCTTTTCCAATTAGATTTCTCCTGTTTCCAGCACTTAGACACAATACATTAGTCCATAAAACAATGTACTAAGTCTAGAAACATACCTTTTGACTTGATTTGCACTTTGTCCACCACTTTGCATAGATTAACACAAAAGCACTTGTGTTGGCACTCAATCACCAAAATACTTAGAAATGGTCAAGGGCACATTTCCCTTTCAATCTCCCCCTTTTTCGTGATTTATGCCAACACAACATAAAGCAACTAGAACAAGTGCAATATCAATGCAAATGAAAACTCAAAATTGTTTTGATTCAAATTTGGCATATATGGATCACTCTTTGCCACCACTTGGTTTGTTTTTGCAAATCAAACTCAATTTCCTATCTCTAAGTCAAACACACTTGTAGAGACATAAAGAGAGTTGTTCCAATAGAAATTGATCACATGTATCAAAAACTCCCCCTATTTCCCGTAATCAACCATTCTCCCCACAAGAGACCAACTTTTGACAAAAAGAGCCAATAAGAGTATTTTGACAAAACAAAAGCTCTATTCTATTATTTTCAAAATTCTCAAGTGGTAGCTGATCCATTTATTGCTTTGGCCTTATTTTCTTCCCCTTTGGCATCAAGCACCAAAACGGGATCAATCTTGGCCCTCGAACCCCATTGCCTCACCAAAGTCTTCAAATAAGAATACAAAGGCAATAAGAGTACATGAGATGAACTTGGAATAAGTTACCCTCTCATCGGAGTGCAGTGGAAGTCTTTCATGGTCCAAGTCCACCTTTTCCCTTTCAAACCTCCTTTGAGACTAAATTAAGAAAACTCAAACACATGGTTAGTCTCAAAGGGCCAAGTTGTAGCACATCTCCCCCTAAATATGTGCATCACTTGCAAATGGACTTGTGAGGTCCGGGGAGTACTTGTACAACTTGAGCACCATAAGTAAACAACAAAATGCATAAGGAACATGATCAAAGGCATAAACACATGTATGCTATAAATCAATCCAAGTTCCGCGAATCTAAGACATTTAGTTCACTACGCAGCCTGCAAAAGGTCTTCTCATCTAAAGGCTTAGTGAAGATATTGGCTAGCTGGTTCTCGGTGCTAACATAAAACACTTCGATATCTCCCTTTTGCTGGTGGTCTCTCAAAAAGTGATGCCGGATGTCAATGTGCTTTGTGCGGCTGTGCTCAACAGGATTGTCCGCTATGCGGATAGCACTCTCATTGTCACATAGGAGTGGGACCTTGCTCAGATTGTAGCCAAAGTCCCGGAGGGTTTGCCTCATCCAAAGTTGTTGCGCGCAACACTGTCCTGCGGCAACATACTCGGCCTCAGCGGTGGATATGGCAACGGAAGTTTGTTTCTTAGAGTTCCATGACACCAGGGACCTTCCTAAGAATTGGCACGTCCCCGATGTACTCTTCCTATCGACCTTACATCCAGCATAGTCGGAATCTGAATATCCAATCAAGTCAAAGTTAGACCCCTTTGGATACCAGATCCCGAAGAAAGGCGTAGCGACTAAATATCTAAGGATTCGCTTCACAGCCACTAAGTGACACTCCCTTGGATCGGATTGAAATCTAGCACACATGCATACGCTAAGCATAATATCCGGTCTACTAGCACATAAATAAAGTAAAGACCCTATCATGGACCGGTATGCTTTTTGATCAACGGACTTACCTCCTTTGTTGAGGTCGGTGTGTCCGTCAGTTCCCATCAGCGTCTTTGTGGGCTTGGCATCCTTCATCCCAAACCGCTTTAGCAAGTCTTGCGTGTACTTCGTTTGGGAGATGAAGGTGCCATCCTTGAGTTGCTTCACTTGGAACCCAAGGAAGTAGTTCAACTCGCCCATCATCGACATCTTGAATTTCTGCGTCATCACCCTGCTGAACTCTTCACAAGACTTTTGGTTAGTAGAACCAAATATTATGTCATCGACATAAATTTGGCACACAAAAAGATCACCATCGCAAGTCTTAGTGAAAAGAGTTGGATCGGCTTTCCCAACCTTGAAAGCATTAGCAATTAAAAAGTCTCTAAGGCATTCATACCATGCTCTTGGGGCTTGCTTAAGTCCATAGAGCGCCTTAGAGAGCTTACACACGTGGTCGGGATATTGTTCATCCTCGAAGCCAGGGGGTTGCTCCACGTACACCTCCTCCTTGATCGGCCCGTTGAGGAAAGCGCTCTTCACATCCATTTGGAACAACCTGAAAGAATGGTGAGCGGCATATGCTAGCAAAATACGAATTGATTCTAGCCTAGCCACAGGAGCGAAAGTCTCCTCAAAGTCCAAACCTGTGATTTGGGCATAACCTTTTGCCACAAGTCGAGCCTTGTTCCTCGTCACCACCCTGTGCTCGTCCTGTTTGTTGCGGAACACCCACTTGGTTCCCATAACGTTTTGCTTGGGACGAGGCACCAGTGTCCAAACTTCATTCCTGTTGAAATTATTGAGCTCCTCTTGCATGGCCAATACCCAGTCCGGATCTAGCAAGGCCTCTTCTACCCTGAAAGGCTCAATAGAAGAGACAAAAGAGTAATGCTCACAAAAATTCACCAATCTAGAGCGAGTAGTTACTCCCTTGCTAATATCACCCAATATTTGGTCGACGGGATGATTCCTTTGAATCGTCGCTCGAACATGGGTTGGAGGTGCCTCAGGTGTTTCTTCCTCTTCGACTTGGACATCCTGTGCTCCCCCTTGATCACGCGCCTCCACTTGAGGTACCTGTTCGTCATCTTGGGTTGGGGGATTCACCATCGTTGAGGAAGAATGTTGATCTTGCTCTTTTTGTTCCTGAGGCCGCACATCTCCAATCGCCATGGTGCGTATCGCGGCCGTTGGAACATCTTCTTCATCTACATCATCAAGATCAACAACTTGCTCTGTTGGAGAGCCATTAGTCTCATCAAATACAATGTCGCTAGAGACTTCAACCAAACCCAATGATTTGTTGAAGACTATATACGCCTTTGTATTTGAGTCATAACCTAACAAAAACCCTTCTACAGCTTTGGGAGCAAACTTAGAATTTCTACTTTTCTTCACTAGAATGTAGCATTTGCTCCCAAATACACGAAAGTAAGATACATTGGGTTTGTTACCGGTTAGCAGCTCATACGAAGTCTTCTTGAGGACGCGGTGAAGGTAGACCCGGTTAATGGCGTGGCAAGCCGTGTTCACGGCTTCCGACCAAAAGCGCTCGGGGGTCTTGAACTCTCCAAGCATCGTCCTCGCCATATCGATGAGCGTCCTGTTCTTCCTCTCTACCACACCATTTTGTTGTGGTGTGTAGGGAGCGGAGAACTCATGCTTGATCCCTTCCTCCTCAAGATACTCCTCCACTTGAAGGTTCTTGAATTCGGACCCGTTGTCGCTCCTTATCTTTTTCACCTTGAGCTCAAACTCATTTTGAGCTCTCCTTAGGAAGCGCTTGAGGGTCCCTTGGGTTTCAGATTTATCCTGCAAAAAGAATACCCAAGTGAAGCGGGAAAAATCATCAACTATAACAAGACCATACTTACTTCCTCCTATACTTAGATAGGCGACGGGTCCGAAGAGGTCCATATGAAGCATCTCCAAGGGTCTTGATGTGGTCATCACATTTTTGGTGTGATGAGAGCTTCCCACCTGTTTGCCTGCTTGACAAGTTGCACAAGGTCTATCTTTTTCGAAATGCACGTTAGTTAGACCTATCACGTGTTCTCCCTTTAGAAGCTTGTGAAGGTTCTTCATCCCCACATGTGCTAAACGGCGATGCCACAGCCAGCCCATGCAAGTCTTAGCAATTAGGCATGCATCTAGACCGGCCTCCTCTTTTGCAAAATCAACTAAATAAAGTTTGTCGTCTAGTACACCCTTAAAAGCTAGTGAACCATCACACCTTCTAAAGACAGACACATCTACATTTGTGAATAAACAATTATATCCCATTTTACAAAGTTGACTAACGGATAACAGATTATATCCAAGCGACTCAACTAAAAACACATTAGAAATAGAGTGCTCGGATGAAATAGCAATCTTCCCTAACCCTTTTACCTTGCCTTGGTTCCCATCACCGAATATGATTGAATCTTGGGAATCCTTGTTCTTGACGTAGGAGGTGAACATCTTCTTCTCCCCCGTCATGTGGTTTGTGCATCCGCTGTCGATAATCCAGCTTGAACCCCTGGATGCATAAACCCGCAAGGCAAATTTAGGCTTGGGTCTTAGGTACCCAACTCTTGTTGGGTCCTACAAGGTTAGTCACAATGGTCTTAGGGACCCAAATGCAAGTTTTATCTCCCTTGCATCTTGCCCCTAATTTCCTAGCAATTACCTTCTTATCCTTTCTACAAATGGCAAATGAAGCATTGCAAGCATGATATATTGTTGAAGGTTCATTGATTTTCCTAGGAACATTAACAACATTTCTCCTAGGCATATGATGAACAACATTTCTCCTAGACAAATCTCTACCATGCATATAGGAAGAACTAGAAGCAAACATGACATGAGAATCAAAAGCATCATAACTTCTATAGGCATTCCTGGAATGTCTCCTATCATGATACATGAAAGCATGGTTCTTTTTAGCACTACTAGCCATAGGGGCCTTCCCTTTCTCCTTGGCGAAGATGGGAGCCTTATGGCTTGTTAATTTCTTGGCTTCCCTCTTGAAGCCAAGTCCATCCTTAATTGAGGGGTGTCTACCAATCGTGTAGGCATCCCTTGCAAATTTTAACTTATCAAATTCACTCTTGCTAGTCTTAAGTTGGGCATTAAGACTAGCTAGTTCATCATTTAACTTTGCAATAGACACTAGGTGTTCACTACAAGCATCAACATTAAAATCTTTACACCTAGTGCAAATCACAACATGTTCTACACAAGAGTTAGATCTATTTGCTACTTCTAGTTTAGCATTTAAATCATTGTTAACATCTTTCAAACTAGAAATTGTCTCATGGCAAGTAGATAGTTCACAAGAAAGCATTTCATTCCTCTTGATTTCTAAAGCAAGGGATTTTTGAGCCTCTACAAACTTATCATGTTCTTCATATAAAAGATCCTCTTGCTTTTCTAATAATCTATTCTTATCATTCAAGGCATCAATTAATTCGTTAATCTTATTAACCTTGGTTCTATCTAGACCCTTGAATAAACAAGAATAACCTATTTCATCATCATCACTAGACTCATCCTCACTTGAAGAAGCATAAGTAGTATTGTCTCGAGTACATACCTTCTTCTCCTTCGCCATGAGGCATGTGTGACGCTCGTTGGGGAAGAGGGATGACTTGTTGAAGGCGGTGGCGGCGAGTCCTTCATTGTCGGAGTCGGATGACGAACAATCCGAGTCCCATTCCTTGCCAAGGTGTGCCTCGCCGGCTAACATAATGGGTAACCGATAACATTAAATCATGTTTGTTTAAGTCTAACCGTAATCTATACCACACTATAAATGGATACCGCCTTATTCAAATTTGTTACCACCGATATTCAAGTGTGAATCATTACCATTACCATTTACGTTACATTTTGTGAACCAAATGGCACCTAATACTTTACCATTTATTAAAGTTAAAACAATCAAAGGAGGACCAATAAGTCGACTTACAAATTTCATCCAAGTCATTTCATCCGCTAGAATTACCACACACCATTAACAACGCCTTCACCACAATAACCATACCCGATATATATGTATATAGATGCACTCTTCACACAGTAATTTTGCATTTTTACTTAGACATCACATGAACACTACTACTTTTCACCTGCGACTATAACCATGCGCCTTTAGACTACACCAAGCAAATCATCGTGACCACGAGCTTAACCAAAGCCATCTAACAAGTTGGCTAACCAGAGCAACGACATAGTCCGCTATACAACATACATGTCGGCTTGTCTATTATTATCAAAATCTGAGACACAACATACACTACAACATTTTTATAAACATACATATTCACACATATTCTCACATCGACCAAATCATACGAACTGTAAACCACCAATCTCCAACTCGCAACCACCATGCACTTACTTCCCAAATCATGAACACATACATGTTTATCATATTAATAGAGCATTTCAATAATTATCCCAAAATAGCTAACTCCATTACACAACTTGTATCATGAACTGTTGGGGGCCTTCGGCTTCCGAAGGTCCTCAAAAACATGATTTAACAATGTTTCTGGAAGTATAATGCATGAACAGGTACCTTCGAACATGGACTCTTCGGACAAGTCAAAATCGCTGTATGAAGAAACACAAAGAGAAATAATGTCTTTAACATGATTTAACAATTTATTTATGTCATTTTTCATACTTTATATGAATCTCTTTTTCATCATTTATTATACTGATAAAGGTACATTCTTCATAACCTTCGTCCGAAACCCATTATGTCCTAAGGGAAATAATGCTTTGAGGGACGAAGGACTTTAACGTTTAACGATTTCTGTGTTGCCTTGTTCTTAATTCATAGCATTTAAGGACAAGTCCCTAACATTGGCGCCCACCTCCGGTGAACTCACTTCCACTTTTTTGAACTTCGACCACCTTCGGCAAGCATCGACCTTCGTCATGCCGCCAAAGAAAGCTTCAGCGACAGGGGCTGGTGCTCTGCAGCCACTGGACCCAAACCAAGATACTCTTCTCTTCGAGAGGCCCGAAGCCAGAAGAAGAAGGCCACTAGTCCAACACCCCAAGAGGATGACTTGGACCAAGAAATCAGAAATATGGAGATGCTGCATCAACAGGTGCAAAGGAAGAAAGAAAAGATGGCCCGGCTAGCTGACCTACAAAGGCAGATAGACGAAGCCTCTGAAGAGGTTTGTCATCTCACTCAAGATGAACAGAACCGAAGGCCCCAGTACATAGAGCTTCACCAAGAGGGCTTCGTCAACGAGGATGACTGGTATGATGATTTCCATCATGGAAATTTTGCTTTTGATGATGCTTCTCCTCTGTCAGCTGAGCTGCAGGCTACACCTTGGCCACCACCTTACAAACCACCCCAGCTCCCAATGTATGATGGACACTCAGATCCGAAGCAATTTCTGATGAGTTACGAAGCAACAATATCTTTGTATGGTGGCAACACTGCAGTCATGGAAAAATCCTTCGTCATGGCAGTCAAAAATGTTGCACAAACCTGGTACTCCTCTCTTCGGCCATGAACAATCATGTCATGGCAGAAGCTGAAGGACATGTTAATTACCAGTTTCCAAGGATTTCAGACGAAGTCGGTCACTGCTCAAGCCTTGTTCCAGTGCATGCAAGACCAGGAAGAATACCTCCACGCGTATGTCCGAAGGTTCTTGCGACTAAGGGCACAAGCGCCAACAGTGCCCAATGAGATTGTCATCGAGGCCATGATCAAGGGTCTTCGGCCAGGACCTTCGGCCCAATACTTCGCCAGGAAACCCCCTCAGACCCTGGAGAAACTGCTTCAAAAGATGGACGAGTACATTCGCGCTGACAATGACTTCCGGCAGAGAAGGGAGGAAGCTTAAAGGTTCTCCGAGATGACCAGGGGCTTCGAAGGAAGAATTCACCCCAGACATGTAAGGTCAATCCATTCCACTCAGAAGGACGACAGAGGAAGTCAACAACAGAGGCCACAATATTCTTCTCAGGCTTCGGGGCAACAACAGAGCTATCTTCGGCCGCCAGCTCCAAGGGGCAGAGGCGCCAGGGGCTTCGAAGGAAGATTCAGGGACCTGCCTAGGAAAATTTATTTCTTATTCTGTGGTGAGGACAAGGGCCATACTACCAGGATGTGCCATGTCACCATCTAGAAACAGAAAGAGATAGCAGAAGCTGCGGCCCAACAGAGCCAGCCAAAGCAAGTTATGCATACTGCTTCGTATCACTCACCATACATTCCAGAGTATGTGGATAACCATCCTGCAGCTTCAGTTGCTTCGGCAAGCCAACCCCAGGCGTCTTGGCAACAGCCTCCACCTCCACCACCAATGCAACGAGGCTAGCAGCCAGAAGGGAGCCAGTACACTCATCAGCAACGAGACTTCAGAGAGGAGTCCGAAGCTCGCACAGTCAACAGTACTGTGCCAGAGTCGAAGCAAATTTACTAGAAAATATCCTACCTCGGCAACAGTTCTTGCATTCGTTATCATTTCTTGTTTAAATAAGGAACAATCATCAAAGCCTAAGTTTTTCTTGTCATTTTCAATTTCTTGTAACAGCTTCGTTTTTTACCATAGTGAAAATATGTCTTCTCTATAGACTTACGGAGTCAGAGAAAGTTGCCGAAGCATGAAAGCTCTCGTGATTATAGAAAGTATCTCCGAAGTTACAGAAAAGTCGTTCCTAAGGGGACGCAGCGTAAGTTTTCTGCTCAAAAGTCGTTCCAAAGGGAATGCAGAGCTTACAGCAAAAAATAAACGTTGATTCTGCTGAAGTAAAAGGCGAAGAAGCTCCTAAGGGAGGCTTATAGCTTAAAAGGCGAAGAAGCTCCTAAGGTTCGCTTACAGCGAAAAATAAACGTTGATTCCGCTGAAGTAAAAGGCGAAGAAGCTCCTAAGGGAGGCTTACAACAAAAAATAAACGCTGATTCCGCTGAAGTAAAAGGCGAAGAAGCTCTTAAGGGAGGCTTACAGCGAAAAATAAACGCTGATACCGCCGAAATAGAAGGCGAAGAAGCTCCTAAGGGAGGCTTACAGCGAAAAGTCAGCACTGATCTTCGGCACAAATATCATTTTGCATAACATCACATCATCACATCATTTGCATAGCATAACATCATACATCATATTGCATCAATGACGCAAGAAGGGGGTTCAATGTTGATCTTAGGAGATTGTTTCGAAGAAGCAGTGCCAAGGCACAAAATAATTATTGAAGAAGCATACCTTTGCCAAACTCTAAAAGTGGAAAGACCTATTGCTTACAAGGCATAATATTTTTACGAGGATTGGATGTTTTTACGAAAGTATGAATATTCTTCACGAAGCATGAAAACAAGGGAAGGTGTTTTTTCGCCGAAGGCTCAAAAACGGTATGTACGTAAAGTTTCATGCATCGTAAAGAGTTGAATCATAAAAAACTTATATATTACATTCAAAATTACAAAATATTACACATATTGTCCAGCAAGTACTACATTCCAAATGTCTTTACAATAACAGCTAATCTTCTCTTAAGACTACTTCTGCAGCTTCGTTTAGTAGTTGATCAACAACTTTATCCATAATCGCTTCAACCATTTTTCTAATTTCATCATCTCTCTTCGGTTTGGGGTTCGCCAAAGGCTCGGTGGGCTCTGGGGGAGGAGATAGTGCGGTCGTGTTACAAGGTGCAAACAAGTTCGAAATCATAAAGTTACAACATAAAGTCAAAAGCTAGTAGTCAATACCTATTTGCCCCTCGAGATCCGCACTTTTCTCAGCGGCCTCTGCTACTTTTCTAGCGTCATGAATACCTTTTTCGCTTTTCCTTATAATTTCTTGAGCCATCTCCCGGCCACCATTTTCCCAGATGTCGGTGAAAAATTTTCCACCAACCAAGCTTCCTTCGGCCGAGGGGTCTTTTATGTCTTCAGAAGATAAGGCGGTTTCGATTTGTGCCAAGGATTTCACATGATCGCAGCCTTTCCTCTCCAAAATAGTGGCAATCCCCCTAGCACCTGAAAAGGCACATATGTCTCCGTGGCCACTCAAAACTTCTTCAAAAGCTTTAGCTTCGTGGCCGATCCATTCAATTGGGCCCTCGGGGTCGTCCTTTATGAAATTTTCTTCACTTGAGAACGCGCCAACACCGGCGAAGCTAGTTTTTATTTTCTTAACACATTCTATAGACTTTTCATAACACCTTTCCTTGGATGCACGAAGTTCTTCAACGTTTTTCTCTAAATGATTTGCCCATTGTTCACTAATTTCTCGTTTAGCTTCTGCAACTGTGCATTTTTCTTTAGCTTCGGCTAGCTGTTTCTGAAGATCCTCAATTTTGCGCTTCTGGGCCTCACCTTGAGCTTTGGAAGCAGTTTCGTCTTCTTTTATTTTATTCACCAACGAATGTAATATTTTATCTTTTTCGAGACCTTCGTTCCTTAGTTCAATTACTTCGGAATGAAGGTTGTTCAAGGCTATGGTACACCCTTCATCTTCGACATCTTTTTGTGCCCTGAGGGCATTGCTAAGTATAAGGCCCTGCAAAAGAATGTGATAATTAGTTTAAGCAAATGAAAAATTTTGGCTTCAAAAAATAGTACAAAGATCTCATTTTCTCACCTTTAAACTATTGTATGCTAAGCTGTCGGCCAGCTCGTCTTTTGACAACACCGAAAGCCCGTCTTCTAATGTCGGGAATCCGAAGCTCTTGCTCATCTCCCGACAGACAGAAATCTCCTTGCTGTCAGGGAGACAATACAAGAAGTCTTCTTCTCCGCTGCCGTTGAATATCAGCGCCCCTTTTGGATATTTCAATTTTTGCGCATAAAACTGAGCTTCTCGCTTCTCTTTTTCAGTCAGATTTTTACCCGAAGCATGACGTAAGACATAGTTGGGAGCTTTGGAAGATGCTTGTTGGAGCGAAGGCAGAAACGCCATCCTTCGCTCGAAGTCTCCGCTGCTTAGCCGCTGCTCTGACAGAGACAAAGCAGGCAGGGACACCCTTCGCTTGATCGGCACCAGACGAAGACCGGCGACGAAGGCATCCCACAGTGCGGCCACGTCCAGCTCAGAGGCCCACGTGCGATCCGGCCCATTGTAACGGGCCCTGCGTGGCCGCCGCGTGTTACGAGCCTAATTTGTAAAGGCATCCCTGTAATTACAGTCTGTAACCCTGCTTTATGGGAATATTCTGGGGATAACCTAGGTAGCTGAGGGCACATGCGTCCTTAACACAAGGTGCTGGGCGTTCAGGTACCTATAAATACCCCCGCACAGTGCCCGTGAGAGGCCTGGTTAACAGAGTTATTTGCCATCTCACGCGTAACCCTACTGTCTACACTGTTCACCCCGGTTGGCTTTCTTGCGATTGATAGGAAGTTCCAACATTTGGCGCCCACCGTTCGTGCTACGACAAAACCACCCGCGATGGCACCCAAGAGAGCTAACCCGAAGGCTGACGAGGCTGCGAAGGCAGCACTGCTAGCCGCAAGAAAGGGCAAGGCCCTCGCCCTCACCCAATCCACCCACCAAGAGCCCACTGAAGACAACATCCCCCACACCTGCGAAGACGACACCTTCCACACTTGCAGGCCCGAAGGACAATCGCAGCCGCCCCCAGGCTTCGCCCCACTGGAAGGCGCGGACCTCACCGAGGACGGTGAGGTCCTCGGCGTCTCAACAGAAGAACAGCTACAGCTGCGCGCCCTGCGCCTCAAGAACCGCAATCTCCAGAGGCAGAAAGAAATACTGGAAGCCAAGCGCCAGCGTGTGTCTGCACTAGCCAAAGTGCGACAAATGATACGCGACGAGGAGCAGAAGGCCCAAGACCTCGAGCGCGAGATCGCGCTGATGCAGCGCGAAGGCCACCTCGGCCTGCACCAAGAGCCACCCCTCCAGCAGCGCGCACAACCGAAAGACACGCGCGAAGGCCACCTCGGCCTGCAGCATGGGCCACCCCTGCAACACCGAGCACAGCTGGAGAACCCACGTTTCCCCCAGCGTGACTACACCTTCCAGCACGCCGCGCCATTCCAAGGGGTCAACTACCTCGACGAGCGAAGTCCCCTGGCGCCACACCTGCAAGTGACGCCTTGGCCAGCTAACTTCCGAGCAGGGACCTATCCCAAGTACAACGGCAGCACCGACCCGGCGCAATACATAATGAGTTATCAGGTCGCCGTTGCATCCGCCGGAGGGGACGACGCCACAATGGCGAAGTCCTTCATCATCGCCCTAGAGGGCCCAGCACTCACCTGGTTCACCAGGTTGCCTCCGCTGTCCATTGATTCATGGAGAAGTCTCAGGGACAAGTTCCTGCTCAACTTCCAAGGGTACCGCCCAGACACTGACGCCTTGGCCGAGCTCTCGCTTTGCAAGCAGCTGGAAAAGGAGACCCTACGGGAGTATTACCGCAAATTCTTAACACTCAAGTCACAGCTGCCCTCCGTCGATGATCAGATCGCTATCCACTACGCCATCAGTGGCCTTCGTGCCGGCGTCCTCTACAGTCATTGTATCAGAGATCCACCCAAGAACCTCCAGGAGCTATATCAGCTCTTTAAAAAATATGCCAAATCCGAAGAGCTCCACCAGCGCAAGGTTGAGTCACAGCGGAAGCCCAAAGATGCCCCGCAGTCCAGCCGCACATGGACGAGGACTCCGCAGCCAGACTCCGGTCGAGACGGCCGCAGTCAGCAGCAAGTGCACAACATCGCCAACCAGCATCCCGCTGCTGACCCCCCTCGCCGCCAGGAATACCCCCCCAGGGCCGCAGAAACGGAACTCGTGGCAGGGGCCGAGGGCGCGCACAGCCGCCGCGCCGATTCTACTGCCTTTTTCACGGCGAAGACTGCGCCCACCAAACCAAAGACTGCCCCGAAACGAAGGCCACCAGAGATAGAATGGCACGGGCGCAGCCAGCCGACAACCCCAGAATTGTCGCGCACAACTACCAGCAACCCCCTCCACCATATATCCACGCCCCCGCTCCGCATCCACCGCACCACGCTTACCAACACCATTAGGAAGTACAAATCGTACCTCCTCCACCCCCACCTCCACACCAGCAACATCAAAACATCCCCCACGCCCCAAAGCAGGAAAACTTCGCCGATCAACCATATCGCGGAGTCATTCACATGATAACCGGGGGGTCAAGCACGGACTTCGACACCAAGCGGCAGAAGCGGGACCACTACCGCAGCATCAACCATGTCGCCGTCACTGGCCCAGTCGTGCAGACAAAGTGGTCCCACATACCGCTAACCTTCGACGCACGAGACGTCGACCTGCGCAGCGCCCCCCACATCGACGCCATGGTCATCAATTGCAGCGTGGCAGGCTGGGACTTACACAAAGTCCTAGTCGACAACGGCAGTCAGGCGGACATCATCTTCCTCCACGCCTTCGACCGCATGCGTATAAGCCACAGCCTGCTCAAGCCTTCGGACAACCCGTTGTATGGCTTCGGCGGCAAGGGCACCTTTCCCGTTGGCAAGAGAGTTGCCCCTCTCCTTCGGTGTAGCACCCAATGCCCGAAGTGAGCAAGTAACCTTTGATATCGTGGACATGGTATATCCATACAACGCCATCATGGGCCGGGGCTCCATCAATAAGTTCGAAGCTGCCATCCACGGGCTGTACCTATGTATGAAGATACCAGGTCCGCTAGGCGCTATTACGGTCTACGGCAACCAGCAGACGGCGCGCAACATAGAGCGGGACTTCGTGCCTGGTCAGAGGAACGTGCACTGTCTCACGACCCAGCGCGAGGTCCCTGCGCCCGCCAGCCCAACCGATAAACAGCACGACAAGGCACAGCTGCAGAGCCAAGACGGGACCAAGACTGTCCCCCTCGATCAGGCCACGCCCAAGCAGACAGTCACTATCAGCGAAGACCTTACCTCACATGAAGAAGAGAAGCTTCTCTGCTGCCTGGCCAAGAATAAAGATGTCTTCGCCTGGTCCGCCCTCGACCTGGTCGGAGTAAGCCGATCCATAATTGAGCACAGTTTGGGAATTGACCCTTCGGTGCGACCAAAAAAGCAAAGGCTTCGCAAAATGTCTGACGAAAAGACAGAGGCCGCCAAGGCGGAGGTGCACCGCCCCAATGTTGTAATGGTGCAGAAAAAAGTGGGAAATGGCGAATGTGCATAGACTTCACCAGTCTCAATAAGGCCTGCCCAAAGGACAATTTCCCGTTGCCACGGATCGACAAAATAGTCGATAGCGCGGCCGGATGCGAGGTCATGTCACTCCTCGACTGCTTCTCCGGCTATCACCAGATATACATGAAGGAGGAAGACAAGGCCAGCACCAGCTTCATAACACCCTTCGGCACTTATTGCTTCATCAGAATGCCGGAGGGACTCAAGAATGTCGGGTCCACCTTCTCCAGACTCACCAAAACAGTACTCGAAGGGCAGGTTGGCAGAAATATATTTACATATGTGGACCATCTCGCCGACCTCGCCAAGACATTCACGAACATGCGAGACGCACGACTCCGCCTAAACCCGGAAAAGTGCGTCTTCGGTGTTCGCCAGGGCAAGATATTGGGCTACCTGGTATCACATCGCGGCATTGAGGCCAACCCAACCAAGATCCAGGCCATCATAAACATGACGCCTCCGCAGTTCGCCAGGGACGTCCAGCGTCTGACAGGCAGATTGGCCGCTCTCAACAGGTTCATCTCCAGGTCCGCCGAGCGAAGTCTCCCCTTCCTCAAAACACTCCGCGGTTCAAAAGACTTCGCCTGGGGACCGGAGCAGGCAGCGGCCTTCGCCTCACTGAAACAGTACCTATCGGAGCTGGCAATCCTCACGAGCCCCGACTCCTTGCTCCCCCTATTGCTCTATGTTGCAGCTTCGCCGCACGCGGTCAGCGCGGCACTAGTGCAAGAGCAGACGGTTGAGGGTGCGGTCAGACAGCGCCCTGTTTACTATGTCTCCGAAGTGCTGACACCGTCCAAGTGCAACATGACAGAGCTGGAGAAGATCGCCTACGCAGTCGTTATGTCTTCGCGCAAGCTGCGCCATTACTTTGAAGCATTCAAGGTCCGAGTCACCTCAGACAGGGGACTCGGCGAACTATTCAGAAACCCGGAGGCATCGGTGAGGATTGCCATGTGGGCAGCCGAACTATCCGGCTACCACATCAGCTTCGAGCCCAGGACAGCCATCAAGTCACAGGTCCTGGCAGACTTCGTCGTCGACTGGACTGGGCCAATAACGCAGCCAGACCCGTCCACAGAGAAGGTCTGGACTATCCACTGCGACGGCGCATGGTGCCATGCGGGGGCAGGCGTCGCTGCAGTCGTCACCTCACCAGTCGGAGTCAAACACATATATGCAGCACGCCTCAGCTTCGCTCTGGAATCCGACAGATGCACAAACAATATAGCAGAGTATGAAGCGGTTATCCTCGGCCTCCGCAAGCTAAGGGCCCTCGGAGTCACCACATGTATCATCAAAACAGACTCCAAGATAGTTGCCGGCCAGGTCGAGAAAGACTATGCAGCAAAAGACCCCGCGCTCATGCAATACCTCGCAGCCATCCGAAGTCTCGAGAGACAGTTCAAGGGATTCACCTTGCAGCATGTGGATAGGGCCAAGAACGAGGAGGCCGATGCATTGGCCAAGGCTGCCGCCAGGGGCGAGCCCTTGCCCTCCGACGTGTTCTTTCACACCATCGGCACGCCAGCCGTCCGAAGCCCCGAAGGGCTCCAAATAACTAATGATAGCGAGGGCCACCGCATAGTCAACCTAATCATGACCGAAGACTGGCGGGCACCAATAACCCTGTTCCTACAGGGGTACTATCATCCAACCGACGTCGGTGAGGCCAAGCGCCTTAGACATCAAAGCCGGGACTTCGCACTGATTGAGGGCCAACTCTACAAGAAAGGGGTTAGTCAGCCAATGCTTAAGTGCGTCACCAAAACCGAAGGCATGCAGATCCTACGTGAAGTCCACAGTGGCACGTGCGGCTCGCACGCAGGGCCAAGGGCCCTGGCTGCCAAGGTGATCCGCCAAGGGTTTTACTGGCCCGCAATGATCTGCGCTGCAAATCGGGTCACAAGGTCCTGCGAAGCCTGCTAGAAGTTTTCTCCTCGGTCAGGCAGCCCCTCGCAGTATACAAAGCTGATTGCCCATACATGGCCTCTCCAGCGCTGGGGCCTGGACATTGTCGGGCCCCTGCCCACCGCTCAGGGGAACCTCAAGTTCGCCTTCGTAGCCATCGAATACTTCACCAAATGGATCGAAGCGAGGGCTGTTTCTACAATAACATTAAAGACTGCCCAAAAATTCTTCTAGCAAAACATTGTTTGCCGCTTCGGAGTACCGTCCGAGCTAACAGTTGACAACGGCAAGCAGTTTGACAGCCAAGATTTCAAGGATTTTTGTTTCTCCATCGGCACCAAGCTTGCCTTCGCTTCAGTCTATCACCCGCAGTCCAACGGGGTCGTGGAGCGCGCCAATGGGAAAATCTTCACAGCTGTCAAGAAGATGCTCCTCGATGAAAAAAAAGGCAGATGGACCGATTTGTTACCGGAGGCAGTCTGGGCGCTAAACACAACTGAGTGCAGGGCGACTGGGTTCACTCCTTTCCGCCTTCTATACGGGTCGGAGGCCATGACCCCACAAGAAATAAAGCATGGGTCCCCGCGTACAGTTCCGTCAGCCGTCCCCGACGTGGACGAGCCAACTTCAAAAGATCTCATTGACGGAGACCGGGTCTTCGCCCTACAGGCCCTAAACAAATACCAAGCCCAGACCAAAGCATGGCGCGACCACGCAGTCATCCCGAGGGAGTTCAGCGAAGGGGACCTCGTACTCGTCCGAACAGCTCGGACGGAGTCCAGGGGCAAGCTGGAGCCCAAGTGGGAGGGCCCCTTTATAGTCAAGACAAAAGCTTCCCCCAGCGCCTACAGGCTCACAACGCCAAACGGCGAGGACCTGGAGCACTCCTGGAACATCGACAACCTTCGCAAATTTTTTGTTTGACTCATCGGGGCTGATTCTGCCCTTGTAATTCGCCAAAA
The DNA here is from genome assembly GCF_902167145.1 of Zea mays. NCBI lineage: Eukaryota > Viridiplantae > Streptophyta > Magnoliopsida > Poales > Poaceae > Zea > Zea mays. The sequence goes on from NC_050100.1 coordinate 152,122,055, forward strand.
ACAATCTTGTACCGGCCCGCACTCTTTTCCTCCCGGGGGGTGAGGTTTTTAACGAGGCGGAGCCATGTAATATATGTGTGAAAAATCCCCCGCAAAAACATGCGTCGAAAAAAGACCGCGACGACGGTCTTCGACATTCGACCAATTCGGGGTCACCGCGAGGCTAAGCGCTAGCCACCCTCGCGTGCGACAAATCCGCGCAGAAGTCGCCTAAGGGTGCAACCGGACTAGCACAACAAGTGCGAAAAAACACGAAGTCTACCGCGAAGACTATCCGCGCAGAAGTCGCCTAAGGGTGCAGCCGGACTAGCACAACAAGTGCGAAAAAACACGAAGTCTACCGCGAAGACTATCCGCGCAGAAGTCGCCTAAGGGTGCAGCCGGACTAGCACAACAAGTGCGAAAAAACACGAAGTCTACCGCGAATACTATCCGCGCAGAAGTCGCCTAAGGGTGCAGCCGGACTAGCACAACAAGTGCGAAAAAACCGAAGTCTACCGCGAAGACTATCCGCGCAGAAGTCGCCTAAGGGTGCAGCCGGACTAGCACACCAAGTGCGAAAAAAAAACCCGAAGTCTATCGCAAAGACTCCGCGCAGAAGTCGCCTAAGGGTGCAGCCGGACTAGCACAACAAGTGCGAAAAAAGTGCGAAAAAACCGAAGTTTACCGCGAAGACTATCCGCGCAGAAGCCGCCTAAGGGCGCAGCCGAACTAGTACAACAAAAGCAGAAACGACAGCATCAAACCATCCGCGCTAAGACCGACTATAATCACACCAGCACAGCATAACCAACCATACCAGACAAAGTACACAACGCCCTCGCAGGCACAGGCACGCGAGGGCACACAACTTCATCGTACAATCCTGTACACATATACAAGCGAGGGCGCCACACTCTACATCGGCTCAACCTTAGGAATAATTCCCATCTCCCTATAATTAAATAACATTATCCTAAGCTCCTCGCCCGCAAAAAGACTTCGCAGTTCCCCTTCCCCTGTACTCGCGGCGGCCGGCAAAGACAACAGTTCCTGTCGACCAGTGTAACACCCCTGGTGTTACTACAACTAAAACTTGAGCATGGCATCATGAGCATTGGCATTGCATATGTTTGACACATCTAGAGTGCATTCACTAGGCAAAAATTTCAAACAAGTTGTATTGTTTTAATGTTTTTGCAAATAGAACCCTGGTTAAAGGACTTAACCCTAAAATAGTGGTTAAAGGGGTAAAACTTAACCCAAGTTAAGGAAACCTAAAGACTTTAGGGTAAAAGTCATAAAATGACCCCAAAAATAAACTTGAATCACCTTTATACCCCTGGGATACCAGAAACCCTAATTGGAACCCTGGAAAAACCCTAAAACCAAACCCTAGGGGCTTCTGTGCAAAATTAGCCCACTTTTGGGCTAAAGTGCAAAAACCAAGCCAAATAGGTTTCTTAAGTCCCTTGGTTCACAAAAATGTGTACTTGAAAGCAAAACCCTAAGTTTTGGACCTAAATGCAAGATGGACCTCATTTGAGTTTATTCTAAGTCTGAAAAATTAGTGAATGGGCTCAACTTTGGGACTTTGTAACTTACAAAGTATAGGGTTTTTGCCCTAGGTCACCACATCAAAGTTGAAGACCAATTATAGGAGAACAACTTTGCTAAAGAGTGCAAGCATAGTTGTTATGAGAAATTTAGAGAAAAACCCCATCAAAGTTCGACTGTCAGGTTGTTTTGAACTGAAATTCTGTTTAGCAGTGAACTGACATCAACTTCTAGCTCAGATTCAAGCATGATCCAGTGCTCAAATATGTTCAAGTCCTATAGTCGAATTGTAGATGGTATATTGCTCTACAATTTTGTTTAAGAAAGGCAATCGAGTTGCTGCACAAAATTGGAAGTTATGGGCTCTGGAAACTGGACTCTCAGTCACTCTGAACCGGTATTCCCATGGTACAGTGACCGATTAACTGAAGAAGATCGGGTTCGTCCTCACCGCCGGTAGCCGCCGCCGTTGATCGCGACTCGTCACGATTCGTGCTCGGTGGTCTTTGGATAAGCACTGCTGATACGTGTCCTCAACGGCGGTGAGCTGGAAGTCACCCCGCTCGGCCACGGCACGTTCTCCCCCCTGGCTCACCGCCCGCGGTAAGTACTCGCCGTCGACCGCCGCCTCTCGGCCGGGTGCCGCGTGGCTCTACACTTTCACCGTGTCGCCATGACCTTCTCTGAACCCTCCGTAGCTCACCGGAGTTACTGCCACGCTATGGGACACGTACTCCGTGCGCCAAGCTTCTTCCTCCCATCCGGCCGCCAGCGCAATTTGCTCAAATTGATCGCCGCCGCCCATGAACTCTATAAATTGAAGCCACCACATGCTCCGTATGGTAGTCAAGTACCTCGACGTCCAGTATTGCTCCCAGTGGTTCACCGACGAGCTCTAATTCCAAGTTTCCCCCAATTCCATCCGCCGCACCGTGAAAACTAGCCCTCCCGTGGCCAGCTCGTTCTGGTGAGTCGCCATCCAATTCGTATACTGTTTTCGTGCCTCTGCATGCTTGTGATGCTCTCGGTGGCGTCCGTTTGCTCAGTCCGGCCATGGTTGTACGGGAACGTGAGCTCGACGCCCCGGTTTCCGCCCTGAGCGTGGGCAGAGCAATTTCTTGGAGCACCGTTCGAAATTGAGGGCCGTTCTTAGGTCGCCTTAGGTCCGTAGAGACTCTCCGACCGTTAGCTTGAGTAGTCCTCGCCGGCCATGTCCAGTACGGGTCACGCCGGGAAGAATCCAGGGCGCGGCGTGGTCAGGGGCTATCGCGGGGAAGAAACAGAAGCTTGAGGGCGTTTCTGCAAATCGTCAGTGACTGCGTACAATAGCAAAAGGACCTTTTTCGGATTAGCCAGAAGCGCGAGGCCCTTTCTGCAAAATCACCTGGGCGCGGGCGCGCGCGCGCGGGCGCGAGCGCGCTGTTCTCCCTGGACCTGGGCTTGTTGGGCCAGAATCGGCCCAGTACTGTTTTATCGTTTTCCTTTTTCTTTTCAGCAGAACTTTGAAAAACTGTAGAAAATAGTAGAAAAATGCTCAAATTGTGAAACTAATTTTCCTAGGTTTGTTATTTTCTATAGTATTTAACAAAAATAAGTTGGTGATTTTTAGTGAAAGTAAGAAATTTTAGGGTATTTAAAGTAGTTAAAAGTCTTGATTATAGATTTTTAGAAAATAATTGATAGGTCCTAAAATGCCCAAAATTTTTATATGAGTGTTATTCAATATTGAGAAGCCTTGGGTAAAGTTTGAATTGATTTGGACCTTGTTTGATCACCAAACCCCAAAACACCCCCCTGCCCTATGAACTCCTTTACCGACTCCGGAAACCCTAAGTTCCCGGAACTCCGTGAAGGCAAGTTGTATTCAAGACATAACTAATAAGTTTATGTTATCTTTGCATCCTCATGAGCATCCCATGGCATCCATTCTTATACTTATGTATGGTTATGAGTAGAACGTGAAGAAGAGGTAGAAGTCCCCGAAGAGCAAGTGCAACCACCTTTGGACACTCAGGCCAGGAATAGTTTCTGCTTCGACATTTGTGGATCCGAGCCTGAATCGCCTGTTAACGAAGGCAAGCCCCGGTGCATTTGCCACCTCCCTTGATGTTTTTTAAAATCTTTCTCACTTGCTTGCTGCATTAAGTTATAGGAGTTGATTGTTAAACAATTCCTGCATTACCTTCCTTGATTTTGATTACCCCTCCTTAAAACCCTGTTTTTACAAAAAGGTTTTACTATGCTTAGTATTGCTTTAGAAAAACAAAAGGATTTGTTTTACAAAAGATGTTTGGCAAAAGTGGTCGGGATGTTTTCGAAAACAAAACTTGATGGTGGATCCATCATGGCCATGATGGGTCCAACATCGGAAAAGATGTACCTCTGTCAGGTACCAAGTTTTTGGGTTAAAAAGATTAAGCTGAGACCGGGCGGGTGACTTGCACGAGAAAGAGAGTCTCGGTGTAGTGACTCCGTCTGAGTCAATTAAGGACCGTCTCGATGTAGGCCTGCTGACCGAGGACCCTTTAACTGGTCACATGCCTCGTCATGGGTAAGCCTTGCCTCGGGCAGACTAAGGCCGGAATAAGATACCACGAAATGGGAGTGGAGCGGTGGCGAGAGTAGCGTGTACCCTCCGTGGCAAGAGGCTGGACGGTGGTGTATCTGTGCTCTCGGTTTGCGTGAACCTGATCCGGTCTTAAGAACCCCGGTGGCGGGTTGACATATGCAAGGGTTAAGTGCTACATATGTCGTGTGATCGGAGATCCTCAGCTGAGTATAATCGATTCGGATCGCCGTACCTCCGCGGTTATGGAGACTTGGCCACTGACTTACACGTAGCATTCCACTAAAGACGATGGGCTCTTGTTAAGAAATTGGCTAGTGCAGGACAAGTGATTGAACTAGGGTAGAAAGAACTCTAGTGGCAGGTAATTTTACTTAACTTGACAAATAAAATTGGATTTTAAGGATCCACTTTAGTAAGCATTTCTGCAAAACAGAGTCTTTGATTATTGAAAAGCCTTACCTTGACACCCTTAAGCCAGCATACCCTTGAGAGTCTTTTCTTTAGTCGGGTAAGACTTGCTGAGTATTCCATACTCAGGGTTTATCCCTTCGTTGTTTTTAGGTGAGGAAGTAGCAGACTTTTGCTGCTTCTGTGCCAAGGTGGTTCCAAAAGAAGAAAATCAAGACTGAAGTGCGGGAGGACTCGGTCCTCCACCTAGGATCTTTTGCTTCTGTCTTCTCGGGAGGAGTTTTTGCCTCCCTGGTTTGTATAATATTACTCTATGCACTCACTTTTAGTCTGGTCTGTAATAAAAATAACTCAAGCTTGCTTTCAAAATAAAATGTAAGTTTATGTAATTCGCTTCCGCATTTCTTCATCTCCGATGTTCTGTAATGTCTACAAGATGGGTGAGACGTTCCTGGTAAGGTGAGGAAAGATACCGAACTTGTCAAGTAGTTCAGGGGCACCTACAGGGTTGTCTGATGTCTGTGAGACAAGGACAACTGTAGGTGGGCCAAATTACTTGGGAGGTTCCGTCACAGCTGGTATCGGAGCGTAGCCCTTCTTGGCAGATATTATGAAGCATCTTCAAAAGGATTTTTAAGAGTCTTACCTAAAAATTCTTTTCTCCTCTTACCTAAGTATTCTGAAGAGTCTATCTTAAAGACCAGATAGGAAGAGTGCAACGTATAGAAGGTTGAATCGACTAAGGTTGATTCTGTAATTATACTTGCATCATGCTAAGCACTATATTAATAAAATTTCCCCCTTAGAGAAATGTTGTCGCGCATCAGAAAGACCGCGCGCAAATCTGCTAGACCCATTGGCGTACCCTGCCATTAACTTGCCCCAAGACATGAAGAAAGTAGTTGTGGTAGCAACGATCCTATCGGGGATCTGAAGCACAAGTCGAACTGCTTCAGTCAGGACTCCGTCACAAGAATGATCTATGGATTGCGGATGCAGCCATCCGCTACTTGCAAGACCAACTCGCGAAACGAGATTTAGCACTCGATTGGGTAGTTAACTCTCGTTTACTCGTCTGGGCTAAGGAAGCCAAAGCTCGAGCCCATGTGGAGGAGCTTAGCTTAGCCATGGATAACTTGCAGGTCTGTTGTAATGCACTACATGAAGAAGTGCATGTGTTGTATTTACAACTGCACCCGAACGTCCCTGCGAATCTTGTCGGGACAGAAGCCGGACCTTCTCATGTAGCGGGAGAAGCACGTGATGGTGAACCGGACCTTTTCAGGCCCCCTCCCTCTATGAAGTTGGTTGACGAATGGTCTTCTACGCCCGACGGTAAAGCTACCAAAAGTGAAAAGAAGTGGCTTATCAGGTGCCCTTAACATTGGCCAGACAGGACTTTCCTACTAATATGATTGTTCTGAAAAGCCAAGACATGGATGTCATCTTGGGCATGAACTGGTTAGCCCAGCAAAAAGCAATTCTCAACCTTGATCCGAGAACCATCAGGTTGAGTTATGACCAATAGAGAGTTGATGACTTGGTTGCCTAAACCCAAGAATTAGGCTTTAGTGAACCATGACCCGACCCAAAGTCGAATTTTCCGTTATCATTTCATGACCACACCCGTACAAGTAAATGCCTAGATAATTTCTTTGTCGGACCTAGAGTATACCTAGACTTCAAACAAGGATCTCAAGTCGTGCCTCCTTTTAGAGCCATTCTCTTGATCAGCTGATGCAGGTTGAAGTCTCTAGTGTATTTGGCCTCTCCTTGCGGATCGTCGTGTTGCTCTATTAACCCAACTTAGGAAAGACATGTCCAACCATTTCTTTGAATTTGATGCCTTTGGTTTCTTCATATCTATCGAAGGCATACCAACTTAAGCCTTGACCTTGTGTTCTCTGCGATGGGCATAGAAATATGCTTGGGCTGAATTAACAGTCTCCCATCGTACTTCTTTCATCAAGTTTAGATTATGGCCATGCCTTGGGCCATGATCTATTTGGCGCTCTACTTGTAACCATCTTTACTAGTGGAGTATTTCGCTGTGTATAATCACCCTTACCTAATCTGATTCAGTATTGGTGCCAGTTTTGTAATGATGGCATGGTTAAGAACTTATGGTACCGCGGCGAAGCTGAGAGGCTCCTATGAATGTGCACCCAGGATTTTGCTGCTTGGCGCATGTCGGTATCGAGGTCTCTAGTCATGATCCATTATGGAATTACACTGATGTGTTGTCTTCCATTGACCTTTCCTTGAAACACTCTCTATGTTGTCTTGAAGAGATCAAGCAACATCTGTCATTTCCATTGGATCAAAAGGGCATACCACTTTCATGTGTGGTCTTATTTCTTTTGATCTTGGTAGTGACTACTCACACAAGTTCCCTTTGCATCCTTTGTGTAAAAGGGAAGCCTTGGAGCTTTTTAGTGTAAGAAAACAACTAATTAGCTCTCAAATTGGAGATTGACTTTCCCCTGCTGCTGAAATGCAGGAGTTTGTTCATTCGCTTTCCTAATTAATCTATGTATTCCCTAACCAAGTGGATAATTCATCTCGCTTGAAGAAACGGATGAACAACCTGACTAAATGGATTTCTATCCAAATGCATGACCTTTGGCTTGTAAATGTGAACTCTCAACCCTTGGTTTACCGATGGTACTGAGAGGACTTGCTCAATGTCAAAAGTAGTTCAACAAGTTGGTTTCACTAACGTGCAACTGCCTGGTGAACGAAGGTTGAGTTTAGAGATCGTTTTATCGAGTTGTCTAAGCTCACTTTTGTACAACCCCTCTTAAGGAAGAATTTTCAAGAATCAAGATTAAGTCGGTCAATAACCACCTAACCATCGCTCTAGTCGTGCCTCGATTGCCTGATGTATGCTTTTCCAGCATAAGTGATTGGGTCGAGCCATGTCTAGTGCCTGATAAAATGGACTAGTTGCAAAGTCCGCATCTATAGATCCCTCCACTGGTGATTTTTCTTGAAACAATATCACCTTACGTGGACTTGGATTCCCTAGCTATCACGAGTGGACCGTGATGTTATTCGACATTCACCCCGTCTCGTGTGCTATGAACCTACTGAAACCACTTGTTGGTAAACCTCTTCTTGTGTGTTTTACCCAAGATGGTGCATCTGATTCTTTTTGGGTAAAGTTGCATAATTGCCACCCAACAGATTCAGATAATACAGTGTCATCAGAAAAAGCAAGTTGCACACATAGAACCTTATGTGTTCTTTTGGTATGCAAAGATGCAAATTGAAATTGCACACTATGGGGCTAGATGTGACACTTGTAAACGTGTCAAGGCCATATACATGAAGACTGTTGGTCCATTACAATCCTTACCTATCCCAACACGGAAAGGGGAAGATATTGTATGGACTTTATTGTGGGATTACCCAGGACTACAAAAGGGTATGACTCTATCGGGGTTATTATTGATCGGCATACGAAAATTTCTCATTTTCTGCCAGTCAAGACCGATTCCCAGTTACTGTCTATGCCCAATTGTACATTGCTCGTATTCTTCGTCTGCATGGTGTTCCGAAAACCATAGTGTCGGATCGTGGACCTCAATTCGTATCCAAATTCTGGGAAGAACTTCATAAATCCCTGGGTACTAAACTGCTCCACAGTTCGGCCTATCATCTTCAAACCAGTGGACAGACTGAGAGGGTAAACCAAATACTGGAAGATATGCTACGGACATGTGTTCTGGAATTCCCACAGAAATGAGGTGAATGTTTGCCCTTAGCGGAGTTTTCATATAATAATAGCTATCAAGAGAGTATCAAGATGGCACCCTCTGAAGCTTTATATGGACGTCGGTGTCGAACTCCGCTAAATTGGTCTGAACCTGGAGAAAGATACTTCTTTAGACCTGATATGGTGAAAGAGGTTGAAGAAAAGGTTCAGAGAATTATCCATAATATGAAGAAAGCTCAAGCACGGCAAAAGAGTTATGCTGACAAACGGCGAATGCCCTTATATTTCCTGGAAGGAGACTATGTCTACTTGAAGGTCTCACCAATGAAGGGTGTATCGCGTTTCGGAGTTAAAGGAAAACTTGCACCACGATATATTGGTCCTTTTCTTATTCTGGAAAGATATGGGCCAGTGGCGTATCGACTTCAGCTCCCCGAAACATTGTCTGCTGTGCATAATGTGTTCCACGTGTCACAACTGAAGAAGTGTCTTCGGGTTCCTGATCGAACCGTTGAAGTGACTGATGTTGTCCTGGAACCAGATTTAACATACTCGGAACATCCTATTCGAGTTCTGGATCAAAAGGACAGGATCACCCGAAGAAAGACTCTCAAGTTCTACAAGATACAGTGGAACCAGCATTCTGAAGATGAGGCTACATGGGAAACTCAAGACTTCTTGGATAAGAATTTCCCAGGCTTCCTAGCCTCATGTAAACTGTAAAGCCTGTATAGTTGTTGTAATAAAGAAGTAACCCCCACATCACCCCTGTCTTGTACCAAAAATAAGGAAATAAAAATGTGATGCGTTTCCTTTACCATTACTTACCCTAGGATTTTTAATCTCGGGACGAGATTCTTTTATGGGGGGAAGGATGTAACACCCCTGGTGTTACTACAACTAAAACTTGAGCATGGCATCATGAGCATTGGCATTGCATATGTTTGACACATCTAGAGTGCATTCACTAGGCAAAAATTTCAAACAAGTTGTATTGTTTTAATGTTTTTGCAAATAGAACCCTGGTTAAAGGACTTAACCCTAAAATAGTGGTTAAAGGGGTAAAACTTAACCCAAGTTAAGGAAACCTAAAGACTTTAGGGTAAAAGTCATAAAATGACCCCAAAAATAAACTTGAATCACCTTTATACCCCTGGGATACCAGAAACCCTAATTGGAACCCTGGAAAAACCCTAAAACCAAAACCTAGGGGCTTCTGTGCAAAATTAGCCCACTTTTGGGCTAAAGTGCAAAAACCAAGCCAAATAGGTTTCTTAAGTCCCTTGGTTCACAAAAATGTGTACTTGAAAGCAAAACCCTAAGTTTTGGACCTAAATGCAAGATGGACCTCATTTGAGTTTATTCTAAGTCTGAAAAATTAGTGAATGGGCTCAACTTTGGGACTTTGTAACTTACAAAGTATAGGGTTTTTGCCCTAGGTCACCACATCAAAGTTGAAGACCAATTATAGGAGAACAACTTTGCTAAAGAGTGCAAGCATAGTTGTTATGAGAAATTTAGAGAAAAACCCCATCAAAGTTCGACTGTCAGGTTGTTTTGAACTGAAATTCTGTTTAGCAGTGAACTGACATCAACTTCTAGCTCAGATTCAAGCATGATCCAGTGCTCAAATATGTTCAAGTCCTGTAGTCGAATTGTAGATGGTATATTGCTCTACAATTTTGTTTAAGAAAGGCAATCGAGTTGCTGCACAAAATTGGAAGTTATGGGCTCTGGAAACTGGACTCTCAGTCACTCTGAACCGGTATTCCCATGGTACAGTGACCGCTTAACTGAAGAAGATCGGGTTCGTCCTCACCGCCGGTAGCCGCCGCCGTTGATCGCGACTCGTCACGATTCGTGCTCGGTGGTCTTTGGATAAGCACTGCCGATACGTGTCCTCAACGGCGGTGAGCTGGAAGTCACCCCGCTCGGCCACGGCACGTTCTCCCCCCCCCCTGGCTCACCGCCCGCGGTAAGTACTCGCCGTCGACCGCCGCCTCTCGGCCGGGTGCCGCGTGGCTCTACACTTTCACCGTGTCGCCATGACCTTCTCTGAACCCTCCGTAGCTCACCGGAGTTACTGCCACGCTATGGGACACGTACTCCGTGCGCCAAGCTTCTTCCTCCCATCCGGCCGCCAGCGCAATTTGCTCAAATTGATCGCCGCCGGCCATGAACTCTATAAATTGAAGCCACCACACGCTCCGTATGGTAGTCAAGTACCTCGACGTCCAGTATTGCTCCCAGTGGTTCACCGACGAGCTCTAATTCCAAGTTTCCCCCAATTCCATCCGCCGCACCGTGAAAACTAGCCCTCCCGTGGCCAGCTCGTTCTGGTGAGTCGCCATCCAATTCGTATACTGTTTTCGTGCCTCTGCATGCTTGTGATGCTCTCGGTGGCGTCCGTTTGCTCAGTCCGGCCATGGTTGTACGGGAACGTGAGCTCGACGCCCCGGTTTCCGCCCTGAGCGTGGGCAGAGCAATTTCTTGGAGCACCGTTCGAAATTGAGGGCCGTTCTTAGGTCGCCTTAGGTCCGTAGAGACTCTCCGACCGTTAGCTTGAGTAGTCCTCGCCGGCCATGTCCAGTACGGGTCACGCCGGGAAGAATCCAGGGCGCGGCGTGGTCAGGGGCTATCGCGGGGAAGAAACAGAAGCTTGAGGGCGTTTCTGCAAATCGTCAGTGACTGCGTACAATAGTAAAAGGACCTTTTTCGGATTAGCCAGAAGCGCGAGGCCGTTTCTGCAAAATCGCCTGGGCGCGGGCGCGCGCGCGCGGGCGCGAGCGCGCTGTTCTCCCTGGACCTGGGCTTGTTGGGCCAGAATCGGCCCAGTACTGTTTTATCGTTTTCCTTTTTCTTTTCAACAGAACTTTGAAAAACTGTAGAAAATAGTAGAAAAATGCTAAAATTGTGAAACTAATTTTCCTAGGTTTGTTATTTTCTATAGTATTTAACAAAAATAAGTTGGTGATTTTTAGTGAAAGTAAGAAATTTTAGGGTATTTAAAGTAGTTAAAAGTCTTGATTATAGATTTTTAGAAAATAATTGATAGGTCCTAAAATGCCCAAAATTTTTATATGAGTGTTATTCAATATTGAGAAGCCTTGGGTAAAGTTTGAATTGATTTGGACCTTGTTTGATCACCAAACCCCAAAACACCCCCCCTGCCCTCTGAACTCCTTTACCGACTCCGGAAACCCTAAGTTCCCGGAACTCCGTGAAGGCAAGTTGTATTCAAGACATAACTAATAAGTTTATGTTATCTTTGCATCCTCATGAGCATCCCATGGCATCCATTCTTATACTTATGTATGGTTATGAGTAGAACGTGAAGAAGAGGTAGAAGTCCCCGAAGAGCAAGTGCAACCACCTTTGGACACTCAGGCCAGGAATAGTTTCTGCTTCGACATTTGTGGATCCGAGCCTGAATCGCCTGTTAACGAAGGCAAGCCCCGGTGCATTTGCCACCTCCCTTGATGTTTTTTAAAATCTTTCTCACTTGCTTGCTGCATTAAGTTATAGGAGTTGATTGTTAAACAATTCCTGCATTACCTTCCTTGATTTTGATTACCCCTCCTTAAAACCCTGTTTTTACAAAAAGGTTTTACTATGCTTAGTATTGCTTTAGAAAAACAAAAGGATTTGTTTTACAAAAGATGTTTGGCAAAAGTGGTCGGGATGTTTTCGAAAACAAAACTTGATGGTGGATCCATCATGGCCATGATGGGTCCAACATCGGAAAAGATGTACCTCTGTCAGGTACCAAGTTTTTGGGTTAAAAAGATTAAGCTGAGACCGGGCGGGTGACTTGCACGAGAAAGAGAGTCTCGGTGTAGTGTCTCCGTCTGAGTCAATTAAGGACCGTCTCGATGTAGGCCTGCTGACCGAGGACCCTTTAACTGGTCACATGCCTCGTCATGGGTAAGCCTTGCCTCGGGCAGACTAAGGCCGGAATAAGATACCACGAAATGGGAGTGGACACTACAAAAATACCCCCCCTATTGCAACACATTCATGTGTTGCTAGAAGTTGAAATAAGTGTTGCTAAGGCTTATACCAACGCATAATTATGTGTTGCCTATGCTGGCGTTGCTAGGGTCTACTGCAACACTTATATATATGTTGGTAAGCCATGACTATAAGCGTTGCTCGGTCGCAACGGCTATTTATTCCCTACTGCAACGGTTACATGTGTTTGTACCGGTGGATTTGGCAACATTTTGCTTAGATTTATGGCAGCACATTTATGTGTTGCAATGTTGTTGAACCGTATGACAATGGCAACATTTAGATCAAATTTGTGAGAGCACATATATTGTTACAAGAAATAAACCATTTATTGAATAGAAATTGATATACAACAACATTTGCCATTAATAAAATGAGAAGCTCCAATTCATCCTAGGCAAAAACACGATTGCAATGGACAAACCATTTCTCATTGAAATAAAATAGTCAATATACAGAGTAGCACAACTTAAAATAATCACCACTTCATGTGTGTACAAATATTTCTGGAGACAGATATAAACATATGACTAATTCTAAACTATACTAAACTGCATCATAGGTAAACTAGGAAAGCTTTTTTGGTAGCATAGTCTTCAAATTCTGCAGAAATCTTGCAGCTCTGAAACTAAAATCTGGCAGCCCTGAAACTTCATCCTAGGTACTGAATCTGATGAACAATAAGAAAGCATTTCAGAAAAAAAATGTGCAAAAGAATACAATAGTGCGATAGGAGAGCATAGGAATGAACAAACTGAGAAATGAAGATCAAAGGAGAGCGCAAGTATGAACGAGCCTACCAAGAAATGCACGACCAAGAATAGGAGCCAGTGATGGCTGCTATTGTTGCTAGTAATATAGTGATCAAAGGCGACCAATCACTCGCTCAAACATTTCCGCTGGACTGCAAAATTGAGGATAAAAGTTCAGACCAGAAATCATAGTAGCCAAATACTGATAGCTTTTATCTGGTCAATGCCCCTCAACTTCAAATTTGCGGATAACATAAGTTACAAAAGTCAAATATCATGAGATTTGTTGATACTCACAGGGAAGTGAAAATATATACTGCTAGTTTTGACATTAAAGCTTAGGATAATCCACAGTAAGTAACACAATATAGATGATAACATGATGCCAAGAAAATTAACACTGCTAGAAATGTTTTAGTAATAAAAAGTTGTGCAACCTGACAAAGGAATCTAGATGCTACTATAGACATGTGTTTTCATACCAGGCAAAGATCTTGCCTGATCTCCTCAAGCGTCTTTTCCTTATTTCCTATATAACCTGCATAATGGTTTATGTGAGAATAGCCTAAAAGACAAGCAACGAACTTAAATAGAAAGATGGGCAGCTTGCAAAATTAATTACCAAAAATCTAACAGGTGGTCTGGTATAACTTAGCTCATGCCAAGATGTACCCACACATTGAAAAGAACATAAACTTGTGAAGACAGATGTTAGTAGTGTTAATGACATCATAAATTGAGTGGGAATCAATCGTATAATAGTAGTGTTAATCACATCATAAATTGAGTGGGAATTCATAAAGGGAAATAAGGTAGATGCATTATAAAAATAAAACTAGATGTTCGTAAATATAATTGAAAATGCAGCCTTACCGACATGTTAGATTTTTGGTAATTAATACCAACATGTTATAGTCTCTAGCATACCTGGGCAGAAGTAAAGCCACTTATATATAACTGATGGCAAGTCAGAAATAAATAAAAGCAGCAAACAAAAAAATATCCAACACCAAACACAACAAAAAAGAAATTCAGAATAGGGCCTGTCTCATTAAGTCATATATGTACAGCAGATAGTGTGTATCTTCTCTAGCATACCTAGGCAGAAGTAAATCCACTTATATATAACTGATGGCAAGCCAGCAAAAAATAAAAGCAGCAAACACAAAAATATCCAACACCAAACTCAACAGTCAACAGAAAAGAAATTCAGAATAGGGTATATGCATAATACTTGATCATTTCATCAGGAAGTGGTCTCGACCTCCAGTCTGCATTTTGATACCTACAAGAAAAAGGCATGCCTTAATCAGAGAAAAGAAAGTCCCATTGTAGATACAAGGGAGGTCAGAGTGGATCTTTGTAAATTATTTATTGGATAGAGCCTTACTCCTTCTTTGCTGTTACTCCACAAAAATGAAGCAATAGGTGCTCAAGGCTGTTTCTCTCCATCTGTAAGACCCTTGAAGCCTGATTATCGTTAGAAAGAAAAGCAATCTTCAGTCTATTAAACATTAAATAGGAGGGTTTCCAGGAAGAATAAAGAAATAAGAAAATTGGGTGGCAGAATCAGAATCATGGTATTATTGACCCTAATTTACACATACTTGTCCTGTGTCAAAAAGATTGCACACATAGATGTGGAAGTCCCGCTGGAGCCACATTATATCACGATCCGCACCATGCATTACCTATTTGACCAAAAACGAATGAAAACCAGAAATTCGAGTACATAGAGGCATTATTTTGTAGTTTTTAAAAACCTTTCTCTTTGTTGGATCTTTGAAAGGCTCTTGCAAATAGAGACCAATGTATAGGCGTAGCTTAAGAGTGTCCACAATAAAGTCTTCTGTTCTTGTTGAAATCTGCATCAAGCAGGTGAAGCCCTGAAATGACCTATATTGATTATGCTCCAGATCTACCTGAAAATGGAGCAAAAAAATTATAGAGGCAATCATTAAATTGCTAGTATCATGAAGTCCATGGAATTTATTCTATTGCATGTCAGATAGCCTAGAACATAAAAGGGCGTAAAACTCATTCTATAAGATGAAGAAACAAAACATAGGAGGTATCTTGTTTATATAACAACCAAAGTTGCACTATATTGTTCATGTCAAACAGTCACAAAAGTAATCTAGCTTAAGAACTTTTCGATAGTGCTAGTATAAAGACTGTCAGGTCCAATGCACATTCCACAACCACTAACATATAGCAGTATTACACATGTAACTAAAACATTTTTTGAGAACTGTGGTGATATGTGTGCATGAAATATGCCTCGCAAGGGCAAAAACCTGCAGGGAAGGCATGCTGACAGTTCTTTCAGATAAAAAAATGTATGCAGCACAGGGAAAAATACTTGACAGATGAACTTCAGTATTCAGTATCAACATAAGAGGCATCTAAGTATCATAGATTCATTTGATAAAACAAAAACATTAGTTACAAATGCTTACAGCAAATTCAGTTACGCTCTTCAACTTCTTAGCTAATTCTGTTAAGCCTTTGTGATCTTGAACCAGCGTAAATGGTGTATCCTCTAAATCAGCTGGCTTCACTGGTTCTCTGTCAGGAACATTTCTGTCAACGAACTGTTCAACAGGTAGGTTTTCCTGCAACAAAAAACAAGTTAAAACTCATAAATGGATACGGATGCAAGGAAATTATGACACTGACAAAAATATACAGAAGATAAACACTAGACTTAGAGCAGGCCTATGTTTTTTAAAAGAAAAGCACCACACTGATTTTATTTTCACCTGTTAGTATGGTACATATCGTTGTGCATGAAAAGACTACCTTCAGCTTTGAAAATACCAACATGCATACTAATTCTCCCATATCAACATGCCTATGATTCACTGTTGTTTGTCAAAAGCAGGTAATATCCTTGCAAAAATGTGTTACACATTTCCTCTTCCATTTATACACACGATCACATGCTATCCTAAAACCATTTTCCGATGTTCTGTTGAAATTTTACCCCCGTATATACAGCAATCAGATTATTTGTACTCATTCTGTGTCTCATAAACTTTGGGCACCATCTGCCCAACACATCCAGTCTAAACACACCAAACGATGGGGAACGGCAACAATAGTATTTGATTCAACAAATGTTACTATTTTACCCAAGCCATTTCCATGTCTTACACATCGATCAATGAGTTTATAGCTCCTCCATTCCGTTAGAACTCACCAAAACATAGAGAAGCAGCAACAGGATAGTGTATCACTGACCAGCGGGTGAACATGTCGGGTGCCGTCTTCGCTGCGCTCCAGCCAGACATGCTCGAATGGCTTGTAGTTATCCACTCTGATTTTGTACACGTCCTGCGGCCGGGGAATGCTTGGATCGTGGAAAGGCACCTTGGCCCCCGGCACCGGCGCGGCTCCCTTCTCCCTGGTCAACGCCCGCACTGGCCCGGCGCCAAAGCCAGAGCCAGCAGTCCCGCAGTCCTGGCCGCTGGCCGCCCTCTTCTTCTTCTTGCCATGGATCACGAGCTGGAACCCATCCCCGGCCTCCTCGGCGCCGCCAGCCTCGTGGCCCGACGCCGCATCCTCCCTGCCCCTCACTTTCTCGGGCTCATCCATGGCGGAACAGCAGCGGCGCGCGAGCGGGGCGTCGTCGAGGTCCGCGAGCGGGCCGCGCGCATCCGTGGCGACCGTGGGCGAGCGCGCGGCGGCCTCCGGTGCTTGGAGGTTGGTGGGTGGGTGGGGAGCTAGGGTTTTGGTGTTTGGGCGCGGGCGCCCCGCGGCCTCGCCGGGGGGTGTGGAATTGAGGTGGGGGGCGGACCGGGGGCGGGGAGGAGGGTGGGTAGGAACGGCTGGCGGTTTCAACTGTCGCTTATATTGACGGCGGTGGAGGTTTGATGTGATGGTGTCCGGCTGTCCGCGGCTCCGCTGCTCAGGTGGTACTCGTGATGAAACTATGAAAGTTGAGTGGCCGTGTTCATCGGCTGCTCGTCCCGTCGTGCGTCGGCGGGCAAAAGCCTCTGGATCGGCGTCGGGAGGCAGCTGCTTGTTTTACTTCGTCACCCTCTTCTGCGATGGCTTGGGGTTAGGGTTTGAGGTGGGTAGGTAGTTCAGTAGATTTTGGCGCACTGACAAAGAGGTCTGCGGCTAGGCGTGCAGAGGCCGCCGGCGGGATTGGGGACTTTTGCGAAGGCGACTGGGGCCATGGCAGGTGGCCAGCGGCGGCGTGGGTAGGTGGTTCAGGCCGCTTGTGTCTCCCTGTGTGATAGGGTTTTGGTAGATCGAAATCTAAAAGGACAATATTTGGTTTAATTTATTGTACTTCAAATCATTCAAATTGAGTGTTTTTCTGAATTTAAATATTAAATGTTACTAGCAAGACATATTAATGGTTGTCACATACTAGTTAATCAATACATTCGGCTAGTAACACATATTAAATGTTTCCGTATCCTATTTAACACAACGGATGGTACACATAAAGTGTTGCCATAACTCTAATAATTTAACGGATGATGCTTGCAACGCATATTAAGCGTTGCCCGCTAATTTCTTACAACGCATAAAATCATGTGTTGCTGCGGATGCGTTGCTATAGGGGGGTTTATGTTGTGGTGGGAGCGGTGGCGAGAGTAGCGTGTACCCTCCGTGGCAAGAGGCTGGACGGTGGTGTATCTGTGCTCTCGGTTTGCGTGAACCTGATCCGGTCTTAAGAACCCCGGTGGCGGGTTGACATATGCAAGGGTTAAGTGCTACATATGTCGTGTGATCGGAGATCCTCAGCTGAGTATAATCGATTCGGATCGCCGTACCTCCGCGGTTATGGAGACCTGGCCACTGACTTACATGTAGCATTCCACTAAAGACGATGGGCTCTTGTTAAGAAATTGGCTAGTGCAGGACAAGTGATTGAACTAGGGTAGAAAGAACTCTAGTGGCAGGTAATTTTACTTAACTTGACAAATAAAATTGGATTTTAAGGATCCACTTTAGTAAGCATTTCTGCAAAACAGAGTCTTTGATTATTGAAAAGCCTTACCTTGACACCCTTAAGCCAGCATACCCTTGAGAGTCTTTTCTTTAGTCGGGTAAGACTTGCTGAGTATTCCATACTCAGGGTTTATCCCTTCGTTGTTTTTAGGTGAGGAAGTAGCAGACTTTTGCTGCTTCTGTGCCAAGGTGGTTCCAAAAGAAGAAAATCAAGACTGAAGTGCGGGAGGACTCGGTCCTCCACCTAGGATCTTTTGCTTCTGTCTTCTCGGGAGGAGTTTTTGCCTCCCTGGTTTGTATAATATTACTCTATGCACTCACTTTTAGTCTGGTCTATAATAAAAATAACTCAAGCTTGCTTTCAAAATAAAATGTAAGTTTATGTAATTCGCTTCCGCATTTCTTCATCTCCGATGTTCTGTAATGTCTACAAGATGGGTGAGACGTTCCTGGTAAGGTGAGGAAAGATACCGAACTTGTCAAGTAGTTCAGGGGCACCTACAGGGTTGTCTGATGTCTGTGAGACAAGGACAACTGTAGGTGGGCCAAATTACTTGGGAGGTTCCGTCACAACCAGCCCTACTCACACGAAGCCGAGCCCCTTCCTCCGCGCTAACCCTACGCTTTGCAACCGCCCTTCGTCGTCGGCGCCCGGTGCTAGGACCTGGCATGTCTGGCGCGTCCGCGGCATGTGGCGTAGCCTCCGCTGCAGCCACGTCCAAGGCCGCAAAATAATCCAAGTCCTCCACCGACGACTCCTCAGTCCACTCAACCGAGCTCCCAGAGTCAGTAAAATCAAAAAACTCAGATGCAGATTCACCATATCCATTACCACCTTCCGCGGTCGAAGCCGCCAAAAATTCAGTAGTAGCGGTTGCGTGCGCAGGCCCAAAATTTTGAACCTGCGCAGCAACCAAAATTCAGCAAAACATCCAAAATTCCCCAACCCTATACACCCACTACGCCACCTGCGAAGGCCCTGACGCTGCGGGAGCCTCCGCCGCTGGCTCCGCCGCCGCTTCTGCCGTTGTTTCCGCCGCCTCCGCCGCGGGATCTTCAGCACTCGGCATAGCAGCTGCGGGGGC
This sequence comes from Zea mays, assembly GCF_902167145.1. Lineage (NCBI taxonomy): Eukaryota > Viridiplantae > Streptophyta > Magnoliopsida > Poales > Poaceae > Zea > Zea mays. The sequence goes on from NC_050100.1 coordinate 152,141,102, forward strand.
ATCAGGGGCGCCTTCGGCCACCTTTGGGGGCAGGTCTTCGCCGGCCGCAATAGATGTGGGGGCAGCCGTCGCGATCGCCACGGTCTCCGGGGTTGGCTCCAGGGCGACCCCGGACACGGCCTCCGCAGGGGTCGGCTCCGGGTCAGGCAGCGCGCTGTTCAACGCCCTGAGGTCGTCCACCCGCTCGCCACGCAACGCCTAAGACAAAACACGCAAGATTCAGCAAACACACGCCCACCCCACATCCAACAAACGCCAAACAAACGAAAATGTTACCTGAGCCATCGCCGTCTCCGCCCGCTCCCTGACCACCTCGCGACCGTGCGGACCCCACATCCGATCGTAGAGGGCCCCGGCAGAATCCTTCACCACGAGGTCTTCAACCTTATAGACATCTCGATCAAAATCTTCATCCGCCTGGTCGAAGACCTCGAAGTGCCGGCACCCTTCGCGGGAGAGCGCGTTCATCGCCCCCTCGCAGGTAACCAGGGAGGCGTACGACATAAACCCCCCCACGACAGCGGGGAGTTCCTGCAGCTCCTCCTGCACCCATTGCAGGCAACGAAGCCCGGGCTCTCGGTCCGGCACCTCGAAGTCACCGGTCCGCGCACCCAGCTCACGATACGTATCCATAAGCTGTGTGCGCGTCCGTTCGGCCTCCGAACGCATCGCGGCCTCGGCCCCCTTCGCGCGGCTCTCCAGGGCGGTGAGCCGCTCCTGCAGATGTTCGGCGAGCTCCTTGGCAAGATTGCCCTCCGCCCGCGCCAGTTTGGCCTCCGCCTGCGCAGCCTGCTCCTTGGCGATGGCCTCGTTGGCCTCCCTCCTCTCCGCCGCCAGTTGGCGTCGGAGGTCAGCTTTCTCCCTCTCCAGTACGGCCACCTTGTCCGTCAGTTTACGGCACTTGCTGTCGGAGGCTGATTTTTCACGGACAGCGTCAGCATGTTGTGTCCGAAGTCTCTCGACTTTGGCAGACACAGCTGCCGTGAGGGCCCCCGACGCAGTACGGCTGCCGAAGTCAGCCACCTGCAGAGCACATGTAAGGTCGTTGCCCAAAAAAAAAGAAGGGGGGGAGACTATAGCTCAGCAGACCTGACTCAGCGCCTCCGTCACCTCCTTCAGTCGGCGGGTCACTGCGCCCGCCTCGTCCCTGACAACTGCGAGGGCCGACACCTCGCCTCCGGAGCCAAGAGCCTCGCCCCTCGCCTTCGGCACTATGGCAGCCGTCGCGATCGCCGCGGCGGGCGCAGCTGTAGCAAGCTGGCCCTCGTCCGACCCTGCAACGCATCAACGAATTAAAAAAAAGCTAGTGACTTACCACCAAGATAGTCCTCCACACAAATGTCGGTGGCGAAGTCGGCGACACGCTTGCCTGCCGACGGCAACGCTCGGGCCGCCTTCGCGGCCTCCGCCACCCTGCTGGGCGGCGGCACAGCCTTCGTCGGTTTGGAGCCTCCGGCGCCCGCCGCTGCCTCTGGCGCCTTGCTAGATGCAGGGACGCCTGACTTCGCCGCCAGCCGCTTTTGCCTCATTGGCCTGGCTTCAACAATCCTGATAGCCGCCTGCCGCTTTTGTGCAGCCCCCTGGCGATCCTTGTCCATCACTGCCGACACAACAGCAGCAATATTCCGCCCGTAAGGAAAAACTCTCCATTTGCGAACCATGCGAGATGTAAAAACGTCCCCGCTGGCCGCGCGGGGGATAGGAACATTCCTAGGCCAGCAGCCCCCGGTAACCTTCAGCATCCGAGCCGAAGACTCCCGGAGCTCGGGCGAAGACATCCTTTCCCCCGGGGCCGCGCATGTCCTCATCAACTCTCTAGCAAACCCATCGGAAACCCCAAGTCCTCCCATGGCAGTACCTAGTTTCCTCTTCTTAGAGGATGGGGCAGCAGCCGGCGCAGGGTCGTCTTTAGTCTCCACCACCGGTTTCTTCCCCCGGCGGTCCGCGTCGTCTTGACCAGGATAGCCGTCATATGGCAGTTGGTTCAATTCGAAGACCCTATTCAGACGGTCATTCGACCCGCGGATCTCCCAGCTGCGCTGGCCCTCGGTCCTCGGCACATAACGCCCAACAAGCCGCACCGCCTCATCCTCAGCTTCACGCACAAAGGCGGCCGGATCACGGTTTCGCAGATTTAGCGCGAAGGCGGGACTCCGCACCATCTCTCCACCACGGAAAGGCATCTGGCGAGGGCATACTTCGCCCAACGCCCAACCATGCGCCAAGGGCCATACCCCGTACGCCACAAACTCTTCAACCAAGTCGCGCCCACTGCTCTGGCCGGCGGCACACCGAAGGGCCCCTTCGTCCACATCATCCTCCGCCACTTCAAAGGGCGGGTATGCCGAGTAAAAATGAGAGCACATCTCGGACACGGGAAGTCCATCGTGGCCTTCGACGGTACCCTCAGCAACGTAAAACCAAAATTCATTCCAGTTGCCCCACTTGTTGCGGGCGCAAGGGACCAACTCGACTACTGGCATCGTGGTCTTGCCGGTCTTCGGCGTGAATGTGCAGGACCCAAACTGAGCAACTTCGTCCCCGATCATCCTCTTCTGCCAGTGTAAACAATAATGCTTCGCAAAAACTTCGACCGATGGCTGTCCGCCGTACGAAGTCGTCGCCCAGACATACTTCGACAGGGCCACCACGACATTCAGCGTCAGCTGATGTATTTGCACGTTAAACCTGCGCAGGACTTCGCCAACAAACCGATGTGCAGGCAAGCAGAGACCGGCGGCAAAAAACGCCTCGAAAACAACCAACTCGCCCTCCGGCTCGGGGACTTTCTCCGTCCCCGGGGCACGGGCAACTTCGCCGCCGAAGTAGCCCAACCGCTAAATATCCTCCACGCGGGCCGACGACATTCGCGACACGCCGAAATCAACAGAATCGCCGGCGCGCAACTCCTCCGGCATCAAACTGCTCAGCGTCTCCTCCGACGAGGCGGCGGCCGGCGGCGAGGAACCGGCCGGCGGCGTAGCGGCAGCGGAAGAAGAGGAAGACGGCATCGCTACGTACCGTCAGCGGCGGCGGGCAGTCTGCTTCACTCGCGCCAGATCTCCAGCGAACAAGAGCACGGCGGGCAGACGAGCAGCAAGACGGCGGGCGGCTAGGGTTTTCGCGGAGCGCGGAAAGTAAAGTTCAAAAAGCGCCGGCCCCCGCCCCCTTTTATAGGCAGGGCGCGGCTCTTTGGGAAACCCGTAATCCAACAGAGCGTGGCGCTTCGGGAAACCCGCAATCCAACAGTACGCGGTCAATCAACGGTCACATCAAAAACCCCCGCGGAACCACTTCGAGCGAGGGCAGCGTCTCCGCCATCTAGCGACGTCTTCGGCACCAGGTGACTTTGTCGAACTGGACCCTCGGAGGGCAGATGTTGGAGCGAAGGCAGAAACGCCACCCTTCGCTCGAAGTCTCCGCTGCTTAGCCGCTGCTCTGACAGAGACAAAGCAGGCAGGGACACCCTTCGCTTGATCGGCACCAGACGAAGACCGGCGACGAAGGCATCCCACAGTGCGGCCTCGTCCAGCTCAGAGGCCCACGTGCGATCCGGCCCATTGTAACGGGCCCTGCGTGGCCGCCGCGTGTTACGGGCCTAATTTGTAAAGGCATCCCTGTAATTACAGTCTGTAACCCTGCTTTATGGGAATATTATGGGGATAACCTAGGTAGCTGAGGGCACATGCGTCCTTAACACAAGGCGCTGGGCGTTCAGGTACCTATAAATACCCCCGCACAGTGCCCGTGAGAGGCCTGGTTAACAGAGCTATTTGCCATCTCACGCGTAACCCTACTGTCTACACTGTTCACCCCGGTTGGCTTTCTTGCGATTGATAGCAAGTTCCAACAATGCTTCAGGAATAGGGATGGCGGTTTTCTCAGATAAAATTTCTTCTGTAGATTCTTTTTTCGTTTCTTTTCCAATTTCCAAGAATTCCCTTTTGGCAGGCTCTGAAAGCCCAGTTTCGGTTTCCACTTGGTTTTTGGCAGCTTCGGCCTCAATTTGTGTTTTTGGAGCTTCGACAGCTATCTTCGAAGTAGAGCTTGAAGATTTTATTGTTTCCAGCACATCTAGCACATTAACCATTCTCTTTCTCCTGGGAGTTGTTGTAAGGTCCTTTTGTGCCTTCGGCATTGGTATTGGCACCTCAACTCTTGTTGAAGGACTTAAAACTTCCGATGTCTTTGTCTCTTCAGCCCTTGGTTCTTCCATTTTTTCCATCTCCGGCATTGCAGCCCGCTCTTCAATATTCTGCAGAAGAGTAGGCTCTTTGGCTTCAGTAGCCGAAGAGGTCTCACCAACAAACTCAGGCACTATGGCCGGCTCAATATAGCGTGGCCGGTGCGTAAGAACTCTCATCTTTCTTCTCTTCGTGCTGGCTCACTAGGAGCGGCCGAAGCAACTTCCTTCACAGAAGCTGTGCCTTTTCTTTTATGACCCCGTAACGGGTACCGGTAGTTAGGATAGACAAACCCAATAGCATCAAACACTCGGTTGAATCTTTTCTTCTTTCGGCCTCCGAAGGCCGCAGATAACGCATTATCTTCCGACTTGGAGTACGCCCCAAGTAATTCATCACTTGTAGCTTCGACACTTTCCAGCCAATCATCGTCTGGCTCGACAAACTGGTCTACAAATCTGAAGGTATACTTTAGTCGAACTAGACCACCTTCTAGGGGGTTGCTGATAGTTTCCTTCGGCATCTCCCAGTTGGCTACTAGTGGCCATATTCTGTAGGCCACGTGTTCTTGCACTAAGTCCCTTGTCCCGATGAAGGAGCAGACTACGCCGAAAGCCTTTCGGCATTCTTCGGCTGCTTCATCAATTTCCACCTTCGGCTTCCGGAGGCTAAAACGCTGCCAGATAGGACGCATGATAATATCCTTAATATCCTCTCGTACCTTTAAATCATTTTTCACATAGAACCATTCCTTCATCCAATCTCCGGGCCATCTCTTTCGAAATGTCGGCACAGGGCAGCTTGACCCAGAGCGGGCTCCGAAGCTATAACAACCAAAATTGTTGTGATACTGCTCTTTGCCCCAAGCTTTGGTCTCATATACCAGTTCGTGCATGCTGCAGAAACTTTTTGCATTTGGCTCCAAGCCCTGGCTCCTCACGGCCCAGACGAAGATTCCCATTCTCACGATTGCTTCAGGAGTAATTTGATGAAGGTAGATTTCATATGTCTTTAAAACTTCAACCACAAAACTGCTTAGGGGGAACCGAAGCCCAGCTTTGAAGAAACTTCGGAAGATCACTACTTCATTTTCTTCAGGAGTAGGAGAAGTCTTCTCTCCGTTGTCAGCCCTCACAATAGACACATCTCGAAAATACCTTCCCCTCATATTGTCAAGATGACACCGCTTAATAGTTGATTTTCCGAAAATTGTATGGCTCGGTCGCCAGGGTCGATCTTCGGAGTCTTCTCCGCCGCTTTCCACATCATAGCTATCACTATCACCAGTGCCTTCAGATAAACCCTCCAGAATCTCCCTAGTAATCTTCTTCGTATTTGTCTTTGCTATTGACTCAAGAAAGCCAAGATTCATTTCCTCAGAAAGGCTCAGCTTCGATTCAACAACAACTTTTTTATCTTGAGACATCTTCAGAAATACTAAAACTGCTCTCGAACACTAGTACACACAGCCTCTATAGTGGCGGTTCTAGAGACGTTTTCACTGGCGCTTTTCAGTGCCGCCAGTGCTAGGGGCCAGTGGAAATCGTCATTTTCCACTGGCGGTTATTCTAGAACCGCCAGTGGAAATGCTATTTTCACTGGCGGTTTTCTTAAGCAACCGCCAGTGGAAATGCTATTATCACTGGCGGTTTTATAAAGAAAACCGCCAGTGAAAATAGCATTTCCACTGGCGGTTTGTTTTATTTAGCCGCCAGTGGAAAGTTTTCCCGCCTTTTTTTAAATTTTCAATCAGTACTGAAATTTATATATATTTACACACACAAAACATATATATATATATATATATATTGATATTAAAAGCAACATGGAATTAAATTCTATCATACATTTATATACATCAAAGTCTTGTTTACAACCATGTATGCATCACACATTATATACATCAAAGTTTTCACTTAAGCTCTAATAACTATCTCGGCTAAGAGATAGTCTACTAATTTCTGTTAGTATTCGAAACTCTGGCAAAGCTAATGTTCCGGAAGCATCGTGATATTTCCCTTCTGCGGGAATGACCTCTTTCAATATGAATGTGCACAGGTCCTTAACTATGCCATACAATGCACCTTCAGTCAAGTTCTCCGGGCTTCCTTGTTGAAATTGTTGTAAAGGAAGTTTATAAACATCATCTATTTATACTCAATAATAACACATTTGCAACTTTAATGACATAAATACATACGTGACTATTACTAATAATACCTTGCCAGGGTTCGTGATGTATCGTCCGTTCATTCTCATGAACTCGCACACGTAGAACCCACATAAGACCGATCCGGGTGGTTGCTTGTGGCACTACATAACGGGAGATTGGTTATTTAGTTGCAACATTGTCCTATGTACGTACATGTATGATATGTATTCATAAATTCACATACTTACCGGCCAGTTATAATGAATGTCTAGTGGCACGCCTTTTTTGGACGTGTCGTACTTTCCACCTTGAAACTTATAAAACCTAAATGCCCTGTGATCTCAAATAGAATCACCATGTTATTCTACAATTCTCATCGATATAAGTATGCATGCATAGAAAAGGCTTACAGTTCTAAGATGCTGAGGAATTTTGAATAGGCCGAAGGCTCGGTGTGCAAGGAGTCGAGCACCAGCACCTTTCCAACCTTAGGATAAATGAAGAAGCATATCCAGTGGTTCCTGTACGAATCAAACTTGTGATACATGTGTATTGAAATTATTAATTTTATTTATGCAAAATCACACTTACTTAAAGTTGTACGGGGCCACTATGGATTCCCTGTCTTGAAATTGAAGCATTGCGTGTCCTATGTAGGTGGCGTATCTTGCTTCAAAATCCTTCTTCAGATCCTGGATACGCACCTCAATTTCTTCGTCTGTTAGCCCCTGTAATGCTTCGTTGCCTTTTCCGATTCTAAAAGTGTGGTTATCCTCGCATATCTTTATTGGGTTGAGATACCCAACCCTTTTACTGGCACTAGCATTGGGATTGGTACCATAAAGGATCTCCTACTGATCATGTTGCATTCTGCAACGCACACGTGCATGTCAGATATTGAAAATTTATACAACTCACTAATAATAACACATATATATGGAGTATGAGTGACACTTACAATGCAAATATTGTTACAAGTTGCACATCGAGTCTCTAAAGGTTCATCATTAACCACATGTCCTCGAATGTAACAACGGCTTTTTGATTTGAACCAATAAAAGCATGGGCTGGTATATTAACACTGATGGTGTCGATGCCAACTGAAGATGCCCGCATGTACCAATCATGCAACCTTTTAATATTAGCCGGGAGCTTCCTTAGTTTCTCAAAAGTGAGTAGTGGTCTGCCCGGCACATATTTTTTAGGCACGTTTTTATAATCTGCCTTAGTTGGCTTCTTTATCTTTGCGGCCATTGCCTCAGCCTTTTTTGCGGACTCCTCGAGATCGGCCAAATCAACATCGTCTGACGTGAGGCTCCGTCCAATCCCTTTCAAAAAACGAACAGTGCCAGCAGTGGATTTACTCTTCTTTTTCTTATCATACGGGGACACTACTTTTGGTATAGAAACTTTAGATGGTCGTGGAGATGGCTGTGGAGAAGGTGGATCCCTGAAGGGCGATGTATGTGGCGGAGACGGTGGGCCACCATGAGGATGAGGAGAAGGAGGGTCAGAAAGAGGATGAGGAGCAGCATGTGAAGTTTGAGGAGGTGATGATGGATGTACAATAGGAACAACAATTTGAGATGGCGGAGACGGTTGGGCCTGCGACGAATTTGACCAATCAAGCAATTCGACATCCCTTCGAGGCCAAAGGATAAAATTCTTGATAGCTTGTCCAAGTGTCTCGATACCTTCAGGCCCAGGGATGTCTAGCATGTCGTCCTCGTATCCTTGGACGACTGTCGTCACTTCTACCCTGCAATATTCTTCTGGAATGTCGTTTCCATGGAACTTGCGTCCTGGGATCGCAAGGCCTGTGGCTACTTTCCTTGTACGCTGATTGTTAATACCATATCTTATAACTAGTGTGCATGCCACAGGCCTTGTGATGTCATCAACTGGATAGCGGACCTTATTTCTCGTTGACGCGACAGAGCTTGGGATGGTCGTACCCTCGGTGGCAGCCGGCGTTTGAGGTGCTGGAATTATTTGCATCTGTGGAGTGGTCATTTGTTGAACAGACATCGCACTCGCCATCGCCAATTGCTGCATCAATTCTGGAGGAGGATTCGATAGCATTTCAGACATCAGGTCTTTGAACTCTTTCTTGGCCTCCTCCTTAAAATAATTTGCCATCTCTTCCTTGTATCGATCACATTTCTTGTACAGACCTTCCCATTGTGGTCCGAATCCTTCCTTCCATCCTTCCTTAGATGATATTCCTCGTACACGACCAGGATGCTCAGGGTTACCGAGACCAGCCGTAGAATGTCTTTCTCCCTTTGCGGCTTAAATGTTCCTTCGCTCTGCTTAGCTGCAATTGCATATATGTTTTTTGCCGCTTCTTCGACATTGGGATCATCAAAAGATACACCAGACTCAGTTTCCCTTGGTTTTCTAGCACGGATCCAATTAGCTGTCCTTTCACCGAGTTGCTCGGACAGCGTCGGCAACCCTGCAGCCTTCTTCTCGGCGTCTTCTTGTCTCCATTTAGGAACCTGACGCTTGTAACCACCTGTGCCAAGGTGGTCGCGGTATTTGTTCTTCTTAGACAGTTCTGAATTTGCCTCACTTAGCGATATGAAATCAGGGCTGCTCCTCTACTCTAGAAATACTGCCCACTGACCTGCTGAGATTTTATATTTTTTCGTCGGGTCTAGGCCTTTCTTTGCAAACTTTGTATTCATCTCAGACCTCCAGTTTCGGAAATTTATTGCAAACTGCTTCATCGTGTATTTTTTCACGAGTTCTTCTGAACCCCCAGGAAAAACGAACCTCGTTACTAGCTTATTCCACATTTGATTCTTGACATCATCTGATACATCTCTCCACTGTCGGATTGTGATGTCAAGATTATCTCTAACTAAGAACCCAAGTGCATTCCGAAACTTAGGCAGTGCCTCTTCTGGAGCTAGGGGCTGACCATTCGGGCTCACGTTTGTGATTTTATATGTCTTGTCAGGAAACTTGTTTAGCCCCCTGTCACCTCTGTTCCGATCGCTCTGCTTCGTTTTCCTTGACCTCTCGGTGGTTGTCTCGGTCGATTCCGGTGCGCCTTAGGTCGGTTCCGGTGCGCCTTGGATCGGTTCCGGTGCGTCTTGGTATTGTGCCGCAGCTTTTTCGAGCATCGCATGAAATTCAGACAAGACCTCCTATTCATGTAATAAAATGCACAAGAAATCATGCATGTGTAATAGACATTGTGAAATCAGCTAATTAATTAGGTACACACACGAAATTAAGGATGTGTAATTTACCTCATGTTCTTGTGGATCATAAGTAGGGTCACGTTGCAACTCACGCGCAGCGGCCCTATCTATCCTAGTGGTAGGAAAAGGGTCGCTAGGCGTTTCATATCCTTCACTGCTGGATTCTTCTTGAGCAACACTCTTGTCCATGTGGTCGGGCCCTAATCCTTGGTCCTTGGTTGGAGAACTCATTGAGCTACATATTAACATAAGCAATAATTAAATTCGTATTAACAAATACCCTAACCCTTATCGAGGAGTCGTATAGAACGTATAGAGAGAGAGAGAGGGAGAGAGGAGGAGTCGTATAGGACGTATAGAGAGGGAGAGAGGGAGATGGAGAGTCGTATAGAACGTATAGAGAGAGAGAGAGAGGAGGAGTCGTATAGAACGTATAGAGAGAGAGAGGGAGAGAGGAGGAGTCGTATAGGACGTATAGAGTCGTATAGAACGTATAGAGAGAGAGAGAGAGGAGGAGTCGTATAGAACGTATAGAGAGAGAGGGAGAGAGGAGGAGTCATATAGGACGTATAGAGAGGGAGAGAGGGAGATGGAGAGTCGTATAGAACGTATAGAGAGAGAGAGGGAGAGAGAACTCGCTCTGGTCAAGTGGGGTTCAGATGAGTTCCTCTTAATCGAAACAACGCAAGTGTGTCGTACGTCGTCTTCTAATTTCACTAGCTAATAGTACTACAATGGAATACGTAGTTTACTAGTGAATCTAGTCTACATTTTACAATGGAATACGTTGTTTACAATGAAATACGTTGTTTACAATAGAATACAATAGAATATGTTGTTTACAATTGAATACGATGGAAAAAAACATGCTTTTCGTTGCTCTCTCCTCTCTCTCTCTAATCTCCCTCCCTTTCCTCTCTCTTCCCTCCCTCCCTCTCCCTCTCTTTCCTCTCTCTTCCCTTTCCCCCTCTCTCCTCTCTCTCTCCCCTTACACTCTCTTTCCTATATATACACTCCCTCTCCCTCCTCTCTCTTCTCTCTCTCTCCCTCCCTCCACTCTCTTTCCTCTCTCTTCCCTTTCCCTCTCTCTCCTCTCTCTCTCTCCCTCCACTCTCTTTCCTATATATACACTCCCTCTCCCTCCTCTCTCTTCTCTCTCTCTCCCTCCCTCCACTCTCTTTCCTGTCTCTTCTCTTTCCCTCTCTCTCCGGAGAGTGGAGGGAGGGAGAGAGAGAGAGAAGAGAGAGGAGGGAGAGGTCCTCTCCTCTCTCTTCCCTCTCCCTCCTCTATCTTCTCTCCCTCTCTCTCTCTCTCTCTCTGCAGAGACGCGCGCAGGGTCTCCCTCTCTTCCCTCTTCCTCCTCTCTCTTCCCTCTAACTCTCTCACTCTTCCTAGTCTTAGGGTTTAGCCGCGGCACGTGCACGACGGCGGCGCTTGCACGGCGGCGGCGGCGGCGGCGCGCATGCCCGAGCGATCATAGTCGAAGAAAGGGAGAGAGAGAGAGAGAAGAACATACCTACGGCACGGGGACGACGGCGTGGACGACGGCGTGAACAACGGCGGCGCACGGCGGAGAAAATCGCCGGGCGAATTTTTGGCAGCCTGACGGCGGGAAGATGGAAAGACAGGGCGCCAGACTTAGCGAAAATTTTTCGGCCCCGCGCGCGCTCCTTTATATAGGAGATATTTCTACTGGCGGTTCTCTATGACAACCGCCAGTAGAAATCATTTATACTGGCGGTTGTCATAGAGAACCGCCAGTAGAAATGCCATCCACAGACTGTGGAGGCCATTTCTACTGGCGGTTCTCTATGACAACCGCCAGTAGAAATCATTTATACTGGCGGTTTTCGTTGAGAACCGCCAGTAGTAATGTTTTTAGTATATTATTTTTTATTGTATATTCATACATTAATTATATATATTTTTATACATATTAAATATATAAATATATATATATATTTAGTATACATAATATATATATTTACCTCTATCTCTCTCCTCTCTCTCTCCCTCTCCCCTCTCCCTCCTCTCTCTTCCCTCTCTCTCTCCTCTATCTCTCCTCTCTCTCTCTCTCCTCTATCTCTCCTCTCTCTCCTCTCTCTCCTCTATCTCTTCCCTCTCTCTCTCTCTCCTTTGTCTCTCCTCTCTCTCTCTCCTCTCTATCTCCTCTCTCTCCCCCCTCCCTCTCTCTCTCTCTCCTCTATCTCTCCTCTATCTCTCTCTCTCTCCTCTATCTCTCCTCTCTCTCTCTCTCCTCTCTCTCTCCTTTCCCTAGCTCCTCTCTCTCCCCTCTCCCTCTCTCTCTCCAAGTCCTCCCTGCTTTTATTTTACCTCGCGTTCTAGGTGATAAACCATGACCGGGAAAAAGACCACGGCTTCCTCTGACGGCGGCACTCCAAAGAAAGCCAAGGTGGTGGTGGAGGATGAGGAAGAGGCGGGGTTGGAGGATGAGGAAGAGGCGACTGTGACACTATCCGTGGAGAAGGACGCGCTGGAGTGCGACATCTGCTGCCTACCCTTCCAGTCCGAAGTTTTCATGGCAAGTCAGATTACCATGCATGTATATATACAGTACATATTGATCGGTAGGCTCCAACATGATGTTCTGCTCTGTGTAAAATCAGTGCAAGAACGGGCATTCTGGATGTGCAAAGTGCTGCATCCGCACGGACGGTAAGTGCTGGACCTGCTCCGAGCGCATTGGCAACAATAGCTCTGTCTCCCTCTCCCTCTCCTCTCTAGAAAGTCGTGTAAAATTACATGACATGTCCTAACAATAATCAATTACATGACAACTATATAATCTAGGGAGCTATTGTTCTGCCTTGTCCATCCTGGCGTACCCAGGGCATCGAATTGCGTGGGATGCTTCGCTCAACGTTCCTTATCTTGGTTGGATGGTCTATGAAAAGAGACATGTCGTTGAACTGGTTAAAATCCTTTAAATCAGATACACCATCAACTCCTATAGCTTGTTGTTTTCCAGGAAAAACTACATGCTTCGGTTTATCGGTGCTTTTCTTCTCATTGTTAGAAATGATCTGTTCAGCATAGAAGACCTGTGTAGCACGATTATCAAGGATCCATGGGTCATCTTTGTAACCTACCTTACTTAGATCAAGAACTCTGACCCCATAGTTGTCTACCGTGACATGTTTGTCTTCAACCCATTGACATCGGAAAACCGATATCTGAAATGTACCATAGTCTAGTTCCCATATGTCCTCAATAAAGCCAAAATATGTAATAATCTCACCAGTTTCATCATCTATGGCCTCGCATCGAACACCACTGTTTTGTGACATGCTCTTTTTGTCCTTGGACTTTGTACAAAATGTGAATCCACTAATGTCATAGGTTTGCCATGTTGTGACCTGGCGTGAAGGTCCAGATGCCAACCCCTTGATGGTTTTTTCTTCTATTGTTTCTCCACGTGGAATGTCCTTCACCATTAGCCATGTGTTGAACCGCTTCTTATGTTGCTTCATTACCCAATCAGCCGTATGCCCAGGATTTTGCTCGTGAAGCTCATTGATGTGTTGTTGGATAAATGGCTCTATTATCGCTAGCTGATGTAGGATGCTGTGATGTGCCTCAAGTACTGTATTGTAATCTGGTGGAATGAAAGATTTCCGTCCCATCCTCCCGCTTCCATACAATCTACCCTCTTGTCGTGACGGAGGCAGACCTATTGCAACCTGATCTTTTAGGATATTATTGCAGAATGGACCTCCCGACTCAATGGCCTCTTCAGTACAGTACCCCTCTATCATGGATGCCTCGGGACGAGCACGGGTTGATACATAGCCATTCAGTATTGACATGAAACGCTTGTACGTCCACATTTCATGTAAGTACATAGGACCCAATGCCTCTATTTGTGGCACCAAGTGCACCACAAGGTGCACCATAATATCAAAGAACGATGGAGGGAAACACATCTCAAACTGTGTTATTGTCTCCACTGCGAATTCCTGAAGAGATGCCAACTCATCACGGTCAATTACCTTTTGTGAAATTCTGTTGAAAAAGTAGCACAACCGTGTGATTGCCATCTTTAAAAACAAAGGATTTATAGCCCTGATGGCAATAGGTAGGAATGTAGTCAGCATGACATGACAATCATGTGAGTTGTAGTTGGTGACTATCAGGTCTTTCATTGACACAATACTTCGTATGCTAGAGCAGAATCCGGATGGGACTTTCAAATTCTTAAGCCAAACACACATCGTATGTTTCTCATCTACATTGAGATTGTAGCTTGCTGCTGGTAGATGATACTTCCCATTTTCTTGAAGAACAGGATGTAGTTCCTTTTTTATGCCTAAATTTACCAAGTCCATGCGTGAATTGAGCCCTTCTTTTGTTTTGCCCTTTATGTCTAGCAAGGTGCCAATTATGCTTTCAAACACGTTCTTCTGAACGTGCATACCATCGATCGCATGCCGCACATCTAACTCTTTCCAGTAAGGCAAGTACTCGAAGAAAATAGACTTTTTCTTGAATATAGCCCCCGGAGCTGGTTTGACATCTTTCCTTGTTTTTCCGTCTTTTGTCTTCTTCCCGAAAACAAACTTGATATTCTTGACTATTTCAAAAACTCTATGACCTTTATTGTTACCCGATGGAGCAGTAAAATGTAGTTCACCATTATTGTTAAAGTACTTATCCATCTTTCGCATGCGGTACCTGTGTCCTTCCAATAAAAAGCGTATGTGCCTCATGTACACTATCTTCTTAGATGCAGTAAGGGACACGTAAGCAGTTTCATCAATGCATACTGTGCAGCCAACCTTTCCCTTAAACTGGCCTGATAATGTGAAGAGTGCAGGGTAATCGTTGATCGTAACAAAAATAATTGCTCTCAGCATGAATGAATCTTTACGATACTCATCCAACATTTGAACACCCGTTACCCACAAAATTTTCATATCCTCCATTAAGGGCTCTAAAAATACATCCATATCAACTCCAGGTTGTGTAGGTCTAGAAATAAGCATGGTTAGCAAAATGTACTTCCGTTTCTGCATCAACCATGAAGGAAGGTTGTATATGGTGAGGATCACTGGCCATGTGCTATGCTTGCTGCTCCTTTCAGCAAATGGATTCATTCCATCAGTACTCAGTGCGAACCTAACATTTCTTGGTTCATCGGCAAAGTCTCGGTGGTTCTCATTGAAATCTTGCCACTGCTTCCCATCGGCTGGATGTTGAAGCTTCCCATCGTTTTTGTGCTCATTAGAAGCATGCCAGCTCATAAGTTTGGCATCCTCAGGGTTAGCGAACAAACACCTCAATCGATCGACGACGGGGAGGTACCACATCACCAAAGCAGGAATCTTTTTGAGCGCATAATAGTCTACTTCTTCTTTTTCTTTGCTCGTGGATTTTGAAGTCTTCTTTTTGGCTTTCTTTCGCTTCTTCCCTTTAGACACAGATGCAACACACTCTTCCTCTCGATAGTCTTTATTCGTCTTGTACCTACTTGCACCACACTTTGGGCAGCTCTCTAAGTCTTTATAATCATCACCTCGATAAAGGATACAGTGATTTCTACACGCGTGGATCTTCTCCACGCCCATAGTGAGTGGACTGATTAGTTTCTTTGCATAGTACGTGTTAGCAGGCACTTTGTTCTCCTTTGGAAGCATGTCTGCGACAATACTCAAGTACGCATCGAAGCCAGCATCAGACAGACCAGATCTAGCTTTTAACATCAACAACTTTAACACAGACCGGAGCGTCGTGAACTCTTTGGTACAGCCCTTAGACTCGTCGTACAAAGGCTCTTCTGCTGATTTCTTCAGGGACTCCATACCTTTCATGAAGAACATCGATGGATCTGTATGACGACGCAACATTGCCTCTAACAACGCTGCATCTTCCTCGTCCATAACATTTGGCAGAACATGGGTTCTTTCACGTTCATTTCCTCCGGCGTAACCATGATCAGTAACATTTGGCACTACATGTTCGCTCTGTGGAAGAGGTTGTTGTGTCTCGTGAACGAACTGAAAGCTGTCGTCGATGTTTGCAGGGTTTCCAGCTGTATAAGGCGAAGAGCTACCCTCTCCATGCTTTGTCCAAATTATGTAATCTTTCACAAATCCTCGGCATACCAGATGAGATATGATTTGTTCTGTGTCATCAAATACAACAGCATTTTTGCAGTCCATGCATGGACAATATATGTGCTTTGTCTTTGTTCTCCAAGCATGGTTCTTAGCGACAACAATAAACTTATGGACCTCAGATATGTATGATGGATCTAGCCTTGATAAGTTATACATCCAGGATATCCTCTCCATCATCACCTGTAAAAAAGTAACATAAAACACATGGTGAAACCCTATATCCAAAAATGTGGCTAAAATGTGAAACTCTCTCTCTCTCCTCTCTTTTAGTCGAATAGTCCTTCATGCTTTTATTTTACCTCGCGTTCTAAGTGATAAACCATGACCGGAAAAAGACCACGACTTCTCTATGGAGGATGAGGAAGAGGCGGGCTTCTCTACGGCGGCACTCCAAAGAAAGCCAAGGTGGTGGTGGAGGATGAGGAAGAGGCGGGGTTGGAGGATGAGGAAGAGGCGACTGTGACACTATCCATGGAGAATGACGCGCTGGAGTGCGACATCTGCTGCCTACCCTTCCAGTCCGAAGTTTTCATGGCAAGTCAGATTACCATGCATGTATATATACAATACATATTGATCGGTAGGCTCCAGCATGATGCTCTGCTCTGTGTAAAATCAGTGCAAGAACGGGCATTCTGGATGTGCAAAGTGCTGCAACCAAAATGTGCCTAAAATGGAGGAAAAATGAACAAAATTTGGCAAAATAAACATAAGCCAAACTTTCCTAACTACTAATAAACAAAAAAATTTAATACCCAAACCTATCTCTAACACATGGTGAAAGCCTAGTTTCAAAATGTAGTTAAAATTTAAACATAATTAAACAACCTTCCATACAACACATTCACCATTCATTAAGCAATTAAATATGTGTTATGGATAAACTTAATTGAGAACTAAACATGAAAAAGGAGAGGGAATAGACAAAAATTGACCATCTTAAACAACCTCATTTGAGGAAATAGAGAAAATAACCTAACTATACTCTTCTCTCTCTCATGTAAAACCCTAGATCCAAAATGTGGCTAAAATTGAGCAAGAATGAACAAAAATTGACAAAGAAACATAAACCAACCTTTCTTATCCACCTTCTTCCAAGAAATGAAGACCAAAACCTCCCCCCTTATATTTTTGTGAAATCTGGACCTCCAAAATCGCCTCCAATGGAAGTTGGCTGCGAGCATACAGTTCACTGTCGGGGGGAAGAAGAGGGGTATTTATAACAGACAGTTCACTGGCGGTTGGCTTTAAAAACCGCCAGTGGAAACCTATTTCCACTGGCGGTTATCTTAAGACAACCGCCAGTGGAAATAGGGTATTTCCACTGGCGGTTCTCTTACACCAACCGCTAGTGGAAATTGGTTTCCACTGGCGGTTATCTTAACACAACCGCCAGTGGAAACATCCTATTTCCACTGGCGGTTATCTTAAGATAACCGCCAGTGGAAATAGGTTTCCACTGGCGGTTCCCAAGACGGGCCCACCTCGTTTTTTTACTGGCGCACGATAACTGAAACCGCCAGTGATAATTTATGGGTGCCGCAGGCTATGAGCTCTTTTCTACTAGTGGAAGCCGAAGCTTAAAAATTTAAAAAGCCAAGCAAGTGTTGGTGCGCAAGAGCTAAAAATTGAGTAAGCAGGAGCAGATGGCAAAAAAAGCATACCAAATGAGTTTGCGGTGTGCTCTTATTTATACGCCTGATGCGTTGCATACTGGAGGGCCCGCTTGTCGGTGACTATTGCTATTCTAGCAAAGGGAAGGTGTTTTTTCGGACCTTCGGCTCAGAGCCTTCGTCCTTATTGCAATCTGAATTTATCATTCTAACAAATTAATATTGCAAGGGGCTAGTGTTGGGGGCCTTCGGCTTCCGAATGTCCTCAAAAACATGATTTAACAATGTTTCTGGAAGTATAATGCATGAACAGGTACCTTCGAACATGGACTCTTCGGACAAGTCAAAATCTTTGTATGAAGAAACACAAAGAGAACGAAGGATGGAACAGAGCCGAAGTTGTGCGTAAGGAAGCTTCGGCATGATGGCAGAAAAGAGGAAACCGGCTTAAAGAGGAAAAGACTATCTAGACCTCGATGGATTACTATAGAGTTATTATCAAAAGCAAAGGACCTGGATGTAATTTTACATGGGCTGCGACCCGTGCATATAAATAGGTGAATAGTACTCCCGTACTGTTCACGCTGACTTGGCATTCACTTTTGCGTCACACCTGTATTTTTTCCTTCAAGCCGAAGGTATATTTGCAATCTGTTGTCATTTCTATAATAATAAAAATAAAAAGGAGTTAATAATATTTGAATATTTA
The DNA here is from genome assembly GCF_902167145.1 of Zea mays. Taxonomy (NCBI): domain Eukaryota; kingdom Viridiplantae; phylum Streptophyta; class Magnoliopsida; order Poales; family Poaceae; genus Zea; species Zea mays. Next base: position 152,159,109 of record NC_050100.1, read on the forward strand.
TTTATGTCATTTTTCATACTTTATATGAATCTTTTTTTCATCATTTGTTATACTGATAAAGGTACGTTCTTCATAACCTTCGTCTGAAACCCATTATGTCCTAAGGGAAATAATGCTTTGAGGGACGAAGGACTTTAACATTTAATGATTTCTGTGTTGCCTTGTTCTTAATTCATAGCATTTAAGGACAAGTCCCCAACATGAACCTACTTGATTACTTGAAGCGTTTACTCGGCATCTTGAACACAACCCTACACTAGGTGCGAAGTGTATCTCGATGAACACATAATGTGCATTGACTCGACTTATAAACATAGAGGAAGCGATGACTACTTTAGCATGTCGCCACCTCTCTATCTAAGCCAAAACAATTTCTACCTACACCGACCGAACTTTCGTGTTGAGCACACCTTATATTACCTTGTCTCGCATACAACCATGTTGCGGCGTGTACTCGAGACACTTCTGTTCAATTCAACGCAATCACTACTACAACACACTTCGGCGCACATGCTTGACAACATTTATCAACCAGACGAGTGAAACACCAAACTAATTATTCGCAGCTCTCGACCTCAAAACCCCAATCATAGGTCACATAATTTACATTTTCAACCCAATCTAACCTACATCAACGAAGAATACATAAAATATAATTATCAAAGACTAGACTTATTAGCCGACTGCGGAAGCCACCAAGCATGCCTTGTGCTTTATTAAATTTTCCACAACTAACACACTACCTAACGACGACACCTTTTAATAATCCATCAATACATTCGCGACCTATCCTTGCAACACACAAAAGAACTATCATAGCCACACATCCATCCAATCCAACAACAAAATAACATATCAGCTCACCATATCAAACCCCGGTCGTGGTCGCTGCTCAGATGGCGTGAAGACGAACGCGCCGTCGAGCACGGGAGACCGAAGTGAAGTCGGAGGAGCACGACGGGCACCGTGGGCGTGGCTAGAGGGAGCACAAGCCACGGAGGGGCTGCTGTGGCTGCCGGTTGGTGCGGCAAAACAGCAAGAACAACGACGTCACGAACATAGCTTGAGCATGGTGCAGAGGGGGGCTGCGCCAGCGAGGTTGACGACCAGTTAGGTAGCTCGTCGAGCACCTAGCGGAGCGCGTCACTGTGCGGGACAGCAGGGGAAAACTCGGCTGTGAGGGCCGGCTATGGAATGGACAAGGAGATGGAGCTTGATGATGCGTGCATAGCGAAGTTTACCGAGCGCGTGCTACAGGGAACGACGACGTCCAGATGGGGCTGCGCAACACATCGAGCACCCGGCGGGCATCACGGCGTGCTGTCCATTGCGCAGCACCCCACCTAGACATTTCGCCGAATGCTTGGCACGCGCGTAGTGGTGGCAATGAGACGAAGCAAGGGAAAGTCCCCGGGGCTGCAAGGGAATCTCAGCGGCGAGGGGATGCGCTGTCCCGGCTTGCTGCACCCTTGGGACATTTTGTCGAACGACTTACAAGCACGGCGGCTTATGGGCTTCACGTAGCAGCATAAGGAGGAAGGGGGCGAGCTGCTACAATGGAGGAAGGTTGTCGACCATGGGGAAGATGCAGGGGTGAGCTCACCAGCTGCTGCTGCTCTATGGTTTGGGCAGAGACGAGGAAGAGCGGAGGGGAGCAGTGGGCATTTGCTGCTGCAACAGGGAGAAAGGAGGGAGGGAGGGGGCGAGCACCACCATTGGAGAGGGAGGGAGCTCGGCCACCATTGCTGTGCTTGAGGATGAAGAAGGGGGAGGAGGGGAGGGCGCCATGGACAGGGAAGAAGTTTCCCGCGCCATGAACAGAGAGGTGGGAGAGTTGTGTGTGAGAGGAAAAATGGGAGAGGAGAGAGTGGCGGCTAGGGGTGGGAAATGGAAAATTTCCAAGCTGAAACATATTTATAGCAGGTAATTAGGGTTAGCTTTTTAGTGGGCTGGGCTGGGCTGGCACAAAACACTTAATCGGGCTGCGCTAATTATTTCCATTTTATTTTATGTCGTTCGATTAAACACGGATTATCTGAACACTAATTATTACCCTCGTACGTAATTTAGTCTGATAACACGCACAACCTGGGTTATGAACTTCAAGCGCATTCTAAATATGACATTATATTTTTATTTTTCGATGAGAGTTCAATTTAGATAGCGATTAAATCGGCTTTGGTTTTTTTTGCGGAGAAGCGAATCGTGACATTTTAAAATCGCTGCCGGAGAGGGTTTTGAATTTGGTTCAGACACAAAGATACTAGGATGAGTCGAGTAAGAATTAATTAGAGGACGACATACTGAGTATTCTGTTTGAGAGTACGGATCCGGATAAAATAGTCAAACATAGATCAAAGTTCGAGGAATTGGACTGGGGCTCAGATCAAATAACAGCCGTCGAGAGTTTGATTAAATGAGCTTTGGATGAGATTTACAAGTCAAGAATGATTTTCGAGTTTGCATTCGTCTCGAGAAATAAAAGTCTTAACAGGCTCCAAATTTGGCCTCACTCTCTCGCGATCGAATAAAATCAGAGATCGGTGAAACCTTCACACGTAACTTGATAAAAGGAGATAGATACGATCGAGAAATAGAAATTTTTACTAAGCATCCGAAATTAGGATAAATCTTCCGACATAACACGAAATAGACACCTGGGGTGTCACATTTAAAAATATATTTATTTATATTTTTAAATAGAAAAGAAAAGAAAAAAACCGAAAACCCTAAACCTAACAGGCCATTTCGGCCCATCAGGCCCATCAGCCGCTGCTGCCCCTATTGCCTCCCCCTCTCTCACCGACCAGTGGGGCCCACCCGTGGCCCCTCTCCTTCGTCTCCCTCCCGCGCCCGGCCGAGCCACGCCACGCCAGCTCCTCGATGTCTGCGCCCGTCCGTTTCCCCGAACCGGAATCTGCCAGCCTCGTTTCCCTCTCTCCCTCCCCCGCTTCCCTCTCCTTCAAGCCGGTAACGGCCGAGTTATTGGCCGCCTCCATTGATGGCGTTGATGGCCGACCGTCTCTCTCTCCCCCCTCGGCTCTCCCTCTCCTCCCCTCTCTCTATAAAAACCGCTCGAGCTGCCTCCTCTCTCCCTACCCGAGCTCTCTGCCTCACTCCTCGCGCTCTCTCTCCCTCGCCGAACCGCCGACCACCGGAGCCTCGCCGTCCGCGCCCGCTCGCTGTCGAGCCTCGCCATACGCGCCTCGCCCCGCCTAGGCCACGCTCATTCCCTACCCGACCAAGACCACCGTGCCCTGCTACCCTGCTCGCCGAGCTCCATCCGTGCGTGTGAGCAAGAGCTCATGGTAGAAGAAGCACATTTTGCATTTTAGTCCCTGCATGTAAATAAAAATAATTCCGAGATTTTCAGTTCAGAAACTATTGAAAAGAGACCCCGATGTATATGCTAAATCGTGAACTAGCCCCTGCAACAATATTTTGACACGAGTATTATTTTATTTTTCAAAAACAAATAATGTCACTATTCACTAACTTGGTGATTTAAATATTAGAAACGTTCACGATTAACTTCGCTTTAGCACATGGAACAATATTTGTTAGTAGTAATTTAATTATTTTATTGATATAAGAATATAGAAGAAATACTAGGCCACGTATTTTTGGTCAGATTAAAAATATAGGTTTTACTAGTCATGATTAATGTATTCATATGTATAGCACTTAATTACTTAGAATTAGTAAAATATTTCTTTATGTCAAAATCATCATGATTATATTACTAAAGTCCAATTAGTAGTCTACATTAACTCTTGGAATATTAATGTTAGGTGATTTAGAAATAAACATTTTTAGCTATACGTAAAATTTCTATCTAGAAAGAAAAGGATAAAACCCAAAAGTCTATTATTAGTAATAAAAACAATTATTTTCCGTAAAGTTTGTTAAGTCATTTTTATTTACATTATACTAGATAAACTAGCGTCATAGTCACCTACTCATATTTCCACCAATGATAACTCAAAGTAGAAGCCATAGTGGATTAATAAGTATTTATGCTTTGGACGTATTTATGAGTATAGTTGTGTGATGTATGAATGTATATGTAATGGTGAATGATTACCCATGTAATGGTGTATGTTTATTTATTTGGCGTACGTATTCTTTTGTATGTACGATACGCAAATCGATGCTAGAAGTTGACTATGAGGTAGACGAACCAAACACGTTCGATGACGACCCATAGGACACTTTCGAGCAAGGCAAGTGGATTCTCCCTCTGCATTTCTATTTGTACCTAAATAATGCATACAATAATGTTTACTTTTGGATATATATTGCATAATTTGATGGGATTTTCCTAAATAAGGATTTCCTAGAATTACCAACCCTATTCCTTGAATTACCCTGGGATAAATGCTATGCTTAGCAATTTTTGCTATTGCTCAACTTGATAAATATGTTGTCACTCTTTTAAATGATACTATGTTTCGGAAATGAAGTTTTATTATGAGGTTAACCCGATGGTTAAACAAGAACATTTTTTGTTAAATGGAACATGGAGTGACCACCTAGGATAACAGTGTAACCACGAGTGCTATAATGGCTCTGGCTTTGGTAATTAGCTCTATAGACTTAGTGCTTAGCAACCCTACCTAAAAGATGGGCAAGAGGGGGTGGCAGTGGTTTGGTGGTAGCTCATGTTAACATGGGGTGGTAGTCTTGGCTAAATTACCTCACCCAAAGAGCCATCAATACTGACGTGGAAACCTTAGCAGGTGGCTTTGTACTAAGTATATTTTGTGAAGGCCTCATAATGGATCCCTAGCCATTCACCTCGGCAATGTTTATGGGTCCGATCAACCTAGGCTAGATGGGATACATGGCTTGTGGGTAAAGTTGTACCACCTCTGCACAGTGTAAAACTGATATGTCAACCGTGCTCACGGTTAAGAGCAACCTGGACCCTCACATGATAATTGAACTTAAAGATGGAAAATAAATCGTGATATGAGGATCTACCAGTGGTTTGATTAAGTGATTACACTTAAGTGTTTTTGATACAATCTTATGCCTTTGATTAATTGGGATATTTGGGATACACACTTATTAGTAAGACAGGTGTTGCTAATAAAATATTGACCAACTAAAATGCTTACCACTTATCCATAGCCTACCTTGTTAACATGCATTAATTTCCCCCACTTGCTGAGCCCCGACCATAAGTGAGATCACCCTTGCTAATATTTTGATTAGATGGTGATGACGGAGACTTCGCAGATGACGTTGATGAGTTTTGAGTGTAACGATGCGCCAGTCACCTTCCTGTGGAAGAGTGTCCATGTTTAGTTCTGCCGTACTTTGATTATGATACTTGTTAAGATACAATGTTTTGGATGATGTAATAAAGTTACTCTACTCTCTTTACGCCTTTATTGCATTGTATTTTGATATATTACACTTGCGACATCAACATATGTGTGGAAAATGGATCCTGGCCCACATATTCTATGCATTCGGTTTTGCCCCCAGAACTAGGTGTGGCAATATGTTGAGTTATTTCAAAGATAGAAGCAGTACAAACGTTAATTTCAAACAAAAATGGAACACGAATTGGATAAGTACTTCAAATCATATGGCGTGTTTCCTGTGATTCCATGCAACGACTGATTCAAATTCCATATTTCTTGAGTTGTAGGAATCATCGTACAACTAAGAGGGATCCACAAAGGTAACGGTGTTGGCAAAGCTCAAGTTTCTCTGTTTCAAAAGCTTATTTCAAAAAAAAACAAATCTTTGGACCTTTCGTGCGAGTCCAACTGGTTCGAGGTTTTGTTGTTGGACTTCCTCTCTGGTCAAAGGCACTTGAACCTACCCTCAGGCGTAGGTCAACTCGCCCAAGCCAGTGGAGCTCTCTGCTCAAAACGGGTTGAACTGACCCAAGGGTGGTTCAACCGAGTTTTCACCATAGACCTCTTTGCTCAAACCCAGTTGAGTCGGCCCCTTTGGAGTTGTTCAACCACTATCTCAGCAGTTGGTCGTTTTGCCAAACCTTGTAGCACAGTCTGGCAGCTGTATTTTAAAGGAGGTTGAACCGGCCAGCTAGTGGCGGCTCAACTATCCCTCGGTCAGAGGACCATTCTGCAAAGTCCTGCTAAATAGGCAGTTGAATGGGCCCTTAGGGGCGGTTCAACCAGGGTAGGATGATTGAACTCCCCAATTGAGTTGGCTTGTTGAACCAAGTTTAGTTTTGCTAAAAACTAGTTCAATTGGCTTTGGGGTGTAGTTCAACCGCATTTCACGCAAAAAGTTCGAACAGTCAACCCCATTTGAGAGGCCCCTATATATACACTCTCCTCTCTCTCTCCCCCCTCATTTACTCCAGCTAACCAACACATTCATTGTTCACCAAACTTGAGACAAAAAGCTCTAACTTTTTCTCTCACACCCCAACTCTCTCCCTCGTCGATGTTTGAGGCTAAAACCAGTTCAATTGATTGAAGGAGCCTTGGTGTGAGGTTTGAGTTCTTTGATTTCAGACATGGTTTTTGATCTCCCTCCTCTTTATCCATCCCTTGAGCTTGTTGCAAACACTCTCTTGTGTGGGTTTGTTACTCTTTGAACCTCGTGTTCCATGACGGTTGAGGTTGCTTAGGAGTCTCTGAATTTGTGGACGACCCGAAGAAGTTTGTATCACATGCTCTTTGAGCAAGTTTGAGAAAGTGGTTGCATTGACCTTGGTGGTCAGCCTGTGAAGGGCTAGGGCTGGAAAAGACCGGGCCGTATGTGGGCTGCTCAACAGGGATTAGGGCACCTTTGTGGTGTGGCCGAACCTTGGCATAAATCTCGTGTATTTGTGTTGTTGCTTTGTTCATGCGCTGCACTTTATCTTTGTTAAGAAAGACATTGAGCGATTCGTTGTGTGTGTGGATTTTCACTTAGATTATGCCCTGTGTTTTTCAATTCAAAGAATCTCTCATTATACTTCATGTTGTTCTTAGCTAGATCTATTCTCTCAACTGGACTAGTTCAACAGCCCCTAGTAGCGTTTCAACCGGCCTACACTAAACTATTGATTTGACATCATTTCCAAGTTTTTGGTGAATTTTTTAGGTGTAGCCTATTTACCCCCTTCTGGGCTACTTTCAATGGTGAAAATAGTGAAGTTTTATATGGAGCTCACTGGGTGTTCACTGTAATGTCTGAATCAAAATCGCCACATTCTATCACAAGCCATTCCCACCAAGAAATCCATGAGATAATATTTGTAAAATAGCATCATTTAGTCCAATGTTGGTTATGGAACCAATTCCTATAATTATGAAACCCATGTGAGATGCAGAGGAGTAGGCTATTCTTTTTTAAAAAAAAATCAATGACCAAGAGAGGTTAAAACTGCATAGATTATTTGCACTGCTCCTATTATTACCAACCAAGGGGAAAATAAACAATGAGCATGTGGTAACAATTCCATATTGAACCTTATCAATCCATATCCTCCCATTTTAATAGAATGCTGGCTAAAAGCATACATGTACTGTAATGTGCTTCCCGATGGGTATCTGGTAACCAAGTATGTTAAGCTATTATCGTGAATTTGATACCATAAGCAATAAGGAAACCAAAATACAAAGCCGTTTTCGTGGATTTTGACTTAGATTTATTATTGCACAGACTTAGAGTAGCTCATAGAAAAAGTTTGATTCTATTTAGAACATGTTCAATTAGTTAACAATGTTTTGCTTAATTTGAAGTACTTTTTCCTTTAACAAAGAAATAACATAATAGAAGTAATAAAATAATTAATTTGTTGTGCTGGTTTTGGGATTGTATGAATTCCATTGATCCCAAACACCTAAGTTGATCCATTGCATATGCATAATGTTGTCTAGAACCCTACTTAACTTGATTAGCGAAATAATTAGGGTTTTATCGGAAATCAAATGCAACTTTACTGTGAAGGAAAGTTGTACTCAAGGTTTTGTCGTTTTAGATTATTTATCTTGCACCTATGTTCATTCCATCATCACATCATGATCATATCATGCAACTTTACTTTACACGTAGATTATGTTACGACGAATCGGTCATATTGTGAAGTAATTCCCAGAGCCTTGTCTTCACTCAATGGAACTATTGGGTTTTCTTGGTCATCTACTCTACACTACAACTAATGCAAGCCCTAGTGCATTCAACCCTGTTCCTTGTGTTTTATAAAACTTTTACCCTAAATATAATGCTTGATGCATTTAAGTTAGTAGGAATTGGTTGAATACTCGTTGTTGCATGACTACCCTAGAATTTCAATACCTGTTCTTGTTACCGCTTTTGAAAATGTTGTAATCTAGAGGTGTAGCCTTGCATAGCTCTAGAAGATAGGGTTAACTTTGAATTCTATAAAGGCTCCCCATTCTCCAACCCCTCATAAATCACTTCTCATACTATTTGCCAAACAATTTTTGTTAGATAGGTTCACTTCTGTTAGAGAATCCCTCAGAATCGCTCTATTAGAGAATCAACTCTCTGAGCTACAGAATCATGGAGTAGAGCTCTATCAAACGAGGACTTTTGAAACAAAAATCTAAACTCATTTGTTGTAATAGTATTTTGAAATATAACTTTGAAAATTTGGTTTTGAAAAAAGAGAAAAAGCCTTTTGGAGATTTAGTTGATGTTTTTGAAACTCTTTCTCCACATAGTGAAATTAATGAAAAGGCAAGAAATCCAAAAACATATATGTTTCAAATTATAGGAATTCTACAAAATTCCATATAATTCTCAAACAAACTAGCTAAACAAATGTATAAAACCTTTTATAAAAACAATAGAAATTTAGTTAGTGTTGTCTATTGAAATTGCAAGATGATAACATTGGTTCTACTAGGATTATGCGCAAAGGTAGCGACTTATTCAATCCATGAGAACTTTATTTAGCATATATCATCTATATATAGGAGTCGCGCGGTTGGACGTTATATGAATCACCTTGGATCAAATAAAACCAATTATTTGTTTTATTTTTCCATCGCTTATATATATATGCACCAGAGATTTTTGTGTTACCCTTGCATATATGCATGCATGCATGTGGAATGAATCCAAGTCTAAAATTAGGCGCCTAATGGTGACCTTCCATATATTAGACACCTTAATTATTTGAATTGGATTTTGGATGCAAACTAGCTTATTAGCTATCTATATATAACAAGATTAAAGAAGAAGACAGACAACCTAATTAAAGAATTTGAGGAGAGAAAGAAAGAAAGAGTGATCGTCATGGAGAGCAGGAGGAAGAATCAACAGAAGACGAGCTACATTGTAATTTCCATCCAGCTCCTAGCGGCCCTCCTACTCTTGGAGCTTGTGTCGCTAGTGCCGGGGGCGTCATGCGAGGAGTTGCCCTTGGATTTTTGGGTGAGTGCACTACGGGGGGTCGGGGCAAAGGACGTTTCAACAGCCGATGGATGCACCAAGAAGAATAAGGACACCGTGCTCTGCTCTGCCCAGGCTAACACGGTAACCAATTTCATCAACCCTACCAACTCTGAGGAACAAGGCTATAGGACCATCGGGGAGTCCATCGCTAACATCCCTGATGATAGCACCAAACGGTACATCCTCATCCTCAGCGGTGGCACCGTGTACCGAGAGAAGGTATTGGTGAGCAAAAGCAAGCCATTCGTCACCATAAGATCAGATGACCCCATCAACCCTGCCATCATTGTGTGGAATGACACTGCCGCCACCCTGGGGAAGGATAGCAAGCCCCTTGGAGTAGATGGTAGTAGCACCATGACCGTAGAGTCCGACTACTTCATTGCCTATGGTGTCGTCTTTAGGAATGATGCTGCAGCAGCAGCGAAGAAGAAGAAGGCAGAAGGCGAGGCGCCAGCGTTGCGGGTGCTAGGAACAAAGGCAACCTTCTACAACTGCACAATTGAAGGTGGACAAGGCGCCCTGTATGACTAGATGGGGCTGCACTACTTCAAGTCCTGCACCATCAGGGGCACCATCGACTTCATCTTTGGCTCTGCCAAGTCCTTTTACGAGGACTGCGCCATTGTTTCCGTCAACAACATGGAGGAGATCATGACCTTGCCTGTGGCACCACCTCAACTTGACATTCACGACAATCCAATCAAGGTTGCCCCAGGGGTGGGAGGCTTCTCCTTCAAGACATGTACCATCACCGGGGAAGGGCAACAAATCTTCCTCGGAAGGATGGGCACGCCTTCCATCTACTCCTACACCCAGATTGCTAAGGAGGTTGTGCCCATAATCTACGACAAAGGGAACATCTTCATGCCCAGTAATATGTATGCCGACCCATGCATGCAGCAAAATCTCTCTCTCTCTCTCTTTATATATATATATACACTTGTTATCTCATATCTATATCTATGCAGGACTGGTAGACGCTGTGCCACTTTCAAGTGCTATGGACCTGGGTTAGAGAAAATATGGCACGTCAAACTTAGATACGCTGAAGCCATATACTTTCTTGGGACAGATTTTATCAACGGAGATTCATGGATCCTGTCCATACCACCTACTGATGCTGAAACATTGCTATCAGTTTGAATATATAGAATCCTCAGAGATCATCAAAGATCATCATCTACCACTAATTAATAATGAGCCAAATTAAATAAGTTTTGCGTATATATTTTATCCCTATCTATAAATTATGCATGTGTTGTAAACAAGTCGTGGATGGGCTTCATTTGTTCTCGCGATTGAAAAATAACAAATAAACAAAGTAGAAAAGAGGATGAACCAGAAGTCTTGTTCAGCAAGAAGGAAGGAGGAATGACGATATTTCCCATGTGATACTTGTAAATCATATGTGTAAACTTCGTGGGCGTGCTTGTAATTTCATACGAAGTTGTACCTCTCGTCTATAAATAGAGTAACAGTGTCATGCATAAATTCACCTTTCGAGAGCTCAAAGCTTTATTTAGCTCAGCCTTCGAAGTACCTTTGAGCTATCACTTGTATGAAGCCGAAGGTATGTTTGTAATTGTTTGTTATATTGCAAGGAGTGAAATAATAAGTGTGGAAGCATGAAGATGAGTAACATGTCTTGCTCGTAATTGTTTACATTTCATCCTTGTTAATATATAAGCATTTGTGCCCCTTCTTCTTCTCTCTTCAATTAACCTTCGAAGAAGGATTAATTGAAGGGAGAAGTTTATGATTTGATAACTTGTGTTGGCTTGTTTTTGATGTCCTGTAGCAATCAAAAGCAAGCGACCAACTGTGTCTATGGCCAGTGCCATCGGCCTGGACCCTATGTTTGTGCGTGTGAATCGCAGTAGTGCGATTGGGGAAGGAGGCTTGATGGTTGTAAGTGCAATCAACCCATTTGAGGGTTTTGGTGGTGATATGACAACAAATAAGGTATCTAATATGTTTGCTCCTAGTATATGTGTAACACCACAAAAACCATCAACTAAAAATAATGCATTTAGATTATTAGTGGTAATAATATGGTAATGATTTTTTCTTTCAAGTGTTTGATTTTTATTTGCATTTACGGGGTGTTTGGATCCCTTCATTTTAGAGGAATTGGAATTCACTAAATATCCACCACTTTCCAAAGTTCAGATATAAGCTTATCCCAAATTCATGGGGTGGAGAATGGGAAATGATTTTATGCATTAGTAGAATTTGTTTCTACTCTATAACTTACATGACACTCTTTGTCTCACTCCTCTATAGTAAAAATATAGCACATAAATATCTCTGACATCTTGCTAATAATAGTATACAAATATATTTTGTATAAAACCGAATTAGCTTAATTGATATATGCCTAAATTACTATTATTAGTAAAAATATAGCACATAAATATCTCCGACATCTTTCAAGTGTTTGATTTTTATTTGCATTTAGAGTAATTTTGTTTGCTCATATTTGATTTATGGATGCTTAGTAGAATTTCTTTTATATTGAAAATCCAATTAATTAATATAGAAGTATTGGTCCAACAATAAATATTTTAGTTATAAATAATTTTGAAATAATTATTATGATTTTTTTGAATTATTTAAAAATATATTTACTTATATTTTTAAATAGAAAAGAAAACAAAAGAAAAAAACCGAAAACCCTAAACCTAACCGGCCATTTCGGCCCATCAGGCCCATCAGCCGCCGCTTCCCTATTCCCTCCTCCCCATCTCTCACCGACCAGTGGGGCCCACCCAGGGCCCCTCTCCTTTGTCTCCCTCCCGTGCCCGGCCGAGCCACGCCGTGCGCCATGCCTGCGCCTCGACGTCCGCGCCAGTCTGTTTCCCCGAACCGGAAACCGCCCGCGCCGTTTCCCTCTCTCTCCCTCCCCCACTTCCCTCTCCTTCAAGCCGGTAACGGCCGAGTTATTAGCTGCTGCCATTGATGGCGTTGATGGTCGACCGTCTATCTCTCTCCCCGCTCGGCTCTCCCTCTCATCCCCTCTCTCTATAAAAACCGCCTGAGCTCCCACCTCTCTCCCTACCCGAGCTCTCTCCCTCACTCCTCGCGCTCTCTCTTCCTCACCGAAACGCCGACCGCCTGAGCCTTACCATCCGCGCCCGCTCGCTGTCGAGCCTTGCTGTCCACGCCTCGCCCCGCCTCGGACGCGCTCGTTCCCTACCCGACCGAGACCACGCGTGCCCTGCTCCCCTGCTCGCCGAGCTCCATCCCTACGCGTGAGCAAGAGCTCAAGGTAGAAGAAGCACATTTTGCATTTTTGTCCCTACGTGTAAATAAAATTAATTCTGAGATTTTCAGTTTAGAAACTATTGAAAAGAGACCCGATGTATACGCTAAATCATGAACTAGCCCCTGCAACAATATTTTGACACGAGTATTATTTTATATTTCAAAAATAAATAATTTCACTATTCACTAACTTGGTGATTTAAATATTAGAAATGTTGGTGCTTAGCAACCCTACCTGAAAGATGGGCAAGAGGGGTGACAATGGTTTGGTGGCAGCTCATGTTAACATGGGGTGGTAGTCTTGGCTAAGTTACCTCACCTAGAGGGCCATCAATACTGACGTGGAAACCTTAGCGGGTGGCTTTGTACTAAGGATATTTTGTGAAAGCCTCATAATGGATCCCTAGCTGTCACACCCGGTTTTGGAAGGTAAACCGAATGCGATCCATGTACGTGCCAGGATCAGAACTCATGTACACAGCGATTACATAATTGGACATCATCACACAATCCTTGAATTAAATAGCGAAGGTACTTAGTTACATCAAGATGTCTGAGACATCCACAGAGTCTATTACATAAACATAATGTTCAACATTAAATCAAAGTGTGGAGTATCGAAACGTAGAAGATAAGCCTACACAGGCAACTAACTAGGGGTTTTCCACTAAAGTAAACTAGAACTCATCGTTTTCCTGGAACTCCTCAAAGTCATCCATGTTGCCAACTTCACCTCCTGAGCACTGAGAACAGTGGGGACAACCTGGGGTGGGGTGGTTTGTAAAGCAAGGGTGCGTACACATCAACGTACTCAGCAAATGTCTCGTTTGGCTAAGGTGGACTAGCGGTATGTGGAGTTAAGGTTAAACAGTTGCTTTTAGTTGGTCAAGTTTTATTATTATAAGTAGAGCCAAGTTTTAGTAATAACCCAGTTATTACCCAGAGGCACTCCCTCCAAGAGGAAATACCAGAGATCAGGATTATAATTATCATTGTTAATCATCATCATAAAAGTAACCATTATTCTTCTAATCGAAGAGGATCCCAAGGCTGCTCATAACAGTGAGCACGACTAATATACCAGTTTGTAACACTCTGCAGAGGTTGCACACTTTACCCACAAGCCGTGATTCCCATTCTGCCCGGGGTTCTAGCCTCCCCATTGATCACTAACAAGGTGACCTAGCAGGGTCTCACTATGTAGCCTTTACAAAGATTTCCTAGAGGTCATAGCCGCCCGTTAGGTTTCTCCATTTTGATAAACACAGTACATCTCCCCAAAGGAAGGGTGACTAACAAAACCAAATCAAAGAACCTCTGTAACCAACCTCGGCAGAGAAAGTACTGTGTCTGGACCCCATTGACGTCCTTACGGCGAAGCCAACTACTCCTCTAGTTCCTCTAATTAATCAGCTAAGGGCGTCCCATTCCACCCTCATGGTTGTAGTGTTATCCCGGGTTGTCACTCCCCAAACAGGTCCTTACGGAGAGGTACTCAGAAAAGAGCCTAAGCCCCCTAAAGTAATCACAAGGACCCCATCGGGATAACATCATCGTATCATAAAAGATCACATCATGTTCATTGATTAAGTTTAAGCAATAGCATAAGCTAACCATGATTAACCCAAAAAGGTAAACAAGGGTAAGGGAAATACAAACTAGTCAATCCTTAGGTTTCAATAAAGTAATGCGGGACAGTGAATTATAAAGTAGAGTAGGACATGATAGGTCTGAGGACACTTGCCTTCACCAGATTTTTGCTCAGAGGGATCTTCGGCAACACACTCACGAACCATGAGCTGCTCGTTGTCTAAGTAAAGCGAGCATACATTCAATACATTTGGTAGGTAAAAATGAACATCACATCACACATGAACAAATATTGGCACACAACTCAAGAAGGTACATTATTAAGTACAGAGGAATGAGGTCAAGTTATAAAAATGGACTAATCCTAATTGGGGAATTGATTACTCTCTAAATGTTTGGAACATAGCTCAAAAAGGTTAAGTAGTGATTAAAACAAATGAAAGCTAGCATTATAAGATAAACTACTCTCATTTAGAAATTTGATTATCTTTTAAGTATTATCCATAATTACATTCCTAATTCTATTTATGTCATTAAGGCCTAAAGGTTAAGACAAAAAAAATATCCAAGTAATGCATAACACTAATCTCACAAGATTGAATATACTTTATTCCTAGGGTTCTCCTTTTATTTATTTCATTAAATAAATAAATCAAAAGATACTTTAATTCTATATTCTAAGTGTAAAAATTAAAGTGTGCAGATTACAGTTGGTCATATTTTATTTGAACAGAGAATAATTTGGTGAACATTTTGTAATTTGAACCACTAAATTTGGAGTTCATATGAAAAAGATATGAAATAAACAAGTTTTGAAGTTTGAAATATGAAATTAGGGCTAAATCTGTGATTAAATAAAAGTCCAGGGGTCTAATTAAAACAAACCAGGGACCTATGCCCTTAAACAGAGGACGATGGGTTGATTTCCTAAAACCAGGGGGTTTCTTAAGCAAAACAGCCACGCGAAGGGGTATCAGGCTCCCTCAACCGTTGGATCAGAAACCGACGGCTGAGATTAGATCGCGTAGGCGCGGGCGCGCAGGCGCGGCTGACAAGCGGGGCCACGGCCTTCAGCGGCAGAGGGGGAGGGCGCACTAATCAAGCGAGCCCAGCTCCAGAGGACTTGGGCGCTGACATGCGAGCCAGGGCGTCAGGCACGCGTGCGCGAAGCGTTATCCGTGGTCCGAGCCGTTCGATCTGAATCGGACGGAGGGGACCAGACCAGGGGGAAACAGACGGCTGCTGGCGGCGCCGCTCCTCTCTGCGGTGTTGAGGTGAAAGGGAAATGTGCCCTTGGGCCATTTCTAAGTATTTTGGTGATTGAGTGCCAACACAAGTGCTTAAGTGTTAGAGTATCCCAAGTGATGGACAAAATGCAAATCAAAAGTAAAGGTATGTTTCTAGACTTAGTACATTGTTTTATGGACTAATGTATTGTGTCTAAGTGCTGGAAACAAAAAAAATCAAGTTGGAAAAGAGATGGCTTTGTTCAGCCAAAGTCTGCTCAGTCTGGGTGCACCGGACTGTCCGGTGGTGCACCGGACAGTGTCCTGTGGTGCACCGGACAGTGTCCTGTTGTCACACCCGGTTTTAGAAGGCAAACCGAATGCGAACCATGTACGTGCCAGGATCAGTTATTCACGTACACAGCAGTTACATAACATGGACATCATCACACAGTGCTCAAAATAGTATTAATAAGGGAAATAGTCGATTACATTATACGTCTGAGACATCCATATAGTTCTTACAATAAATCAAAGTGCGGAAAAGAAACGTAGATAACCGCGGCCTTCACAGGCAGCCGACTGGGGGTTGCCGCTAACCCACACCTAGAACTCGTCGTAATCTTGGAACTCCTGGAAGTCTCCTTCCACAGCTTCATCTTCGCCTGAGCAGTGGTTGCAATGCTGACAACCTGGGGATGGGGGGGGTTTGGTGTGTAGAGCAAGGGTGAGTACACATCAACATACTCAGCAAGTATCCTGTTTGGCTGTAGTGGACTGGCTGTATGTGGGGATAAGTCAAGCAGTTGCTTTTAGTTGGTCAGATTATTACTTACTAGTAGAAAGCCAAGTTTTAGCATTAACCCAAGTTATTAACCCAAACGTACTCCTTTCCAAACGGAAAGAGTACCACTTACCTGCACCATAGTCATAACCAGAATCATCGATCTCATAACCACCTGTACCAAAGTATCTCTGATCAAGTACCACTAATCACTGGAGCTCCCTTGGCCGCTCATAACCGTGAGCACGGCTGATATATCAGTTTTTCAAACACTCTGCAGAGGTTGTGCACTTTACCCAAAAGCCGTGATTCCCATTCTGCCCGGAGATCATGACTCTCCATTGATCACTACCAAGGTGACCCAGCAGGGCATCACTACGTAGCCTTTACAAAGATTCCCCGGGGCTGTAGCCACCCGTTAGGTTTCCTAAATGCACCGCACTCCTCCCCAAGGGGCGAACCCAAACTTGGCAGAGCGAGCCGCATACACCGAGCCCCATTGACGGCACGACGGCTAAGTGAACTACACCCCGGATCCTCTAATTATTCAGCTAAGGGCACCCCATTCTACCCTCATGGTTGCACTGTTTTCCCGGGCGGTCATCCATAGAACAGGTCCTTACGGAGAGGCACTCGAGAAACCGCTCGAGCCCCCTTGATGACCACAAGCACAACATCATAATAAGAGAAGGGAAAACAGCGTATCATAGATATTCTCATCATGTTCATTGATTAGAGTTGAGCAATAGCATAAAGCTAAACAGTAATAATCCAACCCAAATAGGTAAACAAGGACATGGATAACAAAAGCTAGTCAATCCTTAGGCATAAATGTGTAAAGCGGGAGGTGAATTAAATAATGAATAGGACATAGATAGGTCAAGGGACACTTGCCTCCACCAAACGACTGCTGCTCAGGGGCTTCTCCTGCGGGTTCCTCGGGCTCTTCAACCGGATCGTTCTCTATACGAGCGCAAACATACATACATCCACACATTTAATACAAAAGAACAGTACACCATACAATAGAATGCAATAAGTAAACAGACGTTCCACGCAGGCTCGCGAGTACTGTTAAGAGAGAAAGAGGAAAAGACAGTCGAGAAACGATAACGTTACATGATTATAAATTAACCACTCGCTTAATGGACGGAAATTTAATGTAGACACTATGTTTAGCGTAAAGTAAAGTCATGTTTCATGTCTAATTATTATAAGCAGGTGGAGATAAATAAAAAGATGGTCGCGCGGCGAAACGCGCGACAAAGCTCTCTAAAACAAATTAAGAAGTTAACGACTCGTCGCGCGACCGAGCACGCAACGAGACACTTCACCTTAGTTACGAGGAGACGTTAAACGTCGCGCGACGAAGCGCACGACGGCATACGTCGACTAAACTGAGTCCAAAGTGGAACATCGCGTGAATACACACGCGGCGTTACCCCTTAAACAACCTGAAACAAAAATGGATCGTCGCGCGACGAAGCGCACGACGCAACACAAGATAGAATCTGAATTTAGACAAATCCGTCGCGCGGCGAAGCGCGCGACGCAACACGCTAATTAACGAATAATCACCGCGAGCGCGGGCGAGCGAAGATACGGTCGGGCGAGGCCGGGACGGGGGAACGGGCGGGCGAGCTGGGGCCGGGGCGGTTGAACCGGCCAGGGGGGCGGTTGAACTGGCCGGGGCCGAGCGGGCGGGCCGAGGGCGGGCGCCGAGCGCCGCCGCGGGGAGGGGCCGAGCGGGCGGGCCGAGCGCCACCGCGGGCGAGCGGGCAGGGGGCCGAGCCGCCGCGCCGAGGGGCCGAGCGGGGGCCGGGCGGGCGAGCCGGGGCGCCGCCGCGGGGAGGGGCGGGGGCGGGATCGCCGCGGGGAGAGGCGGGGGCGGGATCGCCGCGCCGGGCAGGGGAGGGGCCGAGCGGGCGGGAGCCGCCGCGCCGGGGAGGCCGAGCGGGCGGGACGCCGGGGAGGGAGGGGGAAGGGGGCCGAGCGCCGCCGGGGAGGGAGACCGGGCGGGCGCCGCCGGGGAGGGAGCGGGGAGGGGAGCCGAGCGCCGCCGCGGGAAGGGGCGGGCAGGGGGCCGAGCGCCGCCGCGGGAGGGAGCGGGGCGGGCGGGCGAGCGGGGCCGAACGCCGCCACGGGCGAGCGCCGCCGGGGCCGGGGTCGCGCGCGGGCAGGGGGAGAGGGAGGGCGCGCGTGGGGAAGAAGAGGAGGGAGAGGGAGAGAGAGAGAAGGGGAGGGGAGCTCACCTCGGGGTCCAAAATCCGGTGATCGCCGTCTCCAAATCCTAGGGCACCACGGGGAGAGAGAGGTGGAAGAGGGAGAGGAGAGGTTGTTGCGCGGGAGATCCAAATGAGAGAGAGAGAGAGGGGAGGGGGGCGCATGGGGGGTTTTGGGCGCTAGGGGCGCGCAGGCCGGGGCGGGCCGGGCCGGCTGGGCTGGGCTAGGTTGGGCTGGGCCGGGCCACTTCGCGGATCGAAAACCCACGACGAGCGCGACCACTAAACGGAATTAAATCGCGAACCGAAATCCGGAACGGAACGAGACGAACATTCAACATCAGACAAAGAAATGTGCTTCGGCATGATGCAACACCTATGAGACTTAGGTTTTGGTTTATACATGACACGGACACCTGCCGCTATACTGGTTTGAAATTGGGAAGAAAGAGCAAACGGGGAAAGAGAAAAGAGAGTAACGCCCGAATTTGGTGAGAGAAAAGAAGAAAAAATTCTACCCCCAAATTCAGGGCGTTACAAACCTATCCCCCTTAAAAGAATCTCGCCCTCGAGATTCAGGGTTGGCTAGCAAAGAGCTCAGGGTATTTAGCCATTAGATCATCTTCACGCTCCCAGGTTGCTTCTTCCTCAGAGTGATGATCCCATCTGACTTTGCACATTCTGATGGTCTTCCTTCGGGTGACTCGGTCTACAACCTCAAGGATTTGCACTGGCTTCTCAACGTAGGTCAAGTCCTCCTGGACTTCAAGACCTTCCACTGGCAACTGCTCTTCTGGCACACGCAAGCACTTCTTCAACTGAGACACATGAAAGACATCATGCACAGCTGACAAATTCTCTGGCAAACTGAGCTGATAGGCCACTTCTCCACGTCTTGCAAGAATCTGATACGGACCAATGTAGCGGGGTGCTAGCTTGCCTTTCACTCCGAACCTTCTGACTCCTCTGATCGGTAACACTTTCAGATAAACAAAGTCTCCGACTTCAAAACTCAGCTCTCTTCTTCTTGTGTCTGCATAGCATCGCTGCCTCGATTGCGCTATCTTCAGATTCTCGCGGACCATCTTGATGTTCTCTTCGGCTTCAAGCAAAATGTCTGGCCCAAACACTTGCTTTTCTCCAGGCTGATCCCATTGCAACGGAGTTCTACAACTCCTTCCATAGAGCGCCTGAAATGGTGACATCTTCAGACTGGCCTGGTAACTGTTGTTATAGGAAAACTCTGCATAGGGCAATCTCTTGTCCCATCCGGACTGATCTTGCAACGCACAGGCTCTCAACATATCTTCAAGAATTTGGTTGGTCCTTTCGGTCTAGCCATCCGTCTGCGGATGATAAGCTGAACTGAAATTCAGATGCGTGCCCAAAGCTTCATGCAACTGCTGCCAGAAATGAGAGGTGAACTGCGTTCCTCTGTCTGACACTATCTTCTTTGGCACACCATGAAGACAAACGATCTGAGACATATACAATTCTGCCAATACTGCACTGCTGTAGTTGGTCTTGACAGGTATGAAGTGGGCTGACTTGGTCAAACGGTCCACTACTACCCAGATGGAATCGTAGCCGGCTCGAGTGCGAGGCAATCCGACTATGAAATCCATACCAATTTCATCCCATTTCCACTGAGGGATCTGCAACGGTTGCAACAATCCAGCAGGTCTCTGGTGTTCTGCCTTAATTCTTCGGCAACTATCGCACATAGCCACATGCTCCGCGATTTCCCTCTTCATTCCGTACCACCAGAATTTCTTCTTCAGATCCTGATACATCTTCTCACTGCCAGGGTGAATCGAATAGGCTGTCTCATGAGCTTCCTTGAGAATCAACTCCCGAATGGACTGGACATTGGGAACACACAAGCGGTCTTTGAACCATATCACGCCTTCTGCATCTTCTCGAAAATCTTTGCCTTTGCCTTCTAGAATCAGTCGCCGGATCTCACTGATCTTCTCATCATTCTTCTGCGCTTCTTTGATTTCGCGCTCCAAGTTAGGTTCCAACTCAACTGTGACTCCTCGCGAATTGTTCAGAAATCCGAGACTCAACCTGTCGAACTCTTTGGCCAACTCATAAGGCATCGGACGAGCGACCATCAAATTGACTTGACTCTTTCTGCTCAAAGCATCTGCCACTACGTTTGCTTTGCCTGGATGGTAATGAATCTCCAACTCATAATCTTTGATCAACTCTAACCATCCTCGTTGCCTCATGTTCAACTCTGACTGAGTGAATATGTACTTCAGACTCTTGTGATCTGTGTAAACATCGCATTTCTGTCCATACAAATAGTGCCTCCATGACTTCAGCGCATGAACCACTGCTGCCAACTCTAGATCATGGATTGGGTAATTTTTCTCATGAACCTTCAGCTGTCGGGACGAGTAAGCCACAACTCTTCCCTCTTGCATCAACACACAACCCAAACCCGTGTAACAAGCATCGCAATACACCGAGAAGGGCTTGTGCACATCAGGCAAGACTAGGACAGGCGCTGTAGTCAACTTTTCTTTCAGCGCTTCAAAGGCCTCTTGGCATTTCTGGGTCCACTTGAACTCAACTTTGTTGCCTAGCAACGCTGTCATTGGTTTCGCAATCTTCGAAAACCCTTCAATGAATCGCCGATAATATCCGGCCATTCCAATGAAACTCTTGATTCCTCTAGCATCTGTTGGCGCTTTCCAGTTCAAAATGTCTGCCACTTTCTTCGGATCCACAGCCAATCCTTCTTTGTTGATTATGTGACCCAAGAACAGGACTTCACTGATCCAGAACTCACACTTGCTCAACTTTGCGTACAACTGGTGCTCTCGCAATCTTTGCAATACCATCC
Organism: Zea mays; assembly: GCF_902167145.1. Lineage (NCBI taxonomy): Eukaryota > Viridiplantae > Streptophyta > Magnoliopsida > Poales > Poaceae > Zea > Zea mays. Next base: position 152,180,448 of record NC_050100.1, read on the forward strand.
TCAAATGATCTGCGTGCTCTTCTTCGCTTTGAGAATAAACCAGAATGTCATCAATGAATACCACCACAAACTTATCGAGATAATCCATGAATACACTGTTCATCAAGTTCATGAAGAATGCTGGCGCATTGGTCAAACCAAAAGACATCACTGTGAACTCATACAAACCATACTTGGAAATGAAGGCCGTCTTCGGAATGTCCGAAGGTCGGATCCTGAGCTGATGATAACCTGACCTCAGATCAATCTTGGAGAACACACTAGCTCCTCTCAACTGGTCGAACAGATCTTCAATTCTGGGCAAAGGATACTTGTTCTTGATCGTGACCTCATTCAAAGCTCGGTAATCGATACACATCCTCTTGGTGCCATCTTTCTTCTCCACAAATAGGACAGGGGCGGCCCAAGGCGAGGTGCTTGGCCGAATGTAACCTTTCTCTGACAGCTCATCAATTTGCTTCTTAAGTTCATCCAACTCTGGTCCAGATATTCTGTAAGCTCTCTTGAAGATAGGGGCGGTTCCAGGAAGAAGCTCTATAGCAAACTCAACTTTCCGCTCTGGTGGCATACCCGGTAAGTCCTTTGGGAACACATCCGGGAACTCAGACACAACCTTGATACTCTCAATTGGGTCTGCTCCACTGCTATCAACAGCTATCCGATAACAACTTCCTTTCTTTGGCTCAGGCGGGACTAACTCGGTCACCACTTCCTCTCCTAGTGGGGACACCAACTTGATTGTCCTTTTATCACAACTGATAACTGCCTGATACTTATCTAGCCAATTCATCCCTAGGATGACATCTATTCCCTGAGTACCCATTACTATAAGGTTGGCGGGAAACGCTATCCCCCTTATTTTCACACTTATATTCAAGCAAATGCTATCGGCACGAATTCTACCACCGGCTGAGTCAATTTGAATGGGGGTTGACATGGTAGTAATTGGAAGATTATGTGCTTCTACCCATGATGCAGTAATGAAAGAATGCGTTGCTCCAGTATCAAATAACACTTCTGCAATATGGGAGTCGACTGGGAACATACCTACTATCATGCCGGGGGTCTCCTGAACTGCTTCAGCTTCCAAGTGGTTCAGTCTCCCATGATTATAGCGCGGCTGAGAGCGATTGCCTGCTCCAGGCTGAGGCACATTCTGCTTTGCTGGGGCATTGGGGCCTGACTGCTGCTGGGCTGCCTTCTTCGGACATTGCATCACCCAGTGGCCTTGCTCTCCACAGTGGAAACATGCCCTGTTTCCAACCTGAGCTGGTGCTGCCTGACTGTTCTGCTGGGCTGTTGGGGCAGGAAGGCGAGGTGCCTGCTGATTCTGCCTCTGAAACTGACCTCCTGACTGATTGCTCTGACGGTTCTGATACTGATTCTGAGGGTACTGTCTTTGAAACTGCTGATGCTGCTGAGGTGGACGCTGGTTCTGCCTGAACTGCTGAGGCTGATTGCCTGAGAAACGAGGACGACTGCTGCTTCCAGGCTGGGGTCCACTGATCTTGCGTTTACGATCTTCCATCTCCTTACGCTTTCTCTCCGTCATGATTGCTCTGTCAATCAGGTGCTGGAATGTCGGGAAGGTGTGATTCATCAGCTGATACTGAAGAGGGTCAACCAAGCCTCTCAGGAAATGGTACTGTCGCTTGGCGTCGGTGTTGACATCTTCAGGAGCATAGCGAGACAATTGCAGAAACTTGTCTCGGTACTCACTGACAGACAATGGCCCTTGCTTGAGGGCCAGGAACTCCTCCTTCTTCACTGTCATCAGTCCTGCAGGCACATGGTACTGACGAAAGCTACCTCTGAACTCTTCCCAGGTGATGGCGTCAGGATGGGCATGGGTGGCGAGGTAAGACTCCCACCATGACTGGGCTGCTCCTCTCAACAGACGGGGACCATACAAGACTTTCTCCCTGTCATCGCACTGAGCGGTATGCAACTCCCGCTCCACAGTGCGCAGCCAATCTTCAGCATCCATGGGGTCAGAAGAATGAGCGAACGTTGGTGGATGACCTCTCATGAATTCAGCACGCTTGTCTCTGGGCATCTGAGGCATCTGAGGCTGAGGTGGGGCCTGCTGCTGTTGCTGCTGCTGCTGCTGAATGGCGGCCAAAGTCTGACCGATGGCTTGAACTGCCTGGGTCTGCATCAGAAACATCTGCTCGATCGACATCGGGGGCGGGGGCGGCAGGTGCTGCTGCTGGGGCACCTCCTCCTGTTGAGCGGCTCGCTCCTGCTGAGCACGCCTTCCTCCTCTGCGCCTGTTCTCTGACATCTGCAGAATGCAACCACACATCAGAACTGATCTGGCAAATCTTGCAGCATAAGGAAAGAGAATAGAATTCTTCAACAGCACTGAACAGATGAGCATCTTCACTGATCTCCAACACAGACCACACAGCTTCTCAGATAGAAAGGAAAGTGGAATAAAAGGGGTTTCCCAACTATATAACTAACTCCATTAACATAATAGATGAGCAGTGTGTCTAAGTCGAGCCATCTACAAAAGACATCGCAAGCAAAAGGGTGAGAACAGAATTAATATGACCAGCAAATAATGAATCATAAGTAAATGAAGGATTAGAATAAAACATGATTTTCAGCAAGGTATAGTATATAGTAGAACATAGGTTTGGTCGGTATGACCAACTTTTGAAGGGATATCAAAGTCAAGGCAGAGACAGAGGTCTATAGTCCTTAGAACGACCATTCTACTCTAGGTCAGCGGTCCTACAGTCAGCACGGCTTTGATACCACTTATGTCACACCCGGTTTTAGAAGGCAAACCGAATGCGAACCATGTACGTGCCAGGATCAGTTATTCACGTACACAGCAGTTACATAACATGGACATCATCACACAGTGCTCAAAATAGTATTAATAAGGGAAATAGTCGATTACATTATACGTCTGAGACGTCCATATAGTTCTTACAATAAATCAAAGTGCGGAAAAGAAACGTAGATAACCGCGGCCTTCACAGGCAGCCGACTGGGGGTTGCCGCTAACCCACACCTAGAACTCGTCGTAATCTTGGAACTCCTGGAAGTCTCCTTCCACAGCTTCATCTTCGCCTGAGCAGTGGTTGCAATGCTGACAACCTGGGGATGGGGGGGGTTTGGTGTGTAGAGCAAGGGTGAGTACACATCAACATACTCAGCAAGTATCCTGTTTGGCTGTAGTGGACTGGCTGTATGTGGGGATAAGTCAAGCAGTTGCTTTTAGTTGGTCAGATTATTACTTACTAGTAGAAAGCCAAGTTTTAGCATTAACCCAAGTTATTAACCCAAACGTACTCCTTTCCAAACGGAAAGAGTACCACTTACCTGCACCATAGTCATAACCAGAATCATCGATCTCATAACCACCTGTACCAAAGTATCTCTGATCAAGTACCACTAATCACTGGAGCTCCCTTGGCCGCTCATAACCGTGAGCACGGCTGATATATCAGTTTTTCAAACACTCTGCAGAGGTTGTGCACTTTACCCACAAGCCGTGATTCCCATTCTGCCCGGAGATCATGACTCTCCATTGATCACTACCAAGGTGACCCAGCAGGGCATCACTACGTAGCCTTTACAAAGATTCCCCGGGGCTGTAGCCACCCGTTAGGTTTCCTAAATGCACCGCACTCCTCCCCAAGGGGCGAACCCAAACTTGGCAGAGCGAGCCGCATACACCGAGCCCCATTGACGGCACGACGGCTAAGTGAATTACACCCGGGATCCTCTAATTATTCAGCTAAGGGCACCCCATTCTACCCTCATGGTTGCACTGTTTTCCCGGGCGGTCATCCATAGAACAGGTCCTTACGGAGAGGCACTCGAGAAACCGCTCGAGCCCCCTTGATGACCACAAGCACAACATCATAATAAGAGAAGGGAAAACAGCGTATCATAGATATTCTCATCATGTTCATTGATTAGAGTTGAGCAATAGCATAAAGCTAAACAGTAATAATCCAACCCAAATAGGTAAACAAGGACATGGATAACAAAAGCTAGTCAATCCTTAGGCATAAATGTGTAAAGCGGGAGGTGAATTAAATAATGAATAGGACATAGATAGGTCAAGGGACACTTGCCTCCACCCAACGACTGCTGCTCAGGGGCTTCTCCTGTGGGTTCCTCGGGCTCTTCAACCGGATCGTTCTCTATACGAGCGCAAACATACATACATCCACACATTTAATACAAAAGAACAGTACACCATACAATAGAATGCAATAAGTAAACAGACGTTCCACGCAGGCTCGCGAGTACGGTTAAGAGAAAGAGGAAAAGACAGTCGAGAAACGATAACGTTACATGATTATAAATTAACCACTCGCTTAATGGACGGAAATTTAATGTAGACACTATGTTTAGCGTAAAGTAAAGTCATGTTTCATGTCTAATTATTATAAGCAGGTGGAGATAAATAAAAAGATGGTCGCGCGGCGAAACGCGCGACAAAGCTCTCTAAAACAAATTAAGAAGTTAACGACTCGTCGCGCGACCGAGCACGCAACGAGACACTTCACCTTAGTTACGAGGAGACGTTAAACGTCGCGCGACGAAGCGCACGACGGCATACGTCGACTAAACTGAGTCCAAAGTGGAACATCGCGTGAATACACACGCGGCGTTACCCCTTAAACAACCTGAAACAAAAATGGATCGTCGCGCGACGAAGCGCACGACGCAACACAAGATAGAATCTGAATTTAGACAAATCCGTCGCGCGGCGAAGCGCGCGACGCAACACGCTAATTAACGAATAATCACCGCGAGCGCGGGCGAGCGAAGATACGGTCGGGCGAGGCCGGGACGGGGGAACGGGCGGGCGAGCTGGGGCCGGGGCGGTTGAACCGGCCAGGGGGGCGGTTGAACCGGCCGGGGCCGAGCGGGCGGGCCGAGGGCGGGCGCCGAGCGCCGCAGCGGGGAGGGGCCGGGCGGGCGAGCCGGGGCGCCGCCGCGTGGAGGGGCGGGGGCGGGATCGCCGCGGGGAGAGGCGGGGGCGGGATCGCCGCGCCGGGCAGGGGAGGGGCCGAGCGGGCGGGGCCGCCACGGGGAGGCCGAGCGGGCGGGACGCCGGGGAGGGAGGGGGAAGGGGGCCGAGCGCCGCCGGGGAGGGAGACCGGGCGGGCGCCGCCGGGGAGGGAGCGGGGAGGGGAGCCGAGCGCCGCCGTGGGAAGGGGCGGGCAGGGGGCCGAGCGCCGCCGCGGGAGGGAGCGGGGCGGGCGGGCGAGCGGGGCCGAGCGCCGCCACGGGCGAGCGCCGCCGGGGCCGGGGTCGCGCGCGGGCAGGGGGAGAGGGAGGGCGCGCGTGGGGAAGAAGAGGAGGGAGAGGGAGAGAGAGAGAAGGGGAGGGGAGGGGAGCTCACCTCGGGGTCCAAAATCCGGTGATCGCCGTCTCCAAATCCTAGGGCACCACGGGGAGAGAGAGGTGGAAGAGGGAGAGGAGAGGTTGTTGCGCGGGAGATCCAAATGAGAGAGAGAGAGGGGAGGGGGGGCGCATGGGGGGTTTTGGGCGCCAGGGGCGCGCAGGCCGGGGCGGGCCGGGCCGGCTGGGCTGGGCTAGGTTGGGCTGGGCCGGGCCACTTCGTGGATCGAAAACCCACGACGAGCGCGACCACTAAACGGAATTAAATCGCGAACCGAAATCCAGAACGGAACGAGACGAACATTCAACATCAGACAAAGAAATGTGCTTCGGCATGATGCAACACCTATGAGACTTAGGTTTTGGTTTATACATGACACGGACACCTGCCGCTATACTGGTTTGAAATTGGGAAGAAAGAGCAAACGGGGAAAGAGAAAAGAGAGTAACGCCCGAATTTGGTGAGAGAAAAGAAGAAAAAATTCTACCCCCAAATTCAGGGCGTTACACCTGTGGTGCACCGGACAGTGTCCGGTGCACCAGGCTGGCTCTGGTGAACTTGCTGCTCTCGGGACTTCGACGGCGGTGTACGGCTATAAATCACCGGACAGTCCGGTGGTGCACCGGACTGTCCGGTGAGCCGTTCACAGGCGAAGTCGTCGCTCTCGGGAAGTGATTAACGGCGTACGACTAAAAATCACCGGTCTGTCCGGTGGTGCACCGGACTGTCCGGTGAGCCAACGGTCAGCCGGGCCAACAGTCGGCCGAGGATTCCGCGCATGACGCGTGGCCGAGCCAACGGTCACATTGGAGCACCGGACAGTGTCCGGTGCGCCAACGGCTTTGAATCTGCAACGGTCGGCTTCGCCAAATAAGGAAAGAAATCCACACCGGACAGTGTCCGGTGGTGCACCGGACTGTTCGGTGCGCCAGGTGACAGAAGGCAAGAATTGCCTTCCTGGAATGCTTTCAACGGCTCCTAGCTGCCTTGAGGCTATAAAATGGACCCCTAGGCGCATGGAGGAGAACACCAAGCATTCCCCAAGCATTCTAAAGCACCAAGACCTCGATTCCGCGCATTTGATTCTTTGTGATAGCATCTAGAGTTTTATTTGAGTTGTGAACTCGTCGGGTTGTGTTGTGAGCTCTTGTTGCGACTTGTGTGCGTGTTGTCGCTTTGATTTTGTGTCTTGTGTGCGTTGCTCATCCCTCCCTTACTCCGTGCTTCTTTGTGAACATCAAAGTGTAAGGGCGAGAGGCTCCAAGTTGTGGAGATTCCTCGCGATCGGGATATAGTAAAGCAAAGCAAAACACTGTGGTATTCAAGTGGGTCTTTGGACCGCTTGAGAGGGGTTGATTGCAACCCTCGTCCGTTGGGACGCCACAACGTGGAGTAGGCAAGCGTTGGTCTTGGCCGAACCACGGGATAAACCACTGTGCCATCTCTGTGTTGATCTCTTGTGGTTATTGTGTTTTGTTAAGACTCCTCTCTAGCCACTTGGCATTATTGTGCTAACACCTAACACTTAAACAAGTTTTTGTGGCTTTAAGTTTAAGTTTTTACAGGATCACCTATTCACCCCCCTCTCCAGGTGCTCTCAATTGGTATCAGAGCCGTTCTCTTCAAGAAAGGGACTAATCGCCTGAAGAGATGGATCCTAAGGGGAAGGGAATTGTGATCAATGAAAAGGAGAAGGAGTCCTTCGTCAACGAGCCGAAGGAGGACAAGCCCACTGACTCGGGCTCGGGCCACAAACGAAAAGATGGGAAGAAGAAGAAGACAAGGCGCATCAAGGAGATCGTCTACTACGACGACAGCGACGAGTCCACTTCTTCCCAAAAGGACGACGACAACGACTACGAGAGAAGGAAGGCGGTTAATTCAAACTTTTCCTTTGATTATTCCCGTATTCCGCAAAGTACCAATGCTCATTTACTCTCCATCACTTGGCAAACCTCCACACTTTGATGGGGAGGACTACGGATTTTGGAGTCACAAAATGCGTAGTCACTAATTCTCTCTCCATCCAAACATATCGGAGATTGTAGAGAGTGGAATGAAATTTGATAGCTCGGATAGTCCCATGTTTATAAATGAACAAATCCATAGAAATGCACAAGCTACTACTGTCCTTTTAGCATCTTTGTTCAGGGAAGAGTACAATAAGGTGAGCGGCTTGGACAATGCCAAGCAGATCTGGGACACCCTCAGGATCTCACATGAGGGGAACGACGTCACCATGCTCACCAAAATGGAGTTGGTGGAGGGCGAGCTTGGAAGATTCGCAATGATAAGGGGAGAGGAGCCAACCCAAACATACAACCGGCTCAAGACCCTCATCAATAAAATAAGGAGCTACGGAAGCACACGATGGACAGACCACGACGTCGTTCGCCTAATGCTAAGGTCCTTTACTGTACTTGAACCACATCTGGTGAACAATATTCGTGAAAATCCTAGGTACACCAAGATGTCGCCCGAAGAAGTTCTTGGGAAGTTCGTAAGCGGGCGAATGATGATCAAGGAGGCGAGATACGTGGATGATGCGCTAAATGGCCCAATCCATGAGCCTCAAACCATCGCCCTCAAAGCAACGAGAAGCAAGGAGACGCTACCTAACAAGGTGGCGCAAGTTGAGGCGGCGGGACTAAATGAGGAAGAGATGGCCCTCATCATCAAGCGCTTCAAGACGACGCTAAAGGGCCACAAGGAGCATCCCAAGAAGAACAAGACGAAGGGAAAGCGCTCCTACTTCAAGTGCGGTAAGATTGGTCATTTTATTGCTAATTGTCCCGATAATGATAGTGACCAGGAACAAGAGAAGAAAGGGGAAAAAAAGAAGAAGTACAAGAAGGCTAAGGGCGAGGCACATCTTGGCAAGGAGTGGGACTCGGATTGCTCTTCATCCGACGATGAAGGACTTGCCGCCACCACCTTCAACAAATCGGCCCTCTTCCCCAACGAGCGTCACACATGCCTCATGGCGAAGGAGAAGAAGGTATGTACTCGAAATACTACTTATGCTTCTTCAAGTGAGGACGAGTCTAGTGATGATGATGAAATAGATTATTCATGTTTATTCAAAGGCCTAAATAGAACCAAGGTTGATAAAATTAATGAATTAATTGATGCCTTGAATGATAAGAATAGATTATTAGAAAAGCAAGAGGATTTGTTGTATGAAGAACATGACAAATTTGTAGAGGCACAAAAATCTCATGCTTTAGAAGTTAAAAGAAATGAAATGCTTTCTTGTGAACTATCTACTTGCCATGAGACAATTTCTAGCTTAAGAAGCATAAATGATGATTTGAATGCTAAGTTAGAAATAGCTAGTAAATCAACATCTGGTGTAGAAAATTTTGTAATTTGCAATAGATGTAAAGATTTTAATATTGATGCATGTAGCAAACACCTAGCTTCAATTTCTAGATTGAATGATGAAGTGGCTAGTCTTAATGCCCAACTTAAGACTAGCAAAAGTGAATTCGATAAGCTAAAATTTGCAAGGGATACCTACACGATTGGTAGACACCCCTCAATTAAGGATGGACTTGGCTTCAAGAGGGAAGCCAAGAACTTGACATGTCATAAGGCTCCCATCTCCATCAAGGAGAAAGGGAAGGCCCCTATGGCAAATAGTATTCAAAAGAACCATGCTTTCTTATACCATGATAGGAAATATTCTAGGAATGTTCATCATGATAGAAATTGCAATAATGTTGTTTCACATGCTTATAATTCATATGCTATGACTGCTTCTAGTTCCCATGTTGTGCATGGTAGAGATATGCCTAGGAAAAATATTCATCATGTGCCTAGAAAGAATATTGTTCATGTTCCTAGGAAAGTAATACATGAACCTTCTACAATTTATTATGCTTGCAATACGTCCTTTGCTATTTGTAGAAAGGATAAGAAGGTAATTGCTAGGAAGTTAGGGGCAAGATGCAAGGGAGATAAAACTTGCATTTGGGTCCCTAAGACCATTGTGACTAACCTTGTAGGACCCAACAAGAGTTGGGTACCTAAAACCCAAGCCTAAATTTGCCTTGCAGGTTTATGCATCCGGGGGTTCAAGCTGGATTATCGACAGCGGATGCACAAACCACATGACGGGGGAGAAGAAGATGTTCACCTCCTACGTCAAGAACAAGGATTCCCAAGATTCAATCATATTTGGTGATGGGAACCAAGGCAAGGTGAAAGGGTTAGGAAAAATTGCTATTTCATCCGAGCACTCTATTTCTAATGTGTTCTTAGTTGAGTCGCTTGGATATAACTTGTTGTCTGTGAGTCAACTTTGTAATATGGGATATAATTGTTTATTCACAAATATAGATGTGTCTGTCTTTAGAAGATGTGATGGTTCACTAGCCTTTAAGGGTGTACTAGACGGCAAACTTATTTAGTTGATTTTGCAAAAGAGGAGGTCGGTCTAGATGCATGCTTAATTGCTAAGACTTGCATGGGCTGGCTGTGGCATCACCATTTAGCGCATGTGGGGATGAAGAACCTTCACAAGCTTATAAAGGGAGAACACGTGATAGGTCTAACTAATGTGCATTTCGAAAAAGATAGACCTTGTGCAGCTTGTCAAGCAAGTAAACAAGTGGGAAGTACTCATCACATCAAGAACGTGATGACTACATCAAGACCCCTGGAGCTGCTGCATATGGACCTCTTCGGACCCGTCGCCTACCTAAGCATCGGGGGAAGTAAGTATGGTTTAGTAATTGTTGATGATTTTTCCCGCTTCACTTGGGTATTCTTTTTGCAGGATAAATCTGAAACCCAAGGGACCCTCAAGCGCTTCCTAAGGAGAGCTCAAAATGAGTTTGAGCTCCAGGTGAAGAAGATAAGGAGCGACAACGGGTCCGAATTCAAGAACCTTCAAGTGGAGGAGTACCTTGAGGAGGAAGGGATCAAGCACGAGTTCTCCGCTCCCTACACACCACAGCAAAATGGTGTGGTAGAGAGGAAGAACAGGACGCTCATCGATATGGCGAGGACAATGCTTGGAGAGTTCAAGACGCCCGAGTGCTTTTGGTCAGAAGCCATGAACACGGCTTGTCACGCCATCAACTGGGTGTATCTTTCTCGCCTCCTCAAGAAGACTTCGTATGAGCTTCTAACCGGTAACAAACCCAATGTGTCTTACTTTCGTGTATTTGGGAGCAAATGCTATATTCTAGTGAAGAAAGGTAGAAATTCTAAGTTTGCTCCCAAAGCTGTAGAAGGGTTTTTGTTAGGTTATGACTCAAATACAAAGGCGTATAGGGTCTTCAACAAATCATCGGGTTTGGTTGAAGTCTCTAGCGACGTTGTATTTGATGAGACTAATGGCTCTCCAAGAGAGCAAGTTGTTGATCTTGATGATGTAGATGAAGAAGACATTCCAACGGCCGCGATTCGCACCATGGCGATTGGAGATGTGCGACCACAGGAACAAAAGGAGCAAGATCAACCTTCTTCCTCAACAATGGTGCATCCCCCAACTCAAGACGATGAACAGGTTCATCAAAAGGAGGCGTGCGATCAAGGGGGAGCACAAGATGATCATGTGATGGAGGAAGAAGCACAACCGGCACCTCCAACCCAAGTTCGAGCGACGATTCAAAGGAATCATCCCGTCGACTAAATATTGGGTGATATTAGCAAGGGAGTAACTACTCGTTCTAGATTAGTTAATTTTTGTGAGCATTACTCCTTTGTCTCTTCTATTGAGCCTTTCAGGGTAGAAGAGGCCTTGCTAGATCTGGACTGGGAGTTGGCCATGCAGGAGGAGCTCAACAACTTGAAGCGTAATGAAGTTTGGACACTGGTGCCTCGTCCTAAGCAAAATGTTGTGGGAACCAAGTGGGTGTTCCGCAACAAATAAGACGAGCACGTGGTGGTGACAAGGAACAAGGCTCGACTTGTGGCAAAAGGTTATGCCCAAGTCGCAGGTTTGGACTTTGAGGAGACTTTTGCTCCTGTGGCTAGGCTAGAGTCCATTCGTATTTTGCTAGCATATGCCACTCACCATTCTTTCAGGTTGTTCCAAATGGATGTGAAGAGCGCCTTCCTCAACGGGCCAATCAAGGAGGAGGTGTACGTGGAGCAACCCCCTGGCTTCGAGGATGAACGGTACCCCGACCACGTGTGTAAGCTCTCTAAGGCGCTCTATGGACTTAAGCAAGCCCCAAGAGCATGGTATGAATGCCTTAGAGACTTTTTAATTGCTAATGCTTTCAAGGTTGAGAAAGCCGATCCAACTCTTTTCACTAAGACTTGCGATGGTGATCTTTTTGTGTGCCAAATTTATGTCGATGACATAATATTTGGTTCTACTAATCAAAAGTCTTGTGAAGAGTTTAGCAGGGTGATGACGCAGAAATTCGAGATGTCGATGATGGGCGAGTTGAACTACTTCCTTGGGTTCCAAGTGAAGCAACTTAAGGATGGCACCTTCATATCCCAAACGAAGTACACGCAAGACTTGCTAAAGCGGTTTGGGATGAAGGACACCAAGCCCGCCAAGACTCCAATGGGAACCGACGGACACACCGACCTCAACAAAGAAGGTAAGTCCATTGATCAAAAGGCATACCGGTCAATGATAGGGTCTTTACTTTATTTATGTGCTAGTAGACCGGATATTATGCTTAGCGTATGCATGTGTGCTAGATTTCAATCCGATCCAAGGGAGTGTCACTTAGTGGCCGTGAAGCGAATTCTTAGATATTTAGTCGCTACGCCTTGCTTCGAGATCTAGTATCCAAAGGGGTCTAACTTTGACTTGATTGGATATTCAGACTCCGACTATGCTGGATGTAAGGTCGATAGGAAGAGTACATCGGGGACGTGCCAATTCTTAGGAAGGTCCCTAGTGTCATGGAATTCTAAGAAACAAACTTCCGTTGCCCTATCCACCGCTGAGGCCGAGTACGTTGCCGCAGGACAATGTTGCGCACAACTACTTTGGATGAGGCAAACCCTCCGGGACTTTGGCTACAATCTGAGCAAAGTACCACTCCTATGTGACAATGAGAGTGCTATCCGCATAGCGGAAAATCCTGTTGAGCACAGCCGCACAAAGCACATTGACATCCGGCATCACTTTTTGAGAGACCACCAGCAAAAGGGAGATATCGAAGTGTTCTATATTAGCACCGAGAACCAGCTAGCCGATATCTTTACCAAGCCTTTAGATGAGAAGACCTTTTGCAGGCTGCGTAGTGAGCTAAATGTCTTAGATTCGTGGAACTTGGATTGATTTATAGCATACATGTGTTTATGCCTTTGATCATGTTCCTTATGCATTTTGTTGTTTATGTATGGTGCTCAAGTTGTACAAGCACTCCCCGGACCTCACAAGTCCTTTTGCATGTGATGCACATATTTAGGGGGAGATGTGCTACAACTTGACTCTTTGAGACTAACCGCGTGCTTGAGTTTGCTTGATTTAGTCTCAAAGGAAGGTTGAAAGGGAAAAGATGGACTTGGACCATGAAAGACTTCCACTGCCCTCCGATGAGAGGGTAACTTATTCCAAGTTCATCTCATGTACTCTTATTGCCCTTGTATACTTATTTGAAGATTTTGGTGAGGCAATGGGGTTCAAGGGCCAAGATTGATCCCGTTTTGGTGCTTGATGCCAAAGGGGGAGAAAATAAGGCCAAAGCAATAAATGGATCAGCTACCACTTGAGAAATTTTGAAAACAGTAGAATAGAGCTTTTGGTTTGTCAAAACTCTCTTGTTGTTTCTCTTTGCAAAAGTTGGTCTCCTGTGGGGGGAATGGTTGATTATGGGAAAAAGGGGGGAGTTTTTGAATCTTTGATCAATTTCTCTTGGAATACCTCTCTTTATGTCTCTACAAGTGAAGTTGACTTAGAGATAGGAAATTGAGTTTGATTTGCAAAAACAAACCAAGTGGTGGCAAAGAGTGATCCATATATGCCAAATTTGAATCAAAACAATTTTGAGTTTTCATTTGCATTGATATTGCACTTGTTCTAGTTGCTTTATGTTGTGTTGGCATAAATCACCAAAAAGGGGGAGATTGAAAGGGAAATGTGCCCTTGGGCCATTTCTAAGTATTTTGCTAATTGAGTGCCAACACAAGTGCTTAAGTGTTAGAGTATCCCAAGTGATGGACAAAGTGCAAATCAAAAGTAAAGGTATGTTTCTAGACTTAGTACATTGTTTTATGGACTAATGTATTGTGTCTAAGTGCTGGAAACAGGAAAAATCAAGTTGGAAAAGAGATGGCTTTGTTCAGCCAAAGTCTGCTCAGTCTGGGTGCACCGGACTGTACGGTGGTGCACCGGATAGTGTCAAGTGCACCAGGCTGGCTCTGGTGAACTTGCTGCTCTCGGGACTTCAATGGCGGTGTACGGCTATAATTCACTGGACTGTCCGGTGGTGCACCGGACTGTCCGATGAGCCGTTCACAGGCGAAGTCGTCGCTCTCGGGATGTGATTAACGGCGTACGGCTAAAAATCACCGGTCTGTCCGGTGGTGCACCAGACTGTCCGGTGAGCCAACGGTCAGCCGGGCCAACAGTCGGCCGAGGATTCCGCGCATGACGCGTGGCCGAGCCAACGGTCACATTGGAGCACCGGACTGTTCGGTGTGCACCGGACGGTGTCCGGTGCGCCAATGGCTCTGAATCTGCAACGGTCGGCTTCGCCAAATAAGGAAAGAAATCCGCACCGGACAGTGTCCGGTGGTGCACCAGACAGTCCGGTGCGCCAGGCGACAAAAGGCAAGAATTTCCTTCCTGGAATGCTCTCAACGGCTCCTAGCTGCCTTAGGGCTATAAAAAGGACCCCTAGGCACATGGAGGAGAACACCAAGAATTCCCCAAGCATTCTAAAGCACCAAGACCTCGATTCCACGCATTTGATTCTTTGTGATAGCATCTAGAGCTCTATTTGAGTTGTGAACTCATCGAGTTGTGTTGTGAGCTCTTGTTGCGACTTGTGTGCGTGTTGTCGCTTTGATTTTGTGTCTTGTGTGCGTTGCTCATCCCTCGCTTACTCCGTGCTTCTTTGTGAACATCAAAGTGTAAGGGCGAGAGGCTCCAAGTTGTGGAGATTCCTCGCGATCGGGATATAGTAAAGCAAAGCAAAACACCGTGGTATTCAAGTGGGTCTTTGGACCGCTTGAGAGGGGTTGATTGCAACCCTCGTCCGTTGGGACGCCACAACGTGGAGTAGCCAAGCGTTGGTCTTGGCCGAACCACGGGATAAACCACTGTGCCATCTCTGTGTTGATCTCTTGTGGTTATTGTGTTTTGTTAAGACTCCTCTCTAGCCACTTGGCATTATTGTGCTAACACCTAACACTTAAACAAGTTTTTGTGGCTTTAAGTTTAAGTTTTTACAGGATCACCTATTCACCCCCCCCCCTCTAGGTGCTCTCATGAGGTCACCGGAGTTGAGGCTAGCGCGAGCTGGAGTGGCTACGGGGTCGCCGGAGTTGGGCAGAGAGGGAGAGGGCACCACGGCGAACTCAATGGCGGGGAAGAGGCCATGAATCCACGTGCAGAGAAGGGAGAACGACGGTGAGAAGGTCTCGGGCAAGCCGGAGTAACTCTGGTGAGCCATTCTGGCCACGGGAAGGGGACTTAAGGCGCGCTAAGGCCTGGGCTAGCTTCAGCAGAGGCAGGGTTGACATAGGGACCTACTCCAAGGAACTAGACCGGGCTAAATCGGCCGGCCACCGCGCGAGCACAGTGGACCGCCGCGGCCGAGCACTGGCGAAGGCGAAATTGGCCGAGCACAGGGCGCAATAAGTCATGACGCAACATGTCCAACACTAGTTTAGCCAAATTCAAACTAGGTTTCAAATTCAAATAAATTCAAACTTGTCCAACACTTCAAAGAATATTTTAAACTCAGCATGATGCAACATGTCATGACTCATAAGGTTTGGACAAAAATAAATAATTAACCTCCACTAGTTTAGGCTATCTCTAATCAAAAAGGAAAAAGGGAGAGAGAGAAAACCTAGAGTGAGAAAAAGAAGAGTAACACATGATTTTGGGTGATAATTAGAAAGAAATTTTATACCCTCAAAATCAGGGTGTTACAGACCTATCCCCCTTAAAAGAATCTCACCCTCGAGATTCAGGGCTGGCTAGAAAAGAGCTCAGGGTACTTGGCTTTTAAATCATCTTCTCTTTCCCAGGTTGCTTCTTCTTCTGAGTGATGGCCCCAATTGACTTTGCACATTCTGATGGTGTTCCTCCGGGTGACCCGATCTGCTGTCTCCAGAATTTGAGTTGGCTTCTCAATATAAGTCAGATCTTCTTGAACTTCAAGATCCTCTGCTAGCAACTGCTCTTCTGGCACTCTTAAGCATTTCTTCAACTGAGACACATGGAACACATCGTGCACAGCTGACAGATTCTCTAGTAAGCTGAGTTGATAAGCCACTTCTCCACGTCTTGCATGAATCTGATACGGGCCGATATAGCGAGGGGCTAGCTTGCCCTTGACTCCGAACCTCTTGGTTCCTCTGATAGGTGACACCTTCAAATAGACATAATCTCCCACTTCAAAACTGAGTTCTCTTCTTCTGGTGTCAGCATAGCTTCGTTGTCTGGACTGTGCTGCCTTCAAATTCTCCCGGACCATTCTGATGTTCTCTTCGGCTTCAAGCAGAATATCTGGTCTGAACACCTGTCTTTCACCAGGTTGGTCCGAATGCAGTGCAGTTCTGCAATTCCTTCCATAAAGCGCTTCAAACGGTGACATCTTCAGGCTGGCTTGGTAGCTATTGTTGTAAGAGAATTCTGCATATGGTAATCTCTTGTCCCAACCTATCTTGTCTTGTAAGGCACAAGCCCTCAACATATCCTCCAAAATCTGATAAGTTATCTCTGTTTGACCATCTGTCTGCGGGTGATAAGCTGAGCTGAATTTCAAATGCGTGCCTAAAGCTTCATGTAACTACTGCCAAAAATGAGAGGTGAACTGGGTGCCTCTATCTGATACTATCTTCTTCGGAACGCCATGCAAGCACACAATCCGAGCCATGTATAGTTCGTCCAACACCGCACTATTGTAGGTGGTCTTGACTGGTATTAAATGGGCCGCCTTTGTCAAACGGTCCACTACTACCCAGATAGAGTCATAACCAGTACGAGTGCAGGGAAAACCGACTATAAAGTCCATTCCTATCTCATCCCATTTCCACTGAGGAATCTGCAATGGTTGCAACAAACCTACAGGTCTCTGATGTTCTGCTTTAATCCTCTGACAATTGTTACATACAGCCACATACTCTGCTATCTCCCTTTCATACCGTACCACCAAAATATTTTCTTCAGGTCTTGGTACATCTTCTCACTACCAGGGTGTATAGAGTATGTTGTCTCATGAGCTTCCTTGAGAATCAGTTCCCGGATTGGTTTGATATCAAGAACACACAGTCTGTCCTTGAACCATACCACTCCTTCTGCATCTTCACGGAAATCCTTGCCTTATCCATCTATGATCAGCTGCCGGATCTCGTTGATTTTCTCATCATCCTTCTGACCCTTCCTGATGTCTTTCTCTAGAGTGGGTTCCAACTCAATTGTCACTCCTTGAGTGTTGTTCAGAAATCCGAGACTCAACCTATCGAATTCCTTCGCTAGCTCATATGGCATCGGGTGAGCGGCCAACATATTGACTTGACTCTTCCTGCTAAGAGCATCTGCAACTACATTTGCTTTGCCTAGGTGATAATGAATCTCTAGCTCATAATCTTTGATCAACTCTAGCCATCTTCGTTGCCTCATGTTTAACTCTGACTGAGTGAATATGTACTTGAGGCTCTTGTGGTCTGTGTAGATATCACACTTCTGCCCATAAAGATAATGCCTCCAGGTCTTCAATGCATGAACCACGACTGCTAACTCTAGATCATGAGTAGGATAGTTCTTCTCATGAATCTTCAACTGTCGGGACGAGTATGCCACTACTCTCCCTTCCTGCATCAACACACATCCCAGTCTGGTGTACTAAGCATCGCAATACACTGAGAATGGCTTGTGATCATCTAGCAGAATCAGTACTGGTGCCATTGTCAACTTCTCCTTCAATGTCTCAAAGGACTTCTAGCATGCTGGGGTCCACTTGAACTCAACCTTCTTTGCCAGCAAGGCTGTTAGTGGCCTGGCGATCTTGGAGAAACCTTCAATGAAACGCCGATAATAACTAGCCATTCTGATGAAACTCTTGATTCCTTGGACATCTTTTGGTGCTTTCCAGTCCAAGATAGCTGTTACCTTCTTCGGATCTACAGCCAATCCCTCTCGGTTTATAATGTGACCCAAGAACAGGACTTCACTAATCTAGAACTCGCACTTGCTAAGCTTGGCATACAGCTGACAATCTCGTAGCCTCTGAAGTACTTTCCTCAAATGCTCCTCATGCTCTTGCTCATTCTGGGAATATACAATAATATCATCAATGAACACCACTACGAACTTGTCGAGGTAGTCTATGAACACACTGTTCATCAGGTACATGAAGTAAGCTGGCGCAGTCGTCAATCCAAATGACATAACCATGAACTCATATAGTCCATACTTAGTGATGAATGTTGTCTTCGGTATATCTGCAGGTCGGATCCTGAGCTGATGGTAACCTGACCTCAGATCTATCTTTGAGAACATAGTGGCTCCTCTCAACTGATCAAATAGGTCTTCAATTCGAGGCAGAGGGTACTTGTTCTTGACAGTGACTTCATTCAAAGCTCTGTAATTGATGCACATCCTCTTCGTGCCATCCTTCTTCTCCACAAATAACACTAGGGCTGCCCAAGGTGAGGTACTTGGTCTGATGTAGCCTTTCTCTAACAACTCATCAATTTGTTTCTTGAGTTCCACCAACTCTGGTCCGGACACTCGATAAGCTCTCTTGGAAATAGGGGCGGTGCCTAGGATAAGCTCTATGGCAAATTCAACTTTCCTTTCAGGTGGCATGTCTGGTAACTCTTCAGGGAATACATCAGGGAATTCTGACACAATCCTAATTGCCTCAATCAGATTGGACTCCTTGTCATCTACTGATAAATGGTGACAAGCTCCTTCTTCTAGTTTAGGTAAGTACAGCTTGGTTACTACTTCCTTTCTGGATGGGGACACCAACTTAATTGTTCTCTTGTCACAACTGATAGTGGCTTGATTTCTGTGTAGCCAATTCATCCCTAGGATGAGATCTAACCCTTGGGTTCCCATGACTACTAGGCTAGCGGGGAAGGCTATCCCCCTTATTTCAATCCTTAGATTCAGACAAATCCTATCAGACTGAACTTTTCCCCCAACTGAATTAACTCTCAAAGGTGGGATCATTGGTTCTATGGGGATGTTATGTGATTCTACCCAAGATGCAGAAACAAAAGAATGTGTGGCACCCGTATCAAATAGTACTTTGCTGGGTAGGATTCGACTGGAAACATACCTACTGCCATGTCCTGAGCCTCCTGGATTGCTTCGGCCTCTAGGTGATTCACCTTCCCACGGTTGTAGGCCTAACCACGGACTCCTGGTGCTTGCTGTGGTGCTCCTTGTCTTGCTGGGGCATTGACTGCTGGCGGTTGCTGGGCTGCTTTCTTTGGACAATTCTTCGCCCAGTGATTTTGTTCTCCATAGTAGAAGCATGCATGACCTCCTACTTGTGCTGGGGCTACTTGGCCATTCTGGTTGGTTGTGGGGGCAGGAATTTGAGCTGCCTGGTTGTTCTGACGTTGGTACTGATTTCCTCATGGCTTAGTGTTCTGATGGTACTGCTGCTGCTGTTGCTGAGGAAACTGCCTCTGGTACTGGTGCTGGTGCTGACTGGTGCTAGTGGCCTTAGTTGAATTGATGTGGCTAGTTGCCTGAGTAGCGGGGACGACTGCTACTCCCGGCCTAAGGTCCACCAATCTTGCGCTTCCTATCCTCCATCTCCCGACGCTTACTTTCAGTCATGATTGCTCTGTCGATCAAATGCTGGAAGGTGGGGAAAGTGTGGTTCATCAGCTGATAATGGAGGGGATCAACCAATCCTCTCAGAAAGCGGTACTGCCTCTTGGCATCTGTGTTGACATCTTCTGGGGCGTAACGTGATAGCTGTAAAAACTTATCCCTGTATTCACTAACGGACAAGGGACCTTGCTTCAGGGCGAGAAACTCCTACTTCCTCACTATCATCAGTCCCTCGAGCACATGGTAGCAACGGAAGTTGTCCCTGAACGCCTCCCAAGTAATGGCTTCAAGGTTGGCATGGGTGGCGAGGTAAGACTCCCACCAAGATTGTGCTGCTCCCCTAAGCTGTCGGGGACCATACAACACCTTCTCACGGTCGTTGCACTGGGCAGTGTGTAACTCATGCTCCACGGTATGCAGCCAATCTTCCACGTCCATGGTGTTAGCAGAGTGGGCAAAGACAGGGGGATGGCCCCTCATGAATTCTGCCCGCTTGTCTCTGGGCACTTGTGGCATCTGGACTTGCACTAGAGGCTGAGGTGGTGGTGGCTGCTGCTGAACTTGCTGCATCGCTACTAATGTCTGACCAATTGCTTGAACTGCCTGGGTGTGCATCAAGAACATCTTCTCAATGGTCATCGGGGGTGGCGGTGGCAAATGCTGCTGCGGAGCTGCCTCCTCTTAGGATGCCTGCTGCTCTGGCTGTGCACGCCTCACAACTCTGCGCCTGTTCTCAGACATATGTAGGAATCACACACATATCAGATCTGACTTTGCAGTCTTTCAGCATAAGAAAAGATATACGGAAATCTTCACAACACTGAACAATTGATCATCTTCACTGACAACTTCTCAGATAAAGAGGAAAGTGGAAATAAATGGATTACCCAACTAAATAACTGACTTTATTAATAACTACACCAAGTTGCAGGAGATACCCACCCCTTGGTGACAATCATTACAAAGATCCAACTTCATTACATGTTCATCATGACAAACATTCCAACATATGATAAGCAAACTAACTCGAACTAAGACTAACTAGACTAAGGCACTGAATTCATTATTACAGACTCTGACTCCACGGATCTATGGATCTAAATCTATGCGGGTCCTACAGTCTGGGGTACCATAGTCGAAGCGACCACGGGGCGGTGAACGGTAAGGGTGCTAAATCCCTATAGGGGCGGGAGAACCACCATCAAGATAGTGGCATGCCGCGCATTCAGCACGCAATTCCGCAACCTCTGCCCGAACCTTGCCTAACTCGTCAAGGGCGTGGTCCAACTCTGTGTGGAGCACGACGGCCAAGTTGACCATGCTACTTAGCCTGGGATTGCCCTCATCGACTGGCGAGACAATCACACCTCCAGCACTGCCGATCAAACGACGAGGGTAGTACTTCAGGTCAAGGCCATCAGCCCCGCTGAACAACGAGCAATACTGAGAAAGTGCCCATCATGCTGCATCTTGCATGGCTGCCTCGGTAGTATCCCTCTCAGTGATAGAATAGTGCTCTGAGAAGTCCTCTGCACCTCGGAGATCATCGTCCGGACGACGCACCAAGCAAGTAGCCTCCCACTAGTTCGGGTATAGCTTGCGATGATGCTGGTAGACTACACAACGGTACTTGATAGACCAAGTGTGCCGGTCGAAAGCCCAACGCAACAAGGTATCGAGAGCGTCGTGGAAGTGACACCCGCGAGCAGCGTCACGAGTGATGGGTCTCGCGATCCATCCCTCCGGCTCTGGCTCCTTCGAATGCTCCGTGCCGTGGCTCAAACTGCCACCGGCGTCGTCGCCATCCTTGTCTCCGTTGGGGTCTCCTCCAGCAGCCGGGATGCCCTGTGGTGGTGCAGGGGGCATCTCTGGCTGAGGTGCAGGGGAAGGCGGCCTCTCAGACTCCACCTCCCACTGAGGCAAGGGGGAAGAGTCCTACTGCTCCTGCTCCAACTCCTGGCGTCGGCGCTCCTGCTCCTCGTGTAGGTGACGATGCAGTCTCTCCAGCTGGATGGACTGGCCTGACATCGTGCAACGCAGTGGACGCTCCGCCAGGTGAGAAGGCAAAAAGGGGATCACAGACTTATGTGCAGTGCACCTAATACAGGCCATCTACAAAAGACATCGTAAGCACAAGAGTAAGAGTAGAACTATGAGACTAGAAAGTAAGCAGAAAGAAAAGTGAGACGAAACTTTTTGAGATAAGCAAATAACATAGAGTTGGTCAAGGTGACCAACTTTTGAAAAGACACTAAGGTCAAGGTAAGAGTAGGGGTCTATAGTCCTTAGGTCGACCATTCTAGTCTAGGTTAGCGGTCCTACAGTCAGCAAGGCTTTGATACCACTTATGTCACACCCGGTTTTGGAAGGTAAACCGAATGCGAACCATGTATGTGCCAGGATCAGAACTCACGTACACAACAATTACATAATTGGACATCATCACACAATGTTTGAATTAAATAGCGGAAAGGTACTTAGTTACATCAAGATGTCTGAGACATTCACAGAGTCTATTACATAAACATAGTGTTCAATATTAAATCAAAGCGCGGAGTATCGAAACGTAGAAGATAAGCCTACACAGGCAGCTAACTGGGGGTTTGCCACTAAAGTAAACTAGAACTCGTCGTATTCCTGGAACTCCTCGAAGTCATCCATGTTGCCAACTTCACCTCCTAAGCACTGAGAACAGTGGGGACAACCTAGGGTGGGGTGGTTTGTAAAGCAAGGGTGAGTACACATCAACGTACTCAGCAAATGTCCCGTTTGGCTAAGGTGGACTAGCGGTATGTGGAGTTAAGGTTAAGTAGTTGCTTTTAGTTGGTCAAGTTTTATTATTATAAGTAGAGCCAAATTTTAGTAATAACCCAGTTATTACCTAGAGGCACTCCCTCCAAGAGGAAATACCGGAGATCAGGATTATAATCACCATTGTTAATCATCATCATAAAAGTAACCATTGTTCTTCTAATCGAAGAGGATCCCAAGGCTGCTCATAACCGTGAGCATGGCTGATATACCAGTTTCTAACACTCTGCAGAGGTTGCACACTTTACCCACAAGCCGTGATTCCCATTCTGCCCGGGGTTCTAGCCTCCCCATTGATCACTACCAAGGTGACCTAGCAGGGTCTCACTATGTAGCCTTTACAAAGATTTCCTAGAGGTCATAGCCCCCCATTAGGTTTCTCTAGTTTGATAAACACAGTACATCTCCCCAAAGGAAGGGTGACTAACAAAACCAAATCAAAGAACCTTTGCAACCAACCTCGGCAGAGCAAGTACTGTGCCTGGACCCCATTGACGGCCCTAGGCGAAGCCAACTACTCATCTGGTTCCTCTAATTAATCAGCTAAGGGCATCCCATTCCACCCTCATGGTTGCATTGTTATCCCGGGTTGTCACTCCCCAAACAGGTCCTTACGGAGAGGTACTCAGAAAAGAGCCTGAGCCCCCTAAAGTAATCACAAGGACCCCATCGGTATAACATCATCGTATCATAAAAGATCACATCATGTTCATTGATTAAGTTTAAGCAAAAGCATAAGCTAACCATGATTAACCCAAAAAGATAAACAAGAGTAAGGGAAATACAAACTAGTCAATCCTTAGGTTTCAATAGAGTAATGCGGGACAGTGAATTATAAAGTAGAGTAGGACATGATAGGTCTGAGGACACTTGCCTTTACCAGGTTGTTGCTCAGAGGGATCTTCGGCAACACACTCACGAACCATGAGCTGCTCGTTGTCTAAGTAAAGCGAGCATACATTCAATACATTTGGAAGGTAAAAATGAACATCACATCACACATGTACAAATATTGGCACACAACTCAAGAAGGTATAGTATTAAGTACAGAGGAATGAGGTCAAGTTATAAAAATGGACTAATCCTAATTGGGGAATTGATTACTCTCTAAATGTTTGGAACATAGCTCAAAAAGGTTAAGTAGTGATTAAAACAAATGAAAGCTAGAATTATAAGATAAACTACTCTCATTTAGAAATTTGATTATCTTTTAAGTATTATCCATAATTACATTCCAAATTCTATTTATGTCATTAAGGTCTAGAGGATAAGCCAAAAATAAATCCAAGTAATGCATAACACTAATCTCACAAGATTGAATATACTTTATTCATAGGGTTCTCCTTTTATTTATTTCATTAAATAAATAAATTAACATATACTTTAGATGAAATATGAAATTAGGGCTAAATCTGTGATTAAATAAAAGTCTAGGGGTCTAATTAAAACAAACCAGGGACCTATGCGCTAAAACAGAGGATGGCGGGTTGATTTCCTAAAATTCTGGGGATTCTTAAGCAAAACAGCCACGCGAAGGGGTATCGGGCTCCCTCAACCGTTGGATCAGAAACCGACGGTTGAGATTAGATCGCGTGGGCGCACGCGGGGGCGCAGGCGCGCAGGCGTGGCTAACAAGCGAGGCCAGGGGCGTCAGCGGCAGAGGGGGAGGGCGCACTGACCGAGCGAGCCCAGCGCAAGAGGACTTAGGCGCTGACAGGCGGTCCAGGGCGTCAGGGCACGCGTGCACGAAGCGTTATCCGTGGTCCGAGCCATTCGATCTGAATCGGACAGAGGGGACCAGACCAGGGGGAAACTGACGGCTGCGGGCGGCGCCGGTCCTCTCCATGGCGGTGAGGTCGCCGGAGTTGAGCAGAGAGGGAGAGGGCACCACGGCGAACTCAATGGCGGGGAAGAGGCCATGAATCCACGGACAGAGAAGGGTGAACGGTGGTGAGAAGGTCTCGGGCGGGTCGATGTAACTCCGGTGAGCCATTTCGGCCACGGGGAGGGGACTTAAGGCGCGCTAAGGCCTGGGCTAGCTTCAGCAGAGGCAGGGGTGACTGAAAGGGAAATGTGCCCTTGGGCCATTTCTAAGTATTTTGGTGATTGAGTGCCAACACAAGTGCTTAATTGTTAATCTATGCCAATTGATGGACAAAGTGCAAATCAAGAGTAAAGGTATGTTTCTAAGACTTAGTACATTGTTTTGAGAACTAATGTATTGTGTCTAAGTGCTGGAAACAGGAGAAATCAATTTGGAGATGACTTGGCTCTTTCAGCCAAAGTGTGCACAGTCTGGGTGCACGGGACTGTCCGGTGGTGCACCGGACAGTGTCCGGTACGCCAGGCTGGCTCTAGCGAACTTGCTGCTCTCGGGACTTCGACGACAGTGTACGGCTATAAATCACCGGACTGTCCGGTGGTGCACTGGACTGTCCGGTGAGCCATTCACAGGCGAAGTCGTCGCTCTCGGGAAGTGATTAACGGCGTATGGCTATAAATCACCGGACTGTCCGGTGGTGCACCGGACTGTCCGGTGAGCCAACGGTCAGCCGGGCCAACGGTCGGCCGGGGATTCCGCGCATGACGCGTGGCCGAGCCAACGGTCACAATGGGGCACCGGACTGTCCGGTGTGCACCGGACAGTGTCCGGTGCGCCAACGGCTCTACATCTGCAACGGTCGGCTTTGCCAAATAAAGAAAGAAAACCGCACTGGACAGTGTCCGGTTGTAACACCCCAGGTTCCACAAACAACCCAGAATGCTACTGAACTACACTTCTGACGTCCATATATAAAATTTCGGCAGCATCCCCTTTGCAAGATTGCATAAATAAGGGGGCAACAGGGTATAAACATATATCATGACAAAAACATACTAAGTATTATTAATCGGCTAGCAAGGGAAGATAAACGTACGACCTGAACTGAATTAACCAGTGCGCACGACTATATAAAAAAACAAACTTCCTTTGACAATAAGTTTCTAATTAAATCATGGCTGCGCCTGGGCAGCGTTATTGTGAGAGTGTAAGTGGTCGTGCTGCTACTCCCCTCATTCCCAACATGTATCAAGTACCTGCATTGAGTAATGCAAGAGTGAGATGACACATCTCAGCAAGTAAAATAATATCAAACTATTCAACCACATAAGAACATTGTTTTACCACCACCTGATTCCACAACCTTCTTATTACCAAGATGCAGCACATATACAACGTACAACACACCTAGTTACCACACCTCGCAGGTAGAAACCACAATAGTAACATAGTAATGTCACACTTCATATATTCCTCATGAATGCAAATGTCTGCAAATGCAAGGATGACTTCTGCCTTCATACCTCTAAGGATATGAAGCCGCATCGTACCCCTCCTCGGGCAACGTACGATGCTAAGAATGTACCGGTACGGTCGGACCATAAGATCACGACATAACTTCAAAATGCAAGATGGATGATGCGATGTGCATGTCATGCCTACAACACTTCATATAACGTGATTCAAAAAGATACTTCAACTTCATCCAAGATGGGAATCAACCACATATATCATAACCAAATTATGATCATCCACAATATTACACAATTGAGAACTAATACTTCCAAACAAATAAACTTCATCATAGAATTCAATGATTAACATAAATAAAAACTTATGCATACTCAATGACAGGGAATAGGATGCAACCCAAACGGTAGCAACCGCCACTATATTTACTTGCCTTTACCGGAAGTTCGGGCAAATCCCTAAGTACGATCCGGAAGTCCACCACCTGTTTTTTGACACATAACTTAGTGCACCTATTTCACATAATCAGGCTCATAAACGACGCCGCACCTACGCACAAACTCAAACCCCGCCGCGGGTTACATCTCTCCCCACACCCACCAAACTGCAGCGGCGCTGCTTAATAATTTCATAACTTTAAAATTATGACAACAGTGGTAACAAACAAAAACTCCAGAGGCATCTACATAAAATTCCCCACAAGTTTTGTATACAATTTATAATTAAATTCTAATATCTAATTAGCCCAAAACAGTCCACAAGATGAACCCTGTAATCTGTTTTTTTGTCTTTTGGACAGCGACATACCCGGATTCAAACAGCGATATCTTTTAAAATATAATTCCAAATCAAGCGCATAAGTACTCATTAGAAAGATAAGACAAAGCCCTACATGATTATCATACTGGTTAACACTAATTACCCACGAAAAATTCACAGAAACTGCTAATACTACTGCTATTCACCCACCTGAAAAATCTGTTTTTTTTTTACAGCAACATAACCGGATTCAAACAACGATATCTCCTAAAATATAACTCCGAATCGAGCGCATAAGTACTTGTTGGAAAGGTATGACAAAGATCTATATGATTCTCATATTGATTATCACTAATTTCCCACGAAAAAATCCCCAGAAACTGCTAATACTACTGCTGTTCATTCACCTGAAAATCTGTTTTTTTGGACAGCAACATAACCGGATTCAAACAACGATATCTCCTAAATTATAACTCCGAATCGAGCGCATAAGTACTCGTTGGAAAGGTATGACAAAGATCTACATGATTCTCATATTGATTATCACTAATTTCCCACGAAAAATCCCCAGAAACTGCTAATACTACTGCTGTTCGTCCTCCCACAAAAATCTGGACAGCACCTATACCGATTCGCATAGGTAAACATGTAAACAATTGGATTGCAGCACAAATACTAAAAAGAATGATCTTAAAATCACCTTGGGTTCCTCCTTTCCTCCTTCCATTCTTCCTTCTTCCTCCCTCCAAACTCCAATGGAAGACTCGCACCCACACGACGGGGTACCAAGCGGGGAGGATGCACCATGGAGAGGAGGAGGGGGGGGGGGCGGCTAGGGTTGAGGGGTGGTGCTGCAATCACTTGGGGGAGAAAGAGAGGGAGAGAGAGGGGGGGTGGCGGCCACAAAGGGGAATAGGGAAGGGGGGGCGGCTGCAACCAAAGGGGAATAGGGGAGGGGGCGGCTAGGGTTAAGGGGGGAGAACTAATGGGCTCCCCACCGCCGGATCGAGATCCACGGCCCAAACTCGCTCTCACGACCGTTCCCGATCCCAGGGCACCAGTCCAACAAGAATTCTACTGTTTTACTAGTGAATGCTTCCTAAAAGTTCCAATCCCCTGTAGCACAGGACCCGAAAGAGAAAACAAGGAAAAAAAGAATAATCTTCAATTTCTCTTCCTTTTGGAAATTGGGTATCACACTCTACCCTCCTTAAAAAGAATTCGACCTCGAATTCTGACGCTTCTATCGGAATGACAAAAAAAAATTAATGAATCAACAAAACTCACACATAACGAAAAGTTTGGGTACTTCTGCCGCATCAGCTCCTCAAGTTCCTAGGATTCTAAGATACGCAGCAGACGACACTCTAGAGTCTGCTCTTGCTACACAGGAATCGGTTCTAGCTCGATTTGATGGTCTGGATTCCGCAAATACTTCCTCAACATAAAGACATGGAATACTTGGTGTACTCTGATCATAGATTCCGATAATTACATGCGCTAAGCCCAGCTGCCAACTCGGCCAAGATAGTAGACGGTCCTATATACCTCGGACCAAGCTTTCCTGACACCAAATCAATCATTGACATATGCAAGTACTTCAAGGAATGTATATATGAATGCAAGGCATATAATGTTCCTATAGGCTAAACCAAACTTAGCCACACACGAGCAACTTCAAGAGAGTAACTTAATGCTTGCATATTTCTAGATAGCAGCACAGCGGTTAATTGTTTTGCACCTAACTCACAAAAATATGCATCGAAAATTAGTAAACTAGGACTTTATGGAAAACTTATAAAGTCCACTATACCCTTGGTATTATCATCACAACAAGATTTGACACTTAGAAAGGTCAAACAGTGCTAAACGTAAATTCTGTCCAGACTTGGACATAATTCAACTACTCAATTCAAAAATCCATAATTGGAGTCTCAATCATCCAATTCAGGTGCTCCCAGACTTTTTAGAAAGCTAGTAGAATTGTCTATAATTTATTTATAAACATATCAAGTTAATTCAATGCATATTAAGGTCAAAAGACATGAGAAAGGCTCTGCTGTCCAAATTTGGACAGATTCAGAGATCACACTTAAAACAGCTGTAACTTAACTTATAGATCTCCAAAAAAAAATTAATCCAAAATTTGTTGTAACGATTAAGAAAAGTACTACAACTTATTTATAATTTATAATAAGTTATTCGAAGTTTAAATTGGGCAAACAAGGCCAGCTTCGAAAACTGTATAGAATCTGCACAGATTTCAAGACTGGACTTGAGAAAATCATAACTCCCAAACTACTAGACATATGGTCATGAAATTTTTACACAAGTAATATAAAGAAGTTGGCTACAACTTTTATATATAACATCTCTACAGAAAAGATGGTTTACTTCACTGAACTAGCTGCATAACTAAAACTGGTCATGCAGTCCCAATAGCAAGCAATAGATTTTATCAGGTTCATTACTCTTCTAAGATTAAGCGTTCATTGAAAGACTAATAACTTTAGGTTCTTCATTACGAGACACCTAGAACAAATATAAGTATAGAAGCAATATGATAACCTTTTAAATCATTTAAGCCTAATCTCACATCATGCAAACAAGAATCAATTTAAGCATGTTATGTCTGCCCACATATTCATCCAAACACATTCTATACATGATATCAACTCCCTGCAGCTAACAAAAATTTGCAAATATAAACTCACTGAAAAGATTATAACATTCCCTAGAACTTTTATTATAATGAGTGTCTCGGAATTGGTTTTCAAACCGATAAAACAATGCAACTCTTTTGTTTCAAAACTGATAAGATTGAAACAATGGACAACTAAAATTCAAAAACCTATAACTCCTGCTATACTCAACTTAAACTACAACGAACACGCGTTGGAAAAGTTTAGAAAATTGTCCACGACTTTTGCAATAAAGTTGCACCCAAATTTATCCTTATAGCCCACAACTCTGCATGACCTACAGCTAAACTCAGCCTGAGATACTGCACATTAGAGATTCGACTTATATCCGGGCAACCACCTCTCCAAATCTATTTAACAGACAGTTACAAGTAAATACCCATTAAAAAGGTACTGAAAATACCTACAAGTTTTGCTTAAAGAGAATTCGCAAATTTGTGCTCTGCAACTATCAAAACGTGGTCGATTTATTGGTGATTATAACGACGCCTAAAGTTCAGACACAACAGTGCAACAACTTCAGAGCAACCTAACTCCAATTATATGCAATGAGAATTAGAAACCCATACTCTTTGAAAAGATCATGAAATTACTAAAACTTTCATAATCCACAAAGACCAAATTATACCGTCTTCAATGTCTACTCTTCCGTACAAAATTAAAGACTCACTCTTCTAGAGACACCAACAAAGATGTTTTAAGAAACCCATATCTCTCAAATGTTTAGACCAAACATGGTGATTAAGCATCCTATGGAAAGATGCAGAAACATACTACAAAACATTCTAGATAAGTGAAGCCTGATTCAGCCTCCAACTAATTTAAAATGCCTCCCGAAACCAAACAACACATTATCAACAATAAAAAAAACAATATAAAATGAAACCCAAGTCATTGGCAGGTGCCATCAACACTAGGATTTTCCACTACCAAACTGGGATGCAACTCCATAAAGTCTTTAAATAACACTCTACCAAATAGGTTAGAACACTAAGCACAACAATCAATGAATTCAACAACCTCGTTTGTTAATGCCACTAAGGTCAAACATCCATGTACCGACAATGTATGAAACACCTGACATACCCGTCTCCAGCTCTATAAAACATGGTTGTTATTACACTAGAATCCAAGTACTAGAAATCTCCAAAACTATTCTGTTGACGTGAAGCAAATGGTGCTCATGTCATATAACATCTTTTCCCCCTCTCAAAAGAGATAAAATTTGCAATACTCATAAAGCAATGGAGGGATAACAACAAGAAAAAACTAATGTACTTCTTGACACAGACTCATGCAAAAGCTTCATAAATATTACTTTCAACACTAAAATAATAACACGATACTATGCTCAACAGGAGTAATTGGACTTCAATAAGATAATCCACCTAACCCAACTACTTTGATTAACCTCACATACAACAATACCTCCTATTATTGCACTTGAACAATTTGTACCTACTGATGTCATAGGATGAATTCAAAGTAGTAGACATACATGATCTATCAAACCATCATTCATATAATAAAAATCTCCATCTAATGCAACAACCACATCATTATAGAGATAGATGACTAACAAACATAAGCAACTTCCAGTTAAACATTGACTTTGTTTAAGATAAAGCGGTCCAAATAATAATTCCACAAGCATGCATAGAGAACTGATCATAAAAAAAACTACCATGTATCATCGGCGATTAAAAACAATATGAAACGGGTTGTCCATATCGTCTGCATGACTAGCCTCCAACAAATAAAAATTATGCATAACCTTTTTGGCTATAGAAACAAACCATAGAAGGAAAACATGCATGCCTCTTCAACTATAATATAGACATAAAATCCACTTGAAATCACCCTATTTATTATGAAAGATAAGGTTGCACACAATAAGAAAACCTATCATGTAAACATGGTTGGACTTATCTACCCACGTCATCTTGCAAATTCACTTGAGTTCTTCTAGTCTCAAGATTTCATAGACAGTACAACATTGCCTTTGCTCTATGGAGACAAACCTATTGTACTCTAAGATCAAGTTGGCAAGTAGCCACACTAGCCAAAAAAAAGGTGAGGTGTAAAGCACTGCACCCATGGAAATATTACATTGAAAAGTTGGGTTGTAACCCAACAGTCAATCAAACTCAACAACACCATAAAACTTCATTGTATAGTGTTTTCACACTACACCAAGTCGGATTAGATCCTCTATACACAAGCTCAATAAACAATCGGTCCTACAAGTACTAGAACCCAAGAATCCTTTTGGGAAAAAAACATCCACAGTCAAGCATATAGAAATATATGATGGTAATAGCTCAGAGATTAGTAAACATTGCATCCCAAAAAAACATCATGACGATATGTATATAAAACAAGTACATTAGTAGCTTCACTCGCATAATAATTTCAATAACAAGCACATCAAGAAACCAATATTAAATAGAAGTAACATTTCATATCAAGCATTACGTCGTTAACGACATACCTCTTCAAACCATAAAGGGGTTTGGAGTAAGGAAATTCTAGTCATCTATACAATAAAATACTAATATGAAAGATATATGAACCCATACCCTTCCTATATGTGCAAGTGTGTCAAATTTATCTACAAATTGCGTAGAATCTAAAGCCTATCCTTTAATACCAACTGTAACACCCCAGGTTCCACAAACAACCCAGAATGCTACTGAACTACACTTCTGACGTCCATATATAAAATTTCGGCAGCATCCCCTTTGCAAGATTGCATAAATAAGGGGGCAACAGGGTATAAACATATATCATGACAAAAACATACTAAGTATTATTAATCGGCTAGCAAGGGAAGATAAACGTACAACCTGAACTGAATTAACCAGTGCGCACGACTATATAAAAAAACAAACTTCCTTTGACAATAAGTTTCTAATTAAATCATGGCTGCGCCTGGGCAGCGTTATTGTGAGAGTGTAAGTGGTCGTGCTGCTACTCCCCTCATTCCCAACATGTATCAAGTACCTGCATTGAGTAATGCAAGAGTGAGATGACACATCTCAGCAAGTAAAATAATATCAAACTATTCAACCACATAAGAACATTGTTTTACCACCACCTGATTCCACAACCTTCTTATTACCAAGATGCAGCACATATACAACGTACAACACACCTAGTTACCACACCTCGCAGGTAGAAACCACAATAGTAACATAGTAATGTCACACTTCATATATTCCTCATGAATGCAAATGTCTGCAAATGCAAGGATGACTTCTGCCTTCATACCTCTAAGGATATGAAGCCGCATCGTACCCCTCCTCGGGCAACGTACGATGCTAAGAATGTACCGGTACGGTCGGACCATAAGATCACGACATAACTTCAAAATGCAAGATGGATGATGCGATGTGCATGTCATGCCTACAACACTTCATATAACGTGATTCAAAAAGATACTTCAACTTCATCCAAGATGGGAATCAACCACATATATCATAACCAAATTATGATCATCCACAATATTACACAATTGAGAACTAATACTTCCAAACAAATAAACTTCATCATAGAATTCAATGATTAACATAAATAAAAACTTATGCATACTCAATGACAGGGAATAGGATGCAACCCAAACGGTAGCAACCGCCACTATATTTACTTGCCTTTACCGGAAGTTCGGGCAAATCCCTAAGTACGATCCGGAAGTCCACCACCTGTTTTTTGACACATAACTTAGTGCACCTATTTCACATAATCAGGCTCATAAACGACGCCGCACCTACGCACAAACTCAAACCCCGCCGCGGGTTACATCTCTCCCCACACCCACCAAACTGCAGCGGCGCTGCTTAATAATTTCATAACTTTAAAATTATGACAACAGTGGTAACAAACAAAAACTCCAGAGGCATCTACATAAAATTCCCCACAAGTTTTGTATACAATTTATAATTAAATTCTAATATCTAATTAGCCCAAAACAGTCCACAAGATGAACCCTGTAATCTGTTTTTTTGTCTTTTGGACAGCGACATACCCGGATTCAAACAGCGATATCTTTTAAAATATAATTCCAAATCAAGCGCATAAGTACTCATTAGAAAGATAAGACAAAGCCCTACATGATTATCATACTGGTTAACACTAATTACCCACGAAAAATTCACAGAAACTGCTAATACTACTGCTATTCACCCACCTGAAAAATCTGTTTTTTTTTACAGCAACATAACCGGATTCAAACAACGATATCTCCTAAAATATAACTCCGAATCGAGCGCATAAGTACTTGTTGGAAAGGTATGACAAAGATCTATATGATTCTCATATTGATTATCACTAATTTCCCACGAAAAAATCCCCAGAAACTGCTAATACTACTGCTGTTCATTCACCTGAAAATCTGTTTTTTTGGACAGCAACATAACCGGATTCAAACAACGATATCTCCTAAATTATAACTCCGAATCGAGCGCATAAGTACTCGTTGGAAAGGTATGACAAAGATCTACATGATTCTCATATTGATTATCACTAATTTCCCACGAAAAATCCCCAGAAACTGCTAATACTACTGCTGTTCGCCCTCCCACAAAAATCTGGACAGCACCTATACCGATTCGCATAGGTAAACATGTAAACAATTGGATTGCAGCACAAATACTAAAAAGAATGATCTTAAAATCACCTTGGGTTCCTCCTTTCCTCCTTCCATTCTTCCTTCTTCCTCCCTCCAAACTCCAATGGAAGACTCGCACCCACACGACGGGGTACCAAGCGGGGAGGATGCACCATGGAGAGGAGGAGGGGGGGGCGGCTAGGGTTGAGGGGTGGTGCTGCAATCACTTGGGGGAGAAAGAGAGGGAGAGAGAGGGGGGGTGGCGGCCACAAAGGGGAATAGGGAAGGGGGGGCGGCTGCAACCAAAGGGGAATAGGGGAGGGGGCGGCTAGGGTTAAGGGGGGAGAACTAATGGGCTCCCCACCGCCGGATCGAGATCCACGGCCCAAACTCGCTCTCACGACCGTTCCCGATCCCAGGGCACCAGTCCAACAAGAATTCTACTGTTTTACTAGTGAATGCTTCCTAAAAGTTCCAATCCCCTGTAGCACAGGACCCGAAAGAGAAAACAAGGAAAAAAAGAATAATCTTCAATTTCTCTTCCTTTTGGAAATTGGGTATCACACCGGTGGTGCACCGGACTGTCCGGTGCGCCAGGCGATAGAAGGCAAGATTTGCCTTCCTGGAATGCTCTCAATGGCTCCTAGCTGCCTTATGGCTATAAAAGGGACCCCTAGGCGCATGGAGGAGAAGACCAAGCATCCCTTGAGCATTGTTGATCACTCACACTTCATTCTTGCGCACTTGTTCGACATTCTTAGTGATTTGAGCTCCGTTCTAGTGAGAACCTCGTGATATTCTTTTGAGCTCAAGTCTGGGTCTTGTGTGTGCGTATTTGCTGTGATTTTGTGTCTCGTGTGAGTTGCTCATCCCTCCCTTACTCCGTGCTTCTTTGTGAACATCAAAGTGTAAGGGCGAGAGGCTCCAAGTTGTGGAGATTCCTCGCGAGCAGGATATAGTAAACAAAGCAAAACACTATGGTATTCAAGTGGGTCTTTGGACCGCTTGAGAGGGGTTGATTGCAACCCTCGTCCGTTGGGATGCCACAACGTGGAGTAGGCAAGTTTTGTACTTGGCCGAACCACGGGATAAACCATTGTGTCTATCTGTGTTGATCCTCTTGTGGTTGTGGTGTTTTGCAAGAACTCCTCTCTAGCCACTTGGCCTTATTGTGCTAACGCTTAATCAAGTTTTTGTGGCTTTAAGTTTAAGTTTTTACAGGATCACCTATTCACCCCCCTCTAGGTGCTCTCAATTGGTATCAGAGTCGTTCTCTTCACGAAGGGACTAATCGCCCGAAGAGATGGATCCTAAGGGCAAGGGGATTGTGATCAATGATAAGGAGAAGGAGTCCGTCGTCAACGAGCCGAAAGATGACAAGCATACTGACTCGGGCTCGGGCCACAAAAGAAAAGACGGGAAGAAGAAGAAAACTAGGCGCATCAAGGAGATAGTCTACTACGACAGCGACGAATCTTCCTCTTCCCAAAAGGACGACGACAATGACTACGAGAAAAAGAAAACGGTCAATTTGAACTTTTCTTTCGATTACTCTCGTATTCCGCAAAGTACAAATGCTCATTTGCTCTCCATTCCACTTAGTAAACCTCCTCACTTTGATGGAGAGGACTACAGATTTTGGAGCCACAAAATGCGTAGTCACTTGTTCTCTCTCCATCCAAGCATATGGGAGATAGTCGAAAGTGGAATGAAATTTGATAGTACTGATAGTCCCATGTTTATAAATGAGCAAATTCACAAAAATGCACAAGCTACTACTGTTCTTCTAGCCTCATTGTGCAGGGATGAATATCATAAAGTGAGCGGCTTGGACAACGCCAAGCAGATTTGGGACACCCTCAAGATCTCACATGAGGGAAATGACGTCACCATGCTCACCAAGATGGAGTTGGTGGAGGGCAAACTTGGGAGATTCGCGATGATCAGGGGCGAGGAGCCAACCCAAACATACAACCAGCTCAAGACCCTCATCAACATAATAAGGAGCTATGGAAGCACGCGATGGACGGACCACGACGTCGTCCGCCTAATGCTAAGGTCTTTTACTGTCCTTGATCCACATCTTGTGAACAATATTCGTGAGAATCCTAGGTACACCAAGATGACGCCCGAGGAGGTACTTGGAAAGTTCGTAAGCGGGCGGATGATGATCAAGGAGGCTAGATACGTTGATGATGCGTTGAATGGCCCAATCCAAGAGCCTCAAACCATTGCTCTCAAAGCAACGAGGAGCAAGGAGGCGCTACCTAGCAAGGTGGCGCAAGTGGAGGCGGCCGGGCTTAATGATGAAGAAATGGCCCTCATCATCAAGCGTTTCAAGACGACGCTAAAGGGTCGCAAGGAGCATCCCAATAAGACCAAGACAAAGGGGAAGCGATCATGCTTCAAATGTGGTAAGATTGGTCATTTTATCGCTAATTGTCCCGATAATGTGAGTGACCAGGAACAAGGGAACAAGAGAGAAAAGAAGAAGGCATACAAGAAGGCTAAGGGTGAGGCACACCTTGGCAAGGAGTGGGACTCGGATTGTTCGTCGTCCGACTCCGACAACGAAGGACTCGACGCAACCGCCTTCAACAAGTCATCCCTCTTCCCAAACGAGCATCACACTTGCCTCATGGCAAGAGAAAAGATGGTAAGCACTCGTGATACTAGTACTTACGCTTCCTCAAGTGATGAAAAATCTAGCGATGATGAAATAGACTATTCATGCTTATTCAAGGGCTTAGATAGAACTAAAGTTGATAAGATTAATGAATTGATTGATGCCTTGAATGATAAGAATAGATTATTAGAGAAGCAAGAGGACCTTTTATATGAAGAACATGATAAGTTTGTAGAGGCTCAAAAATCCCTTGCTTTAGAAATTAAACGGAATGAAATGCTTTCTTGTGAATTGTCTACATGCCATGACTCTATTTCTAGCTTAAAGTGCATAAATGATGATTTGAATGCTAAGTTAGAAATAGCTAATAAATCAACATCTTGTGTAGAACATGTTATAATTTGCAATAGGTGTAAAGATTTTAATGTTGATGCTTGTAGTGAACACTTAGTCTCAATTTCTAAATTGAACGATGAATTGGCTAGTCTTAATGCCCAACTTAAGACTAGCAAGAGTGAATTTGACAAACTAAAATTTGCAAGGGATGCCTACATGGTTGGTAGACACCCCTCAATTAAGGATGGTCTTGGCTTCAAGAGGGAAGTCAAGAACTTAACAAGCCATAAGGCTTCCGTCTTCGCCAAGGAGAAAGGGAAGGCCCCTATGGCTAGTAGTGCTAAAAAGAATCATGCTTTCATGTACCATGATAGGAGACATTCTAGAAATGCGTATAGAAGTTATGATGCTGTTGATTCTCATGCCATGTTTGCTTCTAGTTCTTCTATTATGCATGATAGAAATTTAGCTAGAAAAAATGCTATGCCTAGAAGAAATATTGTTCACGTTCCTAGGAAAGTAAACAATGAACCTTCTACAATTTTTCATACTTGCAATGCTTCCTTTGCTATTTGTAGAAAGGATAAGAAGGTAATTGCTAGGAAGTTAGGGGCAAGATGCAAGAGAGATAAAACTTGCATTTGGGTCCCTAAGACCATTGTGACTAACCTTGTAGGACCCAACAAGAGTTGGGTACCTAAAACCCAAGCCTAAATTTGCCTTGCAGGTTTATGCATCCGGGGGTACAAGCTGGATTATCGATAGCGGATGCACAAACCACATGATGGGGGAGAAGAAGATGTTCACCTCCTACGTCAAGAACAAGGATTCCCAAGATTCAATCATTTTCGGTGATGGGAACCAAGGCAAGGTGAAAGGGTTAGGAAAGATTGCTATTTCATCCGAGCACTTCATTTCTAATGTGTTTTTAGTTGAGTCGCTTGGATATAATTTGTTATCTGTAAGTCAACTTTGTAATATGGGATATATGCTTGTTCACAAATATAGATGTGTCTGTCTTTAGAAGATGTGATGGTTCACTAGCCTTTAAGGGTGTACTAGACGGCAAACTTTATTTAGTTGATTTTGCAAAAGAGGAGGCCAGTCTAGATGCATGCTTAATTGCTAAGACTTGCATGGACTGGCTGTGGCATCGCCGTCTAGCACATGTGGGGATGAAGAACCTTCACAAACTTCTAAAGGGAGAACACGTGATAGGTCTAACTAATGTGCATTTCGAAAAAGATAGACCTTATGCAGCTTGTCAAGCAGGTAAACAAGTGGGAAGTGCTCATCACATCAAGAACGTGATGACTACATCAAGACCTCTGGAGCTACTGCATATGGACCTCTTCGGACCCGTCGCCTACCTAAGCATCGGGGGAAGTAAGTATGGTTTAGTAATTGTTGATGATTTTTCTCGCTTCACTTGGGTATTCTTTTTGCAGGATAAATCTGAAACCCAAGGGTCCCTCAAGCGCTTCCTAAGGAGAGCTCAAAATGAGTTTGAGCTCAAGGTGAAGAAGATAAGGAGCGACAACGGGTCCGAGTTCAAGAACCTTCAAGTGGAGGAGTACCTTGAGGAGGAAGGGATCAAGCACGAGTTCTCCACTCCCTACACACCACAGCAAAATGGTGTGGTAGAGAGGAAGAACAGGACGCTCATAGACATGGCGAGGACGATGCTTGGAGAGTTCAAGACCCCCGAGCGATTTTGGTCGGAAGCCGTGAATACGGCTTGCCACGCCATCAACCGGGTCTACCTTCACCGCCTCCTCAAGAAGACTTCATATGAGCTTCTAACCAGTAACAAACCCAATGTGTCTTACTTTCGTGTATTTGGGAGAAAATGTTACATTCTAGTAAAGAAAGGTAGAAATTCTAAGTTTGCTCCCAAAGCTGTAGAAGGGTTTTTATTAGGTTATGACTCAAATACAAAGGCGTATAGAGTCTTCAACAAATCATCGGGTTTGGTTGAAGTCTCTAGCGACGTTGTATTTGATGAGACTAATGGCTCTCCAAGAGAGCAAGTTGTTGATCTTGATGATGTAGATGAAGGCGACGTTCCAGCGGCCGCAACACGCACCATGGCGATTGGCGATGTGCGACCACAGGAACTCGAGGAGCAAGATCAACCGTCTTCCTCAACAATGGTGCATCCCCCAACTCAAGACGATGAACATGTTCATCAAGAAGAGGCGTGTGATCAAGGGGGAGCACAAGATGATCATGTGATGGAGGAAGAAGCACAACTGGCACCTCCAACCCAAGTTCGAGCGACGATTCAAAGGAATCATCCCGTCGACCAAATTTTGGGTGACATTAGCAAGGGAGTAACTACTCGTTCTAGATTA
The DNA here is from genome assembly GCF_902167145.1 of Zea mays. NCBI lineage: Eukaryota > Viridiplantae > Streptophyta > Magnoliopsida > Poales > Poaceae > Zea > Zea mays. The sequence goes on from NC_050100.1 coordinate 152,219,259, forward strand.
GTTAATTTTTGTGAGCATTACTCCTTTGTCTCTTCTATTGAGCCTTTCAGGGTAGAAGAGGCCTTGCTAGATCCGGACTGGGTGTTGGCCATGCAGAAAGAGCTCAACAATTTCAAAAGAAATGAAGTTTGGACACTAGTGCCGCGTCCCAAGCAAAATGTTGTGGGAACCAAGTGGGTGTTTCGCAACAAACAGGACGAGCACGGGGTGGTGACAAGGAACAAGGCTCGAATTGTGGCAAAAGGTTATGCCCAAGTCGCAAGTTTGGACTTTGAGGAGACTTTTGCTCCTGTGGCTAGGCTAGAGTCCATTCGTATTTTGCTAGCATATGCCGCTCACCATTCTTTCAGATTGTTCCAAATGGACGTGAAGAGCGCTTTCCTCAACGGGCCAATCAAGGAGGAGGTGTACGTGGAGCAACCCCTAGCTTCGATGATGAACGGTACCCCGACCACATATGTAAGCTTTATAAGGCGCTCTATGGACTTAAGCAAGCCCCAAGAGCATGGTATGAATGCCTTAGAGACTTTTTAATTGCTAATGCTTTCAAGGTTGGGAAAGCCGATCCGACTTTATTCACTAAGACTTGTGATGGTGACTTATTTGTGTGCCAAATTTATGTCGATGACATAATATTTGGTTCTACTAACCAAAAGTCTTGTGAAGAGTTTAGCAGGGTGATGACGCTGAAATTCGAGATGTTGATGATGGGCGAGTTGAACTACTTCCTTGGGTTCCAAGTGAAGCAACTCAAGGACGGCACCTTCATCTACCAAACGAAGTACACGCAAGACTTGCTAAAGCGATTTGGGATGAAGGACGCCAAGCCCGCAAAGACTCCGATGGGAACTGACGGACACGTCGACCTCAACAAAGGAGGTAAGTCCGTTGATCAAAAAGCATACCGGTCCATGATAGGTTCTTTGCTTTATTTATGCGCTAGTAGACCGGATATTATGCTTAGTGTATGCATGTGTGCTAGATTTCAATCTGATCCAAGGGAGTGTCACTTAGTGGCTGTGAAGCGAATTCTTAGATATTTAGTCGCTACGCCTTGCTTCGGGATCTGGTATCCAAAGGGGTCTACCTTTGACTTAATTGGATATTCAGACTCCGACTATGCTGGATGTAAGGTCGATAGGAAGAGTACATCAGGGACGTGCCAATTCTTAGGAAGGTCCCTGGTGTCGTGGAGCTCTAAGAAACAAACCTCTGTTGCCCTATCCACTGCTGAGGCCGAGTATGTTGCCGCAGGACAGTGTTGCGCGCAACTACTTTGGATGAGGCAAACCCTTCGGGACTTTGGCTACAATCTGAGCAAAGACCCACTCCTATGTGATAATGAGAGTGCTATCCGCATAGCGGATAATCCTGTTGAGCACAGCCAGACAAAGCACATTGACATCCGGCATCACTTTTTGAGAGACCACCAGCAAAAGGGAGATATCGAAGTGTTTTATATTAGCACCGAGAACCAGCTAGCCGATCTCTTTACCAAGCCGTTAGATGAGAAGACCTTTTGTAGGCTGCGTAGTGAGCTAAATGTCTTAGATTCGCGGAACATGGATTGATTTATAGCTTACATGTGTTTATGCCTTTGATCATGTTCCTTATGAATTTTGTTGTTTACTTATGGTGCTCAAGTTGTACAAACACTCCCCGGACCTCACAAGTCCATTTGCATGTGATGCACATATTTAGGTGGAGACGTGCTACAACTTGACCCTTTGAGACTAACCATGTGCTTGAGTTTTCTTAATTTAGTCTCAAAGGAGGTTTGAAAGGGAAAAGGTGGACTTGGACCATGCAAGACTTCCAATGCACTCCGATGAGAGGGTAGCTTATTCCAAGTTCATCTTCATGCTCTTATTGCCTTGGTACTCTTACTTGAAGATTTTGGTGAGGCAATGGGGTTTAAAGGGCCAAAATTGATCCCGTTTTGGTGCTTGATGCCAAAGGGGGAGAAAATAAGGCCAAAGCAATAAATGGATCAGCTACCACTTGAGAATTTTGAAAATAGTAGAATAGAGCTTTTGGTTTGTCAAAACTCTTTTGTTGTCTCTTTTGTCAAAAGTTGGCCTCTTGTGGGAAGAATAGTTGATTATGGGAAAAAGGGGGAGTTTTTGAAATCTTTGATCAATTTCTCTTGGAACAACTCTCTTTATGTCTCTACAATTGTGTTTGAATTAGAGATAGGAAATTGAGTTTGATTTGCAAAAACAAACCAAGTGGTGGCAAAGAATGATCCATATATGCCAATTTTGAATCAAAACAATAATGAGTTCTCATTTGTATTGATGTTGCACTTCTTTTAGTTGCTTTTTGTTGTGTTGGCATAAATAACCAAAAAGGGGGAGATTGAAAGGGAAATGTGCCCTTGGGCCATTTCTAAGTATTTTGGTGATTGAGTGCCAACACAAGTGCTTAATTGTTAATCTATGCCAATTGATGGACAAAGTGCAAATCAAGAGTAAAGGTATGTTTCTAAGACTTAGTACATTGTTTTGAGAACTAATGTATTGTGTCTAAGTGCTGGAAACAAGAGAAATCAATTTGGAGATGACTTGGCTCTTTCAGCCAAAGTCTGCTCAGTCTGGGTGCACCGGACAGTGTCCGGTGCGCCAGGCTGGCTCTGGCGAACTTGCTGCTCTCGGGACTTCGACGGCGGTGTACGGCTATAAATCACCGGACTGTCCGGTGGTGCACCGGAATGTCCGGTGAGCCATTCACACGCGAAGTCGTCGCTCTCGGGAAGTGATTAACGGCGTACGGCTATAAATCACCGGACTGTCCGGTGGTGCACTGGACTGTCCGGTGAGCCAACGGTCAGCCAGGCCAACGGTCGGCCAGGGATTCCGCGCGTGACGCGTGGCCGAGCCAATGGTCACAATGGGGCACCGGACTGTCCGGTGTGCACCGGACAGTGTCCGGTGCGCCAACGGCTCTACATCTGCAACGGTCGGCTTCACCAAATAAGGAAAGAAATCCGCACCGAACAGTGTCCGGTGGTGCACCGGACTGTCCGGTGCGCCAGGCGACAGAAGGCAAGATTTGCCTTCCTGGAATGCTCTCAACGGCTCCTAGCTGCCTTGGGGCTATAAAAGGGACCCCTAGGCGCATGGAGGAGAAGACCAAGCATCCCTTGAGCATTGTTGATCACTCACACTTCATTCTTGCGCACTTGTTCGACATTCTTAGTGATTTGAGCTCCGTTCTAGTGAGAACCTCGTGTTATTCTTTTGAGCTCAAGTCTGGGTCTTGTGTGTGCGTATTTGCTGTGATTTTGTGTCTCGTGTGCGTTGCTCATCCCTCCCTTACTCTGTGCTTCTTTGTGAACATCAAAGTGTAAGGGCGAGAGGCTCCAAGTTATGGAGATTCCTCGCGAGCGGGATATAGTAAACAAAGCAAAACACTGTGGTATTCAAGTGGGTCTTTGGACCGCTTGAGAGGGGTTGATTGCAACCCTCGTCCGTTGGGACGCCACAACGTGGAGTAGGCAAGTTTTGTACTTGGCCGAACCACGGGATAAACTACTGTGTCTATCTGTGTTGATCCTCTTGTGGTTGTTGTGTTTTGCAAGAACTCCTCTCTAGCCACTTGGCCTTATTGTGCTAATGCTTAATCAAGTTTTTGTGGCTTTAAGTTTAAGTTTTTACAGGATCACCTATTCACCCCCCCTCTAGGTGCTCTCAGTGACACAGGGACCTACTCCGGGGAACTAGACCGGGCTAAATCGGCCAGACACCGCGCGAGCACGGTGGACCACCGTGACCGAGCACCGGCGAAGGCGCAATTGGCCGAGCACAGGGCGCAATAAGGGAAATTGGGCACGGGGACGGGTGTCTCACCTCGGGGTGGAGCTCGGGGAGGCTTGGAGCAGTCTCTAGTGAGCTGGATGGCCGGGAACACGGGCGCGGGTCTCCGGCGGCGGCTGGCGGCGTGGGCAGAGCGCGAGAGAGGGTGAAGCAGCGCGAAATGAGGTGAGGGGTGTGCACGGGGCACTTGCGGGGCTCTAAGAAGGGAGATGGGCGCGTAGGCGGGCGTCGTGGCCGAGAAATCTGGTGACGTGCGCGAGTGCACACGCGCTGGTCCACGGCGAGTGCGGAGGGGGCGGAACAGACAGGTAGGGTCCACGGCGCAGAGAGAGAAGAAAGGGGCGTGCGGGGCAACGGCTCGGCGACTAGCGGACCAGGCCCGCGAGACAAAGAGAGAGAGGGAGCGCGCGCGCGCAGAAAACTGGCGCCAACAGGCTGGCCCCACTGGGCAGCGAGCGAGGGAGGGAGGGCACGCGTGAGGGAGAACTGCCGCTGACAGGCGGGGTCCGCCTGTCAGACGGCGCGGGCGCGCGGCCTGGCTGGGCCGACTGGGCTGGTTTGGGCTGCTTTCTCCTTTCTTTTTCTTTGAATTTTCTAATTCCTTTTTCATTTCTTTTTCTATTGGGTTTTTCAAATCCAAATTCAAACTAGGTTTCAAATTCAAATAAATTCAAACTTGTGCAACACTTCAAAGAATATTTTAAACTCAGCATGATGCAACATGTCATGACTCATAAGGTTTTGGCAAAAATAAATAATTAACCTCCACTAGTTTAGGCTATCTCTAATCAAAAAGGAAAAAAGGGAGAATGAATCTAGAGAGAGAGAAAACCTAGAGTGAGAAAAAGAAGAGTAACCCATGATTTTGGGTGATAATTAGAAAGAAATTTTATACCCCCAAAATCAGGGTGTTACACTAGCCATTCACCTCGGCAGTGTTTATGGGTCTGATCAACCCAGACTAGATTGGATACATGGCTTGTGGGTAAAGTTGTACCACCTTTGCAGGGTGTAAAACTGATATGTCAGCCGTGCTCACGGTTAAGAGCAACCTGGACCCTCACATGATAATTGAACTTAAAGATGGAAAATAAATCATGATCTGAGGATCTACCAGTGGTTTGCTTAAGTGATTTCACTTAAGTGTTTTTGATACAATCTTATGCCTTTGATTAATTGTGAAATTTGGGATACACACTTATTAGTAAGACAGGTGTTGCTAGTAAAATATTGACCAACTAAAATGCTTACCGCTTATCTATAGCCTACCTTGTTAACTTGCATTAATTTCTCCCACTTGCTGAGCCCCAACCATAAGTGAGCTCACCCTTGCTAATATTTTGATCAGAGGGTGATGACGAAGACTTCGCAGATGACGTTGATGAGTTTTGAATCTAACGATGCGCCAGTCACCTTCCTATGGAAGAGTGTCCATGTTTAGTTTCGTCATACTTTGATTATGATACTTGTTAAGATACAATGTTCTGGATGATGTAATAAAGTTACTCTACTCTCTTTACGCCTTTATTGCATTGTCTTTTGATATATTACACTTGTGACATCAACATATGTGTGGAAAATGGATCCTGGCTCACAAATGCTATGCGTTCGGTTTTGCCCCTAGAACCGGGTGTGACAGAAGTGGTATCAAAGCTATGCTGACTCTAGGTCGTTAGACTAGTTAGAAATAGAAAGCCTAGTCTGTTCAAAACATGCTAATTTTGTTCTTACAAAATTATTTTATTAACCTTACCTCTTTAAACATCAACTAAGTTGACATTTTCTCTTATAGATGGTTCGTACGATTCAAACCACTCGAATCAACACCAACTACATCCCTCCGGCACGCCAAGTTCCTGTCTACCCAGTGGTAGTTGAGGAAATCCTTGTGAATCTCCCTCACATTCGTGTGGTGAACAGAGTCATTCTGGAGGACAGCTCGGAGGAGTTTCTGCAATATCCCAAAAAAATGTTGACCAAAAGTTAATCTCTGGTGCGTGGATGAGGTAAATGGTTGTGGGCCATTGGATGCAAAGATAGAAGTCATCTGAGGCGTCGTTTCTTTCTCCCACAAAAACCCTAGGTGGCCACCCCTTTTTTTTCCCTTCACCCCCCCTCTTGGCCGCCACCCCCTTTTCTCCCCCTTGGCTGGACGCCCCCTCCCCCTATGGCAGCCATCATCCATTGCTTCCTCCCCCAAGATCTCCCCCTACGCAGCAAGGATCGAGAAAAGGAGGGGCACGTTGAATTGAAGAGGAAGAGAGGATCAAGGAGATGTTCTTCCCCATCTCTTCTTGAAGATTTCTTGGGGAAACCCTAGGTATGGATGAGATCCTTGTTCCTCCCTGTAATTATAGGCTTTTGGAGGTTGTGGATCATGGGAATTAAAGGATTAGAGGTTGGATTTGATGTGGGGTTAGGTTTTGATCCCGAATTTAGTTTTCTGCAGAATGGCAGATTCGACAGTTTCTGTTCATGCCAGTTTTCCGTGGTCTTAGTGGCCTCAAAAAAATGAAAAGTCTATGTATGAGTCGTAGATGATTTGTAGATCTTTCCGTGGCCGCGAAGAACACCTCAATCGGACATCCGACCAGAAAGTTATTGCAGTTTTACTATAGCAGTTTTTCAGTCTCATAATTCTGTGCAGAATCTGTTCTCTTAAGATTTAGGAAATTTTATCAACAGAATTAAACTGTGGGTTGGTAAAAGAAGTTGTAGATAATTTCATAAGCTTTCCAGATTGTTAAAGAGTGCATTCATATGATTTGTGAAACTCCAGTTATGTTTGTTTTACTGTGGCTGTTTCTGTTTACCTGACAAAAATGAGTGGGTCTGTTCACTGGTGGGTTTCATCTAGTAAATGGCCGAATTGGCTCTTCCAACTATGGAGACTTTTGTAGAGGAATAAAAGTTCTTACTTCCAGCAGAATTTCATAATTTTTGGTTCAGTAGTTTGGGAGATATCGAATTTTAAAGTTAACCATACTGCTGTCTAAAACAGATTCAGTCAGTTATCTTGTCAGATGTTTTAGAACTTGTAGATGGCAGAATTTAATTATCTATTGAATACTGAAGTTGTAGAGTATTTTGTGTAGATACTCCTAGAGTATTTGTTTGATATCACCGCTGTTTTAATTTTAAAGATACAAAATTAACAAACAGCGTTGCTGCTGTATGGCATGTGGTTCAGGGTGGGAGTCTTTCCACTGGGTCTTGGTTTCAAGTGTAGGAGTGTTTTGTTGATTGATGGCAAATGTTTGTGAAATATTTGTACTAAGTTTTATGCCCACTAGCAGGTGGCTACACTCCAGATCATGTCTAGTACATTTCTTCTTCTTCAATGAAGGCAAGTGAATGTAGCGGTGGTTGCTTCCGTTCTGACCTGTTATTTCTATTGCCTACACTCTAATATTCAGAAGTATCAGATTCTTTCATAATTGGACTCTATGGTGATGCTTTACTTGCTTGCATTATATTGATGCTCAATCATATATTGATGATGATTATGATTTGAGTATGACTCACGAGATTAATTCACATATCTGAAGGTAAATGAAGTATTATTTGAGGTTGGTATTGTATCTGAAGATAAATGAAGTATTATTTGAGGTTTGTGTTGTATCTGAAGGAAGTGAAGTTTATTGATAAATGTAGCATGCCATATACATTGCATGACTCATTTGCATATGAAGTTTTGTCGTGACCTATGGTCCGACCGTACCGGTACAACTTAGCATCGTACGTTGCCCGAGAAGGGGTACGATGCGGCTTCATACCCTTAGAGGTATGAAGGCAGAGGACATATGCATTGCATTCATATGCATTCATTGAAGTGATATTTGCAGATGATGTGGTTTTATACCCCCAGAGGTATGAAGATAGAGTACCTACGCATTGCATTCATATGCATTCATTGAAGTGATATTTGCAGATGATGTGGTTTTATACCCCCAGAGGTATGAAGATAGAGTACCTACACATTGCATTCCTATGCATACATTGAAGTGATATTTGCAGGTATTGTTGACGCAGGGAAGTGTTATAGAACCTATTGTGGTTGTTCGAGGAAATGAGATGGTATTGGTTATAGTGGGACTACTGTGTTCTATATCTACAAGTATTTCTGATTTTTTATTGTGTCTCTTTTAAAATGTTGATGAATTCAATTTGTGGTTTAAATATCTCGTCAGAACAATTAGCTTGCTGAGATGTTTCATCTCACTCTTGCATTACTCAATGCAGGTGCTTGTTGCTCATCAAGGGGAGTGGGAAGTAGCAGCACATCCACCTTCACTCTCATAATAATGCTGCCCAGACACAGCCATGATTTAATTAGAAACTTCTTGTCAAAGGATGTTTGTTTTTAACTAGTCGTGCGCACTGATTAATTTAGTTCATTGTTGTTATGGTTGTCTTCCCATTGCTAGCAGATTATTAATGTCTTATATGTTTTCTTATCATGATATCTATTTATACTTTGTTGCTTCCCCCGTTTATGCAATTTTCAAAGGAGATGCTGTCGAAATTTTATATATGAATGTTAGATGTGTAGTTTAGTAGCATTCTGGGGTGTTTGTGGATCCCGGGGTGTTACAGTTGGTATCAAAGCATAGGCTTTAGATTCTTGGCAATTTGAAGATAAATTTGACACACTTGCACATATAGGAAGGGTATGGGTTCAAATATCTTTGATATATATTAATGTCTTTGGAGTGCAGATGACAATAGTTTCACCCCTCCCTATTCCTTTACGGTGATGTGGTAAGTTGTTTATGGCTTAATGCTTGATATAATTTATTTCTGAAATTTTGATATTGTTTTATTAATGCGGTAGATATCGCTGGTCATTGGTGAGAATGAAGTTGTTATTATGCTTGTGATATACAAGTATGCCTATGTCGTTTTCACCATGTTTTTCATGGTTGAGTTTTATTACAATAATATTGTTATATATGCTTGATTGTGGATGTTTCTAAGAGGAGTGTGAATTGCGTGTTTTGGGGTACAAGGTAATCATCAATTTGAATTTAAGTTGTTGAGCGGTTGGTGGATAGCTCCAACTATCATTGCAAAGAATGATTGTTTATGTTGAGAAACCAGTTTTGAAAGAAATGAATATTGGTACTTTATATGGATTTTTGGGGGAAGTCTTTTCATAGCCAGAATGGCTTACATGTCTCTCTCATATTGTGTGTTCTAGTTGCCACAAAGCCTAGATGTGGTTTAAAGTGGTTGCCTATTAGTCATACTAATTGTAGAATAAATCTTTGATTCTCTTGATCCATTGATTATGTATTGATACATTGAGGATCTGATGGTTCCCTTTTCGATGCATGCTTGTGGAGCCATTTTTTTAGACCACCTATCTATTGGTTTGAAGGAAGTCCTTGCCTAGCCTAGAGTTGGTTGGGTGTGGCTAGTCACCTACTCCTAGATGATGTGGTGTTTACATCAGCTTAATATGTTTGTCAAATGTGTGAAGGATTAGGGGTTATTATTATTGACTTTGTATGTCTGGTACTTTGAGTGCATCGTATGATAGAATGAAATGTAAGTTTCTGAACTACAGTAGATGAAGACTTATATTATGTGTAGGTTATCCTTACTAGTTGGATATTTTTCTTAGTTGAGATGTTGAATGAAGTATAGTGACATGGGTTAAGCAAGTATTGTGTTGTTGTTGGGCTATCAGTGCTCTATGTAGAGTTTTTGGCATTTCTTCGATGAACTATGCCGCACAAGATGTTATTGGCTTCTTTTGGCTTTATTGCTCCATTAGTTCTATAGATTTTCTCCCTTTTGGTGGGGTGTAAGGAATGTTAGATTACATGATTATCTTTTCATGATGGCAAGAATAAGGTTTAGAAAGATTAGGAGTTTTGTTCCAATAGAACTACTTGTTTCATGGTGCTTTAAGGTGAGGTGTTTGATCTTATTATACATTCGTCGGGTGTAGATGTTTCACCATTTAATTAAAATTAATGGTTGAAGTTGGTAAGGGTTGTGCTTGGTCCATATTACCCCTTCATAAAAGAGTGTTGTCTTAAGGCATTGATGTTGATGTATAGCTGCATCCAAATTTGATGGTGTGAAATTGTAGTGTTGATTGCAACTATGACATGCTTTGAGCTTCATTACATGTTGTTTCATGCTTGATGTCAGGTCGTGTAGTTTCCTTAGACAATTAGTCCAAGGTAGAAGTTCTTGTGTTAATTAAGACCAATAATGGATCCATGTTTTGAATTGTGGTGCTATATGGGGTACCTTGGGTGTTTTGCTTGGAGTGGCCGAATTCGAGGTCGAATTCTTTTTAAGGGGGGTAGAGTGCAATATCCCAAAAAAATGTTGACCAAAAGTTAATCTCTGGTGCGTGGATGAGGTAAATGGTTGTGGGCCATTGGATGCAAAGATAGAAGTCATCTGAGGCGTCGTTTCTTTCTCCCACAAAAACCCTAGGTGGCCACCCCTTTTTTTCCCTTCACCCCCCCTCTTGGCCGCCACCCCCTTTTCTCCCCCTTGGCTGGACGACCCCTCCCCCTATGGCAGCCATCATCCATTGCTTCCTCCCCCAAGATCTCCCCCTACGCAGCAAGGATCGAGAAAAGGAGGGGCACGTTGAATTGAAGAGGAAGAGAGGATCAAGGAGATGTTCTTCCCCATCTCTTCTTGAAGATTTCTTGGGGAAACCCTAGGTATGGATGAGATCCTTGTTCCTCCCTGTAATTATAGGCTTTTGGAGGTTGTGGATCATGGGAATTAAAGGATTAGAGGTTGGATTTGATGTGGGGTTAGGTTTTGATCCCGAATTTAGTTTTCTGCAGAATGGCAGATTCGACAGTTTCTGTTCATGCCAGTTTTCCGTGGTCTTAGTGGCCTCAAAAAAATGAAAAGTCTATGTATGAGTCGTAGATGATTTGTAGATCTTTCCGTGGCCGCGAAGAACACCTCAATCGGACATCCAACCAGAAAGTTATTGCAGTTTTACTATAGCAGTTTTTCAGTCTCATAATTCTGTGCAGAATCTGTTCTCTTAAGATTTAGGAAATTTTATCAACAGAATTAAACTGTGGGTTGGTAAAAGAAGTTGTAGATGATTTCATAAGCTTTCCAGATTGTTAAAGAGTGCATTCATATGATTTGTGAAACTCCAGTTATGTTTGTTTTACTGTGGCTGTTTCTGTTTACCTGACAAAAATGAGTGGGTCTGTTCACTGGTGGGTTTCATCTAGTAAATGGCCGAATTGGCTCTTCCAACTATGGAGACTTTTGTAGAGGAATAAAAGTTCTTACTTCCAGCAGAATTTCATAATTTTTGGTTCAGTAGTTTGGGAGATATCGAATTTTAAAGTTAACCATACTGCTGTCTAAAACAGATTCAGTCAGTTATCTTGTCAGATGTTTTAGAACTTGTAGATGGCAGAATTTAATTATCTATTGAATACTGAAGTTGTAGAGTATTTTGTGTAGATACTCCTAGAGTATTTGTTTGATATCACCGCTGTTTTAATTTTAAAGATACAAAATTAACAAACAGCGTTGCTGCTGTATGGCATGTGGTTCAGGGTGGGAGTCTTTCCACTGGGTCTTGGTTTCAAGTGTAGGAGTGTTTTGTTGATTGATGGCAAATGTTTGTGAAATATTTGTACTAAGTTTTATGCCCACTAGCAGGTGGCTACACTCCAGATCATGTCTAGTACATTTCTTCTTCTTCAATGAAGGCAAGTGAATGTAGCGGTGGTTGCTTCCGTTCTGACCTGTTATTTCTATTGCCTACACTCTAATATTCAGAAGTATCAGATTCTTTCATAATTGGACTCTATGGTGATGCTTTACTTGCTTGCATTATACTGATGCTCAATCATATATTGATGATGATTATGATTTGAGTATGACTCACGAGATTAATTCACATATCTGAAGGTAAATGAAGTATTATTTGAGGTTGGTATTGTATCTGAAGATAAATGAAGTATTATTTGAGGTTTGTGTTGTATCTGAAGGAAGTGAAGTTTATTGATAAATGTAGCATGCCATATACATTGCATGACTCATTTGCATATGAAGTTTTGTCGTGACCTATGGTCCGACCGTACCGGTACAACTTAGCATCGTACGTTGCCCGAGAAGGGGTACGATGCGGCTTCATACCCTTAGAGGTATGAAGGCAGAGGACATATGCATTGCATTCATATGCATTCATTGAAGTGATATTTGCAGATGATGTGGTTTTATACCCCCAGAGGTATGAAGATAGAGTACCTACGCATTGCATTCATATGCATTCATTGAAGTGATATTTGCAGATGATGTGGTTTTATACCCCCAGAGGTATGAAGATAGAGTACCTACACATTGCATTCCTATGCATACATTGAAGTGATATTTGCAGGTATTGTTGACGCAGGGAAGTGTTATAGAACCTATTGTGGTTGTTCGAGGAAATGAGATGGTATTGGTTATAGTGGGACTACTGTGTTCTATATCTACAAGTATTTCTGATTTTTTATTGTGTCTCTTTTAAAATGTTGATGAATTCAATTTGTGGTTTAAATATCTCGTCAGAACAATTAGCTTGCTGAGATGTTTCATCTCACTCTTGCATTACTCAATGCAGGTGCTTGTTGCTCATCAAGGGGAGTGGGAAGTAGCAGCACATCCACCTTCACTCTCATAATAATGCTGCCCAGACACAGCCATGATTTAATTAGAAACTTCTTGTCAAAGGATGTTTGTTTTTAACTAGTCGTGCGCACTGATTAATTTAGTTCATTGTTGTTATGGTTGTCTTCCCATTGCTAGCAGATTATTAATGTCTTATATGTTTTCTTATCATGATATCTATTTATACTTTGTTGCTTCCCCCGTTTATGCAATTTTCAAAGGAGATGCTGTCGAAATTTTATATATGAATGTTAGATGTGTAGTTTAGTAGCATTCTGGGGTGTTTGTGGATCCCGGGGTGTTACAGTTTCTGCCTATGCCCACCCCGTTGGTAGAATCACTAGCCTTCGCAGCTGGATCGTCAGCTTCAGCACTGCCAGCACTAGCAGTCCAAGCCCCTGCTCCTGGAGGCAACGACCCGGACGACTCTGGTGACGACGATGATGACAAAGAAGAAGAAGTAGAAGAAGAAGAAGAGGAGAACATCAACGATGAAGCCAACGATGAATAGCAGGACCACTACGTGGGGTTATGGCCTGTCACTGAACATTACACATCAATGTCCGAGACAGGGCACTTCCCTAACCTGCTGCAGGATGTTCTGCACTCGTTGGGTACCGACGTCCGACTCCTGTATGAGACAAGGCGAGTGTACGAGCTTCCTCGGGCTTGCTACTATATCACTCACATTCATGTCTGGGTGATGGATGCAGGTGATAGAGGGTTCAGGACTCTATCAGCACATGAGTCTCTGACGCCGCTATCCACTTACGCTGCTTCGGTCAGTGACGCTGCTCGGCGAACTCTATGGTCCCTCAGCCCACCTACCGGTAGCAGCTGTGAGAGCACCTAGAGGGGGGGTGAATTGGTGATCCTGTAAAACTTAAAAACTTATATCCACAAAAACTTGATTAGGAGTTAGCACAATAATGCCAAGTGGCTAGAGAGGAGTCTTAACAAAACACAATAACCACAAGAGATCAACACAGAGATGGCACAGTGGTTTATCCCATGGTTCAGCCAAGACCAACGCTTGCCTACTCCACGTTGTGGTGTCCCAACGGACGAGGATTGCAATCAACCCCTCTCAAGCGGTCCAAAGACCCACTTGAATACCATGGTGTTTTGCTTTGCTTTTCTATATCCCGTTTGCGAGGAATCTCCACAACTTGGAGTCTCTCGCCCTTACACTTTGATGATCACAAAGAAGCACGGAGTAAGGGAGAGATGAGCAACTCACACAAGACACAAATATCACAGCAAATACGCACACACAAGACCCAGACTTGAGCTCAAGAGACTATCACGAGTTTCTCACTAGAACGGAGCTCAAATCACTAAGAATGTCGAACAAGTGCGCAAGAACGAAGGTACCGTTTGGTTCAAATATTTGTAACGTAATGGGTAAATGATTACGTTAAATCATGTTTGTTTTAGTCCAACCGTAATCAGATACCGTACTAAAATTTGATACCGGACTATTCAAACTTGTTACCGCCCGTAATCAAGTGTAAACCATTACCATTACCCTTTACGTTACATTTCGTGAACCAAACAGCACCGAAGTGTGAGTGATCAACTATGCTCAAAGAATGCTTGGATGTCTTCTCCATGCGCCAAGGGGTCCCTTTTATAGCCCCAAGGCAGCTAGGAGCCGTTGAGAGCATTGTAGGAAGGCAATTCTTGCCTTCTGTCGACTGGCGCACCGGACAGTCCGGTGCACCACCGGACACTGTCCGGTGCACCAGCGGACACTGTCCGGTGCTGATTTCTTTCCTTCTTTGGTGAAGCCGACCGTTGCAGATCCAGAGCCGTTGGCGCACCGGACACTGTTCGGTGCACACCGGACAGTCCGGTGCACCAATGTGACCGTTGGCTCGGCCACGCGTCACGCACGGAATCCTCGGCCGACCGTTGCCCCGGCTGACTGTTGGCTCACCGGACAGTCCGGTGCCTCACCGGACAGTCCGGTGAATTATAGCCGTACGCTGTTGATGGCTTCCCGAGACCGACGACTTCGCCTGTGAACGGCTCACCGGACAGTCTGGTGCACCACCGGACAGTCCGGTGATTTATACCGTACACCGCCGTCGAAGTCCCGAGAGCAGCAAGTTCTCCAGAGCCAGTCTGGCGCACCGGACAGTCCGGTGCACCCAGACTGCGCAGACTTTGGCTGAACAAAGCCATCTCTTTTCCAATTCGATTTCTCCTGTTTCCAGCACTTAGACACAATACATTAGTCCATAAAACAATGTACTAAGTCTAGAAACATACCTTTTGACTTGATTTGCACTTTGTCCACCACTTTGCATAGATTAACACAAAAGCACTTGTGTTGGCACTCAATCACCAAAATACTTAGAAATGGCCAAGGGCACATTTCCCTTTCAATCTCCCCCTTTTTGGTGATTTATGCCAACACAACATAAAGCAACTAGAACAAGTGCAATATCAATGCAAATGAAAACTCAAAATTGTTTTGATTCAAATTTGGCATATATGGATCACTCTTTGCCACCACTTGGTTTGTTTTTGCAAATCAAACTCAATTTCCTATCTCTAAGTCAAACACACTTGTAGAGACATAAAGAGAGTTGTTCCAATAGAAATTGATCACATGTATCAAAAACTCCCCCTATTTCCCGTAATCAACCATTCTCCCCACAAGAGACCAACTTTTGACAAAAAGAGCCAATAAGAGTATTTTGACAAAACAAAAGCTCTATTCTATTATTTTCAAAATTCTCAAGTGGTAGCTGATCCATTTATTGCTTTGGCCTTATTTTCTCCCCCTTTGGCATCAAGCACCAAAACGGGATCAATCTTGGCCCTTGAACCCCATTGCCTCACCAAAGTCTTCAAATAAGAATACAAAGGCAATAAGAGTACATGAGATAAACTTGGAATAAGTTACCCTCTCATCGGAGTGCAGTGGAAGTCTTTCATGGTCCAAGTCCACCTTTTCCCTTTCAAACCTCCTTTGAGACTAAATTAAGAAAACTCAAACACATGGTTAGTCTCAAAGGGTCAAGTTGTAGCACATCTCCCCCTAAATATGTGCATCACTTGCAAATGGACTTGTGAGGTCCGGGGAGTACTTGTACAACTTGAGCACCATAAGTAAACAACAAAATGCATAAGGAACATGATCAAAGGCATAAACACATGTATGCTATAAATCAATCCAAGTTCCGCGAATCTAAGACATTTAGTTCACTACGCAGCCTGCAAAAGGTCTTCTCATCTAAAGGCTTAGTGAAGATATCGGCTAGCTGGTTCTCGGTGCTAACATAAAACACTTTGATATCTCCCTTTTGCTGGTGGTCTCTCAAAAAGTGATGCCGGATGTCAATGTGCTTTGTGGGGCTGTGCTCAACAGGATTGTCCGCTATGCGGATAGCACTCTCATTGTCACATAGGAGTGGGACCTTGCTCAGATTGTAGCCAAAGTCCCGGAGGGTTTGCCTCATCCAAAGTAGTTGCGTGCAACACTGTCCTGCAGCAACATACTCGGCCTCAGCGGTGGATAGGGCAACAGAAGTTTGTTTCTTAGAGTTCCATGACACCCGGGACCTTCCTAAGAATTGGCACGTCCCCGATGTACTCTTCCTATCGACCTTACATCCAGCATAGTCGGAATCTGAATATCCAATCAAGTCAAAGTTAGACCCCTTTGGATACCAGATCCCGAAGCAAGGCGTAGCGACTAAATATCTAATGATTCGCTTCACAGCCACTAAGTGACACTCCCTTGGATCGGATTGAAATCTAGCACAC
Source organism: Zea mays (assembly GCF_902167145.1). Taxonomy (NCBI): domain Eukaryota; kingdom Viridiplantae; phylum Streptophyta; class Magnoliopsida; order Poales; family Poaceae; genus Zea; species Zea mays. The sequence continues at coordinate 152,235,512 of NC_050100.1, forward strand.
ATGCATACGCTAAGCATAATATCCGGTCTACTAGCACATAAATAAAGTAAAGACCCTATCATGGATCGGTATGCGTTTTGATCAACGGACTTACCTCCTTTGTTGAGGTCGGTGTGTCCGTCAGTTCCCATCGGCGTCTTTGTGGGCTTGGCGTCCTTCATCCCAAACCGCTTTAGCAAGTCTTGCGTGTACTTCGTTTGGGAGATGAAGGTGCCATCCTTGAGTTGCTTCACTTGGAACCCAAGGAAGTAGTTCAACTCGCCCATCATCGACATCTCGAATTTATGCGTCATCACCCTGCTGAACTCTTCACAAGACTTTTGGTTAGTAGAACCAAATATTATGTCATCGACATAAATTTGGCACACAAAAAGATCACCATCGCAAGTCTTAGTGAAAAGAGTTGGATCGGCTTTCCCAACCTTGAAAGCATTAGCAATTAAAAGTCTCTAAGGCATTCATACCATGCTCTTGGGGCTTGCTTAAGTCCATAGAGCGCCTTAGAGAGCTTACACACGTGGTCGGGATACCGTTCATCCTCGAAGCCAGGGGGTTGCTCCACGTACACCTCCTCCTTGATCGGCCCGTTGAGGAAAGCGCTCTTCACATCCATTTGGAACAACCTGAAAGAATGGTGAGCGGCATATGCTAGCAAAATACGAATTGATTCTAGCCTAGCCACAGGAGCGAAAGTCTCCTCAAAGTCCAAACCTGCGACTTGGGCATAACCTTTTGCCACAAGTCGAGCCTTGTTCCTCGTCACCACCCCGTGCTCGTCCTGTTTGTTGCGGAACACCCACTTGGTTCCCACAACGTTTTGCTTGGGACGAGGCACCAGTGTCCAAACTTCATTCCTCTTGAAATTATTGAGCTCCTCTTGCATGGCCAATACCCAGTCCGGATCTAGCAAGGCCTCTTCTACCCTGAAAGGCTCAATAGAAGAGACAAAAGAGTAATGCTCACAAAAATTCACCAATCTAGAGCGAGTAGTTACTCCCTTGCTAATATCACCCAATATTTGGTCGATGGGATGATTCCTTTGAATCGTCGCTCGAACTTGGGTTGGAGGTGCCTGAGGTGCTTCTTCCTCTTCGACTTGGACATCCTGTGCTCCCCCTTGATCACTCCTCCACTTGAGGTACCTGTTTGTCATCTTGGGTTGGGGGATTCACCATCGTTGAGGAAGAAGGTTTATCTTGCTCTTTTTGCTCCTGAGGCCGCACATCTCCAATCGCCATGGTGCGTATCGCGGCCGTTGGAACGTCTTCTTCATCTACATCATCAAGATCAACAACTTGCTCTCTTGGAGAGCCATTAGTCTCATCAAATACAACGTCGCTAGAGACTTCAACCAAACCCGATGATTTGTTGAAGACTCTATACGCCTTTGTATTTGAGTCATAACCTAACAAAAACCCTTCTACAGCTTTGGGAGCAAACTTAGAATTTCTACTTTTCTTCACTAGAATGTAGCATTTGCTCCCAAATACACGAAAGTAAGATACATTGGGTTTGTTACCGGTTAGCAGCTCATACGAAGTCTTCTTGAGGAGGCGGTGAAGGTAGACCCGGTTGATGGCGTGGCAAGCCGTGTTCATGGCTTCCGACCAAAAGCGCTCGGGGGTCTTGAACTCTCCAAGCATCGTCCTCGCCATATCGATGAGCGTCCTGTTCTTCCTCTCTACCACACCATTTTGTTGTGGTGTGTAGGGAGCGGAGAACTCGTGCTTGATCCCTTCCTCGTCAAGATACTCCTCCACTTGAAGGTTCATGAATTCGGACCTGTTGTCGCTCCTTATCTTTTTCACCTTGAGCTCAAACTCATTTTGAGCTCTCCTTAGGAAGCGCTTGAGGGTCCCTTGGGTTTTAGATTTATCCTGCAAAAAGAATACCCAAGTGAAGCGGGAAAAATTATCAACTATAACAAGACCATACTTACTTCTTCCTATACTTAGATAGGCGACGGGTCCGAAGAGGTCCATATGAAGCATCTCCAAGGGTCTTGATGTGGTCATCACATTTTTTGTGTGATGAGAGCTTCCCACCTGTTTGCCTGCTTGACAAGCTGCACAAGGTCTATCTTTTTCGAAATGCACGTTAGTTAGACCTATCACGTGTTCTCCCTTTAGAAGCTTGTGAAGGTTCTTCATCCCCACATGTGCTAAACGGCGATGCCACAGCCAGCCCATGCAAGTCTTAGCAATTAAGCATGCATCTAGACCGGCCTCCTCTTTTGCAAAATCAACTAAATAAAGTTTGTCGTCTAGTACACCCTTAAAAGCTAGTGAATCATCACACCTTCTAAAGACAGACACATCTACATTTGTGAATAAACAATTATATCCCATTTTACAAAGTTGACTAACGGATAACAGATTATATCCAAGCGACTCAACTAAAAACACATTAGAAATAGAGTGCTCGGATGAAATAGCAATCTTCCCTAACCCTTTTACCTTGCCTTGGTTCCCATCACCGAATATGATTGAATCTTGGGAATCCTTGTTCTTGACGTAGGAGGTGAACATCTTCTTCTCCCCCGTCATTTGGTTTGTGCATCCGCTGTCGATAATCTAGCTTGAACCCCCGGATGCATAAACCTGCAAGGCAAATTTAGGCTTGGGTCTTAGGTACCCAACTCTTGTTGGGTCCTACAAGGTTAGTCACAATGGTCTTAGGGACCCAAATGCAAGTTTTATCTCCCTTGCATCTTGCCCCTAATTTCCTAGCAATTAACTTCTTATCCTTTCTACAAATGGCAAATGAAGCATTGCAAGCATGATATATTGTTGAAGGTTCATTGATTTTCCTAGGAACATTAACAACATTTCTCCTAGGCATATGATGAACAACATTTCTCCTAGACAAATCTCTACCATGCATATAGGAAGAACTAGAAGCAAACATGGCATGAGAATCAAAAGCATCATAACTTCTATAGGCATTCCTAGAATGTCTCCTATCATGATACATGAAAGCATGGTTCTTTTTAGCACTACTAGCCATAGGGGCCTTCCCTTTCTCCTTGGCGGAGATGGGAGCCTTATGGCTTGTTAAGTTCTTGGCTTCCCTCTTGAAGCCAAGTCCATCCTTAATTGAGGGGTGTCTACCAATCGTGTAGGCATCCCTTGCAAATTTTAACTTATCAAATTCACTCTTGCTAGTCTTAAGTTGGGCATTAAGACTAGCTAGTTCATCATTTAACTTTGCAATAGACACTAGGTGTTCACTACAAGCATCAACATTAAAATCTTTACACCTAGTGCAAATCACAACATGTTCTACACAAGAGTTAGATCTATTTGCTACTTCTAGTTTAGCATTTAAATCATTGTTAACATCTTTCAAACTAGAAATTGTCTCATGGCAAGTAGATAGTTCACAAGAAAGCATTTCATTCCTCTTGATTTCTAAAGCAAGGGATTTTTGAGCCTCTACAAACTTATCATGTTCTTCATATAAAAGATCCTCTTGCTTTTCTAATAATCTATTCTTATCATTCAAGGCATCAATTAATTCTTTAATCTTATTAACCTTGGTTCTATCTAGACCCTTGAATAAACAAGAATAATCTATTTCATCATCATCACTAGACTCATCCTCACTTGAAGAAGCATAAGTAGTATTGTCTCGAGTACATACCTTCTTCTCCTTCGCCATTAGGCATGTGTGACGCTCGTTGGGGAAGAGGGATGACTTGTTGAAGGCGGTGGCGGCGAGTCCTTCATTGTCGGAGTCGGATGACGAACAATCCGAGTCCCATTCCTTGCCAAGGTGTGCCTCGCCGGCTCGCCCTTAGCCTTCTTGTATGCCTTCTTCTTCTCCCTCTTGTTCCCTTGTTCCTGGTCACTATCATTATCGGAACAGTTAGCGATAAAATGACCAATCTTACCACATTTGAAGCATGAGCGCTTCCCCTTTGTCTTGGTCTTGCTTGGCTGCCCCTTGCGACCCTTTAGCACCGTCTTGAAGCGCTTGATGATGAGGGCCATCTCTTCATCATTGAGCCCTGCCGCCTCAACTTGCGCCACCTTGCTAGGTAGCGCCTCCTTGCTCCTCGTTGCCTTGAGAGCAACGGGTTGAGGCTCATTGATTGGACCATTCAACGTGTCGTCCACGTATCTCGCCTCCTTGATCATCATTCGCCCGCTTACGAACTTCCCAAGAACTTCTTCGGGCGACATCTTGGTGTACCTAGGATTTTCACGAATATTGTTCACCAGATGTGGATCAAGTACAATAAAAGACCTTAGCATTAGGCGAACGACGTCGTGATCCGTCCATCACGTGCTTCCGTAGCTCCTTATCTTGTTGATGAGGGTCTTGAGCCGGTTGTATGTTTGGGTTGGCTCCTCTCCCCTTATCATTGCAAATCTCCCAAGCTCGCCCTCCACCAACTCCATTTTGGTGAGCATGGTGACGTCGTTCCCCTCATGTGAGATCCTGAGGGTGTCCCAGATTTGCTTGGCATTGTCCAAGCCGCTCACCTTATTGTACTCTTCCCTGCACAAAGATGCTAAAAGGACAGTAGTAGCTTGTGCATTTTTATGAATTTGTTCATTTATAAACATGGGACTATCCGAGCTATCAAATTTCATTCCACTCTCTACAATCTCCCATATGCTTGGATGGAGAGAGAACAAGTGACTACGCATTTTGTGACTCCAAAATCCGTAGTCCTCCCCATCAAAGTGTGGAGGTTTGCCAAGAGGAATGGAAAGCAAATGTTTATTTGAGCTATGCGGAATACGTGAATAATCGAAAGAGAAGTTTGAGTTAACCGTCTTTCTCTTGTCGTAGTCGTTGTCGTCGTTGTCCTTTTGGGAAGAAGTGGACTCGTCGCTGTCGTCGTAGTAGACGATCTCCTTGATGCGTCTTGTCTTCTTCTTCCCGTCTTTTCGTTTGTGGCCCGAGCCCGAGTCGGTAGGCTTGTCGTCTTTCGGCTCGTTGACGAAGGACTCCTTCTCTTTATCATTGATCACAATTCCCTTCCCCTTAGGATCCATCTCTTCGGGCGATTAGTCCCTTTCTTGAAGAGAACGACTCCGATACCAATTGAGAGCACCTAGAGGGGGGGGTCAATAGGTGATCCTGTAAAACTTAAAAACTTATATCCACAAAAACTTGATTAGGAGTTAGCACAACAATGCCAAGTGGCTAGAGAGGAGTCTTAACAAAACACAATAACCACAAGAGATCAACACAGAGATGGCACAGTGGTTTATCCCGTGGTTCAGCCAAGACCAACGCTTGCCTACTCCACGTTGTGGCGTCCCAACGGACGAGGATTGCAATCAACCCCTCTCAAGCGGTCCAAAGACCCACTTGAATACCACGGTGTTTTGCTTTGCTTTTCTATATCCCGTTTGCGAGGAATCTCCACAACTTGGAGTCTCTCGCCCTTACACTTTGATGATCACAAAGAAGCACGGAGTAAGGGAGGGATGAGCAACTCACACAAGACACAAATATCATAGCAAATACGCACACACAAGACCCAGACTTGAGCTCAAGAGACTATCACGAGTTTCTCACTAGAACGGAGCTCAAATCACTAAGAATGTCGAACAAGTGCGCAAGAACGAAGTGTGAGTGATCAACTATGCTCAAAGAATGCTTGGATGTCTTCTCCATGCGCCAAGGGGTCGCTTTTATAGCCCCAAGGCAGCTAGAAGCCGTTGAGAGCATTGTAGGAAGGCAATTCTTGCCTTCTGTCGACTGGCGCACCGGACAGTCCGGTGCACCACCGGACACTGTCCGGTGCTGATTTCTTTCCTTCTTTGGCGAAGCCGACCGTTGCAGATCCAGAGCCGTTGGCGCACCGGACACTGTCCGGTGCACCAATGTGACCGTTGGCTCGGCCACGCGTCACACGCGGAATCCTCGGCCGACCGTTGCCCCGGCTGACCGTTGGCTCACCGGACAGTCCGGTGCCTCATCGGACAGTCCGGTGAATTATAGCCGTACGTCGTTGATGGCTTCACGTGACCAACGACTTCGCCTGTGAACGGCTCACCGGACAATCCGGTGCACCATCGGACAGTCCGGTGATTTATACCGTACACCGCCGTCGAAGTCCCAAGAGCAGCAAGTTCGCCAGAGCCAGCCTGGCGCACCGGACAGTCCGGTGCACCCAGACTGCGCAGACTTTGGCTGAACAAAGCCATCTCTTTTCCAATTCGATTTCTCCTGTTTCCAGCACTTAGACACAATACATTAGTCCATAAAACAATGTACTAAATCTAGAAACATACCTTTTGACTTGATTTGCACTTTGTCCACCACTTTGCATAGATTAACACAAAAGCACTTGCGTTGGCACTCAATCACCAAAATACATAGAAATAGCCAAGGGCACATTTCCCTTTCAAGCTGCACAACACGAAGTACATGCATCTTCCTCTGCGTATTCGTGGAGAAAACCAGACCAACATTGTTCCAGTTGGAGCTAGAGAAGATCGCCTCAACACCCTAGCTGGTGTGCTGGCAGGTCTTAACACCGACCTAGATAGTGCTACCCTGGACCTCTCTAGGGTACACTTGGAGATGGATGATGCACACGCAAGGATCGTAGACCTGAAAGCTTAGCTTGATGGAAGGAATCCCCCTGAAGTTCAAGTCCCTGCCATGGCGTTATCCCCTCCCCGCAAGAGGATCCGCTATGGAGAACCAGGATCCATCACCAGGCTGCGTTAGATTCTTCAATTATGTTGTAATAAGTTATTTTTCACGTTAGACCAAAAACACCTTTATATTACTACACCATTAATAATAACAACCATGTGATGGTGTTGTTTGAAATGATTGATTTGGATTTTTGCTTTAGTGCAATGGTCTTATGGAACGATGGCCATAAGAGCATAAAAAATAATAATAATAAATTTCACCTTAATAATAAGCTATTTCCCCTAGAATCTTCTCTACTCCTCACTTACCTCGGGATTGCACTTTCTAACCAACCACATGGTGAACACTCGATTAGGTCCCAATAACCATCAGAACTAGTGTGGTCAGCAGTTGCCACCACCACCACCCAACCCCAGTATGGATCAATTCATCAAAGCGCAGATGCAACTTCTGCAAGGACTCACAGCTTCGGTGCAGCAGATTCGACAAAATCAACAGAACCAACAGTACCAACAACAACAACATGCACCCCAAGCTAGAGACAAGCACTCGGACTTCATGAGTCATCACTCGCCTGCTTTCTCTCATGCAGTAGACCCTTTGGATGCCAATGACTGGCTTAAGGTCATTGGGAAGAAATTGGACATCACCAAGTGCAATGACCGAGAAAAGGTCTTGTATGCTTCAGGAAGACTCGAAGGAGCCGCGTCCGATTGGTGGGATGCCTTCATCGTGGCACATGCCATAACCTAGCATGAATTTTAGGTGAACTTCTATGCTCACCATATTCCCTTGGGAATAATGAAGCTCAAGAAAAAGGAGTTCCTTTCCCTCACACAAGGGAACATGTCCGTTAGTGAGTATCATGATTGCTTCACCCATCTTTCACGCTACGCCCCAGAAGAAGTGGACACTAACGAGAAGCGCCAAGAACGTTTCTTAGAAGGTTTGATTGGGCCTTTAAACTATCAGCTACAGAGCCACAACTTTCCCAACTTTCAGACCTTGCTTAACAAGGCAATTGGCCTTGAAAGCAAAAGTAAAGAGTTGTCGGATCACAGGAGAAAGTACCAAGGGCAGACCAGTAGGAATACCCGTCAAAACAACTCCCAAGGTTCTCAGTTCCGCTCCGGAAATCAGAGTGGAAACAGCAACTACCAGGTACGGTGCTCTGGACAACAAGGTCAGAGAAGCAACCAATACCCAAACCAACAGACAAGCAGCACTCAGACCGGTCAAAGGTCTAGTGGTCAACAACAAAATCGTCAAGGAAGTGTCCCAAACAAACCGGCCAGAAACAACAACACAACTACCCCAGTTCAACCTAATGGTTGTTTCAAGTGTGGCGAACTTGGCCACTATGCCAACAACTGCCCAAGGCGTAATCAACAGACACCCCAAAAGAACACCAACCAGAGGACTGACCAGAACACATCTCCTCGTGGATCTGCAAAGAACAAGACTTCACAGAACCAGAGTAGAGGAAGAGTCAATCTTGTGACAGCGGAATCGGTTCCTGAGGATGCCGACATGGCGTATGGTATGTTTCTTATTAACTCCATACCTACATCAGTTTTATTTGATTCTGGAGCATCTCACTCCTTTGTAACAAAGTCATTCGTGGAAAAACATAATATACCAAACTATCCCTTGAAGAAGAAACTATTAATTCGATCACCAGGAGGTGAATTTAGAGCCACACGCTCATGCCTTCAGACTAAGATTGAAATTAGAGGCCTAAGCTTTCTAGTAGAGCTGATAATTTTGGAATCGATGTGATACTTGGAATAGACTACTTGACCAAGTATGATGGAATAATATCCTATGCCAAAAGGATGGTTTCATTAACCAGTCCGCAAGGAGAAAGAATTGAAGTCAATGTCAGTATGCCAGCAATAGCAGAGGTAATGGTAAATTAGTTGGAAGAGAAATCTTTGGAGCACATCAGAATAGTGTGTGAATACCCAGAAGTATTTCCGGAAGAATTACCAGGTATGCCACCTGATCGTCATATAGAGTTTTCTATTGAACTATTACCTGGAACCGCACCAATTTCAATAAAAGCTTACCGAATGGATGTCAAAGATTTAATTGAACTGAAGAAACTAATAGAAGAATTACTAGAAAAAGGTTTTATTCGCCCCAGTTTGTCTCCATGGGGAGCCCCAGTTCTATTTGTGAAAAAGAAAGATGGTTTAAGGAGAATGTGTGTGGACTATAGAAGCTTGAATGAAGTAACGATTAAGAAAAGTATCCGTTACCTCGGATTGAAGATCTGTTTGATCAGATGAGAGGAGCTAAAGTATTCTCAAAGATAGATCTAAGATTAGGATATCATCAGTTGAATATTCGAACCGAAGATATACCTAAAACAACTTTCACTACAAGATATGGACTATATGAATTTTTAGTCATGTCTTTTGGACTAACTAATGCACCAGCTTACTTTATGAACTTGATGAATAAAGTATTCATGGAATACCTTGACCAGTTTGTGGTGGTATTCATCGACGACATACTAGTATACTCTCATAGTGAAGAAGCACATGAAGATCATCTGAGATTAGTTCTACAGAAACTTCGTGACAATCAGTTGTATGCGAAATTTTCGAAGTGTGATTTTTGGTTGAAAGAAGTTGCTTTCCTAGGTCATATTACCACCAATGGAGGAATCAAGGTAGACCCCAGTAAAATAAGTGAAATACTAAATTGGAAACAACCCACAGATGTGTCCAAGATCAGAAGTTTTCTTGAATTAGCAGGATACTACAGAAGATTTATTGAAGGCTTCTCCAAAATAGTGAAACCCCTTACTTCACTGTTGGAGAAAGGTAAAGAGTTTAAGTGGGATGAAGCATGTCAGAAATGTTTCGAGGAATTAAAGGAAAGGCTAACCACTGCACCTGTGTTAATTATGCCTGATATTCATAAAGGATTTGATGTGTATTGCGATGCATCAGATCTAGGACTTGGATGTGTGTTAATGCAAGAAGGAAAAATGATTGCCTATGCTTCAAGGCAGTTACGGAAGCATGAAAAGAATTATCCTACGCATTATTTGGAATTAGCCATCGTAGTGCACGCTTTGAAGATTCAGAGGCACTACATGATTGGAAACAAGTGTAAAATCTTCACAGATCACAAAAGCTTGAAATACATCTTCACACAGAAAGAACTCAACCTAAGACAGAGAAGATGGCTTGAGTTAATTAAATACTATGATTTGGAAATACAATATCACCCAGGAAAAGCAAATATAGTGGCAGATGCTTTGAGCCGTAAAGGTCAAGTGAACAGCATCACTACTCATTTGATGTCACAGGAATTGTGCTAGGAAATGGAACAACTCAACCTTGGAATGCTCAATAATATGGAAGCAACAGTTATGGAAGTTGAGTCTACTTTAGAAGAAGAAATTCGTAAAGGATAAGAGTCTGATGAGAAAATCAAGGAAATTAAGACACAAATTAGTTTGGGAAAAGCCCCAAATTTCACAGAAGATGAACAAGACACAGTATGGTTTAAAAAGAGAATCTATGTACCAGAGATCGAGCACCTACGCCAACTTATTTTAAGGGAAGTCCATGATTCGGCTTATTCTATTCACCTTGGAAGTACTAAGATGTACCAGGATCTAAAGGAAAAGTATTGGTGGTACGGTTTGAAAAGAGATGTGGCTACTCATGTTGCACTATGTGACGTGTGTCAAGAGTTAAAGCCAAACACCAAAGACCAACAGGATTGCTACAACCTCTCAAGGTACCGGAATGGAAATGGGAAGAAATCAGTATGGATTTCATAGTTGGATTACCCCGTACTCAGGATGGCTATGATTCAATATGGGTTATAGTGGACAAGTTGACTAAAGTGGCACACTTTATACCTATGAAGACAACCTACTCGAGAGCCTAGTTAGCAGAGTTATACATGTCAAGAATTGTTTGTCTGCATGGAGTACCAAAGAAGATCGTATCAAATTGAGGAACCCAATTTACCTCGCGCTTTTGGAAAAGACTACATGAGTCCATGGATACCAAGCTAAACTTCAGTTCAGCTTATCATCCGCAAACGGATGGGCAAACGGAAAGAACAAACCAAGTGTTGGAAGATATGTTAACAGCTTGCGCTCTAAAGCATGGTAGAAGCTGGGATAAAAGTTTGCCTTATGCAGAATTCCCGTATAACAATAGTTAACAGGCAAGTCTAAAAATGGCACCGTTTGAAGCACTTTATGGATGAAAGTGTAGAACACCACTTTATTGGAATCAGACTGGAGAAAGTCAAGTATTTGGCCTAGAAATTCTCCAAGAAGCAGAAAAGCAAGTATAGATTATCAAAGAGAATTTGAAATCAGCACAGTCGAGACAGAAAAGCTATGCTGATAATAGAAGAAGAGAGTTGATCTTTGAAGTAGGAGACTTTGTATACCTTAAAATTTCACCGATGACAGGCATGAAAAGATTTAAGGTTAAGGGTAAACTATCTCCTCACTACATTGGCCCGTTCAAAATTTTGGAAAGAAAAGGTGAAGTAGCATACCAGTTAGAGCTACCCGATAGTTTGTCGGATGTGCATGACGTATTTCATGTGTCACAACTTAAGAAATGCTTAAGAGTACCTGAAGAACAATTACCTATGGAAGAACTCAATGTTAAGGAGAATTTGACTTATTCGGAATACCCTATTAGAATTTTGGAAGCATTTTGCAGAATTACATGGAGTGAAGTTATCAACATGTGTAAAGTTATCAACACCACAAAAACCATCAACTAAAAATAATGCATTTAGATTATTAGTGGTAAATATGGTAATGAATTTTTTTTCAAGTGTTTGATTTTTATTTGCATTTAGAGTAATTTTGTTTGCTCATATTTGATTTATGGAGTAAAATTTCTTTTATATTGAGAATCCAATTAATTAATATAGAAGTATTGGTCCAAAAATAAATATTTTAGTTATAAATAATTTTGGAATAATTATTATGATTTTTTTGAATTATTTAATATGGCGGAACCACCCAAATTATTCCAGCTTAAGTGCCCAAGTCACATCCTTAAAAGTAGCAACACACTTAAACCGGAATAACCTGTTAGTCCCTCGAATATAGTCCGATAAAGCCACTTACCAAGGATCGAATACCACTAGCTCACTCAAAGGTGAGGCACAGAGAAATGCAATAAAGCATAATACCATAAATTAAGAAAGTATCATTAGTGATTACATTATCAGAGTTTCAAAAATAATAACCATAAATTTTAATGCAGCAGAAATAACTAACGGAGAAAACGAGTAACATGGTGAAGCCTGGCCACGCTACTCCTCCTGGTCCTCTCCTGTGGAAGCAGTCACCCACTCGACCGTCTATCGCGGTGGCGGGGATGAAGGCCAAGTCACACCATCAACCAAATCAAGGAGGTACCTGCAAAAATTATGCCACAAGCAAGGCTGAGTATACTAATACTTGGCTAGACTTACCCGGTGTGAGGAGTCTACTCCTCTACCTCTAGACCATGAAGTTGTTTGGCTGAGGGGTTTGTTTCGCCAAAAGCACTAGCTGAGTCTAAAATCAAGTTTTATCTTTTCAAGTTCTAGGATAATAATTTAGACTAGATGAGCACCTGACTAACCATACATGGTATCAAGCAATTTAGTCAATCAACATCTTTTGCCAGTAACCTCATTTCACTTCTTACTCGATGCAGCAGCATGGATCAAACAGTCTCATTAGTTGCGAGAAGCAGACGATTCGAATAGAGTTTTAACCTTGCAAGGTGAACCTAAACACACGACATGTAGGGGCACTCCATCCCCACACACATCAACCGTCCCCATCGATTCCCTAGCAATAGAATAGGGCCCACAACCTTGGCATACAATGCTTCACTAACCTCGGCTGCCGCCGTACAGTGACCGCACTTGTACCCACCATCACTAGCATGGGAGACCACGTCTCAGGTTAGGTGAGGAGAGAAGTCTACGGGCAGGTTCACTCAGGTACTAGGCTTAACAATTTACCATATTTCTTGGCATGTGTTTGGTACGTTCAAACGCTTGACACACGGTACCACACATTAATCCTTAATCCAATTTCGTCTCGTAGACAACGCATCCCCATGGATCCATGTCCACAGACCATCATCATTCTGTTATCAAAATGGATACAACCAATTCCTGACCTCGCGCGAGTGCTAGAAAAATCACTCGACTTCTACCGAGATCCTGATTTAACATAGCAGCTACTCGACCTAGCTTACTAGTATCCATCTCAAAAGGAATCCTGAGTTCATGCAACTAGGGTTTTAGGCAACTCCTACACTTAAGTGCACAGTACAAGCCTACAAATATTAAGTGCAGTAAAATAGCATATATAACGGTTATGTATAAAACCGGGGGCTTGCCTAGAATTCAACACTAGATAGTGTCTACTAGAGGGTACTCGCTTGGTGAGCATCCATTGGTCATATCCATCCTTCTTTGGGTCATCCACCAACTGCATCTTGTGGTTGACACCACATCACTTGCACGATCATCATCTCTCGGTCCTAAATGAGATACAGGATGCATATGTATGAATATGATGAAAGTAGAAAAAGGTATTCAAATACACGGTAGCGAACTAAACACCAATTAGTAAGACACTGCAACAGCTATACGCAAGCGCTAGTTATTTATGTCATTGGGCACACGTAAACACTACCACTGGAAAGATGATGACACTTACTATACTTAATCAATGCAATCATGACATCACAAGTATGAGCATTTATTTAATTTGCTACGACTTTTCATTAGTTCTTCTATTAATCACACAAAAGCATCCTAGACAACACAAGTTTAATAGAGGACATAGACATCAATGTCTATGGAACTCCTATATCACAATCAACTAGAGAAAGAAACATATAAAACATGTCACACATTCATTATTAAGCTTATTCATGGCAAGTCTACATTAATCAAGTGCTAACCAAACATTTTTAGCAAAATGGGTGAACTAAACAATCAAATGTGCGCTTGCAGATTTTTGGACAGCAACACAACAGTTATCGTTTTAATCATTACTCTTTAAATATTAATAAAAAAGTAGCAAACTAAGACTTTCTAGAAAGCTTAAAAAATGAACTACAACTTTGGTATTTTTATCTCAACATGATTCAATACTTATCAAGGCCAAAAAGTGCTAACACGACAGCTCTGTCCAGATTTGGACAGATTCAGACTTGCGACTTTAAAATTTATAACTAGAGATTCATGCGCCCAATCCAGGTGATCCCAGATTTATAGAAAGATAATGAAATTTCCAACAGAACATTTATAAACATCTCAAGGTGATTCAATATGCAATTAAGGATAAAAGACACTAGAAGGCTTTGCTGTCCAGATTTGGACAGATTCAGACTTCACACTTCAAACACCTATAACTTAATCTTCAGACCACCCAAAAGAGTGATCCAAGACTTTTTGAAAAGCTTAGCAAAAGTATAACATAACTTTTATAATCACCAAGAAGTGATTCTATGTTTAACTAAATCAAACAATACAGTTTTCAAAATCTGTTCTCACAGTGGACATAACACAACAACCATTTTGTAAAATTCATAACTCTTGAACTATCAGGCCTATGGTTATGAAATTTTAACACAAGCAAGATAATAAAAGCATCTACAACTTTTGTATAACTACCATGAACTGATTGTAACATTAACTTAAGAAAGCAATGCAATCTCTGAAATCTGTACATAAATTGGACATATTCAGGTACTGGACTTGTGAGAAACATAACCTCTAAACGATCAAACTTATGGCTGTCAAATTTTAACACAAGCAAGATAATAAAGTTATCTATAACTTTTATATATGACTTTTCTACAGAAAATATAATTTAGTTCATTAAACAAATAGCACGGCGAAAATAGTGTGTGCAGCCCAAAACAACAACTAATAAATTTTAGCTCCTATTTACTTCAAGAATGACCATATTGTAGAGACTTGAATTACTCTAAGGTGCCGTTTGGTTCATATATTGGTAACGTAATAGGTAACCGATAACATTAAATCATGTTTGTTTAAGTCTAACCGTAATCTATACCACACTATAAATGGATACCGCCTTATTCAAATTTGTTACCGCCGATATTCGAGTGTGAATCATTACCATTACCATTTACGTTACATTTTGTGAACCAAATGGCACCTAATACTTTACCATTTATTAAAGTTAAAACAATCAAAGGAGGACCAATAAGTCGACTTACAAATTTCATCCAAGTCATTTCATCCGCTAGAATTACCACACACCATTAACAACGCCTTCACCACAATAATCATACCCGATATATATGTATATCGATGCGCTCTTCACACAGTAATTTTGCATTTTTACTTAGACATCACATGAACACTACTACTTTTCACCTGCGACTATAACCATGCGCCTTTAGACTACACCAAGAAAATAATCATGACCACGAGCTTAACCAAAGCCATCTAACAAGTCGGCTAACCAGAGCAACGACATAGTCCGCTATACAACATACATGTCGGCTTGTCTATTATTATCAAAATCTGAGACACAACATACACTACAACATTTTTATAAACATACATATTCACACATATATTCTCACATCGACCAAATCATATGAACCGTAAACCACCAATCTCCAACTCGCAACCACCATGCACTTACTTCCCAAATCATGAACACATACATGTTTATCATATGAATAGAGCATTTCAATAATTATCCCAAAATAGCTAACTCCATTACACAACTTGTATCATGAACTGTTGGGGGCCTTCGGCTTCCGAAGGTCCTCAAAAACATGATTTAACAATGTTTCTGGAAGTATAATGCATGAACAGGTACCTTCGAACATGGACTCTTCGGACGAGTCAAAATCGTTGTATGAAGAAACACAAAGAGAACGAAGGATGGAACAGAGCCGAAGCTGTGCGTAAGGAAGCTTCGGCATGATGGCAGAAAAGAGGAAACCGACTTAAAGAGGAAAAGACTATCTAGACCTCGATGGATTACTATAGAGTTATTATCAAAAGCAAAGGACCTGGATGTAATTTTACATGGGCTGCGACCCGTGCCTATAAATAGGTGAACAGTACTCCCGTACTGTTCACGCTGACTTGGCATTCACTTTTGCGTCACACCTGTATTTTTTCCTTCAAGCCGAAGGTATATTTGCAATATGTTGTCATTTCTATAATAATAAAAATAAAAAGGAGTTAATAATATTTGAATATTTATTTATGCCATTTTTCATACTTTATATGAATCTCTTTTTCATCATTTGTTATACTGATAAAGGTACGTTCTTCATAACCTTCGTGCGAAACCCATTATGTCCTAAGGGAAATAATGCTTTGAGGGACGAAGGACTTTAACATTTAACGATTTCTGTGTTGCCTTGTTCTTAATTCATAGCATTTAAGGACAAGTCCCAAACATGAACCTACTTGATTACTTGAAGCGTTTACTCGGCGTCTTGAACACAACCCTACACTAGGTGCGAAGTGTATCTCGATGAACACATAATGTGCATTGACTCGACTTATAAACATAGAGGAGCGATGACTACTTTAGCATGTCGCCACCTCTCTATCTAAGCCAAAACAATTTCTACCTACACCGACCGAACTTTCGTGTTGAGCACACCTTATATTACCTTGTCTCGCATACAACCATGTTGCGGCGTGTACTCGAGACACTTCTGTTCAATTCAACGCAATCACTACTACAACACACTTCGGCGCACATGCTTGACAACATTTATCAACCAGACGAGTCAAACACCAAACTAATTATTCGCAACTCTCGACCTCAAAACCCCAATCATAGGTCACATAATTTACATTTTCAACCCAATCTAACCTACATCAACGATGAATACATAAAATATAATTATCAAAGACTAGACTTATTAGCCGACTGCGGAAGCCACCAAGCATGCCTTGTGCTTTATTAAATTTTCCACAACTAACACACTACCTAACGACGACACCTTTTAATAATCCATCAATACATTCGCGACCTATCCTTGCAACACACAAAAGAACTATCATAGCCACACATCCATCGAATCCAACAACAAAATAACATATCAGCTCACCATATCAAACCCCGGTCGTGGTCGCTGCTCAGATGGCGTGAAGACAAACGCACCGTCGAGCACGGGAGACCGAAGTGAAGTCGGAGGAGCACGACGGGAACCGTGGGCGTGGCAAGAGGGAGCACAAGCCACGGAGGGGCTGCTGTGGCTGCCGGTTGGTGCGGCAAAACAGCAAGAACAACGACGTCACGAACATAGCTTGAGCATGGTGCAGAGGGGGGCTGCGCCAGCGAGGTTGACGACCAGTTAGGTAGCTCGTCGAGCACCTAGCGGAGCGCGTCACTGCGCGGGACAGCAGGGGAAAACTCGGCTGTAAGGGCCGGCTATGGAATGGACAAGGAGATGGAGCTTGATGATGCGTGCATAGCGAAGTTTGCCGAGCGCGTGCTACAGGGAACGGCGACGTCCAGATGGGGCTGCGCAACACATCGAGCACCCGGCGGGCATCACGGCTTGCTGTCCATTGCGCAGCACCCCACCTAGACATTTCGCCGAATGCTTGGCACACGCGCAGTGGTGGCAATGAGACGAAGCAAGGGAAAGTCCCCGGGGCTGCAAGGGAATCCCGGCGGCGAGGGGATGCGCTGTCCCGGCTTGCTGCACCCTTGGGACATTTTGTCGAACGACTTACAAGCACGGCGGCTTATGGGCTTCAGGTAGCAGCACAAGGAGGAAGGGGCGAGCTGCTACAATGGAGGAAGGTTGTCGACCATGGGGAAGATGCAGGGGTGAGCTCACCAGCTGCTGCTGCTCTATGGTTTGGGCAGAGACGAGGAAGAGAGGAGGGGAGCAGTGGGCATTTGCTGCTGCAACAGGGAGAAAGGAGGGAGGGAGGGGGCGAGCACCACCATTGGAGAGGGAGGGAGCTCAGCCACCATTGTTGTGCTTGAGGATGAAGAAGGGGGAGGAGGGGAGGGCGCCATGGACAGGGAAGAAGTTTCCCGCGCCATGAACAGAGAGGTGGGAGAGTTGTGTGTGAGAGGAAAAATGGGAGAGGAGAGAGTGGCGGCTAGGGGTGGGAAATGGAAAATTTCCAAGCTGAAACATATTTATAGCAGGTAATTAGGGTTAGCTTTTTAGTGGGCTGGGCTGGGCTGGCACAAAACACTTAATCGGGTTGCGCTAATTATTTCCATTTTATTTTATGTCGTTCGATTAAACACGGATTATCTGAACACTAATTATTACCCTCGTACATAATTTAGTCTGATAACACGCACAACCTGGGTCATGAACTTCAAGCGCATTCTAAATATGACATTATATTTTTATTTTTCGATGAGAGTTCAATTTAGATAGCGATTAAATCGGCTTTGGTTTTTTTTGCGGAGAAGGCGAATCGTGACATTTTAAAATCGCTGTCGGAGTGGGTTTTGAATTTGGTTCAGACACAAAGATACTAGGATGAGTCGAGTAAGAATTAATTAGAGGACGACATACTGAGTATTCTGTTTGAGAGTACGGATCCGGATAAAATAGCCAAACATAGATCAAAGTTCGAGAAATTGGACTGGGGCTCAGATCAAATAACAGCCGTCGAGAGTTTGATTAAATGAGCTTTGGATGAGATTTACAAGTCAAGAATGATTTTTGAGTTTGCATTCGTCTCGAGAAATAAAAGTTTTAACAGGCTCCAAATTTGGCCTCACTCTCTCGAGATCGAATAAAATTAGAGATCGGTGAAACCTTCACACGTAACTTGATAAAAGGAGATAGATACGATCGAGAAATAGAAATTTTTACTAAGCTTCCGAGATTAGGATAAATCTCCCGACATAACACAAAATAGACACCTGAGGTGTCACATTTAAAAATATATTTATTTATATTTTTAAATAGAAAAGAAAAGAAAAAAACTGAAAACCCTAAACCTAACAGGCCATTTCGGCCCATCAAGCCCATCAACCGCTGCTGCCCCTATTCCCTCCCCCTCTCTCACCGACCAGTGGGGCCCACCCGTGGCCCCTCTCCTTCGTCTCCCTCCCGCGCCCGGCCGAGCCACGCCACGCCAGCTCCTCGACGTCTGCGCCCGTCCGTTTCCCCGAACCGGAATCCGCCAGCCTCGTTTCCCTCTCTCCCTCCCCCACTTCCCTCTCCTTCAAGCTGGCAACGGCCAAGTTATTGGCCGCCTCCATTGATGGCGTTGATGGTCGACCGTCTCTCTCTCCCCCCTCGGCTCTCCCTCTCCTCCCCTCTCTCTATAAAACCCGCTCGAGCTGCCTCCTCTCTCCCTACCCGAGCTCTCTCCCTCACTCCTTGTGCTCTCTCTCCCTCGCCGAACCGCCGACCACCGGAGCCTCGCCGTCAGCGCCCGCTCGCTGTCGAGCCTCGCCATACGCGCCTCGCCCCGCCTAGGCCACGCTCATTCCCTACCCGACCAAGACCACCGTGCCCTGCTACCCTGCTCGCCGAGCTCCATCCGTGCGCGTGAGCAAGAGCTCATGGTAGAAGAAGCACATTTTGCATTTTAATCCCTGCATGTAAATAAAATTAATTCCGAGATTTTCAGTTCAGAAACTATTGAAAAGAGACCCCGATGTATATGCTAAATCGTGAACTAGCCCCTGCAATAATATTTTGACACGAGTATTATTTTATTTTTCAAAAACAAATAATGTCACTATTCACTAACTTGGTGATTTAAATATTAGAAATGTTCACGATTAACTTCGCTTTAGCACATGGAACAATATTTGTTAGTAGTAATTTAAGTATTTTATTGATATAAGAATGTAGAAGAAATACTAGGCCACGTATTTTTGGTCAGATTAAAAATATAGGTTTTACTAGTCATGATTAATGTATTCATATGTATAGCACTTAATTACTTAGAATTAGTAAAATATTTCTTTATGTCAAAATCATCATGATTATATTACTAAAGTCCAATTAGTAGTCTACATTAACTCTTGGAATATTAATGTTAGGTGATTTAGAAATAAACATTTTTAGCTATACGTAAAATTTCTATCTAGAAAGAAAAGGATAAAACCCAAAAGTCTATTATTAGTAATAAAAACAATTATTTTCCGTAAAGTTTGTTAAGTCATTTTTATTTACATTATACTAGATAAACTAGCGTCATAGTCACCTACTCATATTTCCACCAATGATAACTCAAAGTAGAAGCCATAGTGGATTAATAAGTATTTATGCTTTGGACGTATTTATGAGTATAGTTGTGTGATGTATGAATGTATATATAATGGTGAATGATTACCCATGTAATGGTGTATGTTTATTTATTTGGCGTACGTATTCTTTTGTATGTATGATACGCAAATCGATGCTAGAAGTTGACTATGAGGTAGACGAACCAAACACGTTCGATGACGACCCATAGGACACTTTCGAGCAAGGCAAGTGGATTCTCCCTCTGCATTTCTATTTGTACCGAAATAATGCATACAATAATGTTTACTTTTGGATATATATTGCATAATTTGATGGGATTTTCCTAAATAAGGATTTCCTAGAATTACCAACCCTATTCCTTGAATTACCCTGGGATAAATGCTATGCTTAGCAATTTTTGCTATTGCTCAACTTGATAAATATGTTGTCACTCTTTTAAATGATACTATGTTTCGGAAATGAAGTTTTATTATGAGGTTAACCCGATGGCTAAACAAGAACATTTTGTGTTAAATGGAACATGGAGTGACCACCTAGGATAACAGTGTAACCACAAGTGCTATAATGGCTCTGACTTTGGTAATTAGCTCTATAGACTTAGTGCTTAGCAACCCTACCTAAAAGATGGGCAAGAGGGGTGGCAGTGGTTTGGTGGCAGCTCATGTTAACATGGGTTGGTAGTCTTGGCTAAGTTACCTCACCCAAAGAGCCATCAATACTGACGTGGAAACCTTAGCAGGTGACTTTGTACTAAGTATATTTTGTGAAGGCCTCATAATGGATCCCTAGCCATTCACCTCGGCAATGTTTATGGGTCCGATCAACCTAGGATAGATGGGATACATGGCTTGTGGGTAAAGTTGTACCACCTCTGCAGAGTGTAAAACTGATATGTCAACCGTGCTCACGGTTAAGAGCAACCTGGACCCTCACATGATAATTGAACTTAAAGATGGAAAATAAATCGTGATATGAGGATCTACCAGTGGTTTGCTTAAGTGATTACACTTAAGTGTTTTTGATACAATCTTATGCCTTTGATTAATTGGGATATTTGGGATACACACTTATTAGTAAGACAGGTGTTGCTAATAAAATATTGACCAACTAAAATGCTTACCGCTTATCCATAGCCTACCTTGTTAACATGCATTAATTTCCCCCACTTGCTGAGCCCCGACCATAAGTGAGCTCACCCTTGCTAATATTTTGATCAGATGGTGATGACGGGGACTTCGCAGATGACATTAATGAGTTTTGAGTGTAACGATGCGCCAGTCACCTTCCTGTGGAAGAGTGTCCATGTTTAGTTCTGCCATACTTTGATTATGATACTTGTTAAGATACAATGTTTTGGATGATGTAATAAAGTTACTCTACTCTCTTTACGCCTTTATTGCATTGTCTTTTGATATATTACACTTGCGACGTCAACATATGTGTGGAAAATGGATCCTGGCCCACGTATTCTATGCATTCGGTTTTGCCCCCAGAACTAGGTGTGGCAATATGTTGAGTTATTTCAAAGATAGAAGCAGTACAAACGTTAATTTCAAACAAAAATGGAACACGAATTGGATAAGTACTTCAAATCATATGGCGTGTTTCCTGTGATTCCATGCAACGACTGATTCAAATTCCATATTTCTTGAGTTGTAGGAATCATCGTACAACTAAGAGGGATCCACAAAGGTAACGGTGTTGGCAAAGCTCAAGTTTCTCTGTTTCAAAAGCTTATTTCAAAAAAACAAATCTTTGGACCTTTCGTGCGAGTCCAACTGGTTCGAGGTTTTGTTGTTGGACTTCCTCTCTGGTCAAAGGCACTTGAACATACCCTCAGGCGTAGGTCAACTCGCCCAAGCCAGTGGAGCTCTCTGCTCAAAACGGGTTGAACTGACCCTAGGGTGGTTCAACCGAGTTTTCACCATAGACCTCTTTGCTCAAACCCAGTTGAGTCGGCCCCTTTGGAGTTGTTCAACCACTATCTCAGCAGTTGGTCATTTTGCCAAACCTTGTAGCACAGTCTGGCAGCTGTATTGCAAAGGAGGTTGAACCGGCCAG
This sequence comes from Zea mays, assembly GCF_902167145.1. Taxonomy (NCBI): domain Eukaryota; kingdom Viridiplantae; phylum Streptophyta; class Magnoliopsida; order Poales; family Poaceae; genus Zea; species Zea mays. The sequence continues at coordinate 152,257,459 of NC_050100.1, forward strand.
CTAGTGGCGGCTCAACTATCCCTCGGTCAGAGGACCATTCTGCAAAGTCCTGCTAAATAGGCAGTTGAATGGGCCCTTAGGGGCGGTTCAACCAGGGTAGGATGATTGAACTCCCCAATTGAGTTGGCTTGTTGAACCAAGTTTAGTTTTGCTAAAAACTAGTTCAATTGGCTTTGGGGTGTAGTTCAACCGCATTTCACGCAAAAAGTTCGAACAGTCAACCCCATTTGAGAGGCCCCTATATATACACTCTCCTCTCTCTCTCCCCCCTCATTTACTCCGGCTAACCAACACATTCATTGTTCACCAAACTTGAGACAAAAAGCTCTAACTTTTCTCTCACACCCCAACTCTCTCCCTCGTCGATGTTTGAGGCTAAAACCAGTTCAATTGATTGAAGGAGCCTTGGTGTGAGGTTTGAGTTCTTTGATTTCAGACATGGTTTTTGATCTCCCTCCTCTTTATCCATCCCTTGAGCTTGTTGCAAACACTCTCTTGTGTGGGTTTGTTACTCTTTGAACCTCGTGTTCCATGACGGTTGAGGTTGCTTAGGAGTCTCTGAATTTGTGGACAACCCGAAGAAGTTTGTATCACATGCTCTTTGAGCAAGTTTGAGAAAGTGGTTGCATTGACCTTGTTGGTCGGCCTGTGAAGGGCTAGGGCTGGAAAAGACCGGGCCGTATGTGGGCTGCTCAACAGGGATTAGGGCACCTTTGTGGTGTGTCCGAACCTCGGCATAAATCTCGTGTATTTGTGTTGTTGCTTTGTTCATGCGCTGCACTTTATCTTTGTCAAGAAAGACATCGAGCGATTCGTTGTGTGTGTGTGTGGATTTTCACTTAGATTATGCCCTGTTTTTTCGATTCAAAGAATCTCTCATTATACTTCATGTTGTTCTTAGCTAGATCTATTCTCTCAACTGGACTAGTTCAACAGCCCCTAGTAGCGTTTCAACTGGCCTACACTAAACTATTGATTTGACATCATTTCCAAGTTTTTGGTGAATTTTTTAGGTGTAGCCTATTTACCCCCTTCTAGGCTACTTTCAATGGTGAAAATAGTGAAGTTTTATATGGAGCTCACCGGGTGTTCACTGTAATGTCTGAATCAAAATCGCCACATTCTATCACAAGCCATTCCCACCAAGATAAAAGTGTAGCACTAATAAATCCATGAGATAATATTTGTAAAATAGCATCATTTAGTCCAATGTTGGTTATGGAACCAATTCCTATAATTATGAAACCCATGTGAGATGCAGAGGAGTAGGCTATTCTTTTTTTAAAAAAAAATCAATGACCAAGAGAGGTTGAAACTGCATAGATTATTTGCACTGCTCCTATTATTACCAACCAAGGGGAAAATAAACAATGAGCATGTGGTAACAATTCCATATTGAACCTTATCAATCCATATCCTCCCATTTTAATAGAATGTTGGCTAAAAGCATACATGTACTGTAATGTGCTTCCCGATGGGTATCTGGTAACCAAGTATGTTAAGCTATTATCGTCAATTTGATACCATAAGGAATAAGGAAACCAAAATACAAAGCCGTTTTCGTGGATTTTGACTTAGATTTATTATTGCACAGACTTAGAGTAGCTCATAGAAAAAGTTTGATTCTATTTAGAACATGTTCAATTAGTTAACAATTTTTTGCTTAATTTCAAGTACTTTTTCCTTTAACAAATAAATAACATAATAGAAGTAATAAAATAATTAATTTGTTGTGCTGGTTTTGGGATTGTATGAATTCCATTGATCCCAAACACCTAAGTTGATCCATGGCATATGCATAATGTTGTCTAGAACCCTACTTAACATGATTAGCGAAATAATTAGGGTTTTATCGGAAATCAAATGCAACTTTACTGTGAAGGAAAGTTGTACTCAAGGTTTTGTTGTTTTAGATTATTTATCTTGCACCTATGTTCATTCCATCATCACATCATGATCATATCTTGCAACTTTACTGTTGGGGGCCTTCGGCTTACGAAGGTCCTCAAAAACAGGATTTAACAGTATTTCTGGAGTTTAATGTGTGAACAGGTATCTTCGGACTCAAGTCGGTATCACAGCAGACCAGAATAATACGAAGGTTGATACAGCGCCGAAGGTGTGAGCAGGAAAGCTTCGGCATGATAGCAACAAAATGAAACCGACTTAAAGATGAAAAGGCTATTCAGACCTCGATAGATTACAATAGAATTATTATCAAATGTAAAGGGCATGAATGTAATTTTGCATAGGTTGTGACCTGTGCCTATAAATAGGAGAACAGTACCCCCGTACTGTTCACGCTGATTTGGCATTCACTTTTGCGTCACGCTTGTACTTTCATCTCCTTCAAGTTGAAGGTACATTTGTAATTCGATGTTATTTCTGTTTATATATGATAATAATATATAATATTTAATAATATTTAATTATCTATGTTATCCTTTATATTTCTTACAATTCATTCTTCGTCTTTGTATAATGTATTTATGAAGGTACGCCCTTCATAACCTTCGCCCGAAAACCATTATATCCTAAGGGGAATAATGCTTCGAAGGACGAAGAACTTTACCGGTTAACATTTTCTATGTTGCCTTGTTCTTGACTTTTAGCATTTGAGAACAAGTCCCCAACATTGGCGCCCACCTCCGGTGAACTCACTTCCACTCTTTGAGTTTTTTTTGAACACCTTCGGCGATCATAAACCTTCGTTATGGCGCCGAAGAAGGCTTCAGCGACTGGGGCTGCAGCTCTGCAACCGCTGGACCACAATCAGGAGACAGTCTCCCTTCGGGAGGCCCGAAGCCAGAAAAGGAAGGCTGTCAGCCCGACACCACCAGAGGACGAGATAGATCAAGAAATCAGAGATATGGAGATGCTTCATCAACAGGTGCAAAGGAAGAAAGAAAAGATGGCCAGGCTAGCTGAACTGCAGAGGCAGATAGATGAAGCCTCTGAAGAAGTTCGTCATCTTGCCCAGGATGAGCAACACCGAAGGCCTCAGCACCAAGACCTTCATCAGGAGGGTTTTCCCAACGAAGATGACTGGTATGACAATTTCCATCATGGGAATTTTGTTTTTGATGATGCTTCTCCTCTGTCCGCTGAGCTGCAGGCTACACCTTGGCCTCCGTCCTACAAGCCGCCTCAGCTTCCCGTATTCGATGGCCACTCAGACCCGAAGCAGTTTTTGATGAGCTACGAAGCGACAGTATCTTCATATGGTGGCAATGCTGCAGTCATGGCCAAATCTTTTGTTATGGCTGTCAGGAGTGTCGCTCAAACCTGGTATTCCTCCCTTCGACCAGGAACAATCACTTCATGGCAGAAGCTGAAGGACTTGTTGTTAACTAGCTTCCAAGGGTTTCAGACGAAGCCGGTTACTGCTCAAGCTCTGTTCCAGTGCACCCAGGATCACGAAGAATACCTTCAGGCGTATGTCCGAAGGTTCTTGCGTTTGAGGGCACAGGCACCAACGGTGCCCAATGAAATTGTCATTGAGGCCATGATCAAGGGGCTTCGGCCAGGACCGTCAGCTCAGTATTTCGCTAGGAAGCCTCCTCAAACTTTGGAGAAGCTGCTCCAGAAGATGGACGAGTACATTCGGGCCGATAATGATTTTCGCCAAAGAAGGGAGGAGGCTTTCAGGTTTTCTGAAATGACCAGGGGCTTCGGAGGGAGGTTCTACCCGAGGCATGTTAGATCAATTTATAACTCTACACAAAATGATGATAGAGGGAGCCAACAGCAAAGGCCACAATGTTCCTCACAGGCTTCGGGGCAACAGCAAGGCTCCTTCCGACCACCAGCTCCAAGAGGCAGAGGCGCCAGGGGCTTCGGAGGAAGATTTGGCGATCAACCGAGAAGAATCTTTTGCTTATTCTGTGGTGAGAACAAAGGTCATACCACCAGGATGTGCCATGTTACCATCCAGAAGCAAAAAGAAATAGCCGAAGCGGCAGCACAACAGGCTCAGCCGAAGCAGGTCATGCACACTGCTTCGTATCATTCGCCTTACATCCCAGAGTATGTAGGCAATCATCCTGCAGTTTCTGTTGCTTCGGCGAGTCAACCTCAGGCTTCCTGGCAACAACCTTCGCCTCCACCACCGCTGCAACAAGGTCAGCAGCCAGAAGGGAGCCAATATGCTCCACACCAAAGGGACTTCAGAGAACAGTCCGAAGCTCGCACAGTCAACAGCACTGTGCCAGAGTCAAAGCACATCTATTGACAAATATCCTACCTTAATTGCAATCTTTTTCATTCAGTTTTATTTTCTGTAATAAAGGACATTGTTCAGGTTTCATGTAAATAGTTTCGTTGATTCCCACAAGGAAAATATATTTTCTTCACAGGCTTAAATTGGTGAAAGACTTGTGATAACAAAGAGGACCTTCGAACTATCAAAAATTCTTCGAAGCAACAAAAAGTCGTTCTAAGGAACGCAGAGTAAGTTTGCCGAAGTCACAAAAAAGTCGTTGCAAAGGGAGCGCAGTGTAAGTTTTCTGCTCCAAAGTCGTTCCAAAGGGAATGCAGAGCATACAGCGAAAAGTCAACACTGATACCGCCTAAGTAAAAGGCGAAGCGCGAAAAGTCAACGCGAATACCGCTGAAAGTAAAAGGCGAAGAAGCTCCTAAGGGAGGCTTACAGCGAAAAATAAACGCTGATTCCGCTGAAGTAAAAGGCGAAGAAGCTCCTAAGGGAGGCTTATAGTAAAAAGACAATGCTGATTCAAAAGATTATGTGTTTTGTCGCAGGAATGTGTGTATCTTCGGAATAAACACCATCTTACACAGCATAACATCATCGCATCATTTCGCATAGCATAAGCATCATACATCATGTTGCATATGGCACAAGAGGTGGACATTATATTAATCTACAGAAGAACGTTTTGAAAAAAGGGAAAAATCATAATGTCACAAGGAGATACATTATTGATCTTTGGAAGTATAGCTTCGGAAAGTATCTTCACGAAGCCTGGACATTCCTCTTCACGAAGCATGAAAAGAAGGGAAGGTGTTTTTTCGTCAAAGACTCAAAAGCGGTACGTGTAAAGTTTCATGCATCGTAAAGAATTGAGCAATAAAAACGGGTATATTACATTCAGGATTACAAAATGTTACAATATATTACATTTCAGAAGTTTAATTTACAATAGTATTTAATCTTCTCTCAGAACAACTTCTGCAGCTTCATTCAGGAGCCGATTGACGACTTCGTCCATAATGGCTTCAGCCATCTTTTTAATTTCGTCGTCTCCTTTCGGCTGAGGGCCCGGAGACGCTTTAGCAGGATCTGAAGAAGGACAGGATACGGCTACATTGCTATTACAAATGGCAAACGAAGCTTAAAACCAAAAATTACAACACAATAAAAACTATTAGTTAATACCTAATTGACCTTCGGGCTCAGCGCTCTTTTCAGCAGCCTCAGCCACTTCTCTAGCATCGTGAATGCCCTTTTCACTTTTTTGAATAATTTCTCCGGCCATTTCTCGGCCACCATTATCCCAGATATCAGTGAAAAATTTTCCACCGATCATGCTAGCTTCGGCCGAAGGATCTCTTGCATCTTCAAAGGACAAAGCAGCTTCGGATTGTGCTAAAATTTTTACATGTTCGCAGCCCTTCTTCTCTAAAATGGTGGCAATTCCTCTGGCACCAGAGAAAGCACATATATCTCCACGGCTATTTAAAATTTCTTCGAAGGCCTCAGCTTCGTGGTCGATCCATTCGATGGGACCTTCGGGATTGCCTCTCGTAAAGTTTTCTTCGCTTGAGAAGGCGCCGACCCTGGCGAAGCTAGCTTTTAACTTCTTAACACACTCTATAGATTTGTTATAGCATCTCTTCTTGGACGAACGAAGCTCTTCAACAGTTACTTCTAAGTGATCTGCCCATTGGTCGCTGAGTTCTCGCCTTGTTTCTTCAAGTATGCGTTCTTCTTTGGCTCTGGCCAGTTGTTTCCGAAGATCTTCAATTTCGCGCTTCTGAGCTTCAGCTTGACCCTTAAAAGCAGCTTCGTCTTCCTTTATTTTATTTATCAATGAGTGTAATATTTTATCTTTTTCGAGGCCTTCGTTCCTCAGTTCAATTACTTCAGAACGAAGGTTGCTCAGGGCTATAGCACACCCTTCGTCTTCAGCATCTTTCTGTGCCCTGAGGGCATTGCTAAGTATCAGGCCCTGCAAAGAGAAATATGTGTGTGTCAATAGATTTAAACAAACGAAAAATTTTGGTCTCAACAAAAAATACAAGGATCCCATTTGTCGCACCTTTAAGCTATTATAGGCCAGGCTGTCGGCCAGATCGTTCTTCGACAGCACCGAGAGCCCGTCTTCTAAAGTTGGGAATCCGAAGCTCTTGCTCATCTCCCGGCAGACAGAAATCTCCTTGCTGTCAGGGAGACAATACAAAAAGTCTTCTTCTCCACTACCATTGAATATTAACGCCCCTTTTGGATACTTCAGTTTTTGGGCGTAGCGCTGGGCCTCTTGCTCTTCTTTTTCTGATAGTTTTTCCCCGAAGCATGACGAACAATATAATCATGAACTTTAGAGGATGCTTCGGGGGCAACGACACCGATTTCTTCAACAAAAGTTGGCTTTATTATTTTTTCTTCCTCAGTTTCCAAGGATTTTATCTTTACGGGCTCTGAGGACCCAGCTTCGGCTTCAGTTTCTTGCTCTGGAGCTTTTGTATCAGAAATTTCAGTTGTTGTTTCAGGAGCGGCAGCAGCCTTCTTCGGAGGTGTGCTTGAAGATTTGATTGTTTCCAGTACATCTAGCACATTAGCCATTCTCTTTCTTTTCGGAGTCACTGCTGGCACTTTTTGATTTTTTACTGTCTTAACATTTGCTGCAGGACTCACAACTTCTGATGCTTTTTCTTCAGATGGTTTTTTCATTTCTTCCATTTTTTCTATGGATGGCGCTTCGGCCATTTCTTCGGTTTCTGGTAGCAAAATCTTCGGTTCTTCCAATTCTATCCTTTCTGGCGCTTCGGCCTTTTCTGCAACTACTGGCACCAAGGTTGGTTTGGTTGGCTTTTTAGTCTCGGTGGCCGAAGAAGTTTCTCCGGTAAACTCAGGCACCGAAGCTGGTTCTATATAGCGCGGCCGATGTGTGAGGACCTTTATCTTCTTTCTTTTCGGTTCTGGCTCGCTAGGAGCAGTTACAGCTTCTTCCTTTGCAGAGGTTATGTTTTTTCTCTTCTGCCTTCGAATGGGATAGCAATAGTCAGGGTAGACAAACCCAATTGCATCAAATACCCGATTCAGCCTCTTCTTTTTTCGGCCTCCGAAGGCTGCTGACATCGCAGTATCTTCGACCTTCGAATAAGCCCCAAGCAGCTCATCACTTAAATTTTCAATGCTTTTTAACCAGTCATCATCTGGCTCAACGAATTTATCTCCAAACTTAAAGGTGTACTTCAGTCTGACAAGTCCACCTTCGTCGGCCTCTTTTATGGTTTCTTGCGGCATTTCCCATTTCTCCGCGAGCGGCCATACCCGGAAGGCAATATGCTCTTGTACTAAATCTCTCGTTCCAATAAAAGAACAGATAACGCCGAAGGCCCTCTGGCATTCTTCGGCAGCTTCATTCATTTCAACCTTCGGCCTCCGAAGGCCGAAGCTTTGCCAAATAGGGCGCATAATTATACCTTTGATATCTTCTCGTACTGACAGGTCATTCTTCACATAAAACCATACCTTCCTCTCATGTTGACAAGATGATTCTCTTTGATAGTTGATTTACCATAAACTGAATGGCTTGGTCGCCAGGGACGATCTTCGGAGTCTTCACCACCGCTGTCCACATCATAACTGTCGCTGTCACCAGTATCCTCAGACAAACCTTCTAGAATTTCCTTGGTGATTTTTTCCGTGTTGGTCTTCGACATCGCTATAAGAAACCCCAAGTTTTTCTCTTCGTCAAGACTCAACTTCGTCTCAGCAGCAGCCTTCTTATCTCCAGACATCTTCGGAAACACTAAAAAACTGTTTTCAAAGCCGAAGCTTCAAAACTAAAAGCTCAGAAAATCTTAGTGCACAAAAGCTAAAAATCGAGTGAGCGAGAGCAGATGACAAGAGAGCGTGCCAAATGAGATTGCGGTATGACCGTATTTATACGCCCGGTGCGTTGAAAATTGAAAGACCCCGCTTGTCAGTGAATGTTGCTATTCTAGCAAAGGGAAGGTGTTTTTTCGGACCTTCGGCGTAAAGCCTTCGTCCATATCGCAATCTAAATTTATTGTTTTAAACAAATTAATATTGCGAGGGGCTACTGTTGGGGGCCTTCGGCTTACGAAGGTCCTCAAAAACAGGATTTAACAGTATTTCTGGAGTTTAATGTGTGAACAGGTATCTTCGGACTCAAGTCGGTATCACAGCAGACCAGAATAATACGAAGGTTGATACAGCGCCGAAGGTGTGAGCAGGAAAGCTTCGGCATGATAGCAACAAAATGAAACCGACTTAAAGATGAAAAGGCTATTCAGACCTCGATAGATTACAATAGAATTATTATCAAATGTAAAGGGCATGAATGTAATTTTGCATAGGTTGTGACCTGTGCCTATAAATAGGAGAACAGTACCCCCGTACTGTTCACGCTGATTTGGCATTCACTTTTGCGTCACGCTTGTACTTTCATCTCCTTCAAGTTGAAGGTACATTTGTAATTCGATGTTATTTCTGTTTATATATGATAATAATATATAATATTTAATAATATTTAATTATCTATGTTATCCTTTATATTTCTTACAATTCATTCTTCGTCTTTGTATAATGTATTTATGAAGGTACGCCCTTCATAACCTTTGCCCGAAAACCATTATATCCTAAGGGGAATAATGCTTCGAAGGACGAAGAACTTTACCGATTAACATTTTCTATGTTGCCTTGTTCTTGACTTTTAGCATTTGAGAACAAGTCCCCAACATTTACTTTACACGTAGATTATGTTACGACGAATCGGTCATATTGTGAAGTAATTCCCAGAGCCTTGTCTTCACTCAATGGAACTATTGGGTTTTCTTGGTCATCTACTCTACACTACAACTAATGCAAGCCCTAGTGCATTCAACCCTGTTCCTTGTGTTTTATAAAACTTTTACCCTAAATATAATGCTTGATGCATTTAAGTTAGTAGGAATTGGTTGAATACTCGTTGTTGCATGACTACCCTAGAATTTCAATACCTGTTCTTGTTACCGCTTTTGAAAATGTTGTAATCTAGAGGTGTAGCCTTGCATAGCTCTAGAAGATAGGGTTAACTTTGAATTCTATAAAGGCTCCCCATTCTCCAACCCCTCATAAATCACTTCTCATACTATTTGCCAAACAATTTTTGTTAGATAGGTTCACTTCTGTTAGAGAATCCCTCAGAATCGCTCTATTAGAGAATCAACTCTCTGAGCTACAGAATCATGGAGTAGAGCTCTATCAAACGAGGACTTTTGAAACAAAAACCTAAACTCATTTGTTGTAATAGTATTTTGAAATATAACTTTGAAAATTTGGTTTTGAAAAAAGAGAAAAAGCCTTTTGGAGATTTAGTTGATGTTTTTGAAACTCTTTCTCCACATAGTGAAATTAATGAAAAGGCAAGAAATCCAAAAACATATATGTATCAAATTATAGGAATTCTACAAAATTCCATATAATTCTCAAACAAACTAGCTAAACAAATGTATAAAACCTTTTATAAAAACAATAGAAATTTAGTTAGTGTTGTCTATTGAAATTGCAAGATGATAACATTGGTTCTACTAGGATTATGCGCAAAGGTAGCGACTTATTCAATCCATGAGAACTTTATTTAGCATATATCATCTATATATAGGAGTCGCGCGGTTGGACGTTATATGAATCACCTTGGATCGAATAAAACCAATTATTTGTTTTATTTTTCCATCGCTTATATATATATGCACCAGAGATTTTTGTGTTACCCTTGCATATATGCATGCATGCATGTGGAATGAATCCAAGTCTAAAATTAGGCGCCTAATGGTGACCTTCCATATATTAGACACCTTAATTATTTGAATTGGATTTTGGATGCAAACTAGCTTATTAGCTATCTATATATAACAAGATTAAAGAAGAAGACAGACAACCTAATTAAAGAATTTGAGGAGAGAAAGAAAGAAAGAGTGATCGTCATGGAGAGCAGGAGGAAGAATCAACAGAAGACGAGCTACATTGTAATTTCCATCCAGCTCCTAGCGGCCCTCCTACTCTTGGAGCTTGTGTCGCTAGTGCCGGGGGCGTCATGCGAGGAGTTGCCCTTGGATTTTTGGGTGAGTGAACTACGGGTGGTCGGGGCAAAGGACATTTCAACAGCCGATGGATGCACTAAGAAGAATAAGGACGCAGTGCTCTGCCCAGGCTAACACGGTAACCAATTTCATCAACCCTACCAACTCTGAGGAACAAGGCTATAGGACCATCGGGGAGTCCATCGCTAACATCCCTGATGATAGCACCAAACAGTACATCCTCATCCTCAGCGGTGGCACCGTGTACCGAGAGAAGGTATTGGTGAGCAAAAGCAAGCCATTCGTCACCATAAGATCAGATGACCCCATCAACCCTGCCATCATTGTGTGGAACGACACTGCCGCCACCCTGGGGAAGGATAGCAAGCCCCTTGGAGTAGATGGTAGTAGCACCATGACCGTAGAGTCTGACTACTTCATTGCCTATGGTGTCGTCTTTAGGAATGATGTTGCAGCAGCAGCGAAGAAGAAGAAGGCAGAAGGCGAGGCGCCAGCGTTGCGGGTGCTAGGAACAAAGGCAACCTTCTACAACTGCACAATTGAAGGTGGACAAGGCGCCCTGTATGACCAGATGGGGCTGCACTACTTCAAGTCCTGCACCATCAGGGGAACCATCGACTTCATCTTTGGCTCTGCCAAGTCCTTTTACGAGGACTGCACCATTGTTTCCGTGAACAACATGGAGGAGATCATGACCTTGCCTGTGGCACCACCTCAACTTGACATTCACGACAATCCAATCAAGGTTGCCCCAGGGGAGGGCGGCTTCTCCTTCAAGACATGTACCATCACCGGGGAAGGGCAACAAATCTTCCTCGGAAGGATGGGCACGCCTTCCATCTACTCCTACACCCAGATTGCTAAGGAGGTTGTGCCCATAATCTACGACAAAGGGAACATCTTCATGCCCAGTAATATGTATGCCGACCCATGCATGCAGCAAAATCTCTCTCTCTCTCTTTATATATATATACACACTTGTTATCTCATATCTATATCTATGCAGGACTGGTAGACGCTGTGCCACTTTCAAGTGCTATGGACCTGGGTTAGAGAAAATATGGCACGTCAAACTTAGATACGCTGAAGCCATATACTTTCTTGGGACAGATTTTATCAACGGAGATTCATGGATCCTGTCCATACCACCTACTGATGCTGAAACATTGCTATCAGTTTGAATATATAGAATCCTCAGAGATCATCAAAGATCATCATCTACCACTAATTAATAATGAGCCAAATTAAATAAGTTTTGCGTATATATTTTATCCCTATCTATAAATTATGCATGTGTTGTAAACAAGTCGTGGATGGGCTTCATTTGTTCTCGCGATTGAAAAATAACAAATAAACAAAGTAGAAAAGAGGATGAACCAGAAGTCTTGTTCAGCAAGAAGGAAGGAGGAATGACGATATTTCCCATGTGATACTTGTAAATCATATGTGTAAACTTCGTGGGCGTGCTTGTAATTTCATACGAAGTTGTACCTCTCGTCTATAAATAGAGTAACAATGTCATGCATAAATTCACCTTTCGAGAGCTCAAAGCTTTATTTAGCTCAGCCTTCGAAGTACCTTTGAGCTATCACTTGTATGAAGCCGAAGGTATGTTTGTAATTGTTTGTTATATTGCAAGGAGTGAAATAATAAGTGTGGAAGCATGAAGATGAGTAACATGTCTTGCTCGTAACTGTTTACATTTCATCCTTGTTAATATATAAGCATTTGTGCCCCTTCTTCTTCTCTCTTCAATTGACCTTCGAAGAAGGATTAATTGAAGGGAGAAGTTTATGATTTGATAACTTCTGTTGGCTTGTTTTTGATGTCCTGTAGCAATCAAAAGCAAGCGACCAACTGTGTCTATGGCCAGTGCCATCGGCCTGGACCCTATGTTTGTGCGTGTGAATCGCAGTAGTGCGATTGGGGAAGGAGGCTTGATGGTTGTAAGTGCAATCAACCCATTTGAGGGTTTTGGTGGTGATATGACAACAAATAAGGTATCTAATATGTTTGCTCCTAGTATATGTGTAACACCACAAAAACCATCAACTAAAAATAATGCATTTAGATTATTAGTGGTAATAATATGGTAATGATTTTTTCTTTCAAGTGTTGGATTTTTATTTGCATTTACTGGGTGTTTGGATCCCTTCATTTTAGAGGAATTGGAATTCACTCAATATCCACCACTTTCCAAAGTTCAGATATAAGCTTATCCCAAATTCATGGGATGGAGAATGGGAAATGATTTTATGCATTAGTAGAATTTGTTTCTACTCTATAACTTACATGACACTCTTCGTCTCACTCCTCTATAGTAAAAATATAGCACATAAATATCTCTGACATCTTGCAAATAATAGTATACAAATACATTTTGTTTAAAACCGAATTAGCTTAATTGATATATGCCTGAATTACTATTATTAGTAAAAATATAGCACATAAATATCTCCGACATCTTTCAAGTGTTTGATTTTTATTTGCATTTAGAGTAATTTTGTTTGCTCATATTTGATTTATGGATGCTTAGTAGAATTTCTTTTATATTGAGAATCCAATTAATTAATATAGAAGTATTGGTCCAATAATAAATATTTTAGTTATAAATAATTTTGGAATAATTATTATGATTTTTTTGAATTATTTAAAAATATATTTACTTATATTTTTAAATAGAAAAGAAAACAAAAGAAAAAACCGAAAACCCTAAACCTAACCGGCCATTTCGGCCCATCACGCCCATCACCTGCCGCTTCCCTATTCCCTCCTCCCCATCTCTCACCTACCAGTGGGGCCCACCCACGGCCCCTCTCCTTTGTCTCCCTCCCGTGCTCGGCCGAGCCGCGCCGTGCGCCACACCCGCGCCTCGACGTCCGCGCCAGTCCATTTCCCCGAACCGGAAACTGCCCGCGCCGTTTCCATCTCTCTCCCTCCCCCACTTCCCTGTCCTTCAAGCAGGTAACGGCCGAGTTATTGGCTGCCACCATTGATGGCGTTGATGGCCGACCGTCTATCTCTCTCCCACCTTGGCTCTCCCTCTCATCCCCTCTCTCTATAAAACCCGCCCGAGCTCCCACCTCTCTCCCTACCCGAGCTCTCTCCCTCACTCCTCGCGCTCTCTCTCCCTCACCAAAACGCCGACCGCCTGAGCCTTGCCGTCCGTGCCCACTCGCCGTCGAGCCTTGCTGTCCACGCCTCGCCCTGCCTCGGACACGCTCATTCCCTACCCGACCGAGACCACGCGCGCCCTGCTCCCCTGCTCGCCGAGCTCCATCCCTACGCGTGAGCAAGAGCTCAAGGTAGAAGAAGCACATTTTGCATTTTAGTCCCTACGTGTAAATAAAATTAATTCCGAGATTTTCAGTTCAGAAACTATTGAAAAGAGTCCCGATGTATATGCTAAATCATGAACTAGCCCCTGCAACAATATTTTGACACGAGTATTATTTTATATTTCAAAAATAAATAATGTCACTATTCACTAACTTGGTACTAATATTTTGCAACAATATCATGTTTTTGAGGACCTTTAGAAGACGAAGGCCCCCAACAGTAGCCCCTCGCAGTATTAATTTGTTATAACAACGAATTCAGACTGCGACATGAACGAAGGACTTAAGCCGAAGGTCCAAAAAAACACCTTCCCTTTGCTAGAATAGCAATAGTCAATGACAGACAGGGCCCACCAAGTTGCAAGGCACTGGGCGTATAAATATAAACCACAGCGGCAGCATTTGATACGCCGTTTCCACCATTTGCATTATTTTCTCAAACTTTTTAGCTCTTGCTCACTAGCTCTCGCCTGATTTTCAAGCTTTTCGAGCTTCGGTTTAAGAACGTGTTTTCACCATGTCTGGGGAGAAGATGACTGAGGAAAAGAAAATGACTGCGGAAACGAAGGTAACTGAGGAAACGAAGTTGTTTGAAGAAAAGAAAATCGCGGATCCTTTTATTGCCGGGTTTGTTGAGTCTATGTCAAAAACAAACACAGAGAAGATTACTAAAGAGATTCTAGAAGGTTTGTCTGAAGATACTGATGATAGTGATAGTTATGATGTGGAGAGTGGTGACGAAGATTCTGAAGATCGGCCCTGGCAACCAAGCCATATTGTCTTTGGAAAATCAACTATTAAACAGAGTCATCTTGACAACATGAGAGGAAGGTACTTTTGTGACATGTCTATTGTGAGAGCTGGCGGAGACAACACTGCCCCTGCCCCTGAGGAAAATGAAGTTGTTATCTACCGAAGCTTTTTTAAGGCTGGTCTCCGGTTCCCTTTGAGCAAGTTTGTGGTTGAAGTGCTGAAGATATACCAGATCTTCCTTCATCAGATCACCCCCGAAGCTATTATTAGGATGGGAATTTTCGTCTGGGCTGTAAGAAGTCAGGGGCTGGAGCCAAGCGCAAAGTGCTTCTGTAGTATGCATGAGCTTTTATATGAGACAAAGGCCACTAGCAAAGAACAGTACTACAACAACTTTGATTGTTATGGATTTATCGCTCGTCCCAATGCAAGCCATCCAGTTCCCACATTTCGAAAGAGATGGCCTGGGGCCTGGATGGAAGAATGGTTTTATGTCAAGAATGATTTGATTGAAAGAGAAGACATTAGGGAAATCATCCAGCGCCCTATCTGGTCTCGTTTTGGCCTTCGGAGGCCGAAGGTGGCAATCGACCAGAATGACGAAGCATGTCAAAAAGCTTTTAGCAATGTGTGCAATCAACCTTATCTTTCATTGGCACAAGGGATTTGATTCAAGAGCATATAGCCTTCAGGGTATGACCATTTGTGGAGAATTGGGAATTGCCGAAGGAGGCCACTGCCGATTCTAGTGAAGGTGGTCTTGTCCGAATGAAGTATACCTTCAGATTTTGGGAGAAGTTTGTTGAGCCAGACGATGACTGGCTGAAGTGTATTGAAGCTACCAGTGATGATCTACTCAAAGCATATTCCAAGGCCGAAGATAACGCCTTGTCCGCAGCCTTCGGTGGCCGAGGGAAGAAAAGATTAAACAGAGTATTTGATGCCATTGGCTTCGTATACCCTGACTATCGCTTCCCGCTGCGAGGGCAAGGAAAAAAGAGGAAGGCTACCGCTTCAGCCACCACAGTTGTGCCGAAGAGCAAAAAGGTGAAGGTTCTGACCCACCGGCCTCGGTATATTGAACCGGTCGTGGTGCCTGATTTTGTCAAAGGAGCATCTTCAACTGCTGAAGCAAGACAAGCTGCTTCAATTACACAGAGTGTTGAAGAATCAACTGTAATGCCGAAGACGCATACAGTCGAGCCAGTCAAAGATAAGGTTGATAAGGCTGAAGAGCCAAAGGTTGAAGAAATAATAAAAATGCCAAAAATTCTGAGCCCTCCGACAGAGGCAAAACTGCTGAAGGTGCAAACGGCTTCTGCCGCAACTCCCAAGAGGAGGAGGATGGCCAACATGCTGGATGCTATGCTGGAGACTACAAAGGCCTTGATCCCTGCTCCTACAAAGAAAATTGTTGAAGCTGCCAAAACGCAAGCCAAAGCCGAAACTGGCCAAGTAGAAACCGAAGCTACGCAGGCTCAAGCTGAAGCCGAAGCTGGGCCTTCAGTGCCCACCGAGATGGAGCCTGCCGCGCCTGAGGAAAAAATGACAGACCAGATTGCACCTGAAAAGATCGAAGCTCCTGCTTCCGAAGCTTCGAACAAAAACGTTGACTACATCATTCGTCATGCTTCGGGAAAGAAACTATCCCAAGAAGAAATACTAGAAGCAAGACACTACGCCCAAAGATTGAAATATCTGAAGGGGGCCTTAGTGTTCAACGGTAGTAACGAAGAAGATTTTTTGTACTGTCTCCCGGATAACAAAGAAATATCTGTGTTGGGGACTTGTTCTCAAGTGCTATGAGTTAAGAACAAGACAACACAAAAAAACGTTAAATGTTAATGTCCTTCGTCCTTCGAGACATTATTTCCCTTAGGATATAATGATCTTCAGACGAAGGTCATGAAGGACATACCTTCATCATTGCAGTATACGATAATAAAAGGAGAATCATATGGAATGTAACAGATAACATGAACAGTTATGTAACATTACTAGCTCATTTCTATTTTATTATCATGAAAAAATAGAAATGATATCAAATTACAAATGTACCTTCAGCTTGATAGAAGGTAAAAGTACAAGTGTGACGCACGAGCAAATACAAGTCAGCGTGAATAGTACGGGAGTACTGTTCACCTATTTATAGGCATGGGACGCAGCCCATGTGAAATTACATCCATGCCCTTTATATTTGCTAATGGCCCTAAGGTAATCCATCGAGGTCTAAATAGCCTTTTCCCTTTTAAGTCGGTTCCCTTTCCTGCTGTCATGCCGAAGCTTCCTTGCGCGTAGCTTCGGCGCTGTGTCAACCTTCATATTGTTCGTGCTTCTCACACTGTGGTTTTGATCCGAGTTCGAAGGTACCTGTTCATGTATGTCACACTCGGAAGACATTGTTAAATCATGTTTTTGAGGACCTTCGGAAGACGAAGGCCCCCAACAGTAGCCCCTCGCAATATTAATTTGTTAGAATAACGAATTCAGATTGCGATATGGACGAAGGCCCTAAGCCGAAGGTCCGAAAAAACACCTTCCCTTTGCTAGAATAGCAACAGTCAATGACAGACGGGGCCCTCCAATTTGGAGCGCACTGGGCATATAAATAAGAACTCACCCCGAGCACATTTGGTACGCTACTTGCCGCCTGCTCTGTTTGCTCAATTTTTTAGCTCTTGCTTACCAACGCTTGCTTAGTTTCTTAGACTTCCTAAGCTTTGGTTTTAAGGACACATTTTCATGATTTCCGAAGATAAGTTGTCTCAAGACAAAAAATTTGCTACTGAGACGAAGCTGAGCGAAGAGGAGAAGCTCCTTGAGGAAAAGACTGCTAGATTTGTTGAGTCAATAGCAAAAACAAATACAGAGAAGATTACTAAAGAGATTCTAGAAGGCTTATCTGAAGATACTGATGGCATTGACAGCTATGATGCGGAAAGTGGAGGCGAAGACTCTGAAGATCGGCCCTGGCGACCAAGTCATGCAATCTTCGGGAAATCAACTATCAAACAAAGTCATCTTGATAATATGAGAGGAAGGTATTTTCGAGATGTGTCTATTGTGAGGGCTGACATAGACAGGGCCGTTCCTGCTCCCGAAGAAAATGAAGCTGTGATCTATCGAAGCTTCTTCAAAGCTGGGCTTCGGTTCCCGTTGAGCTAATTTGTTGTTGAACTCTTAAAGACATACTAGATTTTCCTTCACCAGATTACTCCCAAAGCAATTATTAGAATGGGGATCTTCGTCTGGGTTGTGAGAAGTCAAGGTCTAGAGCCAAGTGCAAAATGTTTTTGTAGTATGCATGAACTTTCGTATGAGACGAAGCCCTGGGGTAAAGAACAGTATCATAAAAATTTTGGTTGCTATAGCTTCGATGCTCGCTCTGGCTCAAGCTACCCAGTGCCAACTTTTCGGAAGAGGTGGCCCGGGGCCAGGATGGAAGAGTGGTTTTATGTGAAAAATGATTTGAAAGCGAGAGAAGACATTAAAGAGATCATCATGCGCCACATCTAGTCGCGCTTCGGCCTCCGAAAGCCGAAGGTAGAGATTGATGAGGCAGCCGAAGCATGTCAAAGGGCCTTCACCCTTCAACATAGTTTGCGGTTTTATTGGGACAAGAGACTTAGTCCAAGAACATGTAGCCTATAGGATATGGCCACTGATAGACAACTGGGAAATGCCAAAAGAAACCATTACTAACCCTAGCGAAGGGGGTCTGATTCGATTGAAATATACCTTCAGGTTTGGAGACCAGTTTGTCGAGCCAGATGATGACTGGCTGAAGTGTGTTGAAAATACTAGCGATGAGTTACTTGGAGCATATTCCAAGTCTGAAGATAATGCACTATCTGCGGCCTTCGGGAGCCGAAAAAAGAAAAGATTAAATAGAGTTTTTGATGCTATTAGATTTGTGTATCCTGACTATCGCTACCAGCCATGGGGGCAGAAAAGAAAAGGTGCAGCTTCTAGAAAGGTTGCTGCTTCGGCTACTCCAAGCGAACCTGCGCCGAAGAGGAAAAAATTGAAGGTCCTTACCCATCGACCGCGATACATTGAAACAGCCATAGTGCCTGAATTTGGCGGGGAAACCTCTTCGGTTACTGAAGCGAAAGAACCTGCTCCTCCCACGCGGAAGATTGAAGAGCCGGCTGTAATGCCGAAGGCACCCTCATCCAAATTAGCTGAGCCGAAGACTGATAATATTGAGGAGACAAGAGTCGAAGGGATGAAAACATTAGAAGTTTTAAGCCCTTCGGCAGAAGTGACAGTGCCGAAGGCACAAAAAGGTCTTGCGGCGACCCCCAAGAGAAAAAGGATGGCCAGTGTGCTAGATGTACTGGAGACAGTAAAGGCTTCAAGTTCTATTCCTTCAGGGAAAATTGCCGAGGCTTCGAAAATACAAGTCGAAGCTAAAACAAGACCGACCGAAGTTGAAGGAGCAGTGAGCCAAGCTAGTGCCGAATACAGGCCTTCAGAGCCTATTGATAAACAACCTTCGAAAATTGAGAAAAAAGCAGCAGAGGAAGAGGCTACAGAGCAAAGTTTGCCTGAAAAAACTGTCACTCCTACTCCCGAAGCTTTGAAAGAAAATATTGAATACATTATCAGTCATGCTTCGGGAAAAAAGCTCTCTAAAGAAGAAGAACGAGAAGCTCAACACTATGCCCAGAAGCTGAAATATCCAAAGGGGGCATTAGTATTCAATGGCAGTGGAGAAGAGGATTTCTTGTATTGTCTCCGAGACAGCAAGGAGATTTCTGTCTGCCGGGAGATGAGCAGAAGCTTCGGATTCCCGACATTAGAAAATGGGCTTTCAGTACTGTCGAAAGATGAATTGGCCGCCAGTTTAGCATATAATAGTATAAAGGTGTGAAAATCAAATTTTTTGTACTTAAAAACGAATTTTTTCATTTGCTTATACTTAATACCGTACTTCTTTTGCAGGGCTTGATCCTTAGCAATGTCCTCAGGGCACAGAAAAATATCGAAGACAAAGGATGCACTATAGCTCTGAACAACCTTCGTTCAGAAGTAATTAAACTAAGGAACAAAGGTCTTGAAAAAGATAAAATATTAATTTCATTGGTGAGCAAAATAAAAGAAGACGAGGCTACTTCCAAAGCCCAAGCTAAAGCCCGGAAATGTGAAATTGAAGACCTTCAGAAACAGCTGGCTGAAGCCAAATTAAAATGCGCTGTTGCCAAAGTTGAACGAGATGCCAGTGATTACTAGAAAAATTATTGTGAAAAAACAGTTGCAGAGCTTCGCGGATCAAAAGAGAGATGTTTTGAAAAATCTGTGGAGTGCGTAAAAAATATAAAGACTAGCTTCGCCAATGTGGGCGCATACTCAAGCGAAGACAACTTCATATTGGGCGATCCTGAGGGTGTAATCGAGTGGATCAGCAGTGAAGCCGAAGCCTTTAAGGAGATTTTGAGTGATCACAAGGACGTCTGTGCTTTCTCTGGTGCTAGGGGAGTTGCAGCCGTTCTGGAGAAGGTAGGTTGTGAACATGTTAAAACCTTGGCCCAGGCCGAAGCTGCCCTCTCCATTGATGATACAAAGGACCCCTCGGCCGAAGCAAGCTTAATAGGCGGAAAATTTTTCACTGATATCTGGGAAAATGGCGGCCGAGGGATGGCCCATGAAATAATGAAGAAGAGCGAAAAAGACATTCATGACGATCGAGAAGCAACAAAAGCAGCTGAAAAAGCCGCAGAACTCGAAAGACGGATAGGTATTACTTAATGGCGTTTAACTTTGTTGTTTATTTTTGTGACTTCGAACTAATTTATGTCTT
Organism: Zea mays; assembly: GCF_902167145.1. Lineage (NCBI taxonomy): Eukaryota > Viridiplantae > Streptophyta > Magnoliopsida > Poales > Poaceae > Zea > Zea mays. The sequence continues at coordinate 152,277,643 of NC_050100.1, forward strand.
CTACTGCAGCTGAACTATCTCCTCCCCTAGAGCCATTCGACCCACTGGCTGACCCAGAGACAAAGAAGGCAATAGAAATTATTAATATGGCTGAAGCTATTGTAGACGAAGTTGTCAGCAAATTACTAACCGAAGCTGCAGAAAAAGTCCTGAAGGAAGAAGAATAGATATTTGTAAAAACATTTCTAGAATATTAATGTAACATTTGCTGAACTATGCTTGTAATATTTGGTGCTTATAGGTTTTGAATGTAATATATGAATGGTTTGTAATTCATTTCTTTGCGATGCATGAAACTTTTATGTAAATACCGTTTTTGAGCCTTCGGCGAGAAAACACCTTCCCTTCTTTTCATGCTTCGTAAAGAAGAGCTTTTATGCTTCGTAAAAAATCCTCCAAGCGTCGTAAAAACATTAATGCTTCATCAACAATAGATTTCTTACTCCACATCAGAGCTGATGAAGCTGTATTTCTTCAAAACTTATTTTGTGCCTTAGCACAATTTCACTTTTTCGAAGCATTCTCTGAAGGTCAACATTGTATCCCCTTCTTGTGCCATTGATGCAATATGATGTATGATGTTATGTTATGCGAAATGATGTGATGATGTTATGTTATGCGAAATGATATTTATGCCGAAGACACACACTCACACCCCCATAGTGGAATACACAATCTCTTTGCCGCTTATTTTTCGGCTTCACCGCTTATTTTTTTGGTGTATCAGCGCTGACTTTTCGCTGTAAGTTCTGCATCCCCTTAGGAACGTCTTTTGAACTTCTTCACCTTCTATTTCGGCGGTATTCGCGTTGACTTTTCGCGCTTCGCCTTATATTTCTGCGGTATTTGGCTCTGCATTCCCTTTGGAACGACTTTTGAGCAGAAAACTTACACTGCGCTCCCTTAGGAACGACTTTTTGTAGCTTCGGCAAACTTACACTGCGTTCCTTAGGAACAACATTTGGTAGCTTCGGCGATACTTGCAATGTGATTTATAGCCCCGCATTCCCTTAGGAACGACTTTTTGTGCTTCAGCAATTTTTGGACTTCGTGAGTCTGTAGAGAAGATATATTTCGCTATGGCAAGAACGAAGCTATTACAAGAAATTGAAAATGGCAAGAAAACTAGGTTTACAATAATTGTTCCTTATTAAAAAAAGAAAATGACAATGAATATAAAAACTGTTTCAGGGGTAGGATATCTCTCAATAGATATGTTTCAATTCTGGCACAGTACTGTTGACTGTGCGAGCTTCGGACTCCTCCCTGAAATCTCGCTGATGATGAGTTTGTTGACTCCCTTCTGGCTGTTGGCCTCGTGAATATGCAGGTTGTAGTGGTGGCGGAGGTGGAGGCTGTGGCCAAGATGCCTGTGGCTGGCTAGCCGAAGCAACAGAAGCTGCAGGATGGTTACCCACATACTCTGGTATGTAGGGTGAGTGATACGAAGCAGTGTGCATGACCTGCTTTGGCTGGTTCTGCTGAGCTGCGGCTTCTGCTATTTCCTTTTGTTTCTGAATGGTGACATGGCACATCCTTGTAGTATGGCCCTTGTCCTCACCACAGAATAAGCAATAAATTTTTCTAGGCTGATCCCCAAACCTTCCTCCGAAGCCCCTGGCGCCTCTGCCTCTTGGAGCCGTCGGCCGGAAAGAGCTTTGTTGCTGCCCCGAAGCTTGCGAGGAATACTGTGGCTTCTGTTGTTGACTTCCTCTGTCATCACTTTGAGTAGAGTTATGGATTGACCTGATGTGCCTCGGATGGGTTCTTCCTCCGAAGCCCCTGGTCATTTCAGAGAACCTGTATGCTTCCTCCCTTCTCTGGCGGAAGTCATTGTCAGCTCGGATGTACTCATCCATCTTCTAGAGCAGCTTCTCCAGAGTCTGTGGGGGCTTTCTAGCAAAATACTGGGCAGTTGGTCCTGGACGAAGCCCCTTGATCATGGCCTCAATGACAATTTCATTGGGCATTGTCGGCGCATGTGCTCTAAGATGCAAGAACCTTCGGGCATATGCCTGGAGGTACTCTTCATGATCTTGTGTGCATTGAAACAAGGCCTGAGCTGTGACTGGCTTCGTCTGGAAGCCTTGGAAACTTGTCACCAGCATATCCTTGAGCTTCTGCCATGAAGTGATGGTGCCTGGCCGAAGAGAAGAATACCATGTTTGGGCCACATTCCGAACTGCCATGATGAAAGACTTGGCCATGACAGCTGCATTGCCTCCATATGAAGATATAGTTGCTTCATAACTCATCAAAAATTACTTCGGGTCTGAATGCCCATCATACATGGGAAGCTGAGGTGGCTTGTATGATGGGGGCCATGGGATAGCCTGCAGTTCTGCTGCCAATGGAGAAGCATCGTCAAAAGTAAAGGTATCATGATTAAAATCATCATACCATCCGTCGTCGTTGAACAGGCCCTCTTGATGAAGCTCCCTATGTTGAGGCCTTCGATCTTGCTCGTCTTGAGCAAGATGTCATACTTCTTCAGTGGCTTCGTCGATTTGTCTTTGAAGATCAGCCAGTCGGGCCATCTTCTCCTTCTTCCTTTGCACTTGCTGATGGATTATCTCCATGTTTCTGATTTCTTGGTCCAACTCTTCCTCTTGGAGTGTCATACTAGTGGCCTTCCTCTTCTGGCTTCAGGCCTCTCGAAGAGAAAGGGTCTCCTGGTTTGGGTCCAGTGGCTGCAAAGCGACAGCCCCTGGTGCTAAAACTTTCTTCGGTGGCATGACGAAGGTTAGTGCTTGCCGAAGGTGGTCGAAAAGAGTTCACCGGAGGTGGGCGCTAATGTTGGGGACTTGTTCTCAAGTGCTATGAGTTAAGAACAAGACAACACAAAAAACGTTAAATGTTAATGTCCTTCGTCCTTCGAGACATTATTTCCCTTAGGATATAATGATCTTTAGACGAAGGTCATGAAGGACATACCTTCATCATTGCAGTATACGATAATAAAAGGAGAATCATATGGAATGTAACAGATAACATGAATAGTTATGTAACATTATTAGCTCATTTCTATTTTATTATCATGGAAAAATAGAAATGATATCAAATTACAAATGTACCTTCGGCTTGATAGAAGGTAAAAGTACAAGTGTGACGCACGAGCAAATACAAGTCAGCGTGAATAGTACGGGAGTACTGTTCACCTATTTATAGGCACGGGACGCAGCCCATGTGAAATTACATCCATGCCCTTTATATTTGCTAATGGTGAAAGTTCCCTTTGGCCCGGGAACAGGATCTGGATGTCGCCTAGAGGGGGGGGTGAATAGGCGAATAAAAATTATCACTTTAAAACTTACAATCTTAGTCTACTCGAAGACTAGAACGCAGTGGAGTGAAGAACCCTTCAAGTAGATTGAAGCGGAATTGAAGTTCCTGTCTTAAGAATATCCTGCACTTCAAGGAAAGCTAGTACCATAAGTAAGCAGTGAAGTGCAGATATAAAAGCGAGTAAGACAGAGAGTCAGAATACAATACGGAACAGAGCACACAGATGCAAGGATTTATCCCGAGGTTCGGCCAAGCCTGAAATGCTTGCCTAGTCCTCGTTGGAGTTAGCCACACCTGGGCTTGGAGTCTGTTTCAACTCCTTCCTCCGTTTGCTCAGATCTGTCAGTATGACAGATAGAGCCTTTCACTATATTGAGTTGGGTTACAACAAAACCGTGGCTGCTTACAAACTTCTTGACAGCACCCCGGCAGAGTAACGATACGCTCAAGACCTTGCTCTTGCTCTTAGCAGCACTTCTCCACTCTCTAAAGGCTTATAGCTTTTGCCTTCTACACAAACTAGAGAGATACACACAAGAGGGAGAGTGAGAATTGATCAGGGTGATGTCTACACTTGTTGGCTGCACTTGTTTCTTGCTTGAGGCGCCTAGGGGTCCCTTTTATAGGCACAAGGGGCCTAGGAGCCGTTGAGAGCAAACCAAGAAGGCAATCCTTGCCTTCTGTCTTGTGGCGCACTGGACAGTCCGGTGCACCACCGGACACAGTCCGGTGCCCGATTTCCTTCCAAAATTGATGCAGTCGACCGTTGCAGGCTTCGAGCCGTTGGCGCACCGGACACTGTCCGGTGCACACCGGACAGTCCGGTGCCCCCATCTGACCGTTGGCTCGGCCACGCGTCACTCGCGGATTGCGCGGCCGACCGTTGGCCCAGCCGACCGTTGGCTCACCGGACAGTCCGGTGCACCACCGGACAGTCCGGTGAATTATAGCCGTACGTCGCCAGACTTCTCCCGAGAGCGGCCTGTTCACCGGAGTTCAGCCTGGCGCACCGGACACTGTCCGGTGCACCATCGGACAGTCCGGTGTGCCAGACCGAGCTGAGTCTTGGCTATACATAGCCAAGCCTTTTGCACCTCTTTTCTTTTCTTCTTTTCTCTGCTTCTAATACTTAGTCAAATATGTTAGTACACATAAACCAATGTACTAAGTCTAGAAACATACCTTCTCTAGGATTTTCACCTCTCTATCATTTGACATGCTAAAGATTGATGTTGGACTCCTAAATCATCAAGTTAGCTTAACTTGATCTAGACTAACATTTCTGAGCTCCAACATCCTGCAAAGGTCACATAGAATATCTCCAAACATAGGAACAACCCAAACTAAAGGTCAGAGTGCACTTAGCTCTTTTGGGCTGCTTCCAGTTCTGTTTTTGACATTTGTTCTCGTTCTAGTGACCTTGATCTCCTTCTTAGAGCTTGGTCTTGAGCCTTATGACTTACACCACATAACTATAGATGTTTCCCCATTGGTTGTAAGTCACGTCCTTATGTAGTGATCCTTGATGTGCCATAGCTCTTCTCAACTCGATCACCCTTGTCTTTGCAAGTCTTCTTCTTCACCCTTGGCTTTGGGTTCCTCAGCCTATTTGACCTTCTCCCGTGCACTTGGTACCTCGAAGCTCTTCTTGCCTCCGTTCTTGGCTTGATCAGTTGTCTCCGAGCTACGCACCCGAGTCTCACTTTATGCAATGTCCATCATACTTGTGATGCCCATTACTTATACATCATCTAGTCCTTGGACCATCACACTTGTTCACTTGTGTTGAACCCTGTTAGCTTTACATTAAGCACCTGTTCAACACTTCGCACACTCGTTAGTCCTTTAATTGAGTTGTCATCCAAACACCAAAACCCACAAGAGAGCTTTCAATCTCCCCCTTTTTGGTGATTGATGGCAACACAATTAAAGCTTACATAAAAGTAAAATTTAAAGCACAAATTTTGAGTTCTAAGATTGTAGAATGCTCCCCCTAAATATGTGCTTACATTAAAATCTTAGCTTTGGCCTTAAATGCCAAAAAGCACATACTTAGGCTAAATCGAAGCATTGCTACATCTTAGCACCTGTGGGATGCATTGTGTTAAGGATCAAACCATGATGCGTATAACACACAAATGCACAGAATCAGAGTTAAACACCATTCACTTGGGTGGATATATCACACGAATATCAACCTACCACTATTCACCAGTAAGATACCAAATTAAACTAAGATACCAATTTTAAAGCAATCTTAAAGCACCATTACTCTTAAAGCACCATTAACCACATGAATATCTATTACAGAATAAACACTATAGATGCCAATTAATTCATAGCAGCGGAAACACTAGTCCATATGATGTAACACATATAATACAGCAAAAGGCATATGATAAGATTTATCAATAACACAATAACACATTAACAATGCTCAACCTAACTAACACATCACCCAATGCTCAACCTAACTAACACATCACCCCTTAGGATAAGCTTTCCTCTCAGGTTGAGATAAGCTTTAATGCACAAATTCTCCCCCTTTGACATCAAACACCAAAACCATATTCAAACAAGAACATAGGATGATGTCAAGGGACAGCAGGGTGTTAAGGAGGAAAAACACACTATCAAAACTCCCCCTTACTTATTGAACATATGCACTACCAACATTTGAGTAAGATACATATACGCAAAAAGATCAATACTTCCTTTTGTACCCTTACCATGTTGTGGTATACTTCCCACCTTGAAAGTATTAATCACTCGGGAGCTTCTACACACTTGTGCCTGATTCTTTATCCTAAGCTTTTCTTGTTGCTAAGACACCAAACTTAGAGCAAGTTATAGTATTGTGGCACAAGATGAAGCTTCTATTCTAGTGATTACCAAAAGAGGTCAATTGAAGCAAACTATCACGGCTACCAATTGAAAACTCATTTATTATCATAGCTTCATGATAAAGATAAGCATCTTGTAACACCAACTATTTAGAGAGTATGAGCAATCTAAAAATATGCAATTAGTCACGACTTAAGATACCAATTGCTTGACTTACGGAGGTACCCAAGTCCTGATTGCTCCATTTCTTGCTTATCTTTCTTTTCTCCACCTTGAGACTATACAAGATCACTCAAGAAATAATTAGTCTCAAAAGACACAAGTTATGTGTGCTCCCCCTAAAGTTGTGCATCAAGTATTTGAATGACTTGCACTTTGCATATTCTAGCTTCCTCAGAACTAGAGGGGATCACAACATATCTTGGTCAAGGCATACTCTAACAATTTCATCACAAAGAGATACCAATTCGAATATCAAATGAAAGATTGACTTAATACAACAATGTATGTCTCAAAGAGTATAACATTTTACAAGCAACCTAGACATGCTTCATACTTGACAATCATTGCACCACATATACCAATTGAAAAACAACACGATCATGCATATAAAGCGCAATGTCTAAGCACATCATAATTAAGAAGGTTCCTAGATACACCAAAAGAAACAACATTTTAAAGTAAGGAGCACCTAAGCCAAGATACTACCAAATCAGAGGCAAGACCATAGCTGTGATCACAATTAATGGAACTTCAAGATATTAAATGAAATTGCATAGTTCTATTCTCCATACCTTTGCCTTTTCCTAAGTTGCCATGAGAGCACCAGTTGTCATTAATTGAGGGCTCCTTTTGTTCATTCACCTTATAGCTCAAAAGGGTGCATTAGAGGCACAACATGGAGTTGGTATTCACACAATACCAGACTAGAGTAATCATGTGAACATGAACTAGACAAAATGTCATATTTGCACATAGGTTAATCATTAAAACCATATGCCATACCTCACAAAGGGATACAAACACAAAAAGAGTTAATCATGGTGGATATATCTAATGAAAAACTACCCATTCGATGATTCAAGAGACATAACCTCTAAAGCACACAATCATGATTAAGCAAGCATGGTTACGATCTTGGAAATCTTTAATCATTGATTGAAAGGTACTCAACACAGGCAATCAAGAAGCATAGCTACTCCAAGGACAGGTAGCACAACAATCAGTCTTAAGAGCAGTACTGATTGTCAACAAAGTACTTAAGATACAAGGGTACCATCCTATGGAGAGCAAGTTGCTGAATCTCATCAAGGTCCTTTGCTTGATTCACCAATAATGGTTAAGGACCTATTCAACTTATTTCACTTGAGATGAACATGGGATTAGAATTGCACAGTCATTCAACCTTGGGTCAATGAATAGACAATAAGAGTCAACAACTTAAGCATAGAGTTTGAGATAACCGTCTTAAGCTCTCCCATGGTCTCCAGTCCATCTCAAGGCACCTGCATGGTCTAGTTAGCACAATTTGGTACCCACCTCGAGATGGGTCCATGACGTTCAACTAAAAGTGCCTTTGGTACCCAAATAGTTTTTGTGCTAGTCCTAGGTGATCTCATGATTGATTTAGCACAAAGGTATGATTTGGGTCTTCTAAGCGAATAAGATTTAGACAAATTTACTTGCTTGGGAACCTCACCTTTATTACATACCTTGGATAGATGACCCTGCTCACCACACTTGTAGCAGAAGCGTCGCTCACCCTGACATGACGCTTGTTGTTTGTCATTTTTCTTGGTGAGAGTCATCTTGGAGAATGCACATGCTTGGTTCATCATTAGCGGACAAGAAGTGATCGTGTGGCTCTTGTCATTGCATCCGAAGCATCTCCTTATCCCTTCTCCCTTGTCGTTGTATGGACATGACGCAATGAGGTGTCCTGCCATATTGCACTTAAAGCACCCCCTTTTCCCTTTTCTCTTTTTGTTCTTGGATGACATAGAGAAATGGTCAGTGCAAACAACATGATTAATTGAATCTTTACCTTTTTCCAAGCTCATGTTGATTTTTTCATCTTTAGGAACATCCTTCTTATGGAGCTTAACACTTGCTGTAGTTTCTCCCTTCTCAAGCTTCTTCACCACGCGCCCGTGGATATCTTGAGAAGGTTGAGCAATGCGTCTTCTCCTTAGTTGTCTTCACTTCTTGTTCCCACACAATTTCTTTTGTGACCCTGTAGCTTGATGCTTATTCAAAATTGGCTTTCTTTCGAACAACAGGGGTTAGCACATGATGATAAATTATCTAAATGTGCACATGTACAAGAATGAGGTTCACATGAGTTAAAACTAGTAATTACTACTTATGAGCAATATCAAGCATGATATGGTCATCAACTAGTTTATTATGAGAGTATGACAACATATCATACTCTTCACCTAGAGCAAGCTTTTCTAAATTTAGAATTTCTACTTGCCTCTCAAGCATGGCATTTTCCATTTTAAGTTGAGCAACACTAGATAATACATCATGATTATTTCTTTGCTCAATTAAAATAGATTCATACCATTGGACCAAATTCCCATGAGAGTACTTTAGCTTCTCATGTTCTTTGGTCATCTTCTCCAGGCTGTTGTTGGTTTTGATGAGAGACTCCTCTAGCCTGAGAAGCGTCTCGCCTTGTTCCTTGTTCATTCTCAACAGCTTAACCAAGAGTGCTTTGTCCTCTTTGTTGAGATGGATGTAGAAATGGCGAATCTCCTCTTCTTCCACATCATCGGTCTCGTTTTCCCTGTCATTATTATCAGTGGAAACAAAACAGGAAAATGTACCTTGTGATGATGTAGACTCCTCATCCTCATATTCTTCCTCGTCATCGCTTTTGTCTCCACCATTATTGTTAGCAATAAGACATTTGTTACTAGTGGAAGACAAACCTGTTGATGAGGTGGATTCATCGTTTGGTTGCAATCGTTCTTGTTCTTCTCCCTTGGACAAGTTAGTATCACCAGCAATAAAAGGAGTAGAGGAAGTGCATATGGACTTAAAAAATTTCAACTTAAGTTTAGTCCATAGATCATGAGCATCAACAAATAAGTCACTATCACTACTCATGATAGCAAAATAGGCACCTCTAGAAAGAGAATCAACTAAGATGTTGCAAGCATGGTGATTTAGAGATAGACATCTTAGTTCATCATTAGAAGGATTTTTACTAACATTAGAGGGAAAAATACTTCTACTAAAGACCTGTCTCAAATCAGGATCAACACTCATGAAAGCATTATAAATAGAGATAGACCAAGACTTGTAATTAGAGCCATCGCCTAAAAGAAGTTCTACAGTTACCTCTTGTGACGACTTCGTCATCTCCGGATGGCTAAGCCCACACTGGAGAGGCCTAGCTCTGATACCAATTGAAAGTTCCCTTTGGCCCGGGAACAGGATCTGGATGTCGCCTAGAGGGGGGGTGAATAGGCGAATAAAAATTATCACTTTAAAACTTACAATCTTACTCTACTCGAAGACTAGAACGCAGTGGAGTGAAGAACCCTTCGAGTAGATTGAAGCGGAATTGAAGTTCCTGTCTTAAGAATATCCTGCACTTCAAGGAAAGCTAGTACCACAAGTAAGCAGTGAAGTGCAGATATAAAAGCGAGTAAGACAGAGAGTCAGAATACAATACGGAACAGAGCACACAGACGCAAGGATTTATCCCGAGGTTCGGCCAAGCCTGAAATGCTTGCCTAGTCCTCGTTGGAGTTAGCCACACCTGGGCTTGGAGTCTGTTTCAACTCCTTCCTCCATTTGCTCAGATCTGTCAGTATGACAGATAGAGCCTTTCACTATATTGAGTTGGGTTACAACAAAACCGTGGCTGCTTACAAACTTCTTGACAGCACCCCGGCAGAGTAACGATACGCTCAAGACCTTGCTCTTTCTCTTAGCAGCACTTCTCCACTCTCTAAAGGCTTATAGCTTTTGCCTTCTACACAAACTAGAAAGATACACACAAGAGGGAGAGTGAGAATTGATCAGAGTGATGTCTACACTTGTTGGCTGCACTTGTTTCTTGCTTGAGGCGCATAGGGGTCCCTTTTATAGGCACAAGGGGCCTAGGAGCCATTGAGAGCAAACCAAGAAGGCAATCCTTGCCTTCTATCGGGTGGCGCACCGGACGGTCCGGTGCACCACCGGACACTGTCCGGTGCCCGATTTCCTTCCAAAATTGACGCAGTCGACCGTTGGTGCACCGGACACTGTCTGGTGCACACTGGATAGTCCAGTGCCCCCATCTGACCGTTGGCTCGGCCACGCGTCACGCGCGGATTGCGCGGCCGACCGTTGGCCCAGCCGACCGTTGGCTCACAGGACAGTCCGGTGCACCACCGGACAGTTCGGTGAATTATAGCCATACGTCGCCAGACTTCTCCCGAGAGCGGCCTGTTCACCGGAGTTCAGCCTGGCGCACCGGACACTGTCAGGTGCACCACCGGACAGTCCGGTGTGCCAGACCGAGCTGAGTCTTGGCTGTACACAGCCAAGCCTTTTGCACCTCTTTTCTTTTCTTCTTTTCTCTATTTCTAATACTTAGACAAATATGTTAGTACACATAAACCAATGTACTAAGTCTAGAAACATACCTTCTCTTGGATTTTCACCTCTCTATCATTTGACATGCTAAAGATTGATGTTGGACTCCTAAATCATCAAGTTAGCTTAACTTGATCTAGACTAACATTTCTGAGCTCCAACATCCTGCAAAGGTCACATAGAATATCTCCAAACATAGGAACAACCCAAACTAAAGGTCAGAGTGCACTTAGCTCTTTTGGGCTGCTTCCAGTTCTGTTTTTGACATTTGTTCTCGTTCTAGTGACCTTGATCTCCTTCTTAGAGCTTGGTCTTGAGCCTTATGACTTACACCACATAACTATAGATGTTTCCCCATTGGTTGTAAGTCACGTCCTTATGTAGTGATCCTTGATGTGCCATAGCTCTTCTCAACTCGATCACCCTTGACTTTGCAAGTCTTCTTCTTCACCCTTGGCTTTGGGTTCCTCAGCCTCTTTGACCTTCTCCCGTGCACTTGGTACCTCGAAGCTCTTCTTGCCTCCGTCCTTGGCTTGATCAGTTGTCTCCGAGCTACGCACCCGAGTCTCACTTTATGCAATCTCCATCATACTTGTGATGCCCATTACTTATCCATCATCTAGTCCTTGGACCATCACACTTGTTCACTTGTGTTGAACCCTGTTAGCTTTACATTAAGCACCTATTCAACACTTAGCACACTCGTTAGTCCTTTAATTGAGTTGTCATCCAAACACCAAAACCCACAAGAGAGCTTTCAAATGGCCCTAAGGTAATCCATCGAGGTCTAAATAGCCTTTTCCCCTTTAAGTTGGTTCCCTTTCCTACTTTCATGTCGAAGCTTCCTTGCGCGTAGCTTCGGCGCTGCGTTGTAGCATCCCAAAAATTCAAATCCTGAAATTTTCTCAAACTCACCCTAAATCCAAAATGAATTTCAAGTTTCATTTCAAAATGTTTGTTTGCGAGTTGATATCAACAAATAAAATATAGTGGTCTATATTATCTCCAAAATCCTCCTCAAAATATCCTACAAATATTTTCCGAGTGATCCCCCTCAAATTCTATCCAGAAATACTGCCCAGATATTTCACCGATGTATCTCCGGATATTTTCCTCTTGAGAAATACCTTCAGAATCATTTTTCAAGACCCTACAAATATTTTCTTCATAACTTTCTTCATGCCCATACGTATACGTATGCCTCCAGTGTCATACGGTGAGCTCTACAAGCTAATTACACTTATACAAGACAAATACATGCTAATCTCCCACTAATCCTCTCATCCTCCCACTAATCCTCTCATCCCTCCCCCTAATCCCCCACCATGGCTATAAATAGAGGGGCAAGGGACTCCTCTCATCCCACCCCAAGCCATTTCATGGCAACTCTCTTCCCCCCCCCCACACACACACCCACTCCATGTTCCACACAAGCACACACTAGCACAAGGATCGTTCGATCGTTCTTCGATCGTTCGTCCCCCTGTTCTTAGTTTGTTCGTTCGTTCGTCCGATCGTTCGATCGTTCGTCCGATCGTTCATGGTTCGTTCGTCCGTTCGTCCGAAAGTTCGATCGTTCGTCCGTTCGTTCGTCCAAATAATCTTTTTCCTGTCGTTATGCTGCCGAAATTCCGATCGTTCGTTTGTTCGATCATTCGATCGTTCATCGTTCGTTCATAGTCCCTATTCATCGTTCATCGTTCGTTCATAGTCTCTATTCATCGTTCTTCCAGATAATCTTTGTCCTGCCGTTATGCTGCCGAAATTCCGATCGTTCGTTCGTTCGATCATTCGATCCTTCATCGTCCGTTCATAGTTCCCTATTCATTGTTCATCGTTCGTTCATAGTCCCTATTCATCGTTCATCGTTCGTTCATAGTCCCTATTTATCGTTCTTCCAGATAATCTTTGTCCTGCTGTTATGCTGCCGAAATTCCGATCGTTCGTTCGTCCGATCATTCGATCGTTCGTCCGTTCGTTCGTCCAAATAATCTTTTCCTGCCGTTATGCTGCCGAAATTCCGATTGTTCGTTCGTCCGATCATTCGATCGTTCGTTCGTTCGGTCATAGTTCCTATTCATCGTTCATCGGTCGTTCATACGAACTATTCACTATCACTATTCACCATTACTATTCACCATTACTATTCATCGTTAGTATTCACATACACTATTCATTATCGTTACTATTTACCGTTACTATTCATCATCGTTACTAATCATCGTTACTATTCTATTCATCGGTCATCTAGTTACCCCAAATTTCAACTACTCATACATCATGCTGTCCAGTCCACCTAAGACCAGCCAGACCCATATTCCAGCCATATGAACTCCGATGACTGTGATTTTCCTTCCAGTAGGGAACTTCCCATCTGGTCACCCTTCCTAGGTTTGTCCAAGTTGAGCACGCTTAACTTTGAGATTCCTTCGAACCAGGCTCCCAAACTCAGATTCCAATAATTCTCGTTTCTAAATTCTTATCAAACTATTCCCTACCCAACCATGTCATCCCTTAAGCATGGTCCATATTCCAGAAAACTCCCAAAATACTCTTGTCCCATATTCTGCCTATTACTCTCCTGTTCATACTAAGTCAGACGATTCATTCGTCACTATTCTCACCAACAGTGAACTTCACTGTGCTACACCATATACACCCAGCTATAAATACACCCAGCTACCCTCTCCCTCTCCACACACACTCAACACCCTTAGCCAAGGCAAACACCCCACCCACTCAATTACTCTGCTCTGCCGGCTACACGCATAGTGTCGCTTCGCCTCCAGTCCACCCTCCTGGAAAGCACCTCCGCTCCACCACTAGTAGTATCTCAACACCACATGACACATATTCTACTCAAGACTCTACCCATCCATGTATCACTATTCTGACCACTATACTAAATATTTGTTGGCATACTTGCTTGTTTGTATGTTTGCTTGTTCATGTTGCATAGTTATCGGAGCGTTCGTGCCGTCTCGTGGAGGCCAGATCTACAAGTCTACACCAGGCGGTGGAGCTAGAAGCTAGTTCCGCGAGCTCCCCTTCCCCCTTCGCCGGATAAGCACGGCAAGCTCACTGGATCCCTTTGATGCATAAATTACCTATGATTTTTCAACCACAACCCTCAGCCTGTTATTTTATGCATGATATGATTTTGAGACAAGTTATTATGGCCACCCAGCCGCTTGCCGCAATCAATCCCTGATATATTTGTTACAAATGATTTGAGGAAAGGTGTGAGTTTCCAAAAGAAAATGCTTTTCAAAATGTGTTTGATGAAGGGTTTTCACCCTTATCACCTTTGAGTAGGTATGATCAGGGACTCCCTGGTTTAGGGGAGGGCCTAAGGTGATGGCTCAGCCGGTTTAGGCGTGAGCAGAAGGATTGTCCCCTCATATAAGAACCGGTTTGTCATCCTTCACTACCTGTACTCATGATAAGTACAACCACTCGAGACTGTGTGGGCAGTCACTCAATCTGAACTTGTACGGTTCAAACCCCAGGGTTATGAAGGCTAGGGAGCACCGGGAGGATAAGGAGGGGGAAAGTTTTGTCCGGTTTGGGCATGGCGGTGGCCTGACTCCTTCCAATATAACCGTTAAGGTTGGGACGTGCGAGGAAAGAAAGAGATTCGGATTCGGGTCTCACTAGCTATGAGATCGCAGAGCCGGACTAGTGGGTAAAGTGTACACCTCTGCGCAGAGTTTGAAAACCTATTCGAATAGTCTGTGTCCACAGGAATGGACGAGTCTGGTGTGGTATGACAATTAATGTTTTGTTTTCAAAAAAAGGGTGCGTTTGAGAAAAGTGGTTTTTAAAAGGTCTGGCGGTTGAGCCGTGAGCTATGGTGGACAGGAAGTCCAGTGGCTGTTGTTGAAAATGAAAACCAGTGGGAAACTACTGAGATATCTGGATGGTTTAGTCCAGGGGATTTTGTTCTAATATTGAAAAACTTCCTGCTCCTTTTAGAGAGGATGCGCTTTGCAAAAATACAAAATGTTTTTCAAAACATCTTGCATAAAATATTGCTATTTCTGCAAAATATCCTGAGCTCCACATATTCCATGCATTATATCTGATTTCCCCATTCCGCGGGTGAAGGTGGCTGCTGAGTACGTTTGTACTCACCCTTGCTTATTTGTTGTTTTTCAGAAAAAGGAGATCGGGTAAGAGTTGCGACTGTTCCCAACCTTGCCTGTGGCTGTTGGACCGCTGATTTGCTTCGCTGCGTATATCAGGCTGCTTCAGCCCCACTCTGATGATATGTCCCGAGTTGTGGACCAACTCTTAAAGTTGATCGCCACCTTTATAGGTTTGTCTCGTTTAAGCAGATCTGGAATCATCTGATGTATAAATGTGTTTACTAGCCTCCTGGGACTAGTAATTGTATCACATTTGAGTCCCAGAGGATCTGGGGCGCTTCAGGTGGTATCAGAGCTGTTAGGTTGGCCGCAGGACGTAACCCTTAGCCTGATCCAAAAGTTTTTGAGTCAAAACTATTTTCTTAAAAAATTCTTGCTCTCATCCCTTCATTTCAAAAATGCTTTCCCCCTTTCCTTCTCTCAGAAGTCAGATGGAGGTCCGTTGCCAAACCAGCTTTTGCCAGAATGAAGATGGTTTCCCCATGTTGTTGAGAGCATGCACAGTCCGCCTCGGAATCAGGAGCCAGCCAGAGTATGATGGTCGTGAATTCATCGAGCATGGCACAGAGAAGTGTGTCGTGACTGTATACATTGGATCCAGTCCGCACCATGTGGAATGGAGTGTCACTACTGCTGGGCACAGATTCAAAGACACCTGCCAAGTCATCGCTCAAGGCATTGAGGACCCTGTGTCAACTTTATGAAGAAGAGGTGGCCGACACCCCGCTCAGATTCTTTCCGCCCTTTCAGAGAGACCGTCCCGTTTGGATGGCCAGGATGTGTGCATTGGAAGGGAAGCAGATTCTTGAGGATGACCCCACAGTCACGTACCTCACTGCATACCTGCTTACCCTGGATGCCCAGTATGATTTCTTGGCTCGGCACCACCGTCAGATGATTGCCCAAGCAGAAGATGCAGAGAAGCTCAACCGTAAGCTCCATGTGGATCTCACCTCAACTCAAGCCCGTTTAGCTACCTTGGAAAGTCGTGAAGTCATTGCTCTTGAAGCCCTGAAGCAAGCCAAGGATGAGCATGTCCAGAAGCTGATGGATGCCTACTTGGTAACCCACAACCAACGTAGAGCCCTGCGGATCCAAGAGCCCGCTCCATCCAACCCAGTTCAACCCAGGAGAGCTGAAGACTCTCAGATTCTTGAAGGTCACCCGGTCTCTATCAGAGGAGAGAAGAAGGCTTGGGAACTACCAGAAGGAGCCATAGTCTTGGAAGGAATTCCAGTCTTCCCTCAGGCTATGGATAAGCAAGAGCACCCCGAGTCCTCCCAAGATCCCCTGCCAGAGTTGTTTGAACCCCTCACCATGAAGAAGATTCCAGCACCATCCCTTGAAGTCAAGGAAGAAGCTACAAGCACCCCGCCAGCACCGCTGCCCTCTAAGGAGCTACAAGAGCCAGTCCCACTTGAAGAAGAGTTCGACCTCGTCTTGCCATCTCAGTCGCCGCAAGAAGAAGCCGTCAACATCAGCTCCCTGTTGACCCATCCAGGAGATGTCTCAGACTAAAGTTGTGTGCCAGCCTTGCCAGAAGATAAGCTGCCTGGTCTAAAGTTAGTTATGCCCATCCCTCTGCATGCGTTGGGTAGTGAAGTTTTTCTTCACTTTGGCTAGAGCCCTGCACGTATGAGAGGTAATCGTGTAGTTTCGTGCTTTGAAAAACTCTATTTGTTTGGCCCCCTAGGGCATTTCAAAATGAATTTCGCTTGATGTTTTTTCCCTTTGGAGTGCATATGTGATGCTTTAACGTTAGTGCTCATAAGTTGTATTTAGCATAGTTCTCAATTCAGGAGCCAAGCAATAGTAGTTATGCTTAGCCCCCGAATCTGAGTAGTCCGTGCTTTGGAAAAACTCTATTCTTCCCCTATTCAAAACATTTGATTTGTTTGTGCTTATCATTGTTGACCTTGTGTGTTTTATTTCCGTTTGTCTTAAAAAAAGGTTTTCTCTAAAAACATAGATCACAAATTAGATCCAATCCTCACCTTATTCTTCCATTCTCATCTTAACCCATCTCAAGAGAAAAGCACCTTACCCAAGAAGATACCGGGAAGCTTACCCTTGAAGCCTGGAACAAGCTACAGAAGAAACCAGTCCAGCCGCTCAGTCAAAAGGGCTGATCGTGAGAATCAAAGCACTGCCCCTGAGTCAAAGTAAACAGGAAAAGAGGACAGAAGGAGTTATTACCATACAGAGAGGCAAAGATTCTTGGAACGAGAGACCACAAACATCAGGGTCATTGACCCCACCACTCACCCGTGCCCCTCGCACGCGTGCCCGCCTCCATGCGCACTACCGCCACCCACACCCCCTTTGCAGCGCACTACCACCACCCACGCCCCCATTTGCAGCGCACCCACCGCCATCGTCGCCGGCAACAGGCCCTCCCCTCCCCATGTCGCGCCTGCTGCCTCGTGTCACTTGCTCCATCACCACCACTCCACACCTCGAGCAACACCTTGCATGCCAGTCGCCTATAAACCCCCCCACCAGCTCTCTCAGTTCCCATCCCAAGCAAAACACTCCAGATAAAACCCCCTCTACCAAATCGCAAGCAGCTCCATTTTCCACTCCCTCGCCCCTAAGATCACAATGCTTGGTGATTCTTGGGTTGAAGACTGTTGCACATGGTTCATAGTCTTTGGTTTCCTCCAGTGTATGATAGTAATACTCTTTGATAGAATCCTCGAGTGGGAAGAACAAAGAGAAAGAAAGATGCGGTGAAAAGTGAAAAGTGAGAAGAGAAAAGAAGATAGTGAAGATAAGATGAGAAGAAGGTTCTCCCAAAATCAACCCTGTGTCAGTCATCTCTCTGCAGCCTACTCAAGCAGCAACAGCAGAAGAAGGCCCCATAACACTCGTTTTATGAGGTACTTGAAGGTGTTCAAATCCCCAAGATTCAAGAGTTCTACCCTCATTCATTTTAAGTGGGGTAGTGTTCCAGTAAGGCTCCTGCTATGGAGAAAAAGAAGAAGGCCTGTAGCAAGCTTGTGGAGGACCAGATCATCAAAGCATATAAGTTTCTGGATGAGAAGTGGTCACCCAAGTTCCATTGATGAAGCACCAGAAGACCAATCAAGGAAGGAATCCATGTGGGAGTTCGCAAGAGAAAGGTTTGCGTGTTGGCATCGATGCTTCTTCAATAAGCTAGTTGCCAAGCGAAAGCTAGAAGCCTGAAGATGACCTTGAGTAGCCAGAATCAGCGCTTGCAATCAGCAGCCGGATGCTCCGCAAGGGCCAGATTTTATTGAAGTTCCATCTCCTCGAAGAGTTGCAAAGTGAAGATATGTAGCTGAAGTAAAGCTATACCCATAACCCTTCTAAGCCAAATCTCGAGGACGAGATTCCTTTTAAGTGGGGTAGATTTGTAGCATCCCAAAAATTTAAATCCTGAAATTTTCTCAAACTCACCCTAAATTCAAAATGAATTTCAAGTTTCATTTCGAAATGTTTGTTTGCGAGTTGATATCAACAAATAAAATATAGTGGTCTATATTATCTCCAAAATCCTCCTCAAAATATCCTACAAATATTTTCCGAGTGATCCCCCTCAAATTCTTTCCAGAAATACTGCCCAGATATTTCACCGATCTATCTCCGGATATTTTCCTCTTGAGAAATACCTTCAGAATCATTTTTCAAGACCCTACAAATATTTTCTTCATAACTTTCCTCATGCCCATACGTATACGTATGCCTCCAGTGTCATACGGTGAGCTCTACAAGCTAATTACACTTATACAAGACAAATACATGCTAATCTCCCACTAATCCTCTCATCCTCCCACTAATCCTCTCATCCCTCCCCCTAATCCCCCACTGTTGGGACCATGCTTTGTCGCCGAAGGTCCTACAGAAAGAAACACCTTCGGCAAATCCGCTTGTATGTAATACCGAAGCTATCGCTCATGAAGCTTCGACACTAGAACGCATCCAAAGACGAAGGAACAAACCGACTTAAAGATGGAATGACTTTTTAGTCCATAAAGAGTCTGAGTTACAATTGTGATCTTCTGTAAGGGGCATGGTTGTAATTTCTCACAGGCTGCGCCCTGTGCCTATAAATAGATGAACAGTACTCCTTTACTATTCACACAATCTTGTAATTATTGACGCGGTGCTGCTGAAACGAAAGGTATAAATGTACCTAATTGCCGTGTTTTAATATCCAAATTCATATTATACAGAAAGAGTAAATATTGTTATTTATTTTTATCATTCTGTAACATTTTTGTATTTTATATTTATTTTTACATTATTTTATCTCTGATCATGAAGATGTAATCTTCGTGATATATTCATAACCTTTGTCCGAAGCTCATTAAATCCACGAAGGAGTAATGTTGCAGCGGACGAAGGGATTTTATATCTAATTCTCTATGTTGCCTTGTTCTTAATTCGAAGCATTTGAGAACAAGTCACCAACATTGGCGCCCACCTCCGGTGAACTTACTTCCACTTTTTGAGCTGATGGCTTCGCTCAAGAACCAAGCTGGAACTGCTTCGGCTCCGAAGCTGATTCTCCCAATAACAGGCGGTTCATGCTCAGAGCCGGCTAACAAAAAGCAGAAGAAGGAGGCGCAAAGAAGAGTACAACATGTAGGGGTGCAAGGACCCTTCATCAAGTCAAGATGGTCTTACATCCCAATTACCTTCTCTCAAGAGGATCTTCAGCTCAAGGATTACCCACATAATGATGCTATGGTTATCTCTTGTGTGATCAAGGGGTTTCTGGTCCACAATGTCTTGGTTGATACAGGCAGCGCGGCAGATATCATATTTGCTAAGGCCTTTAGACAAATGCAAGAGCCCGAAGACAAGATTCATGATGCTACACACCCTCTTTGTGGCTTCGGAGGGCGACAGATTGTAGCGCTTGGTAAGATTACCATGACAGTGACCTTCGAATTCGTCAACAACACAAGGACTGAGCAAATTGTGTTTGACATTGTTGACATGGAGTATCCTTACAATGCTATCATCGGTCGTGGAACACTCAATGCTTTCGAAGCAATTCTTCATCCAGCATATCTTTGCATGAAGATACCTTCGGATCAGGGACCTATTGCTATTCATGGGAGTCAGGAAGCCGCCAGAAAGGCCGAGGGGAATTGGACTGATTCAAAGGCAATCCACAACATAGATGAAGCCGAAGCTTGTGAGCAGTACAAGCATAGAAGGGAGAAGGCTGCTTCGGCCGATCAGCTGAAACCCATGCTGTTATGCGAAGACATCGCAGAGCAGAAGGTGCTGCTGGGATCTCAACTGTCTGAGGAACAAGAGAAAACCCTGATAAGATTCTTGTTCAACAACCAAGATGTTTTTGCATGGTCCGCTAATGATCTTTGTGGAGTCAACAGGGATGTTATTGAACACTCGCTCAATGGTGATCCATCCTTCAGGCCCAGAAAGGAGAGACTTCGGAAGATGTCTGATGACAAGGCCGAAGGAGCTCGAAATGAAGTAAAAAGACTCCTCAGTGCCGGAGTCATTAGAGAAGTTAAATATCCAGAATGGCTGGCTAACACTGTTATGGTAAAAAAGGCCAACGACAAATGGAGGATGTGTATTGATTTCACTGATCTCAACAAGGCTTGTCCGAAGGATGAGTTTCCATTGCCAAGGATAGACTCCCTAGTTGATGCAGCAACTTCATAAGATCTTATGAGTCTCTTGGACTGTTATTCAGGCTATCATCAGATTTGGATGAAGAAGAAGGATGAGCCAAAAACCAGCTTCATAACCCCTAGGGGAACATATTGTTACCTTCGGATGCCTGAGGGGCTCAAGAATGCTAGAGGAAGCTTCAGCAGAATGACAGCAAAGGTTCTTCATTCTCAGATAGGCAGAAATGTGCTAACTTATGTCGATGATATTATTGTAAAAAGCACGAAGCAAGAAAATCACATTGTTGATTTGCAGGAGACTTTCGCTAATTTTAGACAGACCAGTCTAAAACTGAATCCAGAAAAGTGTGTTTTCGGAGTAAAGAAAGGGAAATTCCTTGGTTGCCTAGTTTCGACAAAAGGCATTGAGGCTAATCCAAATAAAATCGAAGCTATTCTTCGAATGGAACCACCAAGCACAAAGAAGGGGGCTCAACGATTGACAGGAAGATTGGCATCTCTTAACAGATTCATATCTAGATCAGCAGAGAGAAATTTACCATTCTTCGAAGTGCTGAAATCAGCCGAAGTTTTTCAATGGGGACCAGTTCAGCAGAGAGCCTTCGAAGAGCTGAAACAATATTTGATAGACTTAACGACATTAACTCCACCAACGCCAGGGCTCCTCTGTTGTTATATGTGGCAGCTTCGCACTTAGCGGTAAGTGCGGCACTTGTCCAAGAGAAGCTTGAAGGGCAAGTCAAGAAGCAAGCTCCAATGTACTTCGTATCTGAAGTTCTTAGTTTATCAAAGAAAAATTATACAGAATTGGAGAAGGTGCTATATGTTGTTTTGATGGCTTCCACAAAGCTTCGGGATTATTTCCAAGCGTACAATATAATTGTCCCTTCTTCACAACCATTGAAGGACATTATGAGAAATAGAGAAGCTACTAGAAGGATTGGAAAGTGGGCTGCGGAGCTTAATGACTTCTGCATTGATTATGTGCACAGATCTTCGATTCAGTCCCAGGCGTTAGCTGACTTCATTGCTGACTGGACGCCAGGGGCTCAGGTAGAAGAGGCAAGTAAAGATGTCGAAGCATGGACAGTATTCTGCGATGGTTCTTGGGGAACCTTCGGAGCAGGGGCAGCCGCTGTGTTGGTTGCACCCTCCAAAGTTAAAACTTGCTACGCAGCAAGACTTGATTTTAGCTGCACAAATAACATTGCTGAATACGAAGATTTACTTTTGGGTCTTCGGAAGTTAAAGGCAATGGGAATCAGAAGGACGGTTCTTAAAACTGATTCCCAGGTTATTTCTAGTCATGTTGACAAGAGTTGTAAGGCAAGAGACCCGAAGCTGGAGAAATATTCAGACACAGTCCGAAGGATTGAAGCTTCCTTTGAAGGGTTTTCTGTAAAAAATATTCCTCAAGGAGAAAATGAGCATGCTGATTTGCTAGCCAAGTCAGCAGCACAGGGGCTACCCTTACCTTCGGAAGTATTTTTTGAAACAATAAAGCACCTTCGGTTGAACTCCTTGAAAGAGCGGTCCTCAATATATCTCCTGTTTATAGTGAAGACTGGAGAACTGAGATCATCTCCTACCTTCAGGGTAACTTCCTTTCAGATGACGAAGCTTATAACAAGAGAATAGAGACAAGAGCTCGTCCATATGTAATAATAGAAGGGGAGCTGTACAAGCATGGGGTCTGCTCTTCGTTACTCAAATGTTTATCCAGAGCCGAAGGTATAGAATTGATGAAGGAAATACATGCAGGCCTGTGTGGATCTCACATTGGATCTAGGCCTTTGCTGGGAAAAGTTTTTTGCCAAGGATTTATTGGCCAAAAGCAGCTTCGAATGTAGCGAAGTTAGTCCAAAAGTGCGAAGGTTGTCAGAAATGTGCAAGAGATCAAAAACAACCTTCGTCCTTAACCCAGTTAATACAAACCACTTGGCCATTGCAAAGGTGGGGTCTTGATTTGTTAGGTCCGCTACCACCAGCACAAGGCAACTTAAGATATGTTGTAGTGGCAGTGGAATATTTTTCTAAATGGATTGAGGCAAAGCCTTTAGCCACAATAACTTCGGTTACTGTTAAAAAGTTTTTCTGGCAAAACATTTTGTGTCGCTTTGGAGTGCCAAAGGCCATCACTGTGGACAATGGAACACAGTTTGATTCCGAAGCCTTCAAAGAATTTTGTGAACAAATTGGCACAAAGATCCATTTTGCATCAGTTCGACATCCGGAATCAAATGGACTAGTTGAAAGGGCTAATGGCATCATAATGACAGGAATAATGAAGTTAATCTTCAATCAGCCAAGGGGAAAGTGGCCAGATGAATTAATCAAAGTGGTGTGGAGCCACAATACAACAATATCAAGGTCAACAGGTTTTACACCATTCAAATTGCTATTTGGTGATGAAGCAATAACCCCAGAAGAAGCTAAGGCAGGATCAATAAGGACAGTGGCTTCGGCAGAAGACGAAGCTGATTGCTCTGTGGACAAAGATGCTATAGAAGGGATCAGGCTTCAGGCTGTGGAAAACATTAATAACTACCAAGCCAAAACAATAAAATGGCGTGATAGAAAGGTTCGGTTGAAGAACATCAAGCCAGGACATTTGGTGCTTTGAAGAGTGGCCAATCTAGACACAGTAGGTAAACTACAGCTGAAGTGGGAAGGCCCCTTTCTGGTAGTATCTTCGTCAAGACCCGGTTCCTACATGTTAAAGGATATGAACGGCAACGACATTCCTAGATCTTGGAACGCGGATGAGCTTCGACGGTATTATGTGTAATCTTTTTTATTTTTTATTTTTTATTTTTTCCTATGGCACCCTTTTCCTTTTCAAAGGGGGAGAAAGGTTTTTAATGGGGCCATAGCATGTAATTTCCCTTTTCCATTATTTCAGCTCTATAAGAGTGATATCCCCCAAAAATGTAAATGTAAAAGCTGAGAATGCACCATCGAGTGCAAACAAAGAAAGAAAAGAAAATAGGGAGAAGCTCAAAGGTCGTTCCTAAGGGAATGCAGAGCTTACAGCGAAAAATAAACGCTGATTCCGCCGAAAGTAAAAGGCGAAGAAGCTCCTAAGGGAGGCTTACAGCGAAAAATAAATGCTGATTCCGCTGAAGTAAAAGGCGAAGAAGCTCCTAAGGGAGGCTTACAGCGAAAAGTCAACGCTGATACATCGCAAGATTTGAGTTATTCCTAAGGGAATGACGGCTATGATTATGGCTCTGAATACGTACTTGGACATTCATTCGCACAATACATCACATCATGACATTTGCATTCATAAACATCCATTTACACATACATAGGATCATTATCATATCATACAAAAAAGGCAGATGCTTCGGCTATGAGGATAAGGCTTCGGAGAAAAACACAAACAAGAAATTTTTGTGCTTCATTGTGTACGAAAAGAAGGGAAGGTGTTTTTCGCCTTCGGCTCAAAAAGAAAAATTTCGTCCACAGCAAAGCAGATCGTACGTAAGCAAAGGGGAAAAGATATATTACAAGGTATGTACAAATTGACATAAGTTTCTTTATAATCATGTTACAAAACTTTTTCTAGAATCTTGTGCAGCAAAAGACTTTCGGAGCATTGGTTAAAGCTTCAGTTCGTCATTCTTTAGTTTCATCATCCTGTACATATTAAAACGGAATGAGAAAAGAGCAGAGTTCAAGGAGAAGGTAAAAGTAACGAGTATAAGTCTCTTACTGGCTGAAGGTGACTCCGAGCTTCGTCACCAGCCATTTTTCGCCCGCCATTTATCCAAATCTGCGTCATAAACCTGTTTCCTATGCTTCGAGCTAGGCTGGAGATGTCAATTAAATCTGCTGGAGACAGACTGAAATTTGGTCTGTTAACAATTTTTCCATGTGTGCAGCCAGCTTTCAGGAAAGCAGAAGTCGTGCCTCGAGAAGCTAACAGGGCGCAGAAATCGGCATGCCCGGCGATAACTTCATCAAGTGCATCAACTTCGCCCTCAATATATTCAAAAGTGCTCGGCAAGTTTTCGGCTGAAGGTGTAAATTTGTCAGAGCTGGCTCTGATTGAGTGAAACACATCCTTCAGCCGCTGCACACATCGGTTTCCGAAGTCTAAGCACTTTTCTTGAAGCTCTTTTAATGATTTCTGCAAACTTGAATTTTTCTCAATTTTAGTCTTGAGACTTGCTTCAAGATTCTTCTTTTCTTGCTCAGATTTTTCTGATTGTATGATTAATTTGCTGTTTAATTTGTCAATCTCAGCCTGAGCTTCAGCCAGCGAGCTTTCCATAGATTGAATGACGAAGTCTTTCTTATCCAAGGCAGCTTCGTGATCTTTAGCTTTATGTTCAAGATCTTGAATGACGAAATCATTTTCCTTCAGAGCAGCTTCGTAATTTTGAACTTTGTTTTCTAGATCTTTGATGATAGCTTCATTTTTCTTGTCTTCAAGATCTTGTTGCATCCTTAGCACTTTACTTAGTAATATACTCTGGCAAAACAACCTTTGTCAGAGAACATTTTAATCACGTAGAACAATAAAAGTTGAGAGTTTCTACCTTGAAATTAGCATAGAACAGGCTACCGGCGATATGTTTGTAACACCTCAGGTGTTACCATGGCTAGAGCACACCTTGGTACTAAGGACTGTGATCACATGTGGTAAAAACTTAAGGAGAACATAAGAACCTTGGAGACCATGTGTTAACCAAGATTTGCTAATGACCTAAAAAGTATCACTCAAACCTTGTGCACTTACTACCTTGGGCAAGAAGGGGGGGCACCCTAGACCTCTCTTGAACCCTATCTTCCAAAACCATGGTTGAGAGGGGGGAAGAATAAGCAAATGTGCAAACCATGAGTTAATCTTTAACCAAACCTTGAGTAGCTTTATAACCAGCAATTGTGGGAAGGAAATGTTGCAAAAAGACCCCTGGAGAAACCCCAAATCCATTCCTTAAGTGGATAGAGAGCTAGAGCTCTCTATTTCTCTCTAAGTCAAAAACTACACCTACACTAAAGATAAGCCGTGTTCACCTTGGAGATGGCACCAAAACCACCTATGTTCTATACCAAAAATGTGGCATACCACCTAGGGCACCCACTGGAAAAAGTTGAGCCCAAGACCTTGACGTTTGACATGCCTTGGCATGGTTTTTGTCGCGAGGTGGGCAGAGTGGCATACCTCATTTGGCGACCGAAGATCTCCCTACCTAGGCCATATCTGCCATGGCAACTCATGGATGAGAGACAGCCCTAGGTGCCAGGAAAAGACTCGCGCCGGATTTTTGCCAAGATTCGCACGTTTGCGACTTGGGTGAGCTGTGGAACACGGGCAGAAGAAAAGCTCCACGTGTTCGACGTGCTCTGTGCACGCCAGAGCACGCCCGCGCGCGCCCCGCGTCGCGCCAAAGGCCAGCCGACGCCATGGCCCGCGCCCGCGCCTATAAAGCCCGCTCGGGCGTCGACCACACTCTTCCGCGCACGCTCAAACCTCACCGGAGCTCAACTCACCGTCGTTTGCCCGTGCACGGCGTATCCGCGGCCACCAGAGCCCCTGCCGTCGTAGACCGGCCAGCCCAGCCTTTCCCAACCCCGTCCGGCCCTCGAAGACGACTAAGCACACCTCGGTGAAGCTCCCCAAGCAAGGAATCGAAGTCTGCTTCGCCGGAGAGGTCAGTCCACGGTCGCTGGAGTTCACAACCCCGCCGGAGTGTGTGGACAGGGTAATCCGCTGAACCATTTTCCGATTCCTTGTGCACACAGTCTCTACGTCACCCCGTGGAGCTCACCGTGCCATTTGATTGCACTAGGTCGCCGTGGTTTGGCCGGCACACCCGCCGCCGACGAGAACACCCGCCTGCGCACGTGGACCCAGCGATTTCGGCCATCCCCGCCGTCGAGCCGTACATCGTTGTGACCGCCGGAGCCTCCCCAAGCCAACCCTACCCCTCGCCGGACCTCTCTCGCCGCCGGTAAGCCACGCCACCCTTTTCTTTCTTGCGGGCACTGTTTAAACCTAGGGAAGGACCGCGGGGGAGAAGGAAAGAAGCCTGGGGGGTTCTGTGAAATGTCAGTGACTCAAATGAATAGTAATGCGGGGGTATAACTGCGAGAGTTAGTTTGGGAATAACCCAGGGACCTCGGCGCAAAGTAGTTTTCCAAGAAACCTTTATTTAAATCTGATTTAAATTTTGACAGAACTTGAATAATCCATAACTTCTGTTTTATTCATCCAAAGTTAGTCAAACAAATTTTGTCAGACTTTAAATAATGTAAACTACTTAGGAAAAATATAAAACCCTTATATACTACAGAAAACCATAAGGTTCTGATTTAATTATTGTTTTGACCAAAAGCTAAATAATAGGGATAAAAATAGTTGCACTTTTTGACTAGGGTTAGAAAATTTTGGAGAAGTTTATATCCACCTACTGACCTGTTTAAAAATGCTAAACTTCTCTATCAAGCCCATTAAGTTAGTTTTTGCCATTTATTTTATAATATGCTTAAAGTTAAGAAAAATAGAAAAGGTGATTAAAATGATGAACCAGAGGGCACTCCTACTTTTGTTAGAGTACTTATTTAAGGTAGTTCACTAGAAAAATCTATGATACCCTGGTTTAGTATAAAATAAATAGGATACCTTCTATTTTAAGAAAACAAGGAAAATTTAGAAAAAACCCTAGAAAAATAACCTCAAGGAGAGAACACCCCAAACCTTGGGATAACTAAAGTTTTGTTATTATGAACATAGGAAAAATACAAAATCTGTTGTTTGATATTTTTCAAATGGCAAGTTAGTTATAAGCACCTTTTTGGCATAAAACTTTAAGAAATCACAACTAAATAACCACCAATTAACCTTCTGTGATTTTTGGCATAGAAGCTTATTATTACTGTTAGATACCAACAAAAATAACCCTTAGGGCAGAACCTACTCCTAGTCAAGAGTTGTAGTGTAAAGTGGCCCATTTACACAACTTTTGTTATTTTATCCAAAGCATAACCTTTTTATTTTTGAACCTCAAAACTCCTAGAACAGGCTATATTGACCAATGGCAAGCCACTGTAATTTTTACAGAATTTTTGGAAAAAATTAACTCATTGTTGTAGTTCAAACCTACACTAGAATTCATAAATAGAAAATAAAGAAAGGGAAAATGAATAATGGAAATTAGTGTCATCATAAAACCCTTTGTGAATTGTCCACTAAATTATATAAAGGAAATACCAACCCACTATGCTTATCCTTAACAAAACCTAAACCTAGAGTGATAAGCATAAACCACTAAAAGCCACATATGACCAATGAACCCTAAGTTGCCAACTAACTTAGTTTTTCTTCCCTTACCATAATGTTATTAAATCCTGCAGAATCATGACATACATATTCATTGCATTTCGATAGACTGTAACCTCGCTGACGGAGAGTACGTCCTCGTGCCGGAGCAAGGAGCTGCTCAGGAGGTAACCCCGGATCCAGCACCAGAGCCTGCACCAGAGGATCTGCCTACCCCCGCTTTGGAAGGCAAGCCCCGGTTTTATGCATAACCTGTTTATTATGCTATTTTACTACAATTAATGATTGTAGGATTGAATGTGCACTTAATTGTAGGAGTTGTTTGAAACCCTAGTTGCATGATCTCAGGAATCCTTTTATGATGGATACTATTATGCTAGGTCGAGTAGCTGCTTTACTAATTAGGGATCTCGGTAGAAGTCGAGTGATTTTTCTAGCACTCGCGCGAGGTCAGGAATTGGTTGTATCCACTTTCTTATCATAATGATGATTGATTGTGGACAACAATCCATGGGGATTTGTTGTCTATGGGAGAAAAATTGGAATAAGGATTAAGGTGTGGTACCGTGAGTCAAGCGTTTGAACGTACTAAACATATACCGAGAAATATGGTAAATCGGTAAGCCTAATACCTGAGTGAACCTGGCAGCAGTTTGCCCTCCTCACGCGACCTGAGACGAGGTCTCCCATTCCGGTTATGGTGGGTACAAGTGCGGTCACTGCACGACGGCAGTCGGGGTCATTGAGGCATTGTACGCCAAGGCGGTGAGCCCCTCTCTGCTGACGGGGAATCGATGGGGACGGTTGATGTGTGTGGGGACGGAGTGCCTCGCCACGTCGTGTGTTTAGGTTTACCTTGCAAGGTTTAAAAACTCGATTCGAATCGTCTGTTTCTCGCAGCCAATGAGACTGCTTGACCCATGCTGCTACATTGAGTAACAAATGGAAATGTGATGAGTTGATACAAGATGTTGATTGCTAAAAATGTTTGCTACTATGTATGAGTAGATAGTACATATTTAGCCTTAAGAGAGTCACACTTAAATTTGACAAAGTTAAAACTTGATTTAGAAACTCAGCTAGTGCTTTTGGCAACCAAACCCCACAGCCAAACAGCTGCATGTCTAGAGGTAGAGGAGTAGACTCCTCACACCGGGTAAGTCTAGCTGAGTATTAGTATACTCAGCCTTGCTTGTGGCATAATTTACAGGTTCCCTGGAGGACATGGTTGCTGGAGTGACTTGGCCGTCCGCCTTGCCACCGGGTTGGACTGTCGAGTGGGACCCCGCCTCGGCTGAGGAGGAGCATGAGGAGTGATGGGACAGGCTTCCCCATCCCTCCACTTATCTATCGTTAGCTTTATTCTGTTGCACTTCGAACAATGATGACTACTTTTGCAAAACTCCGATGGTGATGTAATAATTTAATACTCCTTAATGTATGGTTTTATGCTTTATTGTATTTGCTCTGTGACTCACCTTCGAGTGGGATTGTGGTACTTGATCCTGTCAGTGGCCTTGTCGGACTAGATCCGAGGGATTGACGGGTTATTCCCATTTAAGTGTGGTCTAGCCTCTAAGGCGGGACTTAGGCGCTTAAGTCGGAATAATCCGGGCAGTTCCGCCACAATGTTGTCGCGGGTACCTGCACAGGTCCGCTTCAATCATTGGTAGCCCAACACTCTTTGAGAAGGTTCTAACAACTTTGGCCTCGGTTCGATTCCGAAGGCATCTCAGTTTACCTTCATTGACTCCGCCAAATAGTAGAGCCCCTGGCTTGTATCCGCATGATATAGCGTATTTCTTTAGCTCTTCTTTTTCACTCTCTGATAAATTTTGTCCAAGTATATCTTGAAAATCAAAGTTTTCTTCTTCCAAAGTGTCTTCAATTTGTTCTTTTCCTTTCTCAATTGTCGAGCCCGCTGCGACTGCAGCAGCTTCTTCTTCAGCCATTTTCAAAAGCATGTTGTCAATATCACCAAGTGTGGTCTCTAGATTAGGATCTTCGGTGATCTCAGTTTCGGCTCCGGTGGCTCTGGTGGCTTCAGCTTCGGCAGTAACAGTGCTCTCAATTATTTTTGGCGCCGATGTCTGTGGTGGTGTCCGGTGAATGACATCGGCCACCTGCATAATTCTTCTTTTCTTCTTCGGCTTGGCAGGACTCTCTGTTGCCGAAGGTTCTTTTTCCTTTTGAAAAAACTGCGTCAGTTCTGGCGCCAGCGGACTTAGCTTGATAGGCAAAGGATCAGTCATTACCTTTAGAATCTCTTCCACTTCGGCAGCAGAAGGTGTTGCAGGAGCTTCTTCTTCTTGGACTGGCGCCTTCGGTTCTGGGGTTGCAGCTTTTCTTTTCTTTGAAGCAGTTATCTTCGGCTCAGGGCTTAATTTTCTTTTCTCAGAATATTCTTTGTCCTTTTTAGCCAACTTGGTGCCTTCTTTATCAAGGACGCTGGCAACCCGTTTTCTTTTCTGCCCTTCAGCAACTTTGCCCAACTGCTCATAATCAGGATAATCAAAATTCAAAGCATCCATCACCCGATTCATCCTCCGCTTCGGACGAGTGCCGAAAGCTGCAGTCATTAATTGATCTTTTTTTAGAATAGTTGCCGAGGATCTCATTGCACATAACCTCAATTGTATCTAGCCACTCTTGGCAAGGCGTCTTAAAATGTTTTTTAAACTTGAAATGATAAGGAAGTCGAACAAGCTCTTTTTTCTTCTTCTCTCCTTTCAGCTTTGGCATGTCCCATTCCCTAAAAGTTGGGAATACTCTGAATGCTAAGAACTCTTGGACTAAATCCCTGGTGCCAATGTGCTCTGCAACAGTCCGAAATTCAATTAGCGCGGTCTGGCATGCGCTATCTGGATCCATGGTGCATTGAGGCCTAGTTTCCCCGAAGGTTAACCTTAAAGGGCTCTGAACCAATTTTTCCTTCTTTTCATCCACTTTGACATAAAACCATTCACCCTTCCAGCCGGCTGGCCATTTTGTACGGTAGCTAATAACTGGGTACTTGGCATCTTTCCGGTATGCAAGATTGTAGCAGCCAAAGTTATCATGTAGCCCGTCTTCTCTAGCTTTTGTCTGATAATGAAGTTCATGCGACCGGCAGAAACCTTCGGCAAGAGGTTCTGCATCCTGGCTTCGGAGTGCCCAGATGTAAACACTTAGCCTGACAATAGCGTTGGGAGTTAATTGATGAAGATAAATTCCAAATCTCTCTAACACATCTGCAACCATCTCATGCAAGGGAAATCTTAGCCCTGCTTTGAAGAAGCTTTTAAAAACCACCACTTCATCTTTTTCGGGCTTCGGGGTAACCTCCTCTCCCCCGAAGCGAATTAGCTCCTTCTTATCTTCTCTGAAATAGCCTAACTTCAATAACTTAGCCATATCACCTTTGTTAATAGTGGATTTCCCAAATTCCAAGTGGCTGGGTTTGGATGGCGTTGCACCGTACTCATCTTCAAATTCAACTTCTTCAACATTAGCTCCTTTCACTTCGGCAGCAGGTGCATCCCCTGATGTTGCCAGCCCGGACCGCCTCATTGCTTCGGAAATAGGAACAGTTTCAGAAGCTTCGGCCTCGTCTCCCTCACGCTCAATCCTGGCAGTGGAGCGCAACCTAGCCATTTGATTATGAGGACCTAAAGGTTTTTTGAATTTAATAACCTTTTTTCCCGAAGCTCTTCTCGTGACGAAGCAGAATCCGAAATGGTGCTTCATTTGAGTGCAAGGATCAAGCTTCGGCTATGGTGAAATTTTTGGCAGCAAAACAGTGCAATTGCAATGAATGATATGGTAACTTTACACCTACCTGTCTATTTATATAGTGCTGCAGGTAAAAAGGTGAATCGTCAAGCCTTTTACACCAGATGGACAGTCGCCCGCACTCACTGAACAGTGGGCCACAAAACCCGAGAAGGTAAATGTGCATGCTGGGACTACTCTGCGCACGGAAGTCATATCGTTTCTCGGCAACGAGCCCAGGGAAGGTGTTTTTCGGACCTTCGGCTACCCGAAGCTTAAGGAGACTTTTTCACGGTTCGAGCTCGTTATGAAAAACGATCTAGCGCCGCGAAGGGGCTAATGTTGAGACCATGCTTCGTCGCCGAAGGTCCTACAGAAAGAAACACCTTCGGCAAATCCGCTTGTATGTAATACCGAAGCTATCGCTCATGAAGCTTCGACACTAGAACGCATCCAAAGACGAAGGACAAACCGACTTAAAGATGGAATGACTTTTTAGTCCATAAAGAGTCTGAGTTACAATTGTGATCTTCTGTAAGGGGCATGGTTGTAATTTCTCACAGGCTACGCCCTGTGCCTATAAATAGGTGAACAGTACTCCTTTACTGTTCACGCAATCTTGTAATTGTTGACGCGGTGCTGCCGAAACGAAAGGTATAAATGTACCTAATTGCCGTGTTTCAATATCCGAATTCATATTATACAGAAAGAGTAAATATTGTTATTTATTTTTATCATTCTGTAACATTTTTGTATTTTATATTTCTTTTTACATTATTTTATCTCTGATCATGAAGATGTAATCTTCGTGATATATTCATAACCTTCGTCCGAAGCTCATTAAATCCACGAAGGAGTAATGTTGCAGCGAACGAAGGGATTTTATATCTAATTCTCTATGTTGCCTTGTTCTTAATTCGAAGCATTTGAGAACAAGTCACCAACACCCACCATGGCTATAAATAGAGGGGCAAGGGCCTCCTCTCATCCCACCCCAAGCCATTTCATGGCAACTCTCTTCCCCCCCACACACCCACTCCATGTTCCACACAAGCACACACTAGCACAAGTATCGTTCGATCGTTCTTCGATCGTTCGTCCCCCTATTCTTAGTTTGTTCGTTCATTCGTCCGATCGTTCATGGTTTGTTTGTCCGTTCGTCCAATCGTTCGATCGTTCGTCCGTTTGTTCGTCCAAATAATCTTTTTCCTGCCGTTATGCTGCCGAAATTCTGATCGTTCGTTTGTTCGATCATTCGATCGTTCATCGTTCGTTCATAGTCCCTATTCATCGTTCATCGTTCGTTCATAGTCTCTATTCATCGTTCTTCCAGATAATCTTTGTCCTGCCGTTATGCTACCGAAATTCCGATCGTTCGTTCGTTCGATCATTCGATCGTTCGCTCATAGTTCCCTATTCATTGTTCATCGTTCGTTCATAGTCCCTATTCATCGTTCATCGTTCATTC
The DNA here is from genome assembly GCF_902167145.1 of Zea mays. Taxonomy (NCBI): domain Eukaryota; kingdom Viridiplantae; phylum Streptophyta; class Magnoliopsida; order Poales; family Poaceae; genus Zea; species Zea mays. The sequence continues at coordinate 152,310,658 of NC_050100.1, forward strand.
ATAATCCCTATTCATCGTTCTTCCAGATAATCTTTGTCCTGCTGTTATGCTGCCGAAATTCCGATCGTTCGTTCGTCCGATCATTCGATCGTTCGTCCGTTCGTTCGTCCAAATAATCTTTTCCTGCCGTTATGCTGCCGAAATTCCGATCGTTCGTTCGTCCAATCATTCGTCCATTCGTTCATAGTTCCTATTCATCGTTCATCGTTCGTTCATACGAACTATTTACTATCACTATTCACCATTACTATTCACCGTTACTATTCATCATTACTATTCATCGTTACTATTCATCGATGATATCTATAATTACTTTTCCATCGCCACTATTCATCGTTACTAATCATCGTTACTATTCATCGGTCATCTAGTTACCCCAAATTTCAACTACTCATACATCATGTTGTCCAGTCCACCTAAGACCAGCCAGACCCATATTCCAGTCATACGAACTCCGGTGACTGTGATTTTCCTTCCAGTAGGGAACTTCCCATCTGGTCACCCATCCTAGGTTTCTCCAAGTTGAGCATGCTTAACTTTGAGATTCCTTCGAACCAGGCTCCCAAACTCATATTCCAATAATTCTCATTTCTAAATTCTTATCAAACTATTCCCTACCCAACCATGTCATCCCTTAAGCATGGTCCATATTCCAGAAAACTCCCAAAATACTCTTGTCCCATATTCTGCCTATAACTCTCCTGTTCATACTAAGTCAGACGATTCATTCGTCACTATTCTCACCAACAGTGAACTTCACTATGCTACACCACATACACCCAGCTATAAATACACCCAGCTACCCTCTCCCTCTCCACACACACTCAACACCCTCAGCCAAGGCGAACACCCCACCCACTCAGTTACTCTGCTCTGCCGGCTACATGCATAGTGTCGCTTCGCCTCCAGTCCACCCTCCTGGTAAGCACCTCTGCTCCACCACTAGTAGTATCTCAACACCACATGACACATATTCTACTCAAGACTCTACCCATCCATGTATCACTATTCTGACCACTATACTAAATATTTGTTGGCATACTTGCTTGTTTGTATGTTTGCTTGTTCACGTTGCATAGTTATCGGAGCGTTCGTGCCGTCTCGTGGAGGCCAGTTCTACAAGTCTACACCAGGCGGTGGAGCCAGAAGCTAGTTCCGCGAGCTCCCCTTTCCCCTTCGCCGAAGCAACTTTAATGGGCGGAAAATTCTATAATGATGTCTGGGTGAATGGCGACCGAGAGCTGGCCCATGAAATTATAAAAAAGAATGAAAAAGACACCCACGACGCCCGGGCAGAAGCAAAGCGAGCTGAAGAAGCTGCAGAACGCGAAAGGCATATAGGTATTATATCTTGATTATCTAGCTTCATTACTTTCTTTAAGGCTTCGAACTTACGTGTTTACCTATTTCAGCTGAACTATCCTCGCCACTGGAGCCGTATGATCCCCTAGCTGATCTAGAGATGAAGGAATCATTGGATATCATAAGCACGGCTGAATCCATCGTTGATGAAGTCATCAACAAATTACTGAACGAAATTGCCAAAAAAGTCCTTAAAGAAGAATAGATTTTATTGTAATAATCATTTTGAGAAGCTTGATGTGTAGAACGAATGAAGAAAGATTAGATCTCTTTGGTAACAAAACTGTGTAATGTTTGAAGTATGTAATATTGAAACAAATATGTAAATTATTGTAATTTATTTCTTTGCGATACATGAAATTTACGCACATACCGTTTTTGAGCTTTCGGCGAAAAAACACCTTCCCTTCTTTTCATGCTTCGTAAAGAAAAAAGATCCCTTCTTATGACAAGGCTGATAAAACTGTATTTCCCAAAGCTTACTTCGTGCCTTAGCACATTTTCAATTTGACGAAGTGTTTGCCGAAGATTGGCTTCGTAAAGAAAAAGATCCCTTCTTATGACAAGGCTGATAAAACTGTATTTCCCGAAGCTTACTTCGTGCCTTAGCACATTTTCAATTTGACGAAGCATTTGTCGAAGATTCTTGTGCTGTTAATGCGATATGATGTATGATGTAATGTTATGCAAAATGATGTGATGATATGATGCAATATGATGAGGATGTCGAAGACACACACCCGCACGCCCACACTGAAATACACAAGCTCTGCATCCCCTTAGGAACGACTTTTGAGTTTCTTCACCTTCTATTTTGGTGATATAAGTTCTGCATCCCCTTAGGAACGACTTTTGAACTTCTTCACCTTATATTTCAGCGGTATAAGTTCTGCATCCCTTTAGGAACGACTTTTGAACTTATTCACCTTATATTTCGGCGGTATTTGGCTTTGCATTCCCTTTGGAACGACTTTTGAGCAAAAAACTTACGCTGCGCTCTCTTAGGAACGACTTTTTATACCTACGTCATTTTTGGCTCTGCATTCCCTCAGGAACAACTTTTGAGCAAAAAACTTACGCTGCGCTCCCTTAGGAACGACTTTTCGTAGCTTCATCCATTTTGGCTATGCATTCCCATAGGAACGACTTTCGAACTTCGTAAATCTATGAAGAAGGTATATTTCATTCTGATACAGGCAGAATTATTACAATAAATTAAAACTAACTTTTCATATCTTGTTCCTTATACAGAAAGCAAAGTGGCATAGAAAATAAAAATATTTCAGAAGTAGGATATTGTTTAGTATATGTGTTTTGATTCTGGTATAGTGTTGTTGACTGTATGAGCTTCGGACTCCTCCCTGAAGTCATGTTGTTGTTGGGGGTGCTGGCGCCCTTCTGGCTACTAGCTTCGGGTGTAAGTAGGTTGCACTGGTGGTGGCGGTGGAAGCTGAGGCCAGGAAGCTTGTGAATGGCTTGCCGAACCGACAGAAGCTGCAGGTTGGTTGCCCACATATTCTAGTATGTAGGGAGAATGGCACGAAGCAGTATGTAGGACCTGCTTCAGCTGATTCTGCCGAGCTTCTGCTTCGACGATCTCTTTTTGCTTTTGAATGGTGATCTGGCATGTTCTTGTTGTGTGGCCCTTGTCTTCACCACAGAATAGGCAATAAATTTTTCTGGGTTGATCCCCATATCTTCCTCCGAAGCCCCTGCCGCCTCTGCCCCTTGGAGCTGGTGCCTGAAGAAGCTTTGCTGCTGTCCTGAAGATTGTGAGCTGTGTTGTGGCCTCTGAAACTAGCCTCCTTTGTCATCGTTCTGAGTGGAGTTGTGGATTGATCTAACGTGCCTAGGGTGGACTCTTCCTCCGAAGCCCCTAGTCATCTTAGAAAACCTATAGTCTTCCTCCCTTCTTTGGTGGAAGTCATTGTCGGCCCGGATGTACTCATCCATTTTCTGAAGCAGCTTCTCCAGAGTCTGAGGGGGTTTCCTGGCGAAGTATTGAGCTATACGCCCTGGCCGAAGACCTTTGATCATGGCCTCAATGACAATTTCATTGGGCACCGTAGGCGCTTGTGCTCTCAGGCGCAAGAACCTTTGGACATATGTCTGAAGGTACTCCTCATGGTCTTGAGTGCAGTGGAATAAGGGTTGAGTAGTGACTGGCTTCGTTTGAAACCCTTGAAAGCTGGTGACCAGCATGTCCTTGAGCTTCTGCCATGACGTGATCGTCCCTGGCCGGAAAGAAGAGTACCATGTCTAGTGTTGGGGACTTGTTCTCAAATGCTATGAGTTAAGAACAAGGCAACACAAAATGTTAAAGGTTAATTTCCTTCATCCTTCGAAGCATTATTTCCCTTAGGATATAATGATCTTCAGACGAAGGTCATGAAGGACATACCTTGATCATCGCGGTATATGTTAATAAAAGAAGAAGCATATGAAATATAAGAGACTACATGAACAATCATATAACATTATTAATTCATCTTCCTTATATTATTATGGGAAAAAGAGAAAGAATATTGAATTACATTTGTATCTTTGGCTTGACAGAAGCTGAAAGTACAAACGTGACGCACCAGCGAATACAAATCAGCATGAACAGTACGGGGGTACTGTTCATCTATTTATAGGCATAGGGCGCAGCCTGTGTAAATTTACATTCATGCCCCTCATATTTACTATTGACTTATGGACAACCCGATGGGGATTAGATAGCCTTTTCCCCCTTTAAGTCGGTTCCTTTTTCTGCCATTAAGCCAAAGCTCCGTTGCACGTAGCTTCGGAGTAACATCAGCCTTCGTCACGACCATGCTTTTCATATCGTGTATGCTTTTAACCAGAGTCCGAAGGTACCTGCTCATATGTTACACTTGGAAAACATTGTTAAATCATGTTTTTGAGGACCTTCGGAAGACGAAGGCCCCCAACAGTAGCCCCTCGCAGTATTAATTTGTTAAGATAACGAATTCAAACTGCGACATGGACGAAGGCCTTAAGCCAAAGATCTGAAAAAAACACCTTCTCTTTGATAGAATAGCAATAAACAATTACAGATGGGGCCCTCCATTTTGCAGCGCACTGGGCGTATAAATAGGAACTCACACCAGCTGCATTTGATACGTTGTTGCTGCCATTTGCATTTTTCCTCAATTTTATAGCTCTTGCTCACTAGGGTTTGCTAGATTTTAAAGCTCTCTGAGCTTCGGTTTAAAAGACGCGTTTTCACCATTTCTGAAGAAAAAATGTCTCATGAAAAGAAGGTTGCTGTTGAGACGAAGCTGACTGAAGAGGAGAAGCTATTTGAGGAGAAGAAGACTGTGGATCCTTATATTGCTGGATTTGTCGAGTCGATGGCAAAAACAAACACAGAGAAAATTACTAAAGAGATATCGGAAGGCTTATCTGAAGATACTGGTGACAGCGAAAGCTATGATGTGGAAAGTGGGGACGAAGATTCTGAGGATCGGCCCTAGAGGCCAAGTCATTCAATCTTCGGAAAATCGACCATCAAACAAAGTCATCTTGAGAACATGAGAGGAAGGTACTTTCGGGATATGTCTACTATGAGGGCTGGTGGAGACAACAACGTCCCTACCCCTGAAGAAAATGAAGTTGTAATTTACCGAAGCTTCTTCAAGGCTGGGCTTTGGTTCCCTTTGAGCAAGTTTGTAGTCGAAGTGTTGAAAACCTACTAGATCTTCCTCCATCATATTACCCCCGAAGCTATAATAAGGATGGGGATTTTTGTCTGGGCAATAAAGAGTTACGGGCTAGAGCCAAGCGCCAAGTGCTTCTACAGTATGCACGAACTTCTATATGAGACGAAGGCCATGGGTAAAGAACAGTACCACAACAACTTCGGTTGTTATGGATTTATCGCTCATCCCAACGCGAGCCACCCGGTGCCAACATTTCGGAAGAGATGGCCCGGAGCTTGGATGGAGGAATGGTTTTATGTGAAGAATGATTTGAAAGCAAGGGAAGACATTAAGGAAGTCATTATGCACCCCATCTGGCCCCGCTTCGGCCTCCGAAGGCCAAAGGTCAAAATTGATGACGCCGCCGAAGCGTGTCAGAAGGCCTTCAGTACTGTTTGCTCCTTCATTGGCACAAGAGATTTAATTCAAGAACATATAGCCTTCAGAGTATGGCCGCTTGCAGAAAGCTGGGAAATGCCGAAGGAGACCATCACTAACTCTAGCGAAGGTGATTTGGTTCGGCTGAAGTATACATTCAGGTTTGGGGATAAGTTTGATGAACCAAAGGATGACTGGCTGAAGTGTATCGAAGCTACAAGTGATGAACTGCTTGGAGCATATTCCAAGGCAGAAGATAATGCACTGTCCGCAGCCTTTGGAGGTTGGGGAAAGAAGAGACTAAATAGAGTTTTTGACGCCATTGGCTTCGTTTACCCCGATTACTGCTATCCGCTGCGGGGACAGGGGAAAAAGAGGAAAGCTGCTACTTCGGCCACCCCAGTTGAGCCTATGCCGAAGGAAAAAAAAGTTGAAGGTTCTGACTCACCGACTGCGTTACATCGAACCGGCCATGTTACCTGAATTTGGCGAAGGGGCCTCTTCGGCTGTCAAAACAAAAGAAACTATTCCTCCTACGTAGAGGGCTGAAGAGCCGGCTGTAATGCCGAAGTTACCTTTAGTTGAGCTAGTTGAGACGAAAGCTGATAAGGATAAGGCTGAAGGGTCAAAAATTGAAGAAATGACAAAAATGCCAGAGATTTTGAGCCCTTCAACAGAGGTAACAGTGCCGAAGGCACAAAAGGGTTCTACCGCAACTCCTAAGAGGACAAGGTTGGCAAATGTGTTAGATGTTGTGTTAGAAACAACAAAAACCTTGAGTCCTGCTCCTTCAAGAAAAATTGCCGAAGCTTCTAAAGCGCAACCCGAAGCTAAAACGAAGCAAGCAGAAGTCGAAGCTGCAACAATTCAAGCTGAAACCGAAGCTGGGCCTTCAGAGCCCACTGAGACAGAGCCTGCCGTAGTTGAAGAAAAGACGACAGCGCAAATTGGGTCTGAAAAGGTTTAAGCTCCTGCCTCCGAAGCTTCAAAAGAAAGCGCTGATTACATCATTCGTCATGCTTCGGGGAAGATACTTTCTCAAGAAGAAAAGCTAGAAGCACTACACTATGCCCAAAAATTAAAATACCCGAAGGGGACATTAGTGTTTAATAGCAGTGGGGAAGAATATTTTTTGTACTGTCTCCCGGATAATAAAGAGATATCCGTTTGCCGGGAGATAGGTACAAGCATCGGATTCCCGAAGCTCGAAGATGGCCTTTCAATCTTATCGAAGGATGAGCTTGCTGACAGCTTAGCGTATAATAGCATAAAGGTATAAAAGCTAATTTTGTATTTGAAAATGAAATATTTTATTTGCCATACTTAATTCTGTCCTCCTCTTGCAGGGCTTAATTCTTAGCAATGCGCTTAGGGCTCAGAAAAACATTGAAGATGAAGGATATACGATGGCTCTGAACAACCTTCGTTCAGAGGTAATCGAATTAAGAAACGAAGGTCTTGAAAAAGACAAAATCTTGATTTCATTGGTAAACAAAGTGAAAGAAGATGAAGCTAGTTTCAAGGCAAAAGCCGAAATTCGAAAGAATGAAATTGAAGACCTTCGGAAACAGCTGACAGAAGCCAAAGAAAAATGCACACTCGCAGAAGCTAACCGAGAGATCAGCGAATATTGGAAGAACTATTTAGAGAAAACTGTTGAAGAACTTCGTATATCCAAGGAAAGATGCTTTGAAAAATCCTTGGACTGTGTGAAGAAAATAAAAACTAGCTTTGCCAACGTGGGTGCCTATTCTACCGAAGAAAACTTCATACGAGGCGACCCTAAAGGTGTTATCGAATGGATAATTGGGGAGCCAAGAGCTTCGAAGAAATCTTAAGTGATCGCGGGGATGTTTGTGCATTTTCCGGTGCGCGTGGGATTTCAGCTATCTTGGAGAATGCGGGATGCGATCACATCAAAACCATGGCCCAGGCCGAAGCTGCCCTCTCCGTAGATGTCACGAAGGATCTTTCAGCTGAAGCAACCTTGATGGGCGGAAAATTTTATAATGATGTGTGGGTGAATGGTGGCCGAGAAATGGCTCATGAAATTATGAAGAAAAGTGAAAAAGACATCCATGACGCCCAGGCCGAAGCAAGGCGAGCTGAAGAAGCTGCTGAGCGTGAAAAACGTATAGGTAATATCTTTTGATGTTCAGCTTCGGAATTTGTTTTTGTGGCTTTGGACTGATTGATTTTTCCACTGCAGCTGAATTATCTCCGCCACCGGAACCGTTCGATCCCCTGGCCGATCCAGAAACGAAGGAAGCACTAGAGGTCATTAATATGGCTGAATCTATTGTTGACGAAGTCATCAACAAATTGCTAAATGAAGTTGCGGAGAAGATCCTGAAAGAAGACTAGTTCTTATTATATAAACATTTTTAGATGGTCAATGTAGCTTTGTTGTAACAAGACTGTAATATTTGATGTGTATATCTTTGAATCTAATATGTAAATTATTCGTAATTCACTTCTTTGCGATGCATGAAACTTTATATACATACCGTTTTTGAGCCTTCGGCAAAAAACACCTTCCCTTCTTTTCATGCTTCGTGAAGAAAAAAACCGTGCTTCATGAAAATATCCATGCTTCGTAAAAACATCCATGCTTCGTGGACAAGGGATCCCTTCTTTTGCAATAGAGCTGATGAAACTGTATTTCTCAGCTTACTTTGTGCCTTAGCACATTTTCATTTTTATAAAACATTCTCCGAAGATCGACTTCGTATTCAATTCGTCTCATTGGTGCGATGTGATGTATGATGTGATGCTATGCGGGATGATATGATGATATGATGCAAAAAATGATGCTAATGCCGAAGACACACACCCACACGCCACACTGAAACACACAATCTCTGCGTCCCCTTAGGAACGATCGGAATCTCTTTGCCGTTTATTTTTCGGCTTTACCGCTTATTTTTCGGTGTAAGTTCTGCATCCCCTTAGGAACATCTTTTGAACTTCTTTGCCTTCTATTTCGGTGGTATAAGTTCTGCATCCCCTTAGAAACGTCTTTTGAACTTCTTCGCTTTATATTTCGGCGGTATTTGGCTCTGCATTCCCTTTGGAACAACTTTTGAGCAGAAAACTTACACTACGCTCCCTTAGGAACGACTTTTTGCAGTTTCGGCAATTTTTAGCTCTGCATTCCCTTAGGAACGACTTTTGAGCTTCGTAAGTCTGTAAAGAAGATATATTTGATTCTGATAAAAGTGAAACTATTACAAGGAATTAAAACTAGATTTACATTGCTTGTTCCTTATTAAAAAATAAAATGACATAGAACATAAAAGTATTTCAGGAGTTGGATATCGCTCAATAAATGTGCATTGATTCTGGGTGTGCTTCAGGAATAGGTCCAGTTGACTGTGCGAGCTTCGGATTCCTCCCTGAACTCCTGTTGCTGTTGGGTGTGCTGGCGCCCTTCTGGCTGCTGGCTTCGGGAATAGGTCGGTTGCAGTGGTGGTGGGGGTGGGAGCTGTGGCCAGGAAGCCTGTGAATGGCTAGCCGAAGCAACATATGCTGCATGATGATTACCCATATATTTTGGTATGTAGGGAGAGTGGCACGAAGCAGTGTGCAAGACCTGCTTCGGCTGATTCTGGAGAGCTTCGGCTCCTGCAATCTCCTTTTGCTTTAGAATGGTGATTTGGCACATTCTTGTGGTATGGCCCTTGTCCTCACCACAGAATAAGCAATAAATCTTCCTTGGCTGATCCCCATATCTTCCTCCGAAGCCCCTGGCGCCTCTGCCCCTTGGAGCTGGTGGCCTGAAAGAGCTTTGTTGTTGCCCCTAAGATTGTGAGGTGTACTGTGGCCTCTGAAGCTGGCTTCCTTTGTCGTCATTCTGACTAGAATTGTGGATGGACCTGACATGCCTTGGGTGGATTCTTCCTCCGAAGCCCCTGGTCATCTCCGAGATTCTGTAAGCTTCCTCTGTTCTTTGATGGAAGTCGTTGTCAGCCTGTATGTATTCATCCATAGCAGCTTCTCCAGAGTTTGTGGGGGCTTCCTGGCGAAGTACTGAGCCGTGGGTCCTGGCCGAAGACCCTTAATTATGGCTTCAATGACAATTTCATTGGGCACTGTGGGCGCTTGTGCCCTCAGTCGCAAGAATCTTTGGACATACGCCTGGAGGTATTCCTCAAGGTCTTGCATGCACTAGAACAAGGCCTGAGCTGTGACTGGCTTCGTCTGAATGCCTTGGAAAATGGTCACCAGCATGTCCTTGAGCTTCTGCCACGACGTAATTGTCCCTGGCCGAAGGGAAGAATACCATGTCTAAGCCACGTTCCGTACTGCCATGACGAAGGACTTAGCCATGACAGCTGCATTGCCTCCGTATGAGGATATTGTTGCCTCATAGCTCATCAAAAATTGTTTTGGGTCTGAGTGCCCATCGTACATGGGTAGCTGTCACACCCGGGCTTTAAGGAACAAAGCCGGGTGCATCTCATACATGCGCCAAAGAAGACAACATATATAATAACAGAGTGTATAGAGATAAATGTCATAAAACATCAGAGTATTTATTACATAGCGGAAGACTTAATACAAAATAAAAGAATAAACATAAAACGAACTAAGGATCGTCGGCGCCAATGTCAACTGAGAAACGCCACCTAGATCAGATCAAACTCCTCGCCCTGTGGCTCCTCCTGAACCACCTGCTCTTCTCCTGTGAGGGGGGTGTGAGACAGCAAGAGTGAGCTCACATACGTTCATCGCTCAACAAGTTGTGGGGAATAATATGGCATAAACTCACCAAAGGTGGGAGTTCATGAAGTGTAAGGCTGACCAATGATATAAGGCTGAAGCTGAGCATTGCTTTTATAAGTTGGTCAAAATTTTATTAGCAGTTACTAAGTGTAAGTGTATACCAAACCTTAGAAATAATAAGTAAAAGTAATAATAAAATAATCCCAAATGCAATGAAATGACAAGTTAAGTTTAAGTTCCATAGATTAATCATGTGAGTGTCCGAGCCGCTCATGACCGTGAGCACGGCTAGTATACCAGTTTTACACTCTGCAGAGGTTGCACATCTTTACCCACAAGTCGTGTTACCCATTTGCCACAGAGTTGATCAGACTCCATACACCTCTACCAAGGAAGCGAGGCAGGGTACCACTACGAGGCCTTTACAAAGTTCCACTAGCTTCAGACTACCCGCTACAGTTTATAGGAAGCTCCAGTGCAGGGTTCTTGCCTGACCGCCATCGCAGCAAAATCAACCCAAGGACCTCCCTACACTGACCACTCCCCTACTGCCCTTGCCCCTTTCAGGTAAGGTAGCCCTCCACTAGCTTTCCTAGTTAATCAGCCAAGGGCGTCCCATTAAACCCTTGTGGTAGCACTGTTTTCCCGGGTGGTTCTCCATGTTCCCATTAACATAATGATCTTATTATGAATAATAATAATAATAAACAGATAAAAAAGTATAACAATGAGTGATGAATATCTTTATACCCAAAGCCACATAAAGCAATAGCATGTACTACCCAAAAATTTAGTAGTAAAACCACTGGTGAAACAAGGTATAAAGATAGTCAAAATCTAGGGTATCCTATTGGGTCCCATCAAAATTATCCTATGCAGATCATTATGATTAATAAGAACATGAATGGGTAAAAGAAGTGATCAAGGGCACAACTTGCCTTCAACGAGCTCCTGCTCAGCAGTCTCTACCAGCTGAACCCCGGAATCCTCTGTAGCTTGCTCGTCTACTCGCATCAACACAATACATACATAGTATAGCAACAATTAACATCACACCAAGCATGTACACAAAGTATACAGTAAAAATCTACACATTAAAATGAGATCATAGGAACTGGAATTATTAATTTTGGAGTTACAGATTTTTAGATATGAATTTCTGATGCTTTTATGTACTTAATACAAGATTAAGTATTAGATAAATTTAAATGAGTCTTTCATGCCAAAACAGAGGCACTAATGGTTAGACAATAATATTATGAAAATTTAGAAACTGGAATGAACTAATTTGGAGTTCATATGCATTTTCTATGAATTATTCAAATTCTAGCTATTGTTTTTATTTTAAAAACTCATTTTCTAATTCATTTCTCTGATTTAATAACCCTATGGACTGGGCCTCAATAACAGAGAATAGCAGGGGCTACGGTGCAAGAATTCCACAGACTCAGGGAGTTTCTGGCGTGGACGGCGGGTTGATATATATAAAAGACAGGGTCTCTTTTATAAAATGTACCCGCGAAGGGGTATGCACGGTTTCTGGCCGCCCGATCGCGAATCAAGGGCCACGATTAGATCTAGGTATCATCAACCAGTACACGATGACCGCCCTCGGATTGAGGATCTACGGCCCGGATCTACTCACCCCATCTTCCAATCTACACCGCACATCAACAAATGGATGCCCCGGATTTACTCACGCGAAACGGTAAGCCATCGCCTAATTCCGACCGTCCAATATGAGATCCACGACATAGGTGTCGTCATCCTCCATACGGAGCTGGGCGAGACCGACGGCGGCGAAGCGCCGATGTGCTCCCGCCGGCAACCCGCCAATCCCTCTTCTCTGTATAAATCTGAACGCGACGAGTGCTACACGACGTGGGAGGTACGACGGACACGATGGAGGGGCTCTCACCTTGGTTCACGGCGACAGCAGGTCTGGCCACGGGTAATGGCGGCGCGACGACGGATCGTGAGCCACGGCGAGTACTTGGGTGCTCCTGAGATGAGGACAAGCCTGGGCAGGCTTTGCGCCAGATTCAAGGGACCCAGCGACGGCGTTAGCGTGAACCAATGGCGGCGGCTAGACCGAGCTCCAATCCGGCGGATTTGGGACGGCGATTTCTCCTACGCCATGGATTTGAGTGGGGTTCTGTGTGGTTTGGATAGAATACACGAGAAAGGGGCGGTATCCATCCTTTAATAGGAGCTCGGAAGTCTCCATGTACGCCCGACATGCATGGATGAGGTTACGGAGTCCGTTGCGAGCTGGCCGGAGTGCGGCGCTCGGGGGAAGATCCACAGGAGCTCGCCTGACATATGGGGCCCGCGCGGCAGTGGCACGGACGAGAGCACATATCCACGGACGCTGGTCGAGATGGCCCACCCGCCAGCGAGAAGGAAACCGCGCGCGGGGGAGAAGAATCTGTGTTGTGGGAACCCTCTGTCGGCGCACGTCCGCGGGAGCAAGACGGGCCGCGCGGCGGTAAAGGGAAAATGGGCCGAAAGGGGCACTCCGGGCCCATTCGGGTTCTGGTTCTTTTTTTTATTCTTTTCTGTTTTATTATTTTTTTTCTTCTTCTTTTCATTTTCAAATTTCAAATTTGAATGTGGATCTTGTTATGAATCTAACCCTTGTACAAATGTTCGACTTCGTTTCTCTAGTGTAAGAATAGTATTTGTTTTTATATATTTATTCTCACCCACAAAATATTTTATTTATCCTCCTTTCTAAATTCCAGAATTTCTTTTACATCTTAAATTCCACTTTGGCCATTAGTATATTTCTTTTCACATTATTTTTATGTTGTCACGGAGTGCACACAAGGGTGAAAAACCAGCATGATGCATATTTTAATGGTATAGCTTTTATATTAGTTATTTGTCTTTAAAGATGATACTCACTTGTGATGATAAGTAGATGCAATATACACAATTACATAAAGGAAAATAATTTTTTTTTCCTTTACAATTTGGGTATTACAAATCCTACCCCCCTTAAAAATAATCTCGTCCTCGAGATTTAGGAAGAACGAGGGAAAAGATGGGGAAAGTCTATGCGAAGCTCTTCTTCTCTCTCCCAAGTTGCTTCATCTTCTCCATGGTGACTCCATTGCACTTTGCACATCTTTATAACCTTATTTCTTGTAACTCGAGTCAAAGTGTCCAGGATCTTGATAGGGTACTCAGCATAAGTCAGATCATCTTGAACACTAAGGCCCTCCATTGATAGTTGCTCCTCAGGTACCCTGAGGCACTTCTTTAGCTGGGACACATGAAATACATCATGTACATCTGACAGGTGATCGGGTAGTTCTAGTTGATATGCAACTTCTCCCACTCACTTTAAGATCAAGAAAGGTCCAATGAAGCGAGGGGACAACTTTCCTTTAACTTTAAATCTCCTCATACCCCGGATCGGTGACACCTTCAGATACACGTGATCACCCTCCTTAAACTCCAGTAGTCTTCTCCTATTATCAGCATAGCTCTTTTGCCTGGATTGTGCAATTCTTAAATTTTCTCTTATCATTCGAACTTGTTCTTCTGCCACTTGTATAAGTTCAGGCCCAAAGAATTGTCTTTCTCCAGTCTGATCCCAATACAGTGGAGTCCTGCACTTTAAGCCAGGTGCATCTTCAAACTGGCCTGGTAGCTATTATTATAAGAGAACTCTGCATATGGTAAGCTCTTATCCCAACTTCCACCATGTTTAAGAGCACAAGCTCTTAACATATCCTCTAGCACTTGATTAGTCCTCTGTCTGTCCATCAGTCTGGGGATGGTAGGCTGAACTGAAATTCAACTTTGTATCCAAGCTCTCATGCAACTTCTTCCAAAACCGAGAAGTAAATTGTGATCCTCGATAAGACACGATCTTCTTAGGCACTCCATGTAGACAAACTATCCGAGTCATATACAATTCTGCGAGCTTGGCTCCCGTATAATTAGTCCTCACTGGTATGAAATGAGCCACTTTTGTCAATCTGTCCACAATCACCCAAATAGAGTCATATCCTGCTGGAGTGCGGGGTAGTCCAACAATGAAATCCATACCAGTTTCTTCCCATTTCCACTCAGGTATCTTCAATGGGTGCAATAGTCCAGCTGGTCTCTGATGTTCGGCCTTGACTCTTTGACACACATCACACTTAGCCACATGTGCAGCAACATCTCTTTTCAATCCATACCACCAATACTTTTGCTTCAAATCTTGATACATCTTAGTGCTACCAGGGTGGATAGAATAATCAGAATCATGGGCTTCTTTCAATATAGTCTCACGGAGGCTATCAATCTCTGGAACACATATCCGATCTTTGAACCATATAGTACCTTGCTCATCCTCCGTGAATTCCGGAACTCGACCTTCCGTAATCAGATCCTTAATCTCTTGAATTTTAGCATCACCAACCTGACCTTTACGAATCTCTTGCTCCAAGGTAGGTTCCAACTCAATGGTAACTCCTTCAGTACGAGTAACAATTCCCAAATTGAGTCTCTCAAAGTCTTTTGCTAATTCATCGGGCAGTTGGACGACAAAAGCGGAGTGAACATGCTCCTTCTGACTCAAGGCATCTGCAACCAAATTTGCCTCACCCGGGTGTTAATGGATCTCCAAATCATAATCCTTAATAGCTCCAACCAACGGCGTTGCCTAAGGTTGAGATCCTTCTGAGTGAATATATACTTCAAACTCTTATGATCCGTGTACACTTGGCACTTAGTTTTCCCATAATGTAATGTCTCCAAATCTTAAGCGCATGCACAACGGCAGCCAGTTCTAAATCATGAGTGGGGTAGTTCAATTCGTGTTTCCGAAACTGACGAGACGCATAGGCGATCACATGTCCTTCTTGCATGAGCACACATTCTAATCCTTGGCCACATGCATCACAATAAATGTCAAATATCTTCTGTAGGTCTGGCATAACCAACACTGGTGGCGACATCAACTTCTTTAATTCATCAAAGCTTTCTTGGCACTTCTCATCCCACTTAAATTCTTTTCCTTTCTCTAGAAGCGATGTCATAGGCTTAGCAATCTTAGAGAATCCTTCAATAAATCTCCGATAATATCCTGCGAGTCCCAAGAAACTCCAAATCTCAGTAACTGTAGTGGGCACTCTCCACTCCATTATCTCCTTCACTTTAGCAGGATCCACTGCTATTCCTCCATTAGAAATAATATGTCCAAGGAATGGCACCTTATCAATCCAAAACTCGCACTTATTGAACTTGGCATAGAGTTGATTATCTCGTAGCTTCTGTAGCACCAACCTTAGATGTTCTTCATGATCACTTTCACTCCTAGAATAGATAAGAATATCGTCGATGAACACCACGACGAATCTGTCCAAATACTCCATAAACACCTTGTTCATCAAATTCATAAAATAAGTTGGTGCATTGGTTAATCCAAACAACATAACAGTGAACTCATATAATCCATATCGGGTTGAGAATGTCGTCTTGGGGATATCCGATGGTCTAATCTTCACTTGGTGATAACCCGATCGGAGATCAATCTTCGAGAATACCCTGGCACCTCTCATCTGATCAAATAAATCCTCAATACGGGGTAATGGATACTTGTTCTTCACAGTAACATCATTAAGTGATCTATAGTCCACACACATCTGTTGCGATCCATCCTTCTTCTGTACAAACATAACTGATGCTCCCTAAGGTGAGAAATTCGGACGAATGTACCTAGCCTCTTGTAACTTCGTTAACTGCTTCTTAAGTTCTTTTAACTCTTCTACAGACATCTTGTATGGTCGTTTGGAAGTAAGAGTAGTCCCAGGTAAGAGATCTATGACAAACTCAACTTCCCTATCTGGTGGCATCCCTGGTAACTCCTCTAGAAAGACATCCGAAAAATCCTTAACCACACGGATGTTTTCACCAACAAATTTCCCATCTACTAAGAATGCCACTAGTCTATAAGCGGTAGTTACTGCAATTCCAACTTTAAATCTTTCTCCTTCGGAACGGGTGAGTTCTATGGTTCCTTTAGCATAGTGTATATACTGCCTTTGCCTTTCTTAACCATGACATACCAAGGATCACGTCTATAGTGCTCTCTTCTAACACTATAGGGTAGCCCATCGGGGTTAGAAATACAAGGTAAGAAAGGAAGAATTGTAGACAAGGCGAGTAATTACGAGAAATGTTACTGCGGGGGATTTATTAGTTAAGTAGATTAGTGTGTTATCCACTAAAGCTAATACATTACCTTATGGTGGAACATGCTAAGATGCCCAACTATACTATTTCAATCAATCAAAGAAGCAAATCAAGCATTTAACATCAGAACAATCAAACAACATTTAAATAGAGAAAATAGTTTTAAATTTTTGTCTTAGGTTCCCTATCTCTTAAAAAGATCATAGTGGTAGGATTCCAAGGTTTGAAATCCATCTTGTCTTAGAGTAGAAAAGATAAGATTAATCAGAGTAGAATAGCAAAAGGTGAGACAGGATCAAGATAAGGTAAGTATGGAATGAATCAGAGTAAGATAAGTAGGTAAGGGTTTGTCCATTTCTATCTAGGTTTCGTCCTACAGTCAACATTTCCTTTGATACCACTTCTGTCACACCCGGGCTTTAAGGAACAAAGCCGGGTGCATCTCATACATGCGCCAAAGAAGACAACATATATAATAACAGAGTGTATAGAGATAAATGTCATAAAACATCAGAGTATTTATTACATAGCGGAAGACTTAATACAAAATAAAAGAATAAACATAAAACGAACTAAGGATCGTCGGCGCCAATGTCAACTGAGAAACGCCACCTAGATCAGATCAAACTCCTCGCCCTGTGGCTCCTCCTGAACCACCTGCTCTTCTCCTGTGGGGGGGTGTGAGACAGCAAGAGTGAGCTCACATACGTTCATCGCTCAACAAGTTGTGGGGAATAATGTGGCATAAACTCACCAAAGGTGGGAGTTCATGAAGTGTAAGGTTGACCAATGATATAAGGCTGAAGCTGAGCATTGCTTTTATAAGTTGGTCAAAATTTTATTAGAAGTTACTAAGTGTAAGTGTATACCAAACCTTAGAAATAATAAGTAAAAGTAATAATAAAATAATCCCAAATGCAATGAAATGACAGGTTAAGTTTAAGTTCCATAGATGAATCATGTGAGTGTCCGAGCCGCTCATGACCGTGAGCACGGCTAGTATACCAGTTTTACACTCTGCAGAGGTTGCGCATCTTTACCCACAAGTCGTGTTACCCATTTGCCACGGAGTTGATCAGACTCCATACACCTCTACCAAGGAAGCGAGGCAGGGTACCACTACGAGGCCTTTACAAAGTTCCACTAGCTTCAGACTACCCGCTACAGTTTATAGGAAGCTCCAGTGCAGGGTTCTTGCCTGACCGCCATCGCAGCAAAATCAACCCAAGGACCTCCCTACACTGACCACTCCCCTACTGCCCTTGCCCCTTTCAGGTAAGGTAGCCCTCCACTAGCTTTCCTAGTTAATCAGCCAAGGGCGTCCCATTAAACCCTTGTGGTAGCACTGTTTTCCCGGGTGGTTCTCCATGTTCCCATTAACATAATAATCTTATCATGAATAATAATAAAAATAAACAGATAAAAAAGTATAACAATGAGTGATGAATATCTTTATACCCAAAGCCACATAAAGCAATAGCATGTACTACCCAAAAATTTAGTAGTAAAACCAGTGGTGAAACAAGGTATAAAGATAGTCAAAATCTAGGGTATCCTATTGGGTCCCATCAAAATTATCCTATGCAGATCATTATGATTAATAAGAACATGAATGGGTAAAAGAAGTGATCAAGGGCACAACTTGCCTTCAACGAGCTCCTGCTCAGCAGTCTCTACCAGCTGAACCCCGGAATCCTCTGTAGCTTGCTCGTCTACTCGCATCAACACAATACATACATAGTATAGCAACAATTAACATCACACCAAGCATGTACACAAAGTATACAGTAAAAATCTACACATTAAAATGAGATCATAGGAACTGGAATTATTAATTTTGGAGTTACAGATTTTTAGATATGAATTTCTGAAGCTTTTATGTACTTAATACAAGATTAAGTATTAGATAAATTTAAATGAGTCTTTCATTCCAAAACAGAGGCACTAATGGTTAGACAATAATATTATGAAAATTTAGAAACTGGAATGAACTAATTTGGAGTTCATATGCATTTTCTATGAATTATACAAATTCTAGGTATTGTTTTTATTTTAAAAACTCATTTTCTAATTCATTTCTCTAATTTAATAACCCTATGGACTGGGCCTCAATAACAGAGAATAGCAGGGGCTACGGTGCAAGAATTCCACAGACTCAGGGAGTTTCTGGCGTGGACGGCGGGTTGATATATATAAAAGACAGGGTCTCTTTTATAAAATGTACCCGCGAAGGGGTATGCACGGTTTCTGGCCGCCCGATCGCGAATCAAGGGCCACGATTAGATCTAGGTATCATCAACCAGTACACGATGACCGCCCTCGAATTGAGGATCTACGGCCCGGATCTACTCACCCCATCTTCCAATCTACACCGCACATCAACAAATGGATGCCCCGGATTTACTCACGAGAAACGGTAAGCCATCGCCTAATTCCGACCGTCCAATATGAGATCCACGACATAGGTGTCGTCATCCTCCATACGGAGCTGGGCGAGACCAACGGCGGCGAAGCGCCGATGTGCTTCCGCCGGCAACCCCCAATCCCTCTTCTCTGTATAAATCTGAACGCGACGAGTGCTACATGACGTGGGAGGTACGACGGACACGATGGAGGGGCTCTCACCTTGGTTCACGGCGACAGCAGGTCTAGCCACGGGTAATGGCGGCGCGACGACGGATCGTGAGCCACGGCGAGTACTTGGGTGCTCCTGAGATGAGGACAAGCCTGGGCAGGCTTTGCGCCAGATTCAAGGGACCCAGCGACGGCGTTAGCGTGAACCAATGGCGGCGGCTAGACCGAGCTCCAATCCGGCGGATTTGGGACGGCGATTTCTCCTACGCCATGGATTTGAGAGGGGTTCTGTGTGGTTTGGATAGAATACACGAGAAAGGGGCGGTATCCATCCTTTAATAGGAGCTCGGAAGTCTCCATGTACGCCCGACATGCATGGATGAGGTTACGGAGTCCGTTGCGAGCTGGCCGGAGTGCGGCGCTCGGGGGAAGATCCACAGGAGCTCGCCTGACATATGGGGCCCGCGCGGCAGTGGCACGGGCGAGAGCACATATCCACGGACGCTGGTCGAGATGGCCCACCCGCCAGCGAGAAGGAAACCGCGCGCGGGGGAGAAGAATCTGTGCTGTGGGAACCCTCTATCGGCGCACGTCCGCGGGAGCAAGACGGGCCGCGCGGCGGTAAAGGGAAAATGGGCCGAAAGGGGCACTCCGGGCCCATTCGGGTTCTGGTTCTTTTTTTTATTCTTTTCTGTTTTATTATTTTTTTTCTTCTTCTTTTCATTTTCAAATTTCAAATTTAAATGTGGATCTTGTTATGAATCTAACCCTTGTACAAATGTTCGACTTTGTTTCTCTAGTGTAAGAATAGTATTTGTTTTTATATATTTATTCTCACCCACAAAATATTTTATTTATCCTCCTTTCTAAATTCCAGAATTTCTTTTACATCTTAAATTCCACTTTGGCCATTAGTATATTTCTTTTCACATTATTTTTATGTTGTCACGGAGTGCACACAAGGGTGAAAAACCAGCATGATGCATATTTTAATGGTATAGCTTTTATATTAGTTATTTGTCTTTAAATATGATACTCACTTGTGATGATAAGTAGATGCAATATACACAATTACATAAAGGAAAATATTTTTTTCCTTTACAATTTGGGTATTACAGTAGCTAAGGTGGCTTGTAGGATTGTGGCCATGGGATAGCCTGCAGTTCCGCTGCCAAGGGAGAAGCATCATCAAAAGTTAAGTTATCATGATTAAAATCATCATACCATCCATCTTCGTTGAATAAGCCTTCCTGATGAAGCTCCCTGTGTTGGGGCCTTCGGTCCTGTTCATCTTGAGCAAGATGACACACTTCTTCAGTAGCTTCGTCGATCTTCCTTTGAGGATCGGCCAGCCGAGCCATCTTCTCCTTCTTCCTTTGCACTTGTTGATGGATGATTTCCGTGTCCCTGATCTCTTGGTCCAACTCCTCCTCCTAGAGTGTTGGACTGGTGGCCTTTATCTTCTGGTTTCGAGCCTCTCGGAGAGAGAAAGTCTCCTGGTTTGTGTCCAGTGGCTGCAGTACAACAGCCCCTGGCGCAATTATATTCTTCGACGGCATGACGAAGGTCAGTGCTTGCCGAAGGTGGTCGAATGAGTTCACCGGAGGTGGGCACCAATGTTGGAGACTTGTTCTCAAATGCTATGAGTTAAGAACAAGGCAACACAAAATGTTAAAGGCTAATGTCCTTCGTCCTTCGAAGCATTATTTCCCTTAGGATATAATGATCTTCAGACGAAGGTCATGAAGGACATACCTTCATCATCGCGGTATATGTTAATAAAAGAAGAAGCATATGAAATATAAGAGACTACGTGAACAATCATATAACATTATTAATTCATCTTCCTTATATTATTATGGGAAAAACAAAAAGAATATTGAATTACATTTGTACCTTTGGTTTGACAGAAGGTGAAAGTACAAACGTGACGCACCAGCAAATACTAATCAGCGTGAACAGTACGGGGGTACTATTCATCTATTTATAGGCACAGGGTGCAGCCTGTGTAAATTTACATTCATGCCCTTCATATTTAATATTGACTTATGGACAACCCGACAGGGATTAGATAGCCTTTTCCCCCTTTAAGTTGGTTCCTTTTTCCGCCATTAAGCCGAAGCTCCCTTGCACGTAGCTTCGGAGTAACATCAGCCTTCGTCACGACCATGCTTTTCATATCGTGTATGCTTTTAACCAGAGTTCGAAGCTACCTGCTCATATGTTACACTTGGAAAACATTGTTAAATCATGTATTTGAGGACCTTCGGAAGACGAAGGCCCCCAACATCTGGGCCACACTTCGGACTGCCATGACGAAGGACTTCGCCATGACTGCAGTATTGCCCCCGTACGAAGATATAGTTGCTTCGTAGCTCATCAAGAATTGCTTCGAATCTGAGTGTCCGTCGTACATGGGGAGCGGAGGTGGCTTGTATGATGGGGGCCATGGAGTAGCCTGCAGTTCTGCTGATAGAGGAGAAGCATCATCAAAACCAAAATTTCCATGATGGAAATCATCATACCAATCGTCATCATTGTAGGAATTTTCTTGACGAAGCTCTCTTTGTGGATGTCTTCGGTCCTGGTCATCTTGAGTAAGATGACATATTTCTTCAGCAGCTTCATCGATCTTCTTTTGTAGATCGAAAAGACGAAGCATTTTTTCTCTCTTCTTTTCGACCTACTGATGGATAGCTTCGAGATCCCTTATCTCCTGGTCCAACTCCTCCTCTTGGGGTGTCGGACTTGTAGCCTTCCTCTTTTGAGTTCGAGCTTCACATAGCGTGTCCTGGTTGACGTCCAGTGGCTGCAGTGCAGCCCCTAGCCCTGAAGAAGTTTTCTTCGGCGGCATGACGAAGGTCACAGCTTGCCGAAGGTGGTCGATTGAGTTCACCGGAGGTGGGCGCAAATGTTGGGGACTTGTTCTCAAATGCTATGGATTAAGAACAAGGCAACACAAAATGTTAAAGGTTAATACCCTTCGTCCTTCAAAGCATTATCTCCCTTAGGATATAATGATCTTCAGACGAAGGTCACGAAGGACATACCTTCATCATCACAGTATATGTTGATGAAAGAAGAAACATATGAAATATAAGAGGCAACATGAATAATCATATGATATTATTAATATCTCTTCTTTTCATTATCATGGATAAACAAAAACAATATTGAATTACATTTGTACCTTCGACTTGACAGAAGGTAAAAGTCCAAGCATGACGCATGAGCGAATACAAGTTAGCGTGAACAGTATGGGGGTACTGTTCATCTATTTAAAGGAACAGGGCGCAACCTATGTAAAATTACATTCATACCCTTTATGTTTACTGTTGACTTAATGACAATCCAAGGAGGACCAGATAGCCTTTTCCCCTTTAAGTCGGTTCCTTTTTCTGCCGTTGAGCCGAAGCTTCCTTGCACATAGCTTCGGAACTAGTTCAACCTTCGTCACGATCATGCTTTTCAGATTGTGTATAGCTTTATTCCAAGTCCGAAGGTTCCTGTTCATATATTACACTTGGGAAATATTGTTAGTCGTGTTTTTGAGGACCTTCGGAAGACGAAGGCCCCCAACAGTACTCTACATTAACTCTTGGAATATTAATGTTAGGTGATTTAGAAATAAACTTTTTTAGCTATACGTAAAATTTCTTTCTAGAAAGAAAAGGATAGAACCCAAAAGTCTATTATTAGTAATGAAGAAAATAATTATTTTCCGTAGAGTTTGTTAAGACATTTTATTTACATTATACTAGATAAACTAGAGTCATAGTCACCTACTCATATTTCCACCAATGATAACTCAAAGTAGAAGTCATAGTGGATTAATAAGTATTTATGCTTTAGACGTATTTATGAGTATAGTTGTGTGATATATGAATGTATATGTAATGGTGTATGTTTATTTATTTGGCGTACATATTCTTTTGTATGTACGATACGGAAATCGATGCTAGAAGTTGACTGTGAGGTAGACGAACCAAACACATTTGAGGACGACCCATAGGACACTTCCGAGCAAGGCAAGTGGATTCTCCCTCTGCATTTCTATTTGTACCGAAATAATGCATACAATAATGTTTACTTTGGATACATATTGCATAATTTGATGGGATTTGTCTAAATAAGGATTTCCTGGCCCACATATGTTATGCATTCGGTTTTGCCCCCAGAACCGGGTGTGACAATATGCTAAGTTATTTCAAAGATAGAAGTAGTACAAACATTAATTTCAAACAAAAATGGAACACAAATTGGCTAAGCTTAAAAGAAGGTTCTTACTTTAAAGTTGGAATAAAACAGACTCCCTATGATATGCTGGCGCCTATAATGTCACACCCCAGGTGTTACCTAGAGCCCGGGCCAAAGAAGCACACTTGTGTCCTACTCACATTATAAGCTAGAATGGAAAGTGCAGGAACTCAAAGTTAGAGGCATGATTAAGATAAGCATTAACCATAACAAGAAAGAAACCCTATCCTTCATACAAGGTTCACCCACAAATAAGATTCTGAAACCCTAATTCCTTCTTAAGCCCTTAAACCCTAACCATGGGATTAAAGGGGAAAGAGTGGGCAAATGACCAAAACATAAGAATGGACCTTTACTAAAGATGAAGGGTATTAGTAAAGCTACAAAATTTATTAAGAGAAGTGTTACAAAAAGGCACCACAAAAACCTCAAAACAATTCACCAAGTGGGGGAGCACACTAGACCATTTAAAATTTTCTAAGTCCCCAAAACCACCCCGTAGCCCAAAGATCAAAGGTGTTCACCTTTGTGCTGGCACCAAAACCCCTTGGTCCAAATAACAAAAAGTGGACAAACTACCTAAGTCACACCCTGGAAAAAATTTGAACCCAAGCCAAGACCATTTGACAAGGTTTGACATCAGTTTTGTCTCGGGATGAACAGTGCCGACAGACCCGACTTGGCGCCCACGTACCTTGTGACCTAGGGCAAATCTTCCATTGGAACTTACACGAACTAGCTAGCCCTAGGTGCCAGGAAGAGATCTTGCACAAGACCCTTGGCAAGATTCGCACGTTTGTGATCCCACCAGCAGGCGTTTGAACAAGGGTAGAAACAAACGCCCACGTGTTCGACGCGTTCTAGCGCGCCAGAGCACGCCCTCGGCGCTTCGCCGATGCGCGCAGCCCCGCGCCCGTGCCCGTGGCTATAAAAGCCATCCTAGCCTCGACCGTACACCCCCGAGCGTCACTGACCCAACCCGAGCTCAAGTTCGCCGGATTTGCCTTGTGAGCGAGGTGCCAGCGGCCGCACAAGCCACGACCACCGTAGACCGGCCAACCCAGCCACTCCCCGCCCCGTCTGACCCTCGGGTTAGCTTCTACGGACTTCAGTGAAGCTCCCAGAGTCGGGGATTGGACTTTACCTCACCGGAGATGCCGGATCAACGTCACCGGACTTCAATCGATCGCCGGCGCACGTAGACCGAGCTCCATGGTAAGTCGTTCGTCGATTCCTTGCACCTATAGCGTCCTTAGCACACTGTGAAGCTTCTTGTGCCACTTGATTGAGCAATACCGCCGTGAGCAGGCCGGAGCGCACGCCGTCGACGAGCCCAACCGCCTGCGCACGTGGTCAGACCAATTCCGGCCATCACCGTCGACGAGTCGCACCTCGACGTGACCGCCAGGACCTCCCGGAGCTAACCCCGCCCTTCACCGGACCTCCCTCGCCGCCGGTAAGCCGCGCCACCCTTTTTCCTCTTCGCGGTTACTGTTTCAAGGGGGGAGGGAGCTCGGTTGAAAAGAAGAAGTCGGGGGAGTTTTTGCGTAGTCAGTGACTCAGAGGAATAGTCCCGTAGGGGTATGGTTTAAAGAATTAGTTAAGGGAAACCCCAAGGGCCTCGGTGTAAACTGGTTTTTCATTAAACCTTTTAAGCATTATTCTTTTAAATGCAGACAGAGCTTACAAAATTCATAACTCCAATTTTGTCTAGCCAAATTTGGTCAAACTAATTTTGCTAGGTTCTAAATAATATGAACTACTTAGGAAAAATACCAAACACCTAGAGTACTGCAAGAATTTTTAAAGTTTTGATTTAAATAGTAAACTGACCAAAAGCTAAATAAAGAAGGGAAAAATAGCTATACTGTTGGACTGAAGTTAAGAAAAATCAGAGAGATACTAAACCACTAACTAGCCTGTTTAAAAATAATAACCCCCCCCCCCCCCGTACACCAGATTAGGGAGAGATTTACCATTAAAACATGGAGTTTCAAATAAGAACCAGAGGCCAACCACATTTTTACTAGCTTACTTTATAGTTCACTAGAAAGTTTTGTTGAGCCCTCTGTTAGTACAAAAGACATGCACCACATTTTATTTCATGAAAACAATGAAAACTTAGAAAAAACCAAGAAAAATAACCCGAAGGAGAACCCACCCCAATCCTTGGGATAACTAGTAAAATGCAAGTATGAGTCTAAGAAAAATATAAGTCCTGTTGTTTGACATTTTTCAAATAACAAGTTAGTTATAAGTACATTTTTGGCATTAAACTTTAGAAAACCACAACTAAATACCCAGTGGGTGTTTTTTCTGTAAATTCTGGCACAGAGACCTATTATCACCCATGAATCTTAGCAAAAATAAATTTTAGTCCATAAACCTCCCCAAAATCAGAGTTATAGTGTAAAGTGCCCTTTTACCCTTACTTTTGTTATTTTTGCACAAGGATTATCTAAATTAGTTTCAACCTCAAAATTTTAGAATAAACAACAGAAGTCAATGTTTACCCACTGTAATTTTTGTAACATTTTTGGAAAATTCTAAATTACCATGGTAGTTCAAAAGCACTCAATAAGAAGCACAATAGAAAGTAAAATGAGAATTATGGGAGAAATTAGTGGTATGCAAATTAAATCCTCCAAGAGCCCAAACAAACATCAAAGGGATGACCAAAATTTTTAAGTTCATTCAAGACCCTAAAATGAGTGTATAAAACCCTTAAGGCCGACGAAGAAAACCCTAGTGCACCCATTGTTTTAATACTGTTTCACCATA
This sequence comes from Zea mays, assembly GCF_902167145.1. Classification (NCBI taxonomy): domain Eukaryota; kingdom Viridiplantae; phylum Streptophyta; class Magnoliopsida; order Poales; family Poaceae; genus Zea; species Zea mays. The sequence continues at coordinate 152,336,631 of NC_050100.1, forward strand.
CATAGTATTTACAAATTGGCATATCATTAATATATGTGTACCTTATTCATTGCATTCGATAGATTGTAATCTCGCTGACGGAGAGTACATCCTCGTTCCGGAGCAAGGAGTTGCTCAGGAGGTAGCCTAGGAGCCAGCACCAGAGCCTGCCATCGAGGATCTGCCTGCCCCAACTTTGGAAGGCAAGCCCCGGTTTTATGCATAACCATTTATATATGCTATTTTACCACACTTAATGTTTGTAGGCTTGTATTAGGCACTTAAGTGTAGGAGTTGACTGAAACCCTAGTTGCATGAATTCAGGATTCCCTTTGAGATGGATACTAGTATGCTAGGTCGAGTAGCTGCTTTGCTAATTAGGGATCTCGGTAGAAGTCGAGTGATTTTTCTAGCACTCGTGCGAGGTCAGGAATTGGTTGTGTCCATTTTTATATCAGAATGATGATGGTCTGTGGACACATATCCATGGGGATGCGTTGTTTACGAGATGAAAAAATGGAATAAGGATTAACGTGCGGATACCTGTGTCAAGCGTTTGAACGTACTAAGCACATACCGAGAAATATGCTATATCGGTAAGACTAGTACCTGAGTGAACCTGCCTGCAGACTTTATCCCTCACGCGACCTGAGATGTGGTCTCCCATTCCGGTTATGGTGGGTATATAAGTGCGGTCACTGCATGACGGCAGTCGGGGTCAGTGAGGCATTGTACGCCAAGGCGGTGAGCCCTGTTCTATTGCCAGGGGATCGATGGGGACGGTTGATGTGTGTGGGGATGGAGTGCCTCGCCACGTCGTGTGTTTAGGTTGACCTTGCAAGGTTTAAAAACTCGATTCGAATCGTCTGCTTCTCGCAGCTAATGAGACTGCTTGATCCATTGTACTGCATTGAGTAATAAGTGGAAATGTGTTGACTGGCAAAAGATATTGATTGCTAAAATGCTTGCTACCATGTATGATTAGCTAGGTACACATTTAGTCTTAAGAGAATCACACTAAAACTTGAAAAAGCTAAAACTTGATATTAGACTCAGCTAGTGCTTTTGGCAAACCAAACCCCTCAGCCAAACAACTGCATGTCTAGAGATAGAGGAGTAGACTCCTCACACCGGGTAAGTCTAGCTGAGTATTAGTATCCTCAGCCTTACTTGTGGCATAATTTTTTTACAGGTTCTCTGGAGGATATGGTTGCTGGAGTGACTTGGCCGTCCATCTTGCCACCGGGTTGGACAGTCGAGTGGGACCCTACCTCAGTAGAGGAGGAGCATGAGGAGTGATGGGCCAGGCTTCCCCATCCCTCCGTTTATTTACCGTTAATTATATTTCGCTCCATTCCGAATAATGATCACCACTTTTGAAAAACTCTGATGATGTTGTAATAACCTTAAGCACTTCCTTAATGTATGGTTTTATGCTTTATTGTATTTGCTCTGTGCCTCACCTTCGAGTGAGTACTTGGTACTTGATCCTGTTAGTGGCCTTGTCGGACTAGATCCGATGGACTGACGTTTTATTCCCATTTAAGTGTGGTCTAGCCTCTAAGGTGAGACTTGGACACTCAAGTTGGAATAACTCGGGCGGTTCCGCCACAACTAGTATTGGAGCTTGTACCACCACAGAGGAATCAATAAATCGTAATTACCAACTTTTTCAAAAATAAAACTTGCTTAGAAACCAAAGTTGGATAGATCGTTAAGGCGATAAGGATAGACCTAGGACGTGAAGCCTTAGGATACAAGATGGGTAGCTAGGTGGCTATTTGAAAATGCCCTACAGGCTACTATGATATAGGTAGGGGATTTCCATACCCCCATGTACTTGATGAAAGGTCGCTTAGGACGAGCATGCATGCATTATTTTTCAAGCTACCTAGTAAAAGGACAATATTAATAAAAAGTTGTATAATCAGAGAGACACCCGTAATAAGAATTTAATTCTGCATCAAAGATCTCAACTTAACCACGGGAAAGCCAAGCACTAGTTTCCTTTTATTTTGGTAATTCTTTTTCTTTTTCGCTTACGCTTACCCATACACAGATGACTTCTCACGAATCCTCGGAAGGAGGGAACGTGCACTCCAACATGGACGGGCTTGCACGGGAGGGTTTTCCCCGCATTTTGTGGGAGGTACTGTAGGGAGTCGGTTATGCCACGCCTCCTCAGTACGAGGTGCAGCTGTTCGAGGAGCACCGGGTACCCCGCTGTAGGGTGAGGATGACTTTGGAGCCTCATCCCTTGTAGCCGGGCTAGCATTTGTTGGACTCCGAGTCTTTCGGGTTCAGGGCTGAAGATACTATCGAGTCCACCACTCTCCACGTGCTGACGACCTTTTGTGGTTTTCACCACTTGGAGCTATCAACTCATCCCATTGGCTTATTCCCCGCTGAGAAGGAGGACGACCCAATGTGGAAGGATCGAGTGGAGCATGCCAAGGATGTGTGGGCTCTTTACCTAGGACAGACTGCTCACCTGATGGTACGGTGCATGAATGCCCTGTATCGCCTGCAAGAAGTGCGAGGTGAGGCAATGTTCCAACTGATGGGAATGGTAGAGTCTACCAATATCACCTTGGATAACAGGGAGGACCTTGTGGTAGACCTGTCCACTAAGCTAGTGGAGAACGACCTCCAGGTGGAGCAGATGGCCACTCAAATCCAAGAGCTTGAGGAGCATGTAGGGGCCAGGGAGAGTACCATCGAGGTTCTGGAGGATCAGCTCCTGACCATGCAGCAACAGCTTGAGGAAGCCAACCAGCATTTGGATATGCACCATCAGGAAATTCAAGACATGGAGGCAGAAGGGGCCGATGAGGATGTCGACATCGAGGGAGTAGAGGAGCCGGAGCCTGCATCTAGCTTGGACACTGCTGGCTCAGGGAGACCACCTTCCCCCGAGTCTAGCGTTGCCTCGTTTGCCCATTAGGTTTCAGAGTTAGGGTAGAAGTGTGCGCCAGTAGAACTCCTCGAAACTAGCTTAGCTTTTGCACCTTTGAGGTACTAGGCTAGAGAGAGTCGAGTATTTTGAGCACTGCTGTAACTGACAGAAAACTCTTTTGGCTTGATGGATGATGGATGATTTCTATTTTAAGTTATGAAGGAAATTATGTCATGTGGAACCTCCTGTGAAAATGCAAGGAAATGTTTGACATTTTACATCTTTTACCATGTGCCATCCCTGATTTCAAAAATATGATATTAAGAGCCTCCTAAATTTCAGATGACAGGAAGAGCGCCGTGGACAGAATGAGCGCATTCCTCCACCACCGCTGTCGCCTCCTACCATGCAAGAACTGATGGCTCAGCAGAATGAGATTCTGCGATAGTTAGCTTAGCGTCAGCCACCACCTCAACACTATGGTGGTGGTGATCACCATCAGCGTCCCCCAGCCGCAGCCACCTATCAGGAGTTCCTCAGCACTCAGCCACCATTGTTCACTCGGGCAGAGGACCCACTTGATGCTGATGTGTGGCTCAGAGTGGTGGAATCCAAATTCCCACTACTCAATGGAGGTTGTTCAAATGTGGCCAAGGTCCGTTTCTCCACCCAGCAGCATCGCAGACCCGCGTGGACATGGTGGGATCACTTCCTCACTATGCAGTCGGTTGACCATGTGGTTGAATGGGGAGAGTTCAAGGCAGCATTCAGAGGACATCACATACCAGTAGACATCATGGACCGCAAGCTCAATGAGTTTCTGGCACTCACTCAGGGAGGTCGTACAGTGTTACAGTAGGCCCAAGCCTTCAATGACCTGTGTCAGTATGCAGGCTATCATGCTGACACGGATGAGAAGAAGAGGGACAGGTTCAGGAGGGGCCTAAGTACTAAGCTCCGTGACCGTCTCAACACAGTAAGGGCCAACAGCTACAATGAGTTTGTCAACATGGCCATTTCTCTGAAAGACTGCATCACAGCCCACCAGACAGAAAAAAGAAGAGGAAGACCCCTATGGCAGGACCTTCAGCTCAGCCTCAGCGCTTCCGGATTGTGTCCGACACCCAGAGTAGGGACCTCAGCAGCAAGGACGTTGGGTGATCCAACCACAATAGCAGCAGCAGGCACCCAACCGCTCTCAACCCCTAGTTTAGAGGAACAACAACCAGTCACAGCAGCAGTACCGTCAGGCAAATGACAACAGGTGTTTCACTTGTGGCAGCACTGGACACTACGCCAAGAATTGCCCCAAGAACCAGCAGAGGCAGGGGCAGAATGCAAATCAGAACCAAGGCAAGAGGCAGAGGGTGCAAGTGAGGCAGGCAGGCTGAACTTCACCACCTTGGCTGATATTCCGGAGGGAGCACCCGTCATGACCAGTATCCTTTCTATTTTGAATTATCCTGCAGTCATTCTTTTTGATTCTGGTGCATCGCACAGCTTCATCAGCGCAAAATTTAGTGCCAAATGTCAGCTAACTTTTTACCACACAAATGGGGGCATTACGATTGCAACACCAGGAGGCAGGGTTGCCACCTATCAACTCAACCGACGCGTGCCAATAAAGTTGGGTAGTCTTGTATTTAAAACCACTCTCCTGATCATGGGATTGAAGAGCATGGATATTATCTTGGGGACTGACTGGTTATCATGACACCATGCCTTGATTGATGTCGCAGCACGAGCCATTGAAATACACTCACCTCTTTGGGGAGAAATCACATTGTACTTGCCTAACTAGGGTTGTACCCATTCTTGTGCCCTCACCATGATAGAGTCACCCGTCGAGAGGATTCCAGTGGTCTGTTAGTACCCTGATGTCTTCCCCGATGAATTGCCAGGAATGTCGTCCAACAGAGACATAGAGTTTGCAATTGAACTGCAACTCGGAACTGCACCTATATCCAAGAGACCCTATAGGATGCCTCCAGCACAATTGGCAGAATTGAAAAAGCAGTTACAAGAGTTGTTGGACAAGGGATTCATTCGCCCAAGTACTTCATCATGGGGATGTCTGGCCTTGTTCGTGAAAAAGGAGGATGAGAGTCTGAGATTGTGTGTTGATTACCGCCCTCTCAATGTGGTGACTATTAAAAATAAGTATCCGTTGCCCCGCATTGATGTATTGTTTGATCAGTTGGTGGGAGCCAAGGTGTTTTCCAAGATAGACCTTCGCTCGGGCTATCACCAAATCAAGATCAGAGCCAGTGATATTCCGAAAACAGCTTTCTCTACCAGATACGGACTTTATGAGTACTTGGTGATGTCATTCGGGCTGACCAACGCCCCGACATATTTCATGTATTTGATGAATTATGTGTTCATGCCAGAACTGGACAAGTTTGTGGTGGTCTTCATTGATGATATCTTGGTCTATTCAAAGAATGAAGACGATCATACCAAGCACTTGCATACCATACTTTAGAGACTGCGCGATCATCATTTATATGCCAAATTTTCCAAATATGAATTCTAGCTAAGGGAGATTAAGTTCTTGGGTCACAACTTTTCTCAGGATGGGATATCAGTTGATCTTGAGAAAGTGCAAGAGGTGATGGATTGGAAGCCTCCTACTATAGTACGACAGATTCGGAGTTTTCTGGGATTGGCAGGATATTATCGGCGATTCATTCCAGATTTCTCTAGGATTGCTAAGCCAATGACGGAATTGTTGAAGAAGGGAGTAAAATTTGAATGGAATCAGAAATGTGAGGATGCCTTTCATGCACTAAGGCAGCATCTGACAACAGCACCCGTGCTAGCACAACATGACAACACCAAATCTTTCGATGTGTATTGCGATGCTTCGGGCACTGGATTGGGTTGTGTTTTGATGCAAGACAACAGAGTTATTGCCTACGCATCCAGAGCACTCAGGCCTCATGAGCAGAACTACCCCACACATGATCTAGAGTTAGCAGCCGTAGTTCATGCTCTGAAGATATGGAGACATTATCTAATGGGAGCTCATTGTAACATCTATACTGATCACAAGAGTCTCAAGTATATTTTCACCCAGGCTGATCTTAACATGAGGCAGAGAAGGTGGCTGGAATTGATCAAGGACTACGATTTGGAGGTGCATTACCATCCGGGCAAGGCCAATGTTGTGGCAGATGCCTTAAGTCGAAAGGCCCAGTGCAACTGTGTAACTATGGACTCTAAGATCGCCACTCTGTGTGACGAGTTGTGCAAGCTAAACATGGAAGTTGTTTCCCCAGGTACCTTGGCTTATATCTCGGTAGAGCCAATGTTACAAGAGCAGATAATCATGGCGTAGATTGGTGACAAGGGGGTTCAAGCCATTAAAGAGATGCTCGAGCAAAAGGTGGATAAGTACAAATGCTTTTGTCAGGACAGCAAGGGGGTTCTATGGTTTGAAAACCGATTGGTTGTTCCCAAAAATCCAGAACTCAGGAAGAAAATATTGGATGAAGCTCATCTTTCCAAATTTTCCATACACCCTGGCAGTAACAAGATGTATCATGACCTCAGATCCTTGTATTGGTGGACCCGGATGAAGAGGGAAATAGCTAAGTATGTAGCTGAGTGCGACACTTGCCAAAGAATCAAGGCTAGTCATTTGAAAGTGGTTGGTACCTTGCAGCCTCTTCCCGTGCCATCTTGGAAATGGGAGAATATTTGCATGGATTTCATTATGGGTTTGCCCAACACCTCCCGACACCACGATTCTATTTGGGTCATTGTGGATAGGTTAACCAAGACAGCCCATTTCTTGCCAGTACATACCACCCACAAGGCAGAGAAATACGCAGAGATTTATATGGACCAAATAGTGCGTTTACATGGAATTCCGAGGACTATTGTGTCTGATAGAGGAGCACTGTTTGTGGCACGTTTTTGGAGCAGCTCCAAAAGTCACTTGGAACCATTGTAATTAGAAGCTCAGCGTACCATCCTCAAATAGATGGGCAGACAGAAAGAGTGAATCAGATTCTGGAGGACATGTTGAGGACATGCGTGTTACACTATGGTAAGAATTGAGATAAGTGCCTTTCCTTGGCGGAATTCTCTTATAACAACAACTACCAGTCCAGCCTAAAGATGGCGCCTTTCAAGGCCTTGTATGGGAGAAGGTGTAGGACATCGCTAAATAAGTCACAAGCAGGAGAAAGGAAAGTATTTGGATCTGACTTAGTACTTGAAGCCAAGGAGAAAGTCAGAGTCATTAAGAAGAACTTGGAAGCTACTCAGGCCAGGCAGAAGAGCTATCATGTTAAGAGAAGGAAGCCTCTACAATTCGAAGTGGGAGATCATGTATATCTTAAGGTGTCACGCACCAAAGGTGTTCAGAGATTTGGGATCAAGGGCAAGTTAGCTCCCCGCTATATTGGGCCCTATGAGATCAAAGAAGCTTGTGGATCTGTAGCATATCAGTTGAAGTTGCCACCTCATATGTCAGCAATTCATGATGTATTCCACGTATGTCAGCTACGGAAGTGTGTTCGCTTACCCACGGAAGTGCTACCTGAACCAGAATTGGAGATAGAACCAGACTTATCTTATCAAGAGCACCCCGTCAAGGTATTGGACCAAAAAGAAAGATCAACTCAAGCAAGGTCAATCTGAATGTATAAGATTCAGTGGAGCAACCATTCAGAAGAAGAGGCTACATGGGAAACTGAGGATTTTCTACGTTCTCGCTTCCCCGAATTTCTGCCTAAAGGAATCGGTACGTAACCCAAAACACCCACCCCCACCTGCCCTTTGAATCTAAATATAAGAGAAACATAGTTACTAAGAGAAAAGTAAGATGTAAAAATAAATCTAGAAGGACTTCCTTCTGAAGTTGCAAAGAGGATGACACTCGAAGAGCAGTTAACTAGAAAATCTTGATTAAAGGAAACTACAACACACTAACACACACCTTCTTGGTACCCCACTAGAGGATCCCTACCCAATCTCGGGACGAGATTCCTTTAAGGGGGGAGGGCTGTAGCACCCCAGGTGTTACCTAGAGCCCTGGCCAAAGGAGCACACTGGTGTCCTACTCACACTATAAGCTAGAATGGAAAGTGCAAGAATTCAAAGTTAGAGGCGTGATTAAGATAAGCATTAACCATAACAAGAAAGAAACCCTATCCTTCATACAAGGTTCACCCACAAACAAGATTCTAAAACCCTAATTCCTTCTTAAGCCCTTAAACCCTAACCATGGGATTAAAGGGGAAAGAGTGGGCAAATGACCAAAACATAAGAAGGGACCTTTACTAAAGATGAAGGGTATAAGTAAAGCTACAAAATTTATTAAGAGAAGTGTTACAAAAAGGCACCACAAAAACCTCAAAACAATTCACCAAGTGGGGGAGCACACTAGACCATTTAAAATTTTCTAAGTCCCCAAAACCACCCCTAGCCCAAAGATCAAAGGTGTTCACCTTTGTGCTGGCACCAAAACCCCTTGGTCCAAATAACAAAAAGTGGCCAAACTACCTAAGGCACACCCTGGAAAAATTTGAACCCAAGCCAAGACCATTTGACAAGGTTTGACATCAGTTTTGTCTCGGGATAAACAGTGCCGACAGACCCGACTTGGCGCCCACGTATCTTGTGACCTAGGGCAAATCTTCCGGTGGAACTTACACGAACTAGCTAGCCCTAGGTGCCAGGAAGAGATCTTGCACAAGACCCTTGGCGAGATTCGCACGTTTGTGATCCCAGCAGGCGTTTGAACAAGGGCAGAAACAAACACCCACGTGTTCGACGCGTTCTGGCACGCCAGAGCACGCCCTCGGCGCTCCGCCCACGCGCGCAGCCCCGCGCCCACGCCTGCCCACGGCTACAAAAGCCATCCCAGCCTCGACCGTACACCCCCGCGCGTCACTGACCCAACCTGAGCTCAAGTTCACCAGAGTTTGCCCCGTGAGCGAGGTGCCAGCGGCCGCACAAGCCACGGCCACCGTTGACCGGCCAACCCAGCCACTCCCCTCCCAGTCCGACCTTCGAGTTAGCTTCTACGGACCCTAGTGAAGCTCCCAGAGCCGGGGATTGGACTTTACCTCATAGGAGACGCCGAATCGACGTCGCCAGACTTCAACCAACTGTCGGCGCACGTAGACCGAGCTCCACGGTAAGTCGTTCGTCCATTCCTTGCACCTAGAGCGTCCTTAGCACCCCATGAAGCTTCTTTTGCCACTTGATTGAGCAATAGCGCCGTGAGCAGGCCGGAGCACACGCCGCCGACGAGCCCGACCGCCTACGCACGTGGTCAGACCAATTCCGGCCATCACCGTCGACGAGTTGCACCTCGACGTGACAGCTAGGACCTCCCGGACCTAACCCCGCCCTTCACCAGACCTCCCTCGCCGCCGGTAAGCCGCGCTGCCCTTTTTCCTCTCCGCGGTTACTATTTCAAGGGGGGAGGGAGCTCGGTTGAAAAGAAGAAGAAGCCGCGGGGGTTTTGCGTAGTCAGTGACTTAGAGGAATAGTCCCGCAGGGGTATGGTTTAAAGAATTAGTTAAGGGAAACCCCAAGGGCCTTAGCGTAAACTGGGTTTTCATTAAACCTTTTAAGCATTATTCTTTTAAATGCAAACAGAGCTTACAAAATTCATAACTCCAATTTTATCTAGCAAAATTTGGTCAAACTAATTTTGCTAGGTTCTAAATAATATGAACTACTTAGGAAAAATACCAAACACCTAGAGTACTGCAAGACTATTTAAAGTTTTGATTTAAATAGTAAACTGACCAAAAGCTAAATAAAGAAGGGAAAAATAGCTAGACTGTTGGACTGAAAATCAGAGAGATACTTAACCACTAACTAGCCTGTTTAAAAATAATAAACCCCCAGTACACCATATTAGGGAGAGGTTTACCATTAAAACTTGCTTTGATTCAAACTTAAAGAAAATGAAAAAGGGAGTTTAAAATAAGAACCAGAGGCCAACCACATTTTTGCTAGCTTACTTTAGTAACATAGTTTACTAGAAAATTTTGTTGAGCCCTCTATTAGTACAAAAGACATGCACCACATTTTATTTCATGAAAACAATGAAAACTTAGAAAAATCCTAGAAAAATAACCCCAAGGAGAACCCACCCCAATCCTTGGGATAACTAGTAAAATGCTAGTATGAGTCCAAGAAAAATATAAGTTCTGTTGTTTGACATTTTTCAAATAACAAGTTAGTTATAAGTACATTTTTGGCATTAAACTTTAGAAAATCACAACTAAATACCCAGTGGGTCTTTTTCTGTAAATTTTGGCACAGAGACCTATTATCACTCATGAATCTTAGCAAAAATAACTTTTAGTCCAGAAACCTCCCCTAAATCAGAGTTATAGTGTAAAGTGTCCTTTTACCCTTACTTTTGTTATTTTTGCACAAGGATTATCTAAATTAGTTTCAACCTCAAAATTTTATAATAAACCATAGAAGTCAATGTTTACCCACTGTAATTTTTGTAACATTTTTGGAAAATTCTAAATTACCATGGTAGTTCAAAAGCACTAAATAAGAAGCAAACAGAAAGTAAAATGAGAATTATGGGAGAAATTAGTGGTATGCAAATTAAATCCTCCAAGAGCCCAAACAAACATCCAAGGGATGACCAAAATTTTTAAGTTCATTCAAGACCCTAAAATGAGTGTATAAAACCCTTAAGGCCGACGAAGAAAACCCTAGTGCACCCACTGTTTTAATACTGTTTCACCATACATAGTATATACAAATTGGCATATCATTAATATATATGTACCTTATTCATTGCATTCGATAGATTGTAATCTCGCTGACGGAGAGTACATCCTCGTTCCGGAGCAAGGAGTTGCTTAGGAGGTAGCCCAGGAGCCAGCACCAGAGCCTGCCATCGAGGATCTGCCTACCCTAGCTTTGGAATGCAAGCCTCAGTTTTATGCATTACCATTTATATATGCTATTTTACCACACTTAATGTTTGTAGGCTTGTATTGTGCACTTAAGTGTAGGAGTTGACTGAAACCCTAGTTGCATGAATTCAGGATTCCCTTTGAGATGGATACTAGTATGCTAGGTCGAGTAGCTGCTTTGATAATTAGGGATCTCGGTAGAATTCGAGTGATTTTTCTAGAACTCGCGCGAGGTCAGGAATTGGTTGTGTCCATTTTTATATCAGAATGATGATGGTCTGTGGACACGGATCCATGGGGATGCGTTGTCTACGAGATGGGAAATTAGAATAAGGATTAACGTGCGGATACCTGTGTCAAGCGTTTGAACGTACTAAGCACATACCGAGAAATATGCTAAATCGGTAAGCCTAGTACCTGAGTGAACCTGTCCGCAGACTTAATCCCTCACGCGACCTGAGAAGTAGTCTCCCATTCCGGTTACGGTGGGTACAAGTGCGGTCACTACACGACGACAGTCAGGGTCAGTGAGGCATTGTACGCCAATGCGGTGAGCCCTGTTCTGTTGCCAGGGGATCGATGGGGACGGTTGATGTTTGTGGGGACTGTGGGGGACAGATATCCCCCGGGTCCACCAGAAGGATAAAAGACCTCACGAAAGGCCCAAGGGCCCCATAATTTGTGAGGTCATCCCCTGGTGGGCCTAGGAGAGACGACCAGTGGAGCGGATCGACATAAGGTCGTATCGGTGCAAGCCCAGACGGCCCAATGACTTCGAGCAAGTAATCACAACAGAGACCCAACCTTCCCGCGCTGGAGCCCCGTACAACGGAACCGGGCGAGGATGGGTCGGCGGAACTATAGGAATATAGACTCAATCGGTTCACTTAGGCACACATTGTTATCATATCTGCATGTATTGCCCTATGGTCGAATATATAAGGCCTAGGGGGAACCCCTTTAGAACAGGACGCTCACTACTCAGCCATCCACCCCAACTCTCTACGTTCCCCGCACTAGAAAACTCCCTTGTAACCCACCACATAAAGCACTCTCGCTAGGACATAGGGTATTACGCATTTCAAAGTGGCCCGAACCTGTAAACAATCGTCCACTGTTTCTCGTGCGACCGGCACGAACCATTGAGCTACAGTCGATAACACCGTCCTACTCCTAAAAGCACCTAGAGGGGTAACCCTGGGTGTGCGGTCGGATCCAAAATACCGACAGCTAGCGTGCTAGGTAGGGGGTGTGTCGTCGATCCAAGCTAGCTCAATGGCCGTCACCTTCCTGCGCAAGATCGTCTTCCGCCCTGGGTCCACATTCTGCTTCGGAACCATCTCATTTGTAGCGGATGAGGAGGGAACTCTGCATCGAATTGCGGATCCGATGGAAAGAAGATCTTCCTCAAAAATCTCCAGGAAAATCAGGGCAAGGCAGGAAAAGGCGCAACCTCCAATGCTCCGAAAAAAGATCGCCTCTGGCAAGCCAGAGGCCCAGGGCCCATCAACCCGGAGAACTCCACTGCCTACCTCTCCGACGAAAGAATGGACACAAATCACAAGAAAGAAAGAGACAAATAAAATCGGGAGGAAGCAAGTTGTTCTTTCTGTGCCTCTGCCCTCAAAGGAGAACAGAAAGAAGATCATCACGACAGCTGCACCATTCTACCCTGACGTCCTCTTCATCGGGAGAGTGGAGTCGCCCCCCATCTCCGACGATGAGCCAACTACACTCGGAGAGGAACCTCCTCAGCGGGAATCCTGCCGACGAAGGAACCGACGACGAAATATCCGGTGACATCACGAGGCCAGAGAGCGGGACCCGGCACAGCCTGTGTCGCGAGACGAGGTCTCGGAGATGGGAGAAACCTCGGAAGAGCATGTCTTCCGGGAAAGGAGGAATTCCCGACGACGCGATCGCCGGCGAGCTCAAGAACAGACCGAACAGGAAACAAGGCAACGTCAGGAAAATCCACTCTTCGGGTGCAACCTGAACCCCGACTTCGCCCAAGCATTGAACACGCCGAGTGAAGTCGGCGGAGTATTGGCTCGGATAGCCGACGGTCTCCCTCGGACCCCCGACGCCGAGGGCTACCGGCGACTGTTCACTCGAGCAGCGAACCATCTTCTACCTCTCGCACACCCGCCGAACGATCTACGACACGCCATCAACAGTCGGTGGGATGCACGGAGCTCCATCAACGCTTCGCGCGAACGACGACATGAGAGCGAGATCTGTTGCCGGGAAAAATACAACAGGGACCACGGCATCCCATCCAGGAGTCAGGCCACCAGGACTGAGTCGACAACGGCTTCGACTGGCGGTACCACCTGGGGACTGTCGAGGCACCACGACAATCACTCCCCTCCCCGGGACAGACATCATCCCCGATGACAGGAGGACACGTGTGGAGTGTCGGCACTTACTCCGCGCCTCAGAGCCATTCAATGGCCCCCTAACTTCAAGGTATCCAACGTTGACAAATATGAACCTAAGCAGGATCCGGGAGGCTGGCTGGCCATCTACACCACCGCTGCCCGAGCTGCCGGGGCAACCGAGGACGTGATGACCACGTACTTGCCCATTGTCCTGGGGCAAGATGCGCTGCAATGGCTGCGACACCTACCACGACACTGCATCGACGACTGGAGTGATTTCAGTCGACGCTTCATCGCCAACTTCCAGTCCCTCTCTGACAAGCCGGCGCAACCATGGGACCTCAAATCCATCAAGCGCCGGGGGGACGAAACTCTCTGGTCATACCTCAAAAGATTCCAGACCATGAGAAATCGTATCCCCGAGGTCGCGGAGGCGGCGGTGATCGAAGACTTCTACCGGGGATCCGATGACTCAGCCTTCGTCCGAACCATACTTCAGAAGGCGCCGACTATCTCCGAACAGCTGTTCCGGGAAGCCGACCTCTATATCACCGCATCGCACAGCTGTTCCGTGCAGTGCGAGCTCGGGACCTCATCGGAGGAACGAAGCCGGCACCGGCGGCGCCGTGACGCGACACGAACCAGTAGCCCGACAAGCGTTGGGAGAAGAGGCCTCGCGAAGAGGTTCATGCCGCCGGACCGCCCGCCTCTCGCGCCCGAGGAGGACCTCGTGGAGGCGAACGCACTTTGGACGACATCCTCGACGCCCAGTGCCCGTACCACAAGGACATGCGCCACACCCTTCAGAACTGCAGAGACTTCAAGAACTCCGTCGGGCACGACCGACCCTTCCAACCTCTACCTCCTCCTACGCCGCAGGGAGGACCAGGAGAGCGCGACAACCCCAGCAACAGGAGGAGGGAGGAGGTGGAGCCTTCCCGCGTGTCGACAGAGAGGTCAACGTCATCTTCGGCGGACATGGATCACAGGAGAACAAGAGACAACAAAAGCTCAAGGATCGCCAAACACTGGTGGCGACCACTGGTCCTCCCGCTCCGTACCGATGGTCGGAGCACCCGATCACCTTCCCTCGGGTAGATCAGTGGCTCAACTTCGACCACCTAGGCAAATACCGGCTCCTCGTCGATCCGGTGATCCGAGAGAGCAGGGTGAAGAAGGTATTAGTAGACGGGGGGAGCAGCATCAACGTCACCTTCCCCCGGACACTCCAAGGCTTGGGAGTTCACCTCAAAGAGCTCCACGAGTCAGATACTCCTTTCTTCGGCATCGTGCCGACTGAAGTAGAATACCCGCTGGGCTACATCTACATGCCGGTCACCCTCGGAACTCCGGAGAACTACAGAACCAAGTTCGTAAGGTTCGAAGTGGCAAACTTCGACTGCGGGTACAACGCCATCATCGGGAGGCCTGGATTGGCAAAATTCATGGCCATTCCGCATTACACATACATGATATTGAAGATGCCAGGACCGCAAGGGATCATAACTGTGCGCGCTGACTTCCAAGGCGTCGCAGAATGTTTTCGAGTGGCCATCCAGGCAGCCCTCACCACCAAACCGTCGGCGACTTCTTCTGTACAGGCAAACTCTAAGCCTGAGGGAGACCTCGCGGTACCCGCGAATGAGGCTCAAGCTACGACCTCTATGCGACCGACTGAAGAAACCAAAAGGATCAACCTCGGGTTCGCCGACGAACGCAAGACCGCCATCATCAGCTCCAGCCTGGATGACAAATAGGAAGGCGCGCTCGTCCAGTTCCTGCAAGATAACCGAGATGTATTCGTGTGGCAACCTGCGCATATCCCAGGAGTCCCGAGGGAACTAGCCAAGCACAAATTGAAGGTCTACCCCCAGGCGAGGCCAATTCGACAAAAATTACGACGTTTCACGCCCGACAAGAGAGAGACCATTCGTGCTGAGCTGGCTCGCTTGGTCGTAGCTGGATTTATTAGAGAGGTGTTACATCCCGAGTGGTTGGCCAACCCTATTCTTGTACTCAAAAAGAATAAGGTGGATAGGTGCATGTGCGTCGACTATACGGATCTCAACAAACACTGTCCAAAGGATCCCTTAGGGCTCCCTAGGATAGATTAGGTGGTGGATTCCACCGCTGGATGTTCTATGCTGTGCTTCTTGGATTGCTACTCTGGGTATCATCAGATTAGCCTGGCGAAAGAAGACGAGGAAAAAACAGCGTTCATCACTCCATTTGGTGCTTTCTGCTACACCTCCATGTCGTTCGGCCTCAAAAACGCTGGAGCGACTTATCAGAGAGCTATTCAAACATGCTTAGCCGATCACTGGGGCAAGCGTGTGGAAGCTTATGTGGACGATGTGGTAATCAAAACAGAAAATTCGGAAAATTTCATTGAAGATTTACATATGGTTTTCAACAGTCTACGACGACATCGATGGAAGCTTAATCCTGAAAAATGTGTCTTCGGGGTACCAGCAGGAAAGTTACTCGGGTTTATTGTCAGCCACCGAAGAATTGAAGCTAATCCAGAAAAGATCGAGGCTATCATGAGGATGGAGGCACCACGGTCACAGAAGAAAGTTCAAAGACTTACCGGATGTATGGCAGCCCTGAGCAGATTCATATCCAGACTGGGAGAAAAAGGCCTACCATTTTATAAGTTACTCAAGAAGGTAGACAAGTTTCAGTGGACTTCAGAAGCACAGGAAGCCCTAGACGCATTGAAAAAGTTCTTGACGACACCACCAGTGCTGAAACCGCCACGACGGGCCACATCGACTCAACCGGCTGAAGATCTGCTACTATACATCTCTTGCACGACTCACGGGTGAGCATCGTGTTGGTAGTCGAGCGAGCAGAAGAAGGGCATGCCTATCCAGTGCAACACCCTGTTTATTTCATCAGTGAAGTTCTGGGTCCCTCGAAGAAAAAATACCCTCAAGTTCAGAAGCTATTATATGTAGTACTTCTAACTTCATGCAAGCTCCGTCACTACTTCGACGACCACAAAGTCATAGTAGTCACTGGATTTCCGATAGGAGATATTTTTCACAACAAAGAAGCCATTGGGAGAATAGCCAAATGGGCCTGCGAGCTGGGATCTCATGACATTGAATTTCGACCTTGCACTGCCATTAAAACTCAAGCACTGGTTGACTTTGTATCAGAATGGACCGAACAACAAGTACCAGATAACCTAGAAACTGCAGAAGTATGGCGAATGTATTTTGATGGCTCATTAAAGCTGCAGGGAGCAGGCGCAGGGATCCTCTTTACTGCACCTGGAGGTGAGCACCTCAGATATGCCCTACAGTTGTTATTTCCAGCCTCTAACAATGCAGCAGAATATGAAGCTCTGATTCATGGACTGAATATTGCTATATCACTGGGCATCAAAAGACTGATGGTATATGGAGATTCTATGGTAGTTATAAGTCAGATAAACAAAGAATGGGATTGTTCAAGCGATCCCATGGGAAAATACTGCACCGCTGTCCGGAAACTAGAATACAAGTTTGAGGGTTTGGAATTTCACCATGTAGAGAGAGATCGAAACACGGCAGCTGATGTATTGTCCAAGCTAGGATCCAGTCGGACTTAGGTCCCACCTGGAGTCTTTGTTCAAGAAATATCACACCCAAGCATCTCACTGGATCAGGCAGAAGAATGTAATACTTTGAGCCAACCAGAGTCAGATTTTGATGACTAGAGGAGGCCGATTATCAAATATATAAAAAAATGAGGAGGAGCCAGATGACAAGAATACAGCCGAGCGCATCGCAAGACAATCAGCTCACTATAAACTCATTGGGGAAACACTATACAGAAGGGGTGCATCATGAGTCCTCATGAAATGCATTCTCTCAGCTACTGGAAAGCAACTTCTGGATGAGGTCCATGCTGGGCAATGTGGAGTACACGCAGCATCCAGGACCCTGGTTGGGAAGGTCTTTAGGTCAGGTTTCTATTGGCCAACATCGAAGAGTGACGCAACCGAGTTAGTCCAGAGGTGCGAAGCCTGCCAGTACCTGTCAAAACAGCAGCATCTACCAGCACAGCAGCTACAGACTATACCCATAACTTGGCCGTTCGCATGATGGGGATTGGATATGATTGGACCTTTCAAGAAAGCTCAAGGAGGATACACTCATGTACTGGTGGCTATCGACAAGTTCACTAAATAGATAGAGTTCCAACCCATTGCTTCCTTAACTTTAGCTAAGGCAGTGGAATTCATACAAGACTTAATATTTAGATTCGGAATACCGAATAGCATCATAACTGACCTAGGATCCAACTTCACAAGTTCAGAGTTCTTTGATTTCTATGAGGAGAAGAGCATTCAGATCAAATATGCTTCGGTGGCACATCCAAGAGCCAACAGGCAGGTTGAAAGAGCTAACGGGATGATATTGGCGGCCCTCAGGAAAAAAGTCTTCGATAAAAATGAAAAGTTCGCATGAAAATGGATAAGGGAGTTGCCCTACGTCGTTTGGAGCCTAAGAACTCAACCTAGTCAAGCTCTGCATGGAAATACTCCTTTCTTCATGGTCTACGATTCAGAGGCAGTAGTACCCGCTGATCTCAAGTTTGGCGCGCCAAGGTTGATCTTTGAAAACATAGCAGAAGCCGAGGCTACTAGGCTGGAGGATGTTGATGTACTCGAAGAAGAACGGCTGAACACGGTAATTCAATCAGCACGGTACCAACAAACTCTGAGGCGCTATCACGATAAGACCATGCGACATCGATCCTTCGCAGTAGGAGATCTCGTCCTCCGCCGAATTCTAACGGGGAAGGACGGCACAAGTTGTCACCTCTATGGGAAGGACCATTCGTAGTAGCAGAAGTCACTCGGCCGGGATCATATCGCCTCACTCAGATGGACGGAACAGAAATTGGGAACTCGTGGAACATAGAACACCTCAGGAAGTTTTACCCCTAGCTGAATTTCAAAAGCTATTGGGATGACAATGAACTCTGTAAACTGGGAAGTATATCATCAATAAAAATACTTCGAGAGCGCTCAAATTATTCATTGTCAACCTACATCCTTACTCGGGGTGACCACTATGCCCTGCTAACGGAGTAATTGGCTTAAGTCGGCAACGACTTAAGACGATGCAACATGCTCACGCTTACTTAACTCTGGGTGACCACTATGCCCTGATAACGGAGCAATCGGCTTAAGTCGGCAACGACTTAAGACGGTGCAACATGCTCACGCTTACTTAACTCGGGGTGACTACAATGCCCTGCTAACGGAGCAATCGACTTAAGTCGGCAACGACTTAAGACAGTGCAACATGCTCACGCTTACTTAACTCAGGTTGACCACTATGCCCTGCTAACGGAGCAATCGGCTTAAGTCAGCAACGACTTAAGACGGTGCAACATGCTCATGCTTACTTAACTCGGGGTGACCACTATGCCCTGCTGACGGAGCAATCGGCTTAAGTCGGCAACGACTTAAGACGGTGCAACATGCTCGCGCTTACTTAACTCGGGGTGGCCACTATACCGCACCAACGAAGCGATCGGTTGGAATTGATACTAACTCAAACTGGCGCAACACACTCGGTGCGTATACGGTTACTCATCCAAGGGCGACCTCAATGTCCCATGAAGAAGTCTCGAAACCATCATGCTGCATTTTACTTCTACAAGTGCAGATACTGTTAAATTCTAAACAATAGGAGAACAATAGTAGCATTCAGTACTAAAAGGTGTCCTCTCACAAAACATCCGAGCACGTTAACCACGCGCTCAAAGCATGCAATGTTTTTCTATTTTGCAACATTCTTCTCAGGAGCAACCGACGAAGAAGGATGACTGGAGGAATCAGGAGCGGCGTTCACATCTGCCACTATGTCATCAGGAACAACCACACCAGGTCTCCGCATCAGAATCCACCCCGCGCGAATAGCTTTGTCCATAGCTTTATCGCGCTGGGCCCTCAGAGTAGTGGAAGTTTGTTCAGCAATCTTGACAGCCAACTGAGCGGTCTCTAGCTCCTGGACGACGGATTTCTTAGAAGCACGCAGATTCTTGATGACAGCATCTTTGGCCGATATCAACTGCCTGAAGCGAATCACGTCATCCAAGGATTCCTGCAGCTTATGACGATAATTGTCTAACTCTTCCCTGGTGAAGCGATGACTCCTCTCTAAGATGGTCAACGAGTTGCTGGAGTCACGGTATAGCCTGTCAAGATTGTCACGAGAAGTAGCAAGGGCACATTTCTCTTCCTGCAAACAAGAATCAGCTTCTTCAAACGTCAAGCAAGCAATGAGAACACGACAAAACAGAGCCTGGATTCACGGGTCACCTTTTCAGAGTCGAGCTGAGCGCGGAGAGTAGAGTTCAGCGTGTTAGCATCATTCAGAGAAGAAGAAACCTGGGCTAGCTCAGTATGACTTTGGGAATACTTTTCCTCAAGATCAGAGCACCGCCGGGCTAGTTCAGCTTGACCTTGAGAATGTTTTTCTTCAAGATCAGAATACTACCGAGTCATATCTGGCGAGAAACAGTCAAGCAAAGGTGTTAAAATAAGAAGCAGTTTAATAAGGCGGCCAAAAGGAAGCAAAAGAAGCACTGACCAGCATTCGCCGTCTCTAAGTCAGAAACACGCCGCTGAAGCAGCACCGGATTCCAACGCGCTAGAGACAAAGCTCCTTCTGGGACAGAAGCACCCTGCAACTTCAGCCGACTAGACATCTCATCGACCAACGCCTGGCATTAAAAGCAGACAAGCATGAGAATAATTATCTGCCTGGGTAAAAGTCAGACCAGAAGAAACCAAAATACCTGGAGGTTGGAGAAGAATGGGGGGACCCCCAAATCGTGAGAGATCAACTGATGGCTCGGCGAAGGATCACCACCTGGAGCAACTTGCAACAAATCAGTAGGAACCAATTCAGTGTCATCAGCAGAACCCAAAACTCTGTCATCGGGAGCGCTGGCCTCTAAAGCGACTCCTTGACCAAAGGCTTGGGCCATCACTATGCAACCAGTGTGGAGGAGAAGACCCTACGTGAACATCCATGGAAGTGCAAGAGGGAGAACCCGCTCGGACACCCTCGGGGGCTGGGTCATAGCTTGCACTACCCATCCGAGCCGGATCATCTCCGGCAACACCCTCGGGGGCTGGGTCATAGCTTGCGCTACCCATCCGAGCCAGATCATCTTCGGCAACACCCTCGGGGGCTAGATAAGCGCCAGCACCATCCTTGAGGGCCGAGTTCTCTGCAGCAGCCACCTCTAAGGCTGAAGGTCCCTCAGTCACTTCCATGGGAGCAGGGCAATCCAAACCAGCTTCCTGACCCTCAAGACCGCGCTCCAAGTTCGATGAGGCGCGGGACGCTGCCCGGGAGGACCCCAACCCGGCGTCGAGCACATCAACACAAACATCCATCGCGCCACCATCTGCCGGCTCTGATAACAGATCTTCTGGAACCATGTCCTCAAGAGTTTGATCAAAGTTTGCCAGAGATAATTCTTGCAGACCAATGAGGGCAGACAAGGCAGGAGAAGGAACACAACTACTTTCCCCACTAGCTATGTAACGACGGCTGTTCTTCCGAATCAGAGGGATCTCGCCCTCTTCTTCATCATCCTCATCAACAACACGGACAACACACCCATTGGGATCAGCGTCAGACGGATCACACCCATTGGGATCAGCTTCAGTAAATTCAGGCACTGGCACTTCCTCAGCAACAGGAGCAGAAGGGCCGGCACCCTGATCCAAGCTAGACACCCGACGAAGACGTATCTTCTTCTTTTTCTCCCTTTCAGCAGGAAAAGAGGCTTGAACAGCTCGACGAGAACGTTTTGGACGAACATTGGCAGACTTCTGAGCGTCCAAAGCTTTGTCAGCCTCAGGGATGGGCACCACCACCAATGTTTCAGCAGGAGCGGCGTCAGAAGAATCCTCAGCCAACATATCCAGCATAGCACCTATCTCTGCATCACTGGGATCCAAAGGCACCTCAAAATGAACCTGCCGTTCATCATCAGGAATTTCTTCAAGCGAAGCAACCAAAGCGCTAACTTCTGCGGCAGAGGGTCGCACTCTAAGGCCCAAACCGCCGTCACCAGTAGGAGGATTTGACACAAAATGAGTGAAGGCCTTGGAAGGAGGCAGGTTCCAGGCCGAATACGCAACAGGGGCGCCAACATTTGATACCTTGCCTCTGAGTATCATTTCGAGCTGGCTCACCAAGTCCACAGTAGGAATTCTTCTGTTGGTGACCCGGGTTGAGTCAGCCAGGCCTCGGTACAGATAGGACGGGTGTGCCCTGTCCTTCAGTGGCTGAATATTCTTGAAGACAAAGTCAGCAACCACAGCCTCTGCAGTCAGACCTCTCTCCTTCAACAATCCAACTTCAGCTAACAGAACCCCTGCCTCAGCCACCTCCTGGTCTGTGGGAGATTCAGTCCAGCTCGGAGTGCGAACATCCGGCTGTCTCCCTGACCATGGGGGGAGGGAATTCCCATGATTCTCCACTATAAACCACTCTAAGCGCCATCCTTTGATACTGTCCTTGAGTGGGATGTCAAGGTAGTCAGTCTTCCTCCCACGACGCATCTCCAAGCTCGCGCCCCCTACCAGTTGGTGCTGTCCTCCGGCCATCCCAGGCCGACAATGGTACAAGTACTTCCACAGGCCAAAGTGCGGCAGAACGCCAAGAAAAGCCTCACATAAATGAACAAAGATGGAGATTTGCATAATGGAATTGGGGTTCAGATTGGTCAGATTCAAGTGATAGAAATCAAGGAGACCGCGAAAAAAGGGAGAAATAGGAAGAGCAAGGCCGCGGAGAAGGAATGGAACGTAGACAACGGACTCATGAGTGTCTTCTATTGGAATAGTGACCCCACAGCAGATCTGCCAGGAACAGAGCTCTTTCGGAGGAAGAACCCCGATGGACACGAGATGGAGAAGGTCAGACTCAGAAACAACAGAGATATGGTTACCTGCAAAAGGCAACTGGCTGTTGGGATCGATGGGGGGAATGACAGCAATGGACGAACTCGAGGCTTTCCGCTTGGGCACCATCTCAACCTCGCCGGCGACGGAGCGGAAGTAGAATCGCAAAAGGGCAGAGAGGGCCTGGATGCAGGAAAGCAAGAACTAGGGCACAGAGAGTGGAGTTGTGCTACAGTGCAGTACATATGGGGTTTTCCCGGGCCAGATGTCGTTTCCAAAAAGTGCCCAGTCATCACCCGACGGTTATTTCTAAAACGCTGGCGTGCCATGTCATCACTCAGCTGCTATTTCTAAAAAAGCTGGCGTGCCATGTCATCACTCGACCGTTATTTCCAAAACGGCCGACGCGGCCCGTCCTAACTCGGCTGTTACCTCTAAAACGCCGACGTCGCCATCAGTCACTCGGCCTTTACCTCTAAAACGCCGACGTTGCCATCAGTCACTCGGCTGTTACTTCTAAAACATCGACGTTGCCATCAGTCACTCGGCTGTTACCTCTAAAACGCCGACGTCGCCATCAGTCACTCGGTTGTTACCTCTATAGCACTGATATCACCAGTAACCACTCGGTCGTTAATTCTAAAAACACCAATGTGGCCCCGCCATCATTCGGACGCTACTTCAGAAGCGCCAATGTTGTCAATAATAACTCAGCTGTCACCCCTAAAAGCGACAATGTGACCCCGAGTGACTCGGCCACTACTTCTGAGGCACCGACGTCACAGATAAAGCGAACGGAAGAAGGACTCGAGAACTCCTAGTTACTACCCAAGCATAGCAGACAGAGAGCATCATGGACAATAAATATTGCAACGATCGTCATCTAACCAGGAGGCAAAGTAATTAACACAGGAGGAGACGAAATCATTCTTCTTAAAGGGAAGCTACAGAACTTACAAATCAACTCGTTATGAGTTGATACTTCCCTACTACTACTACATTACATTCCACTACTCTATACTACTAGCTACTACTACATTATTTCACTAATACTATTTCTACTACTAATCTACACTAACATCTAAAACCAGTGGCATCTAGCCACTGGTCTGGTTGCTGCCCTTGCTGCTGCCCTTACTGCCGCTGCCACCGTCGCCGCCGCCGCCCTTGCCGCTGCCGTCGCCGCCGTCACTATCGCCTCCGTCGTTGTCGCCGTCTCCGCCATCGCCGCCGCTGCCCTCCTCGGACGAGTCCGAGGAGTCCTCCTCGTCCAAGGAGTACTCCGACTCATCCGAGCCCTCGAGCCCGGCGTGCTCGACGGCCCGGATGTAGGTCCAGACCTCCGCGGCAATCCCCTAGGAGTCGTCTGAATCATCAGACGACGCCGGGGGAGAGACGGGGGTCAGAGATCCCTCGGACTCAGAGGAGAACTCCTCCACCGAGTACTCCGAGTTGCCGAAGTCCTCCGAGGGAGGAGTCGGCTCACGTTTGCGCTTGTCACCAGAGCGAGGCGAAGAACCGCTACCTTTCTTACTCTTGCCCATGGTGGAAAGGAAGGAAGGAAGAAGAGAGCAAGCAGCAGAGAGCAGTAAGAGATGTGAAAATGCCGGGGAAGCAAGAACACTATTTATAGAAGAAGAAGGCAACCGCTCACCTCCTACCACGGCCACTGAACAGTCGCAAAAATTCAATATGCAATTCAAACCGTCTGAAGACACGTCAGGCGGCTGACGCCGTTTCACGCAACACAACACCCATTGGGACTCCAGTCAACTGCGCGGGCGATATGATTACACCCGCGGTCACATCAAGTTACTACTTAGAAGCAGTTTGCTAAACACTCAGCGTACCAAGCCGTCCCTTGCCCACACCCATTGGGGGGGGGACACCCAGGAATTATCAGTATATTTTTCAAAACTGTCACATCCGTGCAGTACGTGCAATGAATACTTCAAGACAAAAGTGAGATATCAACAAGGATCAAAGGAAAGCCAAATATAGCCAACAAGGTATAAGTCTAATCGACAGAAGCATTGAAGCAAGAAGTGATAACGAAGACTAGCCAAGGGTCACCTGTCAAATGTCCAATCAGTCACAGATCAAATAAATTGCACTACCTAGCAAGATATGGGCAGATCACGAACTCGGCCTCAAAGACAAAATATACGCTGACCTCTAAAGCATAATATCAATAATATAGTGCTGACCTCTAGGGCATTCGGCAGGAAGGGAAGAAGATTACCGGAAAACTGCATGAAATGAAGATCTTTGAGTGGATTATTTTCAAAAATCCACTCGAAGCTCGGGGGCTACACCCATTGGGTGCACCTTCGGCGCACCCAATGAATCATCATCTCAGATCAAGACAATGCTGACCTCTAAAGCATAGGGTAAGATCAATACAAGGCTGACCTCCGACAAAGTACAAGTGGAAGATGAAAGTGATTTCTGATAATACTCAAAGTGAAGACCTTCGAGTGGATTATTTTCAAAAATCCACTCGAAGCTCGGAGGCTACACCCATTGGGTGCACATTTGGTGCACCCAATGAAGTTCGAAGTCCTACAGTACGAAATGCTGACCTCCGAAGCAAGAGTCTGAGACCGAACACCAAATTTCGAGTAATAAAAGCAGAAGAAGGCAGTGAAAAATTGTTTTGCCGGACCACTCAGAATTCAGAAGCGTTGGCCTAGCAAGCTTATCCCCAAAGTGTTTTCTTGTTAAAATCAAAAGACTGGAAGCTGGACCTAGGATCATTGGGCCGTTTATTTCAAAATCGACCCAAAGATCGGGGGCTTGTGGGGGACAGATATCCCTCGGGTCCACAAGAAGGATAAAAGACCTCACGAAAGGCCCAAGGGCCCCATAATTCGTGACGTCATCCCCTAGTGGGCCTGGGAGAGATGACCAGTGGAGCGGATCGACATAAGGCCGAATCGGTGCAAGCCCAGACGGCCCAATGACTTTGAGCAAGTAATCACAACAGAGACCCGACCTTCCCGCGCTGGAGCCCCGTACAACGGAACCGGGCGAGGATGGGTCGGCGGAACTATAGGAAGATAGACTCAATCGATTCACTATTTCTTAGGCACACATTGTTATCATATCTGCATGTATTGCCCCACGGTCGAATATATAAGGCCTAGGGGGCACCCCTTCAGAACAGGACGCTCACTACTCAGCCATCCACCCCAACTCTCTACGTTCCCCGCACTAGAGAACTCCCTTGTAACCCACCACATAAAGCACTCTCGCCAGGACGTAGGGTATTACACATTTCAAAGCGGCCTGAACCTGTAAACCATCGTCCACTGTTTATCGTGCGACCGGCACGAACCATTGAGCTACAGTCGATAACACCGTCTTACTCCTAAAAGCACCTAGAGGGGTAACCCCGGGTGTGCGGTCGGATCCAAAACACCGACAGGGACGGAGTGCCTCGCCCCGTCGTGTGTTTAGGTTTACCTTGCAAGGTTTAAAAACTCGATTCGAATCGTCTGCTTCTCACAGCTAATGAGACTGCTTGATCCATTGTACTGCATTGAGTAATAAGTGGAAATGTGTTGACTGGCAAAAGATATTGATTGCTAAAATGCTTGCTACCATGTATGATTAGCTAGGTACACATTTAGTCTTGAGAGAATCACACTAAAACTTGAAAAGCTAAAACTTGATTTTAGACTCAGCTAGTCCTTTTGGCAAACCAAACCCCTTAGCCAAACAGCTGCATGTCTAGAGGTAGAGGAGTAGACTCCTCACACCGGGTAAGTCTAGCTGAGTATTAGTATACTCAGCCTTGCTTGTGGCATAAATTTTTTTACAGGTTCTCTGGAGGATATGGTTGCTGGAGTGACTTGGCCGTCCATCTTGCCACCGGGTTGGACAATCGAGTGGGACCCTACCTCAGCAGAGGAGGAGCATGAGGAGTGATGGGCCAGGCTTCCCCATCCCTCCGTTTATTTACCGTTAATTATATTCCGTTGCATTCCAAACAATGATCACCACTTTTGAAAAACTCCGATTATGTTGTAATAACCTTAAGCACTTCCTTAATGTATGGTTTTATGCTTTATTGTATTTGCTCTATGCCTCACCTTCGAGTGAGTACATGGTACCTGATCCTGTTAGTGGCCTTGTCGGACTAGATCCGAGGGACTGACGTTTTATTCCCATTTAAGTGTGGTCTAGCCTCAAAGGTGAGACTTGGACACTTAAGTTGGAATAATTCGGGCGGTTCCGCCACATATAACAGCTGATGCCTTTTTCAAGTTTCGTGAATCCAATACTCTTAGACAGGGTACTTATGATTTTAGCACCGGCACGATCACGGATGCACCCTAAAACTTTTTCGTCCACCCTGCCAAAGAGCATGGACCCCGGCTGATAGCCACAGTTGATATTAAATTCCTTCAACTCTGCCATATCCTCTTCGGAGAGCTGTTGGCCACCCAGGTGCCGTAGATCGAAATTTGCTTCTTCCAAAGAGATTTCTTCATCCTTCTTCCCCTTGTCTAAAACTTCCGAGGCCACCTCCTTCTTCGCAACCACGTCTGATATAATTCTTTCAATTTTGGACATGGTGGTTGTGAGATCTTTGCCTTCGGTTGCAACGGCAACTTCGGCATCAGTAGATTTGGCAGTTTTGTCTGTCGAAGCTAGAGGCGGAGTTTGCTCAATTGCCTGCAGTATATTCATCATGTGTCGCTTTTTTCTGGCCCCCATCTCTTCCATCGGCAGCCGAAGGGATTTTCTTTTTCTGTAAAAGGCTTGTTAGTTCCAATCCCAAGGGACTTAGCGGTGTGGATGGGAAGGACTCAGTCATTACCTTCAATATTTCTGAGACATCAGCAGTAGAAGATGAAGGGCTTGCAGTTGGTTTCAGCTCATCTCGTGTTTTCGTCTTCTCCAAGGACTCATCAGCAAGCTTCTGTTTCTTAGGAGCTGATGCCTTCGGCTCTACACTGTCTTCATCTTATTCAAAGTTTTTTGGTCTAACTTGATAGACCGGATAGCTTCCCTACTTTTAATACTGATAATCCTTTTTCTCTTCGCTCCCCTGGCCCCTTCATCAAGTCTATCATAATCTGGATATTCAAGATTTAGGGCATCCATCACCCGATTCAACCTTCGTTTCGGCCGAGTGCCAAAGGCAGCGGTCATTAACTGGTCTTCCTTCTTATAATTACCAAGGATTTCATTGCACATAATTTCAATCATTTTAAACCATTCAGAACATGGTTCTTTAAATTTCTTCTGAAATTTGAAACAATAGGGAAGTCGAACAAGTTCGTATTTTTCCCTTCTTCTTTCTTCTTTGGCACCCCCCATTCACTAGACATTGGAAAAGTTATGTTCGCCAGATATTCCTGCACTAAGTCTCTAGTGCTAATATGACCAGCTACCACTCTTAATTCTACTTCGGCCAGCTGGCATGGGGAGCCAAGTTGCATATTGCACAGCGGCCTCGTCATGCCGAAGCTTAATCTCAGAGGACTGATTACCATAGTCATAAGTTTTTCTCTTTTCTTCTCATCGGCCTTCACATAGAACCATTCCCTAGTCCACCCGGTTGGCCATTTAGTGCGGTAGCCGATCACCGAAGCCTTGGTGTCCTTCCGGTAGGCAAAATTATAACACCCAAAGTTTTTGTGTAAACCATCGGCTCTGGCCTTCAACTGATAGTGTAGCTTGTGCACTCCGCAGAAACCTTCGGCATTCACACTTTTACCCTGGCTTCGGAGAGCCCATATGTAGATAGTGAGCCTGACAATGGCATTCGGTGTTAGCTGGTGGACATATATTTCAAACCTTTTCAAAACCTCCCCTATCATATCATACAGGGGGAACCGAAGCCCTGCCCTAAAGAAGCTTTTAAACATAACAACTTCATCATCCTTCGGCTTTGGCACCACCTTCTCTCTAGCAAAACGAATCAGTTCATCATCATTTTCTCCAAAATAACCCAGCTTCTTCATCACAACCAAATCTCCTGCTGTCACAGTGGATCTTCCAAACTCGATATGACTAGGCTTCGTCGGGCTCAGAATGCTATCGTATTCTTCACTGTCGTTGTCACTTCCATCTTCGGCTACAACTTGTTCAGTTTCATCACTAGCACCTTCGGCAGTTGCTTCTTCCGGTACAACTAAACCTGGTCTTCTCATCACCTCTGATATCGGTGCTATTTCAGTTATTTCGGTTTCATCTCCCTCACGGGACACCCTAGCAGTGGATCTTACTCTGACCATTTTTAGTTTTAGACTCCTTAAGACGAAGCTAATTTTGAATGACGAAGCACTTGTTCGAAAGTGTAACACGTAAGCTTCAGCTTTGGTTAAAAATATGAACAGCACCACAGTTTGATGGCAATGAATGTTGTGGTAACTTCTCACCAACCTGTCTGCTTATATAGTGCTGCAGGAGTAGAAGGCGAACTGCCAGACCGTCTACACTGGCTGAACGGTGGACTGCTTAGCGCCCGAAATATTTTAATCGTTTTTCGACAACAAGCTCATGGAAGGTGTTTTTTGGACCTTCGGCATTCCAAAGCCTTCGTATTTTTCGCGGACTGAGCTCGTTACGAAAAAATGATCTAGCACCATGAAGGGGCTACTGTTGGGGGTCTTCTTCTCCGCCAAAGGTCCTCAAGACATAAACACCTTCGACAAAATGCCACAAGAGGTCCGCCCCACTTCTGTCGAAGGTTCTCAAGACGAAGACATCGTAAAGAGGCAATGATGCAGAATGTCGAAGCTCATTAGCTTCGGTTCAGACCAAGCAAAGAAGGAAAAGATTAGATAGACCTCTGTTACTTTAAGTTGCTAATAAAAAATGTTCAAGGGCATGAATGTAATTTTACCCGGGCTGTGTCCCGTGCCTAAAAATAGATGAACAGTAACACCGTACTGTGCACGCTAAATTGTAATCACTCTCTCGCATTCACGCCTTCGAGCAAGCCAAAGGTATCAGTGTAATATTAATATTGTTAAATATTCATATATGTTCTATGGGATGCCAATATAAATGAATAAATAAGATGCAGTTATCATCTTTATTCTTTCGCATTCCTATTTGCATATTGAATTATGAAAGTATGTCCTTCTTGACTTTCGTCTGATGAGCATTATACCCATGTGAATATAATGCTTCGAAAGACGAAGGTCCTTAATCTTTAACAATTGTGTTTCCTTGTTCTTGATCCACAACATTTCAGAACAAGTGACCAACAGTTCCTAAGTTAGGTCTCATATTCCTAAAGGTCAATTTAGGTATAGGATTTTAAAGTGTGAAATCCACTTGGTCTTTAGAAGTGAAAAGGTAAGAGTAATCAGAGTAAAGCAGCAATAGATGAGAAAGGATTAAAAAAAGTTTAGAAAGAATCAGAGTAGCAAAGGTAAGTAGGTAAGAGTTTGTTCATTTCTATCTAGGTTACGTCCTATAGTCAACATTCCTCTGATACCACTTCTGTCACACCCAGGTTTTAGGGACCCAGGCGCGAAAAGCCAAATGTGTGCTGGGATCAAGTCTCGCACATAACTCATGGTACAAAACGAATGTCACATCTTTACTATATAACAGAGTTCTGTACAAAATAGATAAATAATTACGTCGTACGAAGACAACGATCCAGCAACCAAAGTTGACTGGAAGACGACGGCCTAGACCACTCACGTACTCATCACAACATCCTTCATGCTCCTCCTCCTATGGTACCTGTTCTTGACCTAGGGGGATGTGAGTACAACAAGGGTGAGCTCACATACGTTCATCGCCCAACAAGTTGTGGGGAATAATGTGTATGAACTCACCAAAGGTGGGAGTTCATGTGAAGTGTAAGGCTTATCAAAGGAGAAGGTTAAAGCTAAGCATTGCTTTTAGAGTTGGTCAAAATTTTATTAGCAGTTACTAGGTGTAAGTAGGTACCAACCCAATTAAGAGATCACAATTTAATAACAACGCCCATGATGCAACGCAAGGCAGAATAAGTTTAGTTCCATAGATTAATCATGTGAGTGTCTGAGCCGCTCATGACCGTGAGCACAACTGATATACCAGTTTCACACTCTACAGAGGTTGCACATCTTTACCCACAATTTTAGAGTTGATCCCTTAGCAAATGGGTAACACGACTTGTGGTTAAAGATGTGCAAACTCTGCAGAGTGTAAAACTGGTATATCAGCCGTGCTCACGGTCATGAGCGGCTCGGACCCTCACATGAGTAAACTATGGAACTAAACTTAATCTGTCATATGCATTGCATTATGGGTTTTTATTATTACTTGTGACCTCTTATTTAATTGGGTTGGTATCTACTTACACTTAGTAATTGCTAATAATTTTTTGACCAACTTTAAAAGCAATGCTCAGCTTTAACCATCTCCTTTGGTAAGCCTTACACTTCACATGACCCACCACCAGTGAGCTCATGCACATTATTCCCCACAACTTGTTGAGTGATGAATGTATGTGAGCTCACCCTTGATGTACTCACATCCCCTAGATCAAGGATAGGTACCACAGGATGAGGTGTATGAAGGTTGCTGTGATGAATTCGTGAGTGATCTAGGCCGTCGTCTCCTAGTCAACTTTGGTTGCTAGATCGTTGTCTTCGTATGATGTAATTATTTAACTATTTTGTATAGAACTCCATTATATATTAAAGGTGTGACATTCATTTCTGTACCATGAGTCATCATATGTGTGAGACTTGATCCTAGCACACATTTGGCGATTATTTCGTGCCCGGGTCCCTAAAACCCGGGTGTGAGAGGTGAGGATGGGAATTTTCATTTGGGTAGTGAGGAGCCAAGGCATGAAGCCAAATGCTAACTGCTTCTGCAATATTTGACTCCATTACTAGACAAAGGTGACTGGATAAGAGCAACTCCATAATAACTTCGACTGCTACACCTTCGCATACTAGAAGGATGCTCGATACCCTGTCGTGGCGTACTGAAGCAAATGGTCAGCTTCTTGGACGAAGGAATAGATCTACGTAAAGAATAACTTAGAGAAGAGAGAAGATGTCAAGGATATATATCCAAAGGCCCATAAAACCACACTTTGGCATAAAGAGGCCAGCTATTATGGCGACTAACGAAGCTCAAGCCGCTCTTATGGCTTTTAATGCGGTGGGCAACTATATTGGCATGAGGGATTTGCTACAAGAGCACCTGGCCTTCAGAGTGTGGCCACTGGTGAGTCGGTGGGAGATGCCACAAACAAAATAAGATAGTCCCTCTAGGAAAGATGCCACAAAGGGTGGTCTAGTGCATCTGGAGTACAAGAACAGATATAGGAAACAATTTAGGGAGCCATGTGACGATTGGCTAGAGGCCATCGAGTCAAAGTGCAATGAGATTTTAGGTAACTACGTGAAAAAGGAAGACGAAGCCTTAATGTCTGCTTTTGGAGCTCGAGGCAAGAGAAAATTAAACCGGGTTTTCGACGCTATTCGCTTCGTTTACCCGAACAATTCCCTCATGTCCTAAGGCGGGGGAAGAAAAGAAAAGGTGCCTTGAAGTCGCCTAGAGATGCTCCGAAGCAGAAAAAAGTAAAGATTTGAACAAATCGGCCAAACGCTTACTATGAAGAAAGGGTGGCCAAAATTGAACCAAGGTTGCCTATGGTCACTACTTCTGTTGAGAAGATTACCACCAGGTCTGCGTCACTTACTGAGCTAAAGGTTGTTTCTCCTATTTCGATGAAGGTATGGTTTTCTTGATTTCTTATAGACTTAGACAAATTTTCTTTGATGGACCTTTTATAATATTTTTTCTTGAAATGCAGAAAAAGGAATAAAGGGTGGGAAAAGTGGTAGTCGAGGTACCTATTCACGAAGAAAGTCCACTGGCCAACTTGCAACTAGAGTCAAGGCTGGAGCCAAAGGTGATGCCTTAGAAGGGTAAGAGGATGGCTAACATCCTGAAAGTGATCCTTAAACTCGTAAAAATAGGGGGACCATCGAGACAAAGGTTGCTCTTCCTTCTCTGACAAAAGATAGTGTGCTCGGTGCCGAGAGTGCAAAAAATGGACTGGCAGAAAAGTACATGATACCCCGAAGGACAACCCTGCTCTGGAGAAAATCTCTGCTTCTAGGGTTTACAAAATTTCTGATGCCCTCAAGGAAAAGTAAAATGGACAGGAAGAAGCAAAAGATCCCAAAGAGGAGGTTGTGGTGGCAGTCGAAGAGGAACCAGCTGGGCCACATGAATATATCATATGTCATGCCACTGGAGGTAAACTGACTGTGTAACAAATTGCCAAAGTGTAAGATTTTGCTGAAATTTTAAAGTACCCATCAGGCTCACTTGTTTATGGTGGCAAACATGAAGATGACTACCTCTACTGCTTTCTATATAGTAAAGAAATTGGTGTATGCCACGAAATGATGGATAATATGGGTTGTTGGGGACTTGTTCACAAATGCTATGAGTTAAGAACAAGGCAACACAGAATGTTAAAGGTTAATACCCTTCGCCCTTCGAAACATTATCTCCCTTAGGATATAATGATCTTCAGACGAAGGTCATGAAGGAAATACCTTCATCATCACAATATATATATATATTAATGAAAGGAGAAGCATGTGAAATATAAGAGATAAGACGAATAATCATATAACATCATCAATATAACTTTATTATATCATCATGGATAAATAAGAACAATATTGAATTACATTTGTACCTTCGGCTTGATAGAAGGCAAAAAGTCCAAGCGTGACGCAAGAACGAATACAAGTCAGCCAGAAAAGTATGGGGGTACTATTCATCTATTTATAGGCACTGGGCGCAGTCTGTGTAAATTTACATTTATGCCCTTGATAGTTACTATTGACTTATAGACAACCCAATGAGGACTAGATAGCCTTTTCCCCTTTAAGTCGGTTCCTTTTTCCGTCACTGAACCGAAGCTTCCTTGCGTGTAGCTTCGGAGCAATATCAGCCTTCGTCTCGACCATGCTTTTCACATCGTGTATGGTTTTAACCCGAGTCCGAAGGTACCTGTCCATATATTACACTTGGGAAACATTGTCAAATCATGTTTTTGAGGACCTTCGGATGATGAAGGCCCCCAACATTAGCCCCTCGCAGTATTAATTTGTTAAGATAATGAATTCAGACTGTGATATGGACAAAGGCCTTAAGCCGAAGGTCCGAAAAAACACCTTCCCTTTACTAGAATAGCAATTATCAATGACAGATGGGACCCTCCAATTTGCAGCGCACTAGGCGTATAAATATGGACTCACACCAGCTGCATTTGATACACTTTTTCTTCCATTTGCATTATTTTCTCAATCTTTTAGCTCTTGCCCACTAGCGCTCGCTAGATTTTCAAGTTCTCTGAACTTCGATTTAAAAGACGCATTTTTACCATGTCTGGTGAAAAGATGTCCTAGGAAAAGAAGGTTGTTGTGGAAACGAAGCTGACTAAAGAGGCGAAGCTGTTTGAGGAGAAGAAGGCTGTGGATCCTTATGTTGCTGGATTTGTTGAGTCGATGGCAAAAACAAACACAGAGAAAATTACTAAAGAGATACTAGAAGGTTTATCTGAAGATACTGGTGACAGCGATAGCTATGATGTGGAAAGTGGGGATGAAGATTCTGAGGATCGGCCCTGGCGACCAAGCCATCCAGTCTTCGGAAAATCGACCATCAAACAAAGTCATCTTGAGAACATGAGAGGAAGGTACTTTTGAGACATGTCTATTGTGAGGGCTGGTGGAGAATACAACGTCCCTTCCCCTGAGGAAAACGAAGTTGTAATTTACCGAAGCTTCTTCAAGGCTGGGCTTCGGTTCCCTTTGAGCAAGTTTGTAGTTGAAGTGTTGAAAGTCTTCCAGATCTTCCTCCATCAGATTACCCCCGAAGCTATAATAAGGATGGGGATTTTTGTCTGGGCAGTAAGGAGTCAAGGGCTAGAGCCAAGCGCAAAATGCTTCTGCAGCATGCACGAACTTCTATATGAGACAAAGGCCATGGGTAAGGAACAGTACCACAACAACTTTGGTTGTTATGGATTTATCGCTCGCCCCAACGCAAGTCACCCGGTGCCAACATTTTGGAAGAGATGGCCCGGAGCTTGGATGGAAGAATGGTTTTATGTGAAGAATGATTTGAAAGCGAGGGAAGACATTAAGGAAGTCATCATGCGCCCCATCTGGTCCCGCTTCGGCCTCTGAAGGCCGAAGGTAAAAATTGATGAGACAGTCGAAGCATGTCAGAGGGCCTTCAGCACTGTTTGTTCCTTTATTGGGACAAGAGATTTAATTCAAGAACATATAGCCTTCAGGGTATGGCGGCTTGTAGAAAGCTGGGAAATGCCGAAGGAGACCACCACCGACTCTAACAAAGATTTGTTGGTCCGGCTGAAGTATACCTTCAGATTTGGGGATAAATTTGATGAACCAAATGATGACTGGCTGAAGTGCATTGAAGCTACTAGCGACGAGTTACTTGGGGCATATTCCAAGACCGAGAACAATGCCTTGTCCACAGCCTTCGGGGGTCGGAATAAGAAAAGGTTGAACAGGGTATTTGATGCTATTGGCTTCATATACCCTGACTATTGTTACCCGCTGCGAGTGTAGGGGGTAAAAAGAAAGATTGCTGCTTCTGGAAAGGTTGTCGCTTCGGTCATACAGCTGAGCCGAAGGGCAAGAAGATGAAGGTTCTGACTCACCGGCCGCGTTACATTGAACCGGCCGTGATACCTGAATTTGACAAAGGGGCCTCTTCAGCTGCCGAGACAAAAGAAACTGTTCCATCTACACAGAGAACTGAAGAGTCGGCTATAATGCCGAAGGTACTTTCAGTCAAGTTAGTTGAAACGAAGGTTAATAAGGCTGAAGGGCCAAAAATTGAAAAAATAATGAAGATGCCAGAGATTTTGAGCCCTCCAACAGAGGCAACAGTGCCAAAGGTGCAGAAGGCTTCTGTCGCAACTCCCAATCGGAGAAGGATGGCAAACGTGCTGGACGTTGTGCTGGAAACGACGAAGACCTTGAGTCCTGCTCTCGCAAAAAGTCACTCCAACTGAAACCAAGTCATAGGCCGAAGCTGAAACTAGACATGCAGAAGTCAAAGTTGCGCAAATTCACGCTGAAGCCGAAGCTAGGCCTTCAGTGCCCACCGAAACAGAGCCTGTCGTACTTGAAGAAGAAGCGACAGAGCAAATTGCAAGTGAAAAGATCAAAAATCCTGTTCCCGAAGCTTCAAACAAAAACACTGACTACATTATTCATCATGCTTCGGGAAAAGAATTATCCAAAGAAGAAATACTAGAAGCACAACATTATGCCCAAAAATTGAAATATCCGAAGGGGCGTTAGTGTTCAATGGTAGTGGCGAAGAAGACTTTTTGTACTGTCTCCCGGATAACAAAGAAATATCCGTTTGCCGGGAGATAGGTAAAAGCTTCGGATTCCCGAAGCTAGAAGATGGCCTTTCAATTCTATCGAAGGATGAACTTGCTGACAGCCTGGCATATAATAGTATAAAGGTAAAAAGTTTTACTTTTAAATTAGAAACCAACATATTCCATTGTCATAATTTTTTGCTTCTTTTTTTACAGGGCTTGATTCTTAGTAATGCCCTGAAGGCACAAAATAGAATTGAAAATGAAAGCTATACAATGGCCCTGGGTAACCTTCGCTCAGAGGTGATTGAAATGAGAAACGAAGGTCTTGAAAAGGACAAAATCTTAATTTCTCTGGTTAACAAAGTCAAAGAAGATGAAGCTATTTTCAAAGCTCAGGCCGAAGCCCAAAAGGTTGAAATTGAAGACTTCAGCAGCAACTGGCCCAAGCTAAAGTAAAATGCGCACTCGCAGAAGCTAACCGAGAAATCAGCGAATATTGGAAAAACCATTTAGAGAAAAATGTTGAAGAACTTCGCACGACCAAGGAAAGATGCTTTGAAAAGTCCTTGGACTGTGTGAAGAAAATAAAGGCTAGCTTCGCCAACGTGGGCGCCTACTCTACCAAAGAAAACTTCATACGAGGCGACCCCGAAGGCGTTATTGAATGGATCAGCAGAGAGGCCAAATCGTTCGAAGAAATCTTAAGTGATCGCGGGGATGTTTGTGCATTTTCCGGTGCTCGTGGGATTTCAGCTATCTTGGAGAAGGCGGGATGTGATCACATCAAAACCATGGCCCAGGCTGAAGCTGCCTTCTCTGCAGATGACACGAAGGATCCTTCAGCTGAAGCAACCTTGATGGGCGGAAAATTCTGTAATGATGTCTGGGTGAATGGCGGCCGAGAGATGGCTCATGAAATTATAAAGAAAAGTAAAAAAGACACCCATGACGCTCGGATAGAAGCGAGACAAGCTGAAGAAGCTGCAGAGTGCGAAAAGCGTATAGGTAATATCTTTTGATGTTCAGCTTCGGCATTTGTTCTTATGGCTTCGGACTAATTAATTTTTCCTACAGCTGAATTATCTCCGCCACCGGAACCGTTTGATCCCCTGGCCGATCCAGAAACGAAGGAAGCACTAGAGATCATTAACATGGCTGAATCTATTGTTGACGAAGTTGTCAATAAATTATTAAATGAAGTTGCGAAGAAAATCCTGAAAGAAGACTAGCACTTATTGTAAAAACATTTTTAAATGGTCAATGTAAGAGACACTAGAATAGACATTATGCTTTTATTGTAACGAAGGTGTAATATTTGATGTGTGTAACTTTGGATCGAATATATAAATTATTGTAATTTATTTGTTTATGATGCATGAAACTTACATACATACCATTTTTGAGCCTTCGGCGAAAAACACCTTCCCTTCTTTTCATGCTTCGTAAAGAAAGAAGATCTGTTGTTCATAAAAATAATGAGAACCATGCTTCGGAAAGAGAGATCCCTCTTTTGTGTGCATGCTGACGAAGTTGTAATTCGAAGCTTACTTCATGTAACTTTGACAATATTTTCTGAAAATCGGCTCAGTATTCCATGTGTCATTGATGCAATATGATGTATGATGTGATGCTATGCGAAATGATGTGATGATATGATGCAAAATGATAATGATGCCGAAGACACATACTCACACTCCCACACTGGAACACAATCTCTTCATTCCCTTAGGAACGACTGGAATCTCTTTGCCGTTTATTTTTCGGCTTCACCATTTATTTTTCGGTGTAAGTTCTGCATCCCCTTAGGAACGTCTTTTGAACTTTTTCGCCTTCTATTTCGGCGGTATAAGTTCTGCATCCCCTTAGGAACGTCTTTTGAACTTCTTCGCCTTATATTTCGGTGGTATTTGGCTCTGCATTCCCTTTGGAACGACTTTTGAGCAGAAAACTTACACTGCGCTCCCTTAGGAATGACTTTTTTGTAATTTCGGCAGTTTTTAGCCCTGCATTCCCATAGGAACGACTTTTGAGCTTCGACAATTTTTGAGCTTTGTAAGTCTGTGAAGAAGATATATTCCATTCTGATAGAAGTGAAATTATTACAAGGAATTAAAACTAGATTTACAGTACTTGTTCCTTATTGAAAATCAAAACGACATAGAACATAAAAGTATTCCAGAGGTAGGAAATCAGTCAATAAATGTGCTTTGATTCTGGCACAGTACTCTTGACTGTGCGAGCTTTGGATTCCTCCCTGAATTCACATTGTTGTTGGGAGTGCTGGCGCCCTTCTGGCTGCTGGCTTCGGGAATAGGTCGGTTGCAGTGGTGGTGGGGGTGGGAGCTATGGCCAGGAAGCCTGTGAATGGCTAGCCAAAGCAACAGAAGCTGCAGGATGATTGCCCACATATTCTGGTATGTAGGGAGAGTGGCACGAAGCAGTGTGCAAGACCTGCTTCGGCTGATTCTGCCGAGCTTCGGCTTCTGCGATCTCCTTTTGCTTCAGAATGGTGATTTGGCACATTTTTGTAGTATGGCCATTGTCCTCACCACAGAATAAACAATAGATCTTCCTAGGCCGATCCCTATATCTCCCTCCGAAGCCCCTGGCACCTCTGCCCCTTGGAGCCGGCGGCCTGAAAGAGCTTTATTGTTGCCCCGAAGATTGTGAGGTATACTGTGGCCTCTGAAGCTGGCTTCCTTTGTCGTCATTCTGACTAGAGTTGTGGATTGACGTGACATGCCTCGGGTGGACTCTTCCTCCGAAGCCCCTGGTCATCTTCGAGAATTTGTAAAATTCCTCCCTTCTTTGGCGGAAGTCGTTGTCAGCCTGGATGTACTCATCCATCTTCTGAAGGAGCTTCTCCAGAGTTTGTGGGGGCTTCCTAGC
Source organism: Zea mays (assembly GCF_902167145.1). Lineage (NCBI taxonomy): Eukaryota > Viridiplantae > Streptophyta > Magnoliopsida > Poales > Poaceae > Zea > Zea mays. Next base: position 152,374,981 of record NC_050100.1, read on the forward strand.
GAAGTATTGAGCCGTAGGTCCTGGCCGAAGACCCTTAATCATGCCCTCAATGACAATTTCGTTAGGCACTATGGGCGCTTGTGCCCTTAGTCGCAAGAACCTTCAGACATATGCCTGAAGATATTCCTCATGGTCTTGCGTGCACTGGAACAAGGCCTGAGCTGTTACTAGCTTCGTCTGAAAGCCTTGGAAACTGGTCACCAGCATGTCCTTGAGCTTCTGCCACGACGTGATTTTCCCTGGCTGAAGGGAAGAATACCATGTCTGGGCCACATTTCAGATTGCCATGATGAAGGACTTAGCCATGACAGCTGCATTGCCTCCGTATGAGGATATTGTTGCCTCATAGCTCATCAGAAATTGTTTTCGGTCCGAGTGCCCGTCGTACATGTGTAGCTAGGGTGGCTTGTAGGATTGTGGCCATGGGATAGCCTACAGTTCTGCTGCTAAGGGAGAAGCATCATCAAAAGTAAAGGTATCATGATTAAAATCATCATACCATCCATCTTCGTAGAATAAGCCCTCTTGACGAAGCTCCCTGTGTTGGGGCCTTCGGTCTTGGTCATCTTGAGCAAGATACCACACTTCTTCAGTAGCTTCGTCGATTTTCCTTTGAAGATCGGCCAGTCGAGCCATCTTCTCCTTTTTCCTTTGCACTTGTTGATGGATGATTTCCATGTCCCTGATCTCTTGGTGCAACTCCTCCTCCTGGAGTGTTGGACTGGTGGCCTTGCTCTTCTGGCTTCAAGCCTCTCGGAGAGAGAGAGAGTCTCCTGGTTTGTGTCCAGTGGCTGTAGTGGAGCAGCCCCTGGCGCTGTTATCTTCTTCGGCGGCATGACGAAGGTCAGTGCTTTGCCGAAGGTTGTGGAAGTGAGTTCACCGGAGGTGGGCGCCAATTTTGGGGACTTGTTCTCAAATGCTATGAGTTAGGAACAAGGCAACACAGAATGTTAAAGGTTAATACCCTTCGCCCTTCGAAACATTATCTCCCTTAGGATATAATGATCTTCAGACGAAGGTCATGAAGGAAATACCTTCATCATCACTATATATATATATATATATATATATATATATATATATATATATATATATATATATATATATATATATATATATATATATATATATTAATGAAAGGAGAAGCATGTGAAATATAAGAGATAAGACGAATAATCATATAACATCATCAATATAGCTTTATTATATCATCATGGATAAATAATAACAATATTGAATTACATTTGTACCTTCGGCTTGATAGAAGGCAAAAAGTCCAAGCGTGACGCACGAACAAATACAAGTCAGCCTGGACAGTATGGGGGTACTGTTGATCTATTTATAGGCACAGGGCACAACCTGTGTAAATTTACATTTATGCCCTTGATATTTACTATTGACTTATAGACAACCCAATGAGGACTAGATAGCCTTTTCCCCTTTAAGTCGGTTCCTTTTTCCGCCACTGAACCGAAGCTTCCTTGCGCGTAGCTTCGGAGCAATATCAGCCTTCATCTCGACCATGCTTTTCACATCGTGTATGGTTTTAACCCGAGTCCAAAGGTACCTATCCATATATTACACTTGGGAAACATTGTCAAATCATGTTTTTGAGGACCTTCGGAAGACGAAGGCCCCCAACATGGGTTATCCTAAACTAGAGTGTGGGCTACCCCACTATGCCGAAGGACCAACTTGCGGCCTTCCTGGCTTACAATAGCATGAAGGTTAGATTTTGGTCATTTGCCTTTCTTAAATATACAGTTTCTATAGAGCAGTTTTGGATTAACCTTCGTAATATGCAGGGACTTATTCTAAGTAAAGCTTTCAAGGAGCAAAAAGATAATGATGATGATAGCACTTGGATAGCCTTTAGAAACTTACAGTCTAAGGTTATTGAGCTTTGGCACAAGGTTGAAGATAAGGTGGAAATGCTAAATACCTTGGCAAATGATCTGATTGTGGATCGCCATGAGTTTCAGAAAATCTCCAAGCAGCAAAATAATAAAATTTCGAAGCTACAAGCCAATAATACTTAGAGCATGAAGCGTATTGAACAGATATTGGCTCAAAGGAATAATCCAAAGCGCGTATACCCAAAATGGCTCTATTAAAAGAGAGGCTTGAAGAGATGATATTGCTGAAGGTGAGCAGAATTGCCTGCAAAAAATGTTGATGAGCTTCAATAATCCAAAGATGCATGCTTCTTCACCGCTGCCTAGTGTTGCGAAAAATTAAAGAATATGTTCACCACTATTGGGGCCTTCTCAAGTGAGAAAGAATTTGTGCGATGTGACACCTCAGGGGCGATGAAATGGATCGAAGGATAAGTGGAAGCCTTTGACGAAGTCCTGTCCACACGCGGCGATTATTGTGCAAGCATAGGGGCTCGCAGAGCAACTTCGTTGCTCAAAAAGGCTAGTTGCGAACAAGTGAAGGCTATTATTCAACATGAATT